>NC_062568.1:138065699-138689699 GCF_022837055.1 Prionailurus viverrinus
AATTACAGTAAGATATTAAAACCCATAGAACATAAGAGTATGTGAGACTATACAAGTATCAGTCCATCAGAAGGGAAAGCTTTTCTTTAAAGTAAAATGCCAACTAATAAACACAAAAGGCATAATGAAATTCCGAGTCACCATTTGACAACTACCATGGTAAAAATTATGTCAGGTAACAATCATTAATGAATGCTAAAACTAGTGGGTTCTAACTCAATGAGAAATTAAAATATTTGCATAGTCTCAAAGTATTTCCCCACAAGATACTTATTAACAAAGGAGAAATATTAACTTTAAATATGATGGACAAATCTGACCAAGTGATCAAAACCTACATTACCATTAATGAGACATTACCATTAATGTATCTGACATCAAGTGCCTCCCAATAAAATGCACTAAGAGGGACACAATATTACTTCATTTTCCCACCCAAAATGTATAATCAGAATCTAATCATGAGGCAACGCCAAGCAAACTCAAACTGAGGCTCTTAAAAAATGACTAGCTTGTACTCTTCAAAAATATCAAAGTCATGACAAAGAAAAAATCTATTCCACATTAAAGAAAACTAAAAAGACATGACAACTAAATTCAAGTACTAATCTTGAATTGGATTTTGAACCAGATTTTTTTCTTTTCAACATAAAGGACATTAATAGGATAATTGACAAATTCTGAATAGGGTTTGTTGATTAAATAATACTGTCTCCATGTCAATTTCCTAATTTTGAATTATACAGTAGTTAAGATGGTGTCATTGTTTTTAGGAAACACACACTGAAATACACAGGAGTAAAGTTTTATGTCTGTGACTTACTCTCACAATTCAGAAAAGTGTGTGTGCACGTGCACATATACATACACACACACACACACACACACACACACACACACACACACACACCTACCTGGAAAGAGAATGAAAAAAAACAGACGGTAAAAATGTTAACATTTTAAAAATCTGGATGAAGGATATGTAAGGATATATGGTTTTTGTAATTTTTCCATAAATCTGAACTTATTTCAAAATTAAAAATTAAAGAAAAAAGAAACAAAAGTCATGGCCCTGAGAAGGGAGTGCTGGGAAAGAAGTGCTGAGACCCGAGTGCTTAGCCAGCTACATGCGAGGCTGTCCCGTTGGATTCTCCAGGAATGTGTCGCCTGCTACTTGAAGACTGTCCTATCTGCTGGCCTCTAAAGTCACCTTCCCTTCGGCCCTCCCACCCTCGACCCTGCCAAACTCAGGTCCAAGTGACTGTTACAGGGCCTCAACCCTAAAAATAACTCTGCATTTTCTTCAAAAAATATTTTTAGGTATGTGCATCCAGAGCCACATTGCAGCCCCAAGTGCTATTTCTGGGACAAGGAAAATGGAGTCAGTATAAAACTGCAGGTAGGGGCGCCTGGGTGGCGCAGCCGGTTAAGCGTCCGACTTCAGCCAGGTCATGATCTCGTGGTCCATGAGTTCGAGCCCCGCGTCAGGCTCTGGGCTGATGGCTCAGAGCCTGGAGCCTGTTTCCGATTCTGTGTCTCCCTCTCTCTCTCTGCCCCTCCCCCGTTCATGCTCTGTCTCTCTCTGTCCCAAAAATAAATAAACGTTGAAAAAAAAAATTAAAAAAAAAAACTGCAGGTAAACACACAGCAAAGGTTTTAGAGGAATAGCTACAAGGAAGAAAAAGTCTTTGAGACTACCCCCCCAAAAAAATTACTTTCCCCCTTTCAAAATGCCACTATATTCTATAACGTGCCCTAACACAGCAACAGCAGGCTGAGAAAACAAACAAGAAAAGGAACTGCATGCAGGAAATAAGATGGTAGGTGCATGGAGTAGCGAAAATGGGCACCAAAGAAAATTGGAGAAGTTTTGCCACTGGGATCATTGAGTGTTGAGAGAAACAAGCTAACAATATCAGGCAATAAATTTAAATTAATTTTAATTTTAGTAAAATTATCGCAATAGCACAGGCTTCTGGGATTGAACAATCTTCAGCTCCCTCCCCTTCCCGCTAGTGTCTTCATAGAATGAGTTAAACACACACACACACACACACACACACACACACACACACACACCACTTATTGAAAATACAGATTTTGAGGTATTAAGCCTTTATAAGTACTCTGCAGATTTAAGGTTTATTATATATGTTCCTGTCAGTGAAATCTAAGAATGGTTATTGGGTAAGGTCAGAATGTTGCTTATTAAGCAGATATCCCCAGAATTACAAGGTATGATCCCTAAGACTTGTGCCAAGACCTCAAGGAAAAGTGCAGCAGGAATTAGAGTAACATTGCTATGTTAAGAAATGCGTATGAATCAGAATCAAACTGGACTTAATTAGGGGAGGTATGGGGCTATAGAGCAGCCAGAAGAAAATAGTTCCTTAAAAATGGTTTCTCATTCTGGTTTTCCTACTAAACCTTTGTAAGGCCTTGAACAGGTCATTCAAACATTCTACCTTCAACTCCTCCAGCCACTGAATGGAGAACTGTATATAGAAGGACAAGAGAGGGGGAGGGGGAGGCCAGTTAGGAGTCTGCTGCTCTCATCCAGGTGAGGACTAACAGCACCTTGGGCAGAGTGGTGACGGCACAAGTAGCAAGTGAGGGAGCCCAGCCAGAGTCCGCTCCCTCCGAGAGCCTATGCATGTATCTGCAGATCTTCTTCAACTAAATCCAAGAGGAAAATCAAATCTATTCCTTAGGTTCCCTAAGCTGTTAATATCTTCTGAGTCATTCACTCAGCATCGGCAATAGCATTTATTGTACTAGGGGCCAAGACCTGTGGTAGCTGATAGAACCTGTACAGGGGTGAATGAGAGAGACATCATCTCTGCACCCAAGGAGCTCACAGCCTAGCTGTGCACAGAGACAAGCAAACCAGCAATTACAGCGAGGTGGAATCAAGCTTTGCTGGAGGAGTTCAGGACTTAGGCTCACAAATGAAGCCCAAGCGACTTTACCTTGGGAGAATCAGAGAACACAGTGCTGGAAGAGGTGACAGGTAGGCTGAGATCAAAGAATGTAAATTAATTACTCCTTTAAGATACGTGGACAGGGACGGGAAGGTATGTGGGCGGACAGAACAGAGAAGAGACAGAAAGGGATGGCAAAGTGCAGGAGCTGAAGGGAGTTTGGAGCAGAGGAGTGTGTGAAGGAGGGGGAGTAGGCAGGGGTCTTATAACCCAAGTTAAGAAGTTTGGTCTGTATCCTGAAGGCAAGAAGGACAGCTGAAAAGTTACAGCAGGGGAGGAACAGTTATTTGGCCATTTAACAAATAATGGCTGGGCATCTACCATGTCCCAGAGTGTTCTAAACGCTGGGGAATTAGTAGCTAAACATGATCGGATTTATGTATAGAACAATCACCTTGGCTACCAAATGGAGCACTGTGTATAGAAGGGCAAGAAGGGAGAAAGGGGGACCAGTTAAGAGCTTATTTCGGTTTATTAGATGAGGACCAACACAAGCATACCTTGCTTTATTGTGCTTCACAGATACCTTTTTCTTAAACAAATTGAAGGTCTGTGGCAACTCTGTACCAAGCAAGTCTATCAGCATCATTTTTCCAATAGCATTTGCTCACTTCATCTCTCTGCATCACATTTTACTAATTCTTGCAGTATTTCAAAGTTTTCACTATTATTTTATTAGTTATGGTGATCTGTGATCAGTGATCATAACTTTCCAGAAGCTCAGATGATGGTTAGCATTTTCTAACAATAGAGTATGTTTTAACTAAGGCATGTACTTCTTTTTAGACATAATACTATTTCACACTCTACACTCTTACATGCTGTGTAGGGTCTACACAGACTCTAGTATAGTGTAAACATAACTTAAATGCACTTGGAAACAAAACACCCATTTGACTCGCTTTACTGTAATATTGGCTTTATTGCAATAGTGGCTTTCTTGCAGTGGCCTGGAACTGAACCTGCAATATATCCAAGGTACGCCTGTAGTAGCTGGGGCCAGGGTGGAGACAGTGCAGGTGACAATGAGGAAACCTTGGACTTCAAGAGGCACAGGCTTCCCCAGCTAAGAGAGTTTACTGCTGTGCCTCAAAATAGGGTAAGAAAGTTTGGTGATAAATAGCATTTAGCACACTACACCCTTCATCTTTGAGGAGAGCAGACTCTTCAAGCCTGCTAGGGAAGCATTAAATTATTGTTTTGACATCGAGCACTTCATCAAGTACATTACTAGGTTTGTCCATCCTTACCCAGACAAACCATTATTAAAAGTACATGAAATCAGAAAGAAAATCAGTCTGCCAGCATAACCAGCCTCCCTCCATATACAAAAGTAAATAAAACTCAGAAAAAGTCTGCTCAACGTAACCTTTTTCTAAGTCACCAGAAATATTGTTGGCAGCTGCTGGTGACAACTTATTTCATTACATTCTAATGATGTAAACTGCTCCCTCAGGATGATTTAGCTTGCAGCAGACAAAATGCTTATTGCTTCTTTACTCGTGTAGAACACAAATGATTGCTGAGAAACTCAAGCCCGATATTCAGGATTTCAAACTAACCTAATGGACCAGCAGCACTCTATGGAGAATAGAGGCGGTGCAACAGGAATGCCTTTCACAACCCAAATTACTGCCACGTTGCATTCTACGCATGCAGGCTATTAATGCGGGTTTCATTCTGCAGCCTGGGACTTAGGAAGCCAAGGGAATTTCCTGGCATGGTTCCAACACTTCCCCAGCCAGAACTAGGTAATCAATAAATTCATTAGTGAGGACTGCTGTGGGTAACTTAGGGGAGTAAATACCTGCATAAAGCCCACACACTGCCTCCAGCTGGTGGGTAGCTTCAAGGTAGTGATTTCTCAAGACCTGCCAGGGAACAAGGTGCTTCAGAATTTTCTGAGGTTATTGTTTAAAACATGGATTTGTTGGACCTCCCTGAGACCAATGGAGTCAGAACCTCCGGGAGTAGGACCTGGGTACCAGTACATTTAACAAGATCCCAGAGGAATGAGATGTGCAACCAGTTTTGTCGGCTCCTTTAAGGGACCGCCTGCGTGAGGCCAGGTACGGAAAGCCAGTTTGTGTAAGCCGCAGAAACAAAAGCATCCTGCTCAGGGGTGTTCTCCAGACACCATGTTCAAGCATCTCTTACTGCTCTGGGCCCCACTCCCCAGATGTGCTCTCCTGTCAGTTCCATCTGGGAGACCCTGACCAACTTACTTAACTTTCTCAGCTACAAAATAAGGATAATATCACAACCAATTGTATTACTACAGGAATTGAGTAAGCTAATACACCTAAGTACTTGACACATACCAAGCAATCAATATCTATTACTATTTGTAATTTTTTCTGGCTTTATTTGTCTCACCTCTCATTTCTTACTGGACAAACCTTTGTTTGGTTTCTCCTCTAAGCCCAATACATCTTCCTCCACGCTTCCCCCAAATTTGTAAGTCAAAATCTGAACAGGAGCTTGCCCACAGGCTCCAATCCTACCCCATCTGGCCTCCTTGGAACCACCAACTACTATCTGATGCCTGTGAAGCAAAATTCTTCCCCTGAGTGTCATCCTGCACAAGGGAGCCTCAATGGTCCCGAACTCAAGACAATGGGAAATTCAAGGTGACAGTCCTTACCTACACTAGGAAACAGGAGCTTGTGACAAACAAGCTTGTCCTGTTGCTTGTACACCAGTGAACTGACCGATAATACAAGGGTGACGACCATGGTATTAGTAACACTGATTAATAACCAAATCTTGGCCAGGCACTATATTAAAGGTTTCAAACAAAAGCACCTAAAAGATATAAATTGGAAAGAACAGTACCTGTTTGAAAAAAAAACAGAGTCTTGGAGAGTTTGTGAAACTTGCCTGAGTTCACAGAGGTAGCAGCCAGGATCCTAATATATGTAGCCTGATTGCAGCAATCTTTTTTTTGTTTTGTTTTTTAACCATTCCACTAGCAATCTCCCAGAGATCTTGTAATATATATACACATACATATTCCAGCCACAGAGTTTTTTGTTTAAAAAAACAATATATATTGTTTGCTTTTTATCAGAAAGTATCTGGCATTCCACATGGAAGCCTTGCTGTCTCAGACTAGTATCAGCCCAAGTCACATCTCCTTGCCTGTGTTAGACAATATGCTGTGAGATAAATACCAAGAAAGTGAGATATAGGTGGAGGATTTGGGGCAAAGACACTTAAACTCTCTGAACTCCATGTTTCTTCATCAATGAAACAGGGAAAGTAATACCTACCTCACAAGGTTATATACGGAGATTAAATTGGATACTAAATATAGAAATGCCTTAACATGGTATATTGCAACTATTACCAGTTACAATTATTTATTCATTCCAGTATTTATTTATGCAATGCTATGTTCTAAGCGTTGAAGTTGTGACCATGAAGTAAATGCAGTCATGTCTATCAATGTAGAGTTTAGAGTCTAGCAAAAAGACCATTAGAAATTCAAGTAGTAAGTGCTGAAACACAGGATGTACATGATACAATGAGGACATGTAGGAAGAATGCCTGCTCCTGACTCGCGGGAGCTAGGAGGGCTTTTTGGAAAAGGGGAAAGCTCCCTAAGGATCTGGAATGTACTAGGGAAACAAAGTGGGAAGAGATGATGGGAAGGTAAAGGAGAATCAAAGATGTCTACTAGCATTTTGGTTGGCTATTGGTGCCTTTTCATGCTGTAAGAGACCTTCAAAGAAATCCTATTTGGAAGAAATGGTAAGTTGTTTTAGATATGATGAGTCCAAGGTGCCGGCGGCTGGAGAGCGGTGTCTGCTAGGCAGCTGGATAAAAGGATCTGGAGCTCAAGAGACTGATTTTGCACGAAGCTATAGGTTTGGAGGCCATTAGAATGAAGGTAATACTTGAAAGCATCAAAGAGTTATTTAGAGTAAGAAGAAACAAGATACTCTAGTCCAAGTAGACATTACAGAAGCAGCTAAAAAGGCTTTGGATTCTACTCCTTTCTGCTTCCACATGGACCTACTCTATCAAGTGTCCTATCCTGTTTTGTTTCTTTAGTCTCTCCCTTTATATCTATTCTTCCAATGGGCATTTAAATATACTAAGTCTCAATGATCAAGAAGACAAATAGCTTTTATCTACCCCATAACTCCCTCCAGTCATTTACCCCCTCCCTCTCCTTCATAGCTGAACTTCTTTACAGGGAAGTCTAGAATGGGAATCTCTAGTTCCTCAGTTGCCATTCACTTCTCAACCCACTCCAGCCTGGCTGCTGCTCCTGTGTCTCCAATGAAGCACTCTTACCAAGGTCCCTAAGAGCCTATTTGTTGCCAAAGCTGAAAGATACGTCTTCATTTTTACCTTGACTTCTCCATGGTTTTAGAGATTGGAAATATTCTTTCTTCCTTTTGTTTAGAAAGCACTCATCTCTTGTCCCCCTTAACATGACACTTCCTTGCTTGTCCTCTCCCCTCTCTGTCCCTGCGGCATCCTCTTCCATCTCTCAGATAATGCTATTCTTCAGGGTGCTTTCCTAGATCTTTTTCTTATTGCACATTTTCCCTCTTTCCCCCAACCTGGTATTTTAATCCATACCCAAGTTATTAGCGAAGATAGACAGAATCCCAATTCCTTCTTTTTAATGGACAAGGAGAAAAGGATGATGGAATCCATGAGTAATTTTTTACATTTGCCTGCAAGAAGTTAAGCCTATATGATGGTTTATATGTTCTCTGAAAAGTAACAGGCACAGGCATCTGCTGAACATGTGGTAGAAGGTGGTAAGATTCAAGAGTATTAAAAAAAAGTCTTGAAATAGTCATGGAGGATTGGGAAGAAGGTTTAGTGGGGAAACATAAGCGGATAACTGAGAAATGTTGAGGTTTTAATTAAAGCTAGAGAGGATGGTTTTTAAATGTCTCTAATATACCCATGATTTCTGCTAGCAATCTAAATATAAGCTTGGAGATGGCCACAAGTGGTTTGATCCAACGTGGAATTTTCCAGGTGGGCTCCATAGAACCCACAAATGGACAATAAAGGAGTAAAGGATTTAAAGATAACAGCAAGAGAGTGGCCAAAGGTAATCTGTGGCAGTCTACACTGGGGAAAGAGAGAACTTTATTATTTTTTTAAGTTTTTTTTATTTTGAGGGGTGAGGGGCAGAGAGAGAGGAAGAGAGAATCCCAATCAGGCTCTGTGCTGCCAACGTAGAGCCCGACATGGGACTCCAACCCACAAACCATGAGATCATGACTTGAGCCAAGATCAAGAGTCAGATGCTTAACCAACTGAGCCACTCAGGTCCCCCAGAAAAGAGATTGGATGATTGGAGAATGAAAATCTTGAGAAGTTTGAAGGAACAGTTGTAACTGATCATAAGTGAACAAGCAAACTGGAAAGAATGGTTGGTCTGGTCAGGGAGTGAGATTATGATTTTATGGTTTCAGAGATGGGACAGTTCTGGATGATGAAAAAGCCTAGAATATGGCCATGGGAGTGGCTGAAGATGAACACAGAGGATGGTCATTGGAGATGAAAGGTGAGTTTATACCAGTATAGGGACCCAATTAAAATGTTGCTTCTGTAAATTCATCATCTCCCAACTCCAAAATAATGTAGGCTCTTCTGTACTCTTTCCCAAGGCATTTCAATTATTCCTCTTATTCCACTGTGTTCTACTTAGCATGGTCTCTTGTTTACCCTCTACTTGACTGTGAGCCCTTCAAGGAGAAGTGTCAGATTGTATTTTTCCCATCCACCACAGTACATAAGGTCAGTAAGCAAACAATGCTGAATGAATAATTAGTAAAAAACTGTTTCAATATGACTTCTTATCATAGGCCTCTTTCTCTAATTCTTGGCATATTTCACTGTTTTATCTATAAATAAAGATAACTATGCATTGTATTTGTGTATTCATAGCTCTTTTTCAATGATAAAATAGATTTTTCTAAATAAATTAATTGCTAAGGTTTTAGATAGGGAACAATGATCATTATTTTTCCCTTCAATAATATTCCTTTATCACTTTTCCTCACATCAGAGCCATGCCAAGGGTTTGGCTACCGTAGAAATGAAATCTTCAGATAGATCCTCCCTTGATATAGAATTATTATTTCATCCCACGAATGATTTATTATTAGTTGCCTACCATATTTCAGGCAGGTTTGTAACAAGGCTCTAGAGATAGAATGGTGAACAAGATGATTACTCCCCTCAGTAAGACCTATAGACAGGGGAGGAAGCAGGCTGATGGCCCAGGAATGGCTCTATCAGTCAGGATATGTTGCAGGGCGCCTGGATGGCTCAGTCAGTTAAGCATTTGACTCGATTTTGTTTCAGGTCATGGTCTCATGGTTCATGGGTTCAAGCCCTGCATCGGGCTCTGCACTGACAGCATAGAACCTGCTTGAGATTCTCTCCCTCTCTCTGCAACCACCCCCAACAAAACCTCCCCCTTATCAAAATAAATACACACACTTAAAAAAAAAAAAAAAAAAAAAGATATGCTGCAGTAACCAACAATCCCAGAAATCTCAATGGCTACAAGACAACAAAGGTATATATATCCCATAGCAATGTCTATTGTATGTTTTGGCAGCTCTCCATGCCAGATGTCCTCCACACAGTGATTCATTATTGCACCTCCATTAGCAACACATGCTTTCAGAATTTCCATGGCAGAGGAAAACAGGAGGACTTGAGCACAGGGTAACTACATAAATTCTGCTCACAAATCAACCAAATCAAACCATATGGCCACACCTCACTTCAAGAGGGTGAGAAGGTACAGTCCTCTCAGACATTCAGAAATAAAGAAACATACTACTGACCAGTGGAAATACGACCACCACAATAGCAATGCAGAAGGACAGATGCTATGGTATAGTATACTTGGTTATTATAAGAGTACATGGGAGGGGCCTCAAAGAATCAAGGAAGGTTTAATGGAGGACATAACATTTAAGCTAAGAGGCAGAAGATAAGTAAGAATCTAATAAGTTAAATAGACAGTACAGGAAGGCAGAAAGAACTATTTATATAAAGAAAGCATGGGGGGCACCTGGAGGGCTCAGTCAGTTGTGAGTCCGACTTAGGCTCAGGTCAAGATCTCATGGTTTGTGGGTTTGAGCCCGGGCAGGCTCTGTGATGACAGCTCAGAGCCTGGAGCCGGATTTAGATTCTGTATCTCCCTCTCTCTCTCTCTCTCTCTCTCTCTCTCTCTCTCTCTGCCCCTCCCCCCCCCCTTGCTCACTCTCTCTCTCAAAAATAAAACATTAAAAAAATGTTTTTAATATAAAATAAAATAAAATAAAGAAAGCATGGGAAGTCTACCCCCTTGCCTGGTCCTGCTAGTCCCACAAAAATTGCAGCCAATGACATGAATGTAAATGGTGAGGTAAGAACAACCAGGGTTGGAGGAATCAGTAATGAGCCTAGGCATGCACACACAAACACACACACATAGACAATGGAATATTATTCAGCCATAAAAAAAGATACCTTGCCATTTGCAATGACATGGATGGAGGGTATAATGCTAAATGAAGTAAGTCAGAGGGAAAAAAATACCATATGATTTCACTCATATGTGGAATCTAAGAAACAAATAAAGGGGAAAAAAAGAGAAACCAAAAAGCAGACTCAACTACAGAGGCCAAACAGATGGTCACCAGAGGGGAGGTGGGTTAGGGATGGGGGACCTTGGTGAAGGAGAGTAAGAGTACATGTATCCTGATGAGCACCGAGTACAGAATTGTTAAATCACTTCTTATACATCTGAAACTAATGTAACACTGTATGTTTACTGGAATCAAAAAAAAGTTTTTGAAGTGGAGTGGTGGTAAGGATGCCCCTGGACTTTTGATGGTAATGCCTTCCCCCACTACCCTCTAGAGACAATCACACCATGATGTGCAGAGGAATCTCAAAGTTTCAGAACAAAACTCCATGGAGTCCACTGATAGGGATAAAGCTACTTCCCTAGCAACTGGGTCCACGACAGAGAAACAACAAGCTGATCATAGATCCCCAACATATTTCTCCTAGTATCCCTGCCCTCAAAGCACCCTCTCTACTGTACTACTCTGCCAGCATGAAATGGTTACTGTAAGGATCCAATGGCTTGAAGCTCATAGTTGCTTAGCACATAATAAGATCTCGATTAAGTCGGCTCTGCCTCTGTGGCCCACACCGAATTAGGTGCTCTTCTTAAGCTACATACTTTCAAACCTCCCCGGCTGGTAAGAATGATCATCTCCATTTTACAGATGGGAAAATTGTGAATGGCGGTATGATCTCCCCAAGGATACAAGCCAATAGTGGCAGGAACAAAGAATTAATGCTAGGACTGTCTTAATTTAAATGCTGATTAAATGGTATTTTAATTACTACCAACAGAAGTAAAACTGCCAAGTTCATTTAGAATGAGGATACTACATTTGACCAAAATTTTCTTCATAGGTATATACATATGAAGCATTAAGCAAGTATAAACCATTTGCCAATCCTAAAGCCTAATCAACACTGTCTGCACTGATGGTGACCCTCTGGCATAGACATCAAAGAGACATGGCTAAAGTCTTCCAGTTTAAAGTGTCCTTCTCATAATTCTATGACCCCTCCAAATTTTCATAGTTGGCTGGAAGCAACTCAACTCTCAGAATCACATCTCTTTCACTCATCTGAACACACTTGTTAGTGAAGATTAGAACTTCTTAAAGATTAATTCTTAAAGCATCCTCAAGCTTCTTTTCCAACAAAGGAAACATCAATTATAGGCTCACACATAAACTTTGCCCCTTTCTTGAATACTTGCTGCCCTTTATAAATCTTAGATTTCTTCCCCTTGAGTATTCGTTCAAAGGAGAGATTTTATTGCCTCCAGGGGTTGTTAAACTGATTGCAATACTGCCTATTTAGAGCAGTTCAGTGGGAATTACGCTGGTTCAATGCTGTCAGACCTAGAATATAGCTGTCAAATAGCATTACAAGTAAAACACCCTTGATAAGAAATAATGACCAAATGTCAATCTGTTTTTCACTACCCTTACTACAGACTTCTCCTGCCACACACACACACAAAGCAATGTTTTACACGTTATAGTAATAGCACATTTCTGATATAACAGTTAAAATTCTATCAGTGTTTTCAAGGACAAAAAGATAGTTCCAAATGCAGTCTGAGTTCAAAAATTGACTGAAGCATGCTTTTTCCTTGTAATGAAGTATCTGGCAATCTGTTTCAAAATGCACCAACTTTATTAATTCAAGTAAATATGATGTGTCTTAAGCTATTTTTATATGTCACCTGTACTTCAATTTAAAATTTTTAAGTTTCATCATTCATTCATTCATTCCACTAACATTTGTTGAGCTTCTAGGAGTTTGGCATTGTGCTGGATGGTTGTCAGGGTACAGACATAAAGTTCCTTGCAAGCCACTTTAATGGATCTAGATTTAATCCTGTGGGCAACAGCAGACTAAATGAAAAACTTTAAGCATGATGATGAGATTTGATCTTTAGAAAGACTCATTTGGCTATAGGGTCGTTCTCTTTCCTCTCTGTTCTTTGTCTTCATAGCATGGGTTATAATTCATAATCACATAAAGGTTTTTACCCATCTTCTCACTAAATTATAAACCCATGAAATCCGGGATCATGTCTACTTTTGTTCATTGTTATATACACAGAGCGCAGTACAGTTACGGGTATAGAAACCATCTGGTAATTACTTGCAAGATAAAGTGAATAAACAAATTTATTGTGAGGGGTTGACACGGTATTTTAAGAGATCAGTAAGACTATCAGGTTTCTGTAGTGTAGTGGTTATCACATTCACCTAAAAGATTAGTAAGACTGTTGTAGTTTATAGACAGTTCATGAGAACCTAAAATAAGGCAGTGATATTATGGCAAAATAGGACATGAATATATATTTAATTTAGTACATATTTAGATGACAGAGAAATGTACCTAGAGTAACTCAGAAATTTCTAATTTGGACCTAATGCATATTGCTAGGTTTATATCAAAAAAAGAAATATATAGGAGTAAACATTTATTGACTATGCCCTGATGAAATATTTCTAAATTTTAGGTGTTACGGAAGATGGAGTAGATGCAAATAGACACAGTATGTAACCCTGTAAAAAGGGGTTGTTACATCATTTTAAAAGGATTTTTTTTATTATTTATTTTTGAGTGAGACAGACAGAACATGAGTTGGGGAGAAGCAGAGAGAGAGGGGCCCCAATGCGGGGCTCTAACTCACGGACTGTGAGATCATGACCTGAGCTGAAGTCGGACGCTTAACTGACTGAGCCACCCAGGCGACCCTAAAAGGATTTTTAAAGTATAAATAACTTAAGGATTTAATTAGTGATTTAATCCATTTAATCAATTAATGATCCAGAATCACAATGATCAGCAACAATTAATCTTCCCCCCTTTGATCCTCACCCCCACTTCCATCCTCTCTTGATAATTTTCCATCAAGGAAAATTACTTTGATTCTGAAAGAATGGAGTATCAGTTCACTAATAAATTGTGTCAAATAATTTCCTCAACTGAAAAGGGTTACTATGTCCATTTAATTAAAGAATATCACAATGTCCTAGATCTCAGAAACATACTAGATTTGGTTTCCCAAACATTTTTCACCTTCCCCTTCATCCATTCTTTACTATACATGTCATTCCACAGCTCAGAAACCTTTAATGGATCCCCCACTGAAGCTAAAATTACATTCCAATTCAACAGCTTTGCAATCCCAGCTTTGAATCCTACCTGCCTTTCTAATTTATCTCACATACATGACCAATGTCACCCTAAGAGCCAGTTTGGGATTCCTTTTCCCCCTGATATGAGAAAATTGGTCTCGTTACACTATGATCCTGTCAAAAGATCATAGACAAAAGACAAAAGTCTTTGACCGAACAACAGATTGGTTGCTGTTTCAAACAGCCCTGTTTCTGAAGGGTCTCTGCTATTTCTAAAAAACAAATGTATTCTTCTAAACAAGACGATATTTCCATTACTGAAAAATATTACCATGATTAACTTTACATGTCAATTTGAGGGATATAATTACCAACAACAGCAAAAAGCACAACAGGCTCCAGAGAAAATTCTAAAAAAAGTGTTCTGTAAATAACCGAAGGATGGAGTGCCTGGGTAGCCCAGTACCTGGAATGTCTAACTCTTCATCTCAGGTCTTAATCTCAGGGTCATGAATTCAAGCCCTGCGTGGGGCATAGAGCCTACTATTAAAAAAATAAATAACATAAAGGTACCATTAGAACAGGTGTCTTCATTTCCAAAATGACCATTTTGAAGGGACTCCTACTTATAAGTACCAAAGGTTCTTTGACAGCTGCTGAAACATTGGTTTCTTTTCTTCAGAGTTCCCATTGGATTCTTAAAGTCTTTATTTCTTATGAAGATTTTATTAAATGTAGATGGTTGGCCCCAGTTTCACATTCTTCTTTTTCTCATTTCAATTAATATTTACATTATTTAAGGTACTTTAAATCATTAAGACACAAATAACAAAATCAATATATTAAGCAAAAGATTTTGATGTGTTCAATCTTCTCTATTAACAAATCAGAATGAACAAAAATTATGAGTCTTAGATTTTTCACCAGAATGTTAACAAATAAATTTGTTGTCACAGCTAAATTGTCCCAAGTTAAAACTCTAAAATTAAATATTCCTAACTTTTTTGTTTTATTATTTTTAATTTTTTTTAATCTTTATTTTTTTGAGAGAGAGAGAGACAGAGCTTGAGTGGGGGAGGGGAAGAGAGAGAGGGAGACACAGAACCCGAAGCAGGCTCCAGGCTCTGAGCTGTCAGCACAGAGCCTGACATGGGGCTCAAACCAACAAACTGCAAGATCATGACCTGAGCCGAAGTCGGACCCTTAACCGACTGAGCCACCTAGGCACCCCTGTTTTATTACTTTTAATCCCAAGACCAGAATGCTTCCAAATAGGAAAAAATGTTTTAGTATTTATTTATGACACAGACAGAGAGTGTAAGCAGGGAGAGGGACAGACAGAGAGGGAGACACAGTATCTGAAGCAGTCTCCAGGCTCTGAGCTGTCAGCACAGAGCCCAACGTGGGGCTAAAGCTCATGAACTACAAGATGATGGCCTGAACCAAAGTTGGAGGCTTAACTGACAGCCATCCAGGTG
This sequence comes from Prionailurus viverrinus, assembly GCF_022837055.1. Taxonomy (NCBI): domain Eukaryota; kingdom Metazoa; phylum Chordata; class Mammalia; order Carnivora; family Felidae; genus Prionailurus; species Prionailurus viverrinus. The sequence goes on from NC_062568.1 coordinate 138,080,880, forward strand.
CCCCAAGAAAAATATTTTTAACTGCAAAATAAGGTATAAAATAGAAAAGATTTTGCTGTATGTTAATGGAAATGCTATTCTCTTGAAGAAAAAATAATGTATCTTAGGCTCAGTCATGTTTCCTAGGCTCTCCTGAACATTGTACAGAACAGAATAAAAAGAATACAGAGCTGAAATAAAGAGGGCATGAGACATAAAAATTGCAAAGGTTTTAAAAATAAAAGGTTTTAAGGATTCCTGGGTGGCTCAGTCGGTTGAGCAACAGACTCTTGGTTTCAGCTCAGGTCATGATCTCCCAGTTAATGGGATCGAGCCCCACCTCGGGCTCTACGCTGATAGCTTGGAGCCTGCTTGGGATTTTCCCTCTCCCTCTCCTCCTCCTTCTGTCCCGTCCCCGCTCACACACTCTCAAAACAAAGTGTGTCTTCTCTTTCCTGTGAAAACCCTGATACACTAATACAGAGATTTGTATATCAGCCCTCCATATTTCTTAACATCTATGTTAAACTTTAAACAAGATAGAAAGTATATTTTATTTTTCAGACAGAGAACGTGCAAGTGGGGGAAGGGCAAAGAGAGAGAGAGAGGGAGACAGAGGGTCAGAAACAGGCTCTGGGCTGACAGAAGAGAGCATGATGTGGGGCTCAAACTCATGAACTATGATATCATGACCTGAGCCGAAGTCAGACGCTTGACCAACTGAGCCACCCAGGCACCCCCTCTTTCGTAATGCTTACCTCAAGACTTCTTTGTCCTAATCTTCTAATTCATTAATTCATTCTTTGGCTATCCATTATGCTAGTCAATCAATTTACTGAATTCTTCTTCTTGACAATTATAATTTCGCACCCAGTATTTGCACTTTGTTTTTCTCAATTTGTTACAGCTATGTAGTGTGGCTACACTCCATATCTATTTGAGAGTATTTGTTATGCTTATTTTAAACTCTTATCCTGTGGGTTTCATTAATTCCACTTTATGTGGCAGAGGTTTATTTTTTTTTTCTGTCATCGTAGTTTCACTCCTTGAGTATTTTCTTCAAGCAGTTCATGTTCCCCTGGAGCCAACTCACTGGTTGACACTGTGCACCTTCAAGAGAGGAGCTAAATCCCAAGCCCCAGCTCATTCCCCTTCTTGTGAGAACAAGGATGGGAAAAGTGTCTTCCACTGGACAGTGTCTGGCATTAAAATCTAGGTTTGGCCACTTCCCGTTGGTGTTTGTTGTAGCAGATAAGCATGCCTCACAGGAACCCCCACCCTGGTCTTTTGGATTATCTAGACCTGGTAGTTTGGGTGGGTGTGGAGCAACAGAGACTCCTGGTGTTTGTTATCTGCTCCCATCGCCTGCCTGCCTCAAATACAACTCTCATGTTACTTCCCTACTCTACCAGGAGCTGATCTGATGATGCAATTTTTTTTTTTAATGTTTATTTTTGAGAGAGAGAGAGAGAGAGAGAGAGAGAACATGGGCACACACGCGAGCACAGGGAAGGGACAGAGACAGAGAGGGATAGAAGATCAGAAGTGTGCTGTGCTGACAGCAGAGAGCCCAGTGTGGGGCTTGAACACAGGAACTGTCAGCTGGAACTCACAAACCATGAGATCATGATCTAAGCCGAAGTCAGACACTTAACCAACTAAGCCACCCAAGTGCCCCAAGCAATGCCATTTTCTTTTGATGACAGAGAAGGTCATGACCTACTCAGGGCCATGGAGAGGAATTAAAAATGGCACAATTGAAAAGTTGTCCTCTGCCTATTCCCTGTCCTTGCCACAGAGCCCCCCTCTGCCCTGAGCCACCACTGCCTTCTTATAAAGGGGCTAAACCACATTCTCTCTCCCCAGTGATTTCTCACAGTTTTATGTTGTTCTCTCAGATCCAACAATTCTCTTCCTGCTCTATCACAGCTTCCATGTTGAGCTCAGGAGACAAATAGCTCATGTTACCTCACCACTACTTTTTCTTAATTATAAAGTGTAATCTCTTGAGAGAGAGAGAGAGAGAGAGAGAGAGAGAGAGAGAGAGAGAGAGAGAAAGCATATATCCATTGGATTCATGTACCACATTATCCAGAGCCACTGGCCTTACAGGTCAGGTCATGAAATTACAGTTCAGGAGTTCAAGCCTTGCATTGGGCTCCATGCTGACAGTATGGAGCCTGCCTGGGACTCTCTTACCCCCCCTCTCTCTCTCTCTCTGCACCTCCCTCGCTCATGTGCACGCTCCCTAAATAAATAAGCTTTAAAAAGAATTTAAAAAATGCAAATGAAGGGATTCCACTTCCATTTATATAGAAAGATGGAAAGAGCATTACAACTACGTGAAAAGAAAAATCCATGGGAATTCAAGCTGGTGCAGCCACTCTGGAAAACAGTGTGGTGGTTCCTCAAAAAATTAAAAATAGAATGACCCTATGACCCAGCAACTAGATATTTATCCAAGGGATACAGGTGTGCTGTTTCTAAGGGATATATGCACCCCAATGTTTATAGCAGTGCTATCAACAATAGCCAAAGTATGGAAAGAGCCCAAATGTCCATTGATGGATGAATGGATAAAGAAGATGTGGTATATATATATATATATATATATATATACACACACACACACACACACACACACACACACACACACACACACACACACACACAATGGAGTATTACTCGGCAATTAAAAAAAATGAAATCTTGCCATTTACAACTACGTGGATGGAACTGGAGGGTATTATGCTAAGTGAAATTGGTCAGTCAGAGAAAGACAAATATCATATGACTTCACTCATATGAGGACTTTAAGAGACAAAACCGATGAACATAAGGGAAGGGAAGCAAAACTAATATAAAAACAGGGAGGCAAAACATAAGAGACTCTTAAATATGGAGAACAAACAGAGCATTACTGGAGGGGTCATGGGGGGGAATGGGCTAAATGGGAAGGGGCATTAAGGAATCTACTCCTGAAATCATTGTTGTACTATATGCTAATTTGGATGTAAATTTAAAAAATAAAATTAAAACTAAAGAAAAAGAAAATAGATTCAATATTCTGAAAAAAAAAAAAAAGAAAAATCCAGATAAAGTCCAAAATCCTAACTTTTCTTGAACATACCAGAGCTAAAATCACATGGCAACCAAGTAGCCCGAAATTTAAGGAAAGACAGGCCTTTCTAAGGAGATAAAAATACAAATGCTGACTCACTTGTGGCAAAGCATAGGAGAGAACCAAGGCACCATACAAGAATGTAATAAGTCAAGTAAAATTTTCAACAAATTGTTAGACTGAGCATAAATTAGTATCTGAGTGTAGAATTACTGATCTCTGCAGAAACAAAGGGAGTTCATACCCCTCTTCTCCTCTGTCATCTATCGTGTGCATACAACACGTTAAGGTCAGGACAGAAGGCCAGAAAAAGCTTCCTTCAGTGATGAAGGCTATGACACAGGCATATACACTTATACACACAAACACAGGTACACAATTCTAAGCACATTATGTTCAAATTGCTAAAAAAAAAAAAAATAGATGGCAAGGGAAAGCTGGAGAAAAAACACACAAAACATACTAAGGAAAAGAAACATGAATTACAGCAGACTGTTTGTCATAAACTATACAATCCAGAAGACAATAGAATGACATCCTTAAAATACTAAAAAGGGGAAAAAAAAAAAAAAAAAAAAAAAAACAAGACAAAACACCCTCTACCCAGTGAAAACATCTTTCTAACAAAAGCTGAGAGAATTTATTACCAGCAGACATACAATATAAAAAATGTTTTTAACAACTTCTTTAGTAATAAGGAATAAGAGATCAGACTTGAATCTATACAATGAAATTACATCTCCAGAAATGATTAAAATAAAGACAAATGTAAAATATATTTTTCTCATTTTAATAGCTCTAAAAGATAATTGTCTAAAGTTAAAATAGTGCCAATGAATTGAAGGTTAATCACAATATACGTAAAAGTAAAATATAGATAAGACACACAAGATTGAAGGAAAGAGGGACAGATTAGGAGTATGTTATTGTCAGTTTCTCATGCAATAGGTGAAGCAGAATATTATTGAAGGTAGACTATAATTACTTAAATGTGTGCAGTGTAAACACCTGGACAGCTACGAAGAAGTCTTTAAAAGAAGCAGAAGTAGTAAGTCTAATGATGGGGACAAAGTGGAATTTTTTTATAAAACTCAATGCAAAGGCAGACAGCAAAGATAATAGGACAAAAAAAAAAATCCACCAGCAGGGGCACCTGGGTGGCTCAGTCAGCTAAGTGTCTGACTTCAGCTCAGGTCATCATACCACGGTTCGTGGGTTTGAGCCCTGCATCAGGCTCTGTGCTGACAGCTCAGAGCCTGGAGTCTGCTTCGGATCCTGTGTCTCCCTCTTTCTCTGCTCCTCCCCAGCTCGCACTGTCTTTCTCTCAAAAATAAACATTAAAAAAAAAATTCCGGGGCACCTGGGTGGCGCAGTCGGTTAAGCGTCCGACTTCAGCCAGGTCACGATCTCGCGGTCCGTGAGTTCGAGCTCCGCGGCGGGCTCTGGGCTGATGGCTCAGAGCCTGGAGCCTGTTTCCGATTCTGTGTCTCCCTCTCTCTCTGCCCTTCCCCCGTTCATGCTCTGTCTCTCTCTGTCCCAAAAATAAATAAATGTTGAAAAAAAAAATTAAAAAAAAAAAATTCCACCAGCAAAATGGTATGTATAATTCTAACCAATTATTAGGTAAATACACCATTTAAAAAACAGAGATAATCAAGGGGCGCCTGGGTGGCGCAGTCGGTTAAGCGTCCGACTTCAGCCAGGTCACGATCTCGCAGTCCGTGAGTTCGAGCCCCGCGTCGGGCTCTGGGCTGATGGCTCAGAGCCTGGAGCCTGTTTCCGATTCTGTGTCTCCCTCTCTCTCTGCCCTTCCCCCGTTCATGCTCTGTCTCTCTCTGTCCCAAAAATAAATAAATGTTGAAAAAAAAAATTAAAAAAAAAAAAATTCCACCAGCAAAATGGTATGTATAATTCTAACCAATTATTAGGTAAATACACCATTTAAAAAACAGAGATAATCAAGGGGCGCCTGGGTGGCGCAGTCGGTTAAGCGTCCGACTTCAGCCAGGTCACGATCTCGCAGTCCGTGAGTTCGAGCCCCGCGTCGGGCTCTGGGCTGATGGCTCAGAGCCTGGAGCCTGTTTCCAATTCTGTGTCTCCCTCTCTCTCTGACCCTCCCCCGTTCATGCTCTCTCTCTCTCTCCCCAAAATAAATAAACGTTGAAAAAAAAAATTTAAAAAAACAAAACAAAACAGAGATAATCAAATAGTATAAAAAAGCAAAACCTGGGGCACCTGGGTGGCTTAATAGGTTAAGCATCCAACTCTTGTTTTCAACTCAGGTCATGATCTCACTGTGGGACTAACCTCCCACATTGAGCTCCACACTGACACCACAGAGCCTGCTTGGGATTCCCTCTCTCCCTTTCTCTCTGCCCCACCCCCCAAATAAACAAACTTAAAAAACCTAATAATGAACTTAAAAAAAAAAAGGCAAAACCTAACTGCATCAGTCTACAAGGACTCTCTTTAAACCTAAAAATGCAAACAGATTAAAAGTATCAGATGAAACCATATAGGTCTTGTAAAACAATGATTAAAAGAAGGCTGCAGATGCAGGGACTATACTAAGACCAGATAGGGTAGAGTGCACAGGATATATTACAAGAAATAAACAAGGACATTGCATGATAAAGGGTCAATTTACTAAGAAAAAAACAGTCCTAAATGTTTACATATCTAACATGTAAGCCTCAAAACATATAACCCAAAACTGATAAAGGTGAAAGGACAGATACAGCCACAATTATTGAGGGTGACTTCAGTACTACTGACTCAATAGTAATTTAAAGGACAAAAAAAGAAACCCAGTAAGGATACATGAGACATGAATAACACTATTAACCAACTTGACATAATTAATATCCAACAGCAGTAGAATACACATTCTTTTAAGTACACATAGATCATTCACCAAGAAATAAATGAGGCTATAAATCACATCCCCCAAATTTAAAATAATTGGAATGACAAAGTATGTTCACTGAGAGTGTCAGAATTAAATTAGAACTCAAAACCAGAAATATATCCAAAAACCTCCACTTACATATTGGAAATTAAATAATGCACTTCCAAATAACCCCCTGGTCAAAGAAAAAGTCAAATAAATAGTTAGAAAACATTTTTAATTAAATGAAAATAAAAACACAACATAAGCTAAATTTGTACAATGCAGTTACAACAATGCATTAAAAGGTATGGCATTAAATGCTTTTATTAAGGGGAAAAAATGGGTCTCAAATCAATGATCTAAGTTTCCATCTTAACAAAAAGTACAAGTTAAACCCAAAAGCACAAAAGAGCAAAAAAATCAATAAATGTGAAAACAGAAAATAAGAAAAAGGAGTCAAAAAGCTAGTTTTTTGGAAGGATCAATAAAATTGATAACACTCCAGCCAGACTGATTCAGAAAAAATAAGAGAAGATCCCAATTACCAATGTCAGAAACAAAAGAGACATCACTACAGTTCATACAGTCATAGGATAATAAGTAAATATTACCAACATTCTTATGGCCACTTGACAAAAAAAAAGATGAAATAGAGTCCTTAAAAGACACAAATTACCAAAGCTTACTCAAAAAGAAATAATTTGAATTTTCCTACATCTACCAAAGAAAAATAAATTTGCAGTTAAAATTTCCTACAAAGAAAACCATAGGCCCAGAAATTTTACTGGCAAAATTTCTCAGACTTTTAAGAAACAAACAGTGTCAAAAATATCTATTCTACAAACTCTTCCAAAAAATAGAAGAGAAATGAACATTTCCAGTCTCATTTTTAAGCTACACATAACCTTGATAACCAAACCAAAGACATTACAACAAACCATTATCTTTCATGAACATAGACACAAAGATCTTCACTAAACATTAGCTAATTAAATGCAGCAGTTCATTTGTAAGAATTATATAGCATGACCAAGTTGAGTTTATCCCAGGAATTCAAGACTACCTAAACATTTGAAAACATCAATGTAATTCATATCAAAAGACTGAAGAAGAAATTGTTACGATTATCTCAAGAGCAACAGAAAAAACTTCCAATCAAATTCAACATCCGTTCACCATAAAACCCCTCGGCAAACCAGAAACATAAGAGAAATGCCTCACTCCATAAAGGGCTTCTACAAAACACCTGTGGCTTACGTCATCCACAATGTTAAAGACTAAATGTTTTCAGCAATGCACCTGGAGGTCCCGTGGATCTGTCTCTTGCTTCCACAGTGCTTGGGCACAGCAGTCCCGGGGACCCCGTCTTCCAGCGTCCCACCAGCCCGCAACCCCCTCTCCAGTCCCAACCTTGGGAACCATCGTGGGCCCCCTGTGCCTCCCGGACCGGCAGACCCCGTGTTTTGCGCTCGGCTCCTCACAGCGGATCAAGCACGAGCCCCCGGGCCGGTCGGAAAGCCTCCCCTCGAGGGGCCGCCGCCCAGCCGCCCACCGCCTGGTCAACACGCAGCCGCGGGCTCGCGCACCCACCTCTCTCCCGCTCCTCTTTCCGCCGCCAGGAGGTGGCTCCGGAGTGCGGCCCGCTCCTCGAGAGCCGGTGGAGGTGAAGCCAGAAGGCCTCTCCTGAACAGGCAGAGCCACGGCGGCGGCCGGCCTCTTCCGGGACGAGCAGAGGCACAAGCCGTCCCAAGAAGAGCGGGGGGAAGCCCTGGACGCCACGCAAACCACCAGGGACCTGGAGCGGACCCTGAACCCGGCCCTTTATCTGCGCGCCCGGTTCCAACCGCGCAGGCGCCCATCTCCGGGGCCTCCTGCAGAACCGCCGCGGGGTCAGCAGGTGAAGCTCATTCAGAAGATGGAGACCACCTGACTCACCTGGGAGGCCGGCGGCCCCGGGCCGGGCTGGGCGGGCACCGCTGCCAAGCGCCCAGCCTCCGGCACCACGAGGAGCCTCCGGAGCCCGGCAGGCGTTGAGGGGCCCCTCTGGCACCCCGGCCCTGGTGTCAGGGCCTCTGGCTGAGGCTCTCCCTGCGGCCCCTAGGCAGGTTTTTGACCACGGCGGAGCCCTCGCCCAGGCCTGGACCAGGTGGAAACAGTAAAGTTTTTTGCCAGTAAAAAAAAAAAAATATTTTTTTTTAAAGAATGAAATAAACTACTATCATATACCATACACAAAAATTAACTCAAAATGGATTAAAGACTTGAACATAAAGCCCAAACCCATAAAACTTAGAAGAAAAATAGGTAACCTCTTTGACATCATTCTGGGCCATGATTTTTTGGATTTAAACCAAAAGCAAAATTAACAAAAGCAAAAATAAGAACGAGGGACTACATCAAACCAAAAAGCTTCTGCACAGCAAAGGAAACCATCAACAAAATAAAAAGGCAACCTACCAAGAGAAAAATATTTGCTAATCATATAAAATATGATTTATCAGCAAAAAAAATTTTCTGATAAAAGGTTAATATCCAAAATATATTTCAAAATGCATAGAATTCAATAGCAAAAACCCCCGAACAATCCAATTTTTTTAAATGGTCAGAAGATTTGAATAGACATTTTTCCAAAGACGATATACAGAGGGCTGACAGGTACACGAAAAAGTACTCAACATCATTAATCAGGAATATGCAAATCAAAATGATAATATCACTTCACACTTGTTAGAATGGCTATTATCAAAAAGACAAGAAATATCAAATGTTGGCAAAGATGTGGTGAAGGGGAACTTTGGGCACTGTTGGTGGGAATGTAAATTGGTGGGAATGTAAAAAACAATATGGAAGTTCCTCAAAAAATTAAAAGTAGAACTACCATGACCCAGCAATTCCACTTCTGAATATTTATCCAAAGGAAATGAAATCACTAACTTGAAAGATATCTGCACCCCCATGTTCATTGCAGCATTATTTACAATAGCCAAGACATGGAAACAACCTAAGGGTCCATCAATGGATAAGTGAAAAAATGTGAAATAAATATATACAATGGACTATTATCCAGCCATAAAAAAAGAAGGTAATTCTTCTATTTGGGACAAGATGGATGGACCTTGAGGGCATTATGCTAAGTGAAATAACTCAAACAAAGACAAATACTGTATGATTTCACTTACTGTGGAATCTAAAACCAAAAAATAAATAAGTAAATAAATAAATAAAACAAGCTCACAAGTACAGACAGCAGATTCGTGGTTGTCAGAGATGGGGGGGGGTGGGTAGGCAAAATATATAAGGGGGTGAAAAATTACAAGCTTCTAGTTATAAAGTAAATAAGTCATGAGAATGTGATTTAAGCACGGTAACTATAGTTGATAATACTATATTGCATATTTGAAAGTTACTAAAAAAGTTTTACTTTTTTACTGACTTTTACAAGTCAGTTCAGCTCTCTGTCTGAATTTCCTCATGGATAAAATGAGGTTTTTAAACTACAATTTCCCTAAATCCTTTACAAGTGTATGATTTCAGTTGTATCATGTTTTTTTTTAATGTTTATCTACTTATTTTGAGAGAGAGAGAACGTCCAAGGGGCATAGAGAGAGAGGGAGGGAGAAAGAATCCCAAGCAGTCTCTGCTCTGTCAGCAGAAAGCCCGAGGCAAGGCTCAATCTCAGGAACTGTGAACTGAAATCAAGAGTCGGACACTTAACTGAGCCAACCAGGTGCCCCTCCAATTGTATCAAATTCTTCATTCTGCATTAAAGGGAATAGACATATATTTTTAAATGTTTATTTATTTATTTTTGAGAGAGAGAGAGAGAGCACACAAGCAGGGGAGGGACAGAGAGAGAGGGAGACATAGAATCTGAAGCAGGCTCCAGGCTCTGTGCTGACAGCTCAGAGCTCGAACTCACAAACCATGAGATCATGACCTGAGCTGAAGCTGACCACTTAACTGACTGAGCCACCCAGATGCCCCTAAAATAGACATATATTTAGTGAGAATCCAGTTGTTTGTTCCATGAGCATTTACCAAAGCAGTGCACAAAGACAAATAAAGACACATTTCACCATAGGGGGATTCACAAGACAGACCTAAGTGTTGTGAGTAGCACTGGACCTGGGGTTTACCTCAAAAGAATAAAATTTGGGAGCCTATTCTGTGAGCATAGGTTCTGTTCCCAAATTTAATTATAATGCATAGTGTACCACTCTTAGTGAAATCAGAAAATACAAATTGGACAACTAGCCTATATTTACCTTGTCCAGAGGTATGAGAATGTAGATATAATGCACAATTATAACAGAAATAGCACCATTCTTCCAAGCATGGAGAGTAGGGATCAAGGAGGATTTATGACATGTTTTTGGACAGGATCAAACAGTCACCCTGTCCTTGGTACTCAACTCCCACATTTAGAGCTTTCTTCCTTTAGCTACAGCATTAAACACCTATTAAAATGCAATTAATCTTGAGAGGGGCTGCAGTCACTTATGTCTTTATATGAATGAGTTTAGTCAGTTCTTTCTCCTAAAAGAAGGAAGAAAAGAAAGCATGAAGACAAAGGTCCCCCCTCCAACTAGAGGGGAAAGGCAAGGCAGGAAGATAACTGTAAAAGTGCTCTACTCTTTTCCCATTCGTAACTCATTTAAATAATGTTTAATTAAGTTAGGTGATTATAATTACAAATAAGCAGAGTTAGGAACAAGCATTGGGACCCACTGTAACCACACACCTTACAAGAGAAGCAGGTGCACATGGGAACACTGGAGAGCAGCCACATGACAGGAGGGTTCAGCCAGCCACGGTCACCAAATGGCATGCGGTTTGGTCAAGAGCTTCCATTGTACTTCACAGCTTGCTTAGGGTTGGGTCTGTCTACCATTATCAAACTGTACCTCTGCTGATTCAGAATTCAGTGGAGCACTAAACCCAAATAAGTAAAAGTCATCATCCTGTTGAGCCACATGCTATGGCAAGTACGTTCACTGTGTGCTAAGTGGTAGGCACTGTCAGTTGCTTTATATATTTATAATCTTCTTTGGTTTGCAGCACAGCACAATCCTATGATGGAGGGGTTGTTATTCCATCCTATTATGAGGAAACCGGGGCATAGACAGGTTAAGTAATTTTCCCAAAGACCAAACAGCTATGAAGAGACAGAACCAGGATTCAAAACCATGTCCAATGACTCCAAAGCCTAAGCTCCTAGTTATTATATTTTGCTGAATTTTGTATGCGTTACTGTGAAATATTGCCAACGACATTTATGGACCGCTCATCTGTTTAAACTGTTGTGGAGCACTAAAGGTCAGACCCTGTGCTGTACGTGGGGAATACAGACATGAGCACAGTCTTATTCCTGAGGAAATGTGAATCTAGTAAAGAATACAGTCAGATCACCTGGGTTCAAATGCTAACTCTACTTCTAAGTATGTAAACTTCAGGGAAGTTAGTGAATGTCTTTCAACTTCAGATGTCCTGCATGTGAAATAGGATAAGAGCTCCTAACACACAGGGTTGTTGGGTGGAACTATGAGATAAATACATTAATAGCATAGTGCCAAGAAAACACAGTGGACACACAGTAAACATTAGCTAATATGATGTTGCTGATGCTGTGAACAAGCAGGGCTCATAGGAGGTAATCACAAAGCATGCTAACACTGGTCCTTTAAAATGTATGCAGAAGGGACTCTCTAAAATTAATAATAATAATAATAATAATAATAATAATAATAAAGGGCGCCTGGTTGGCTCAGTCACTGGAGCATCAAGTCTCAATTTCAGTTCAGGTCACGATCCCAGGGTCACGGGTTCGAGCCCACCTTGGGCTTCACACTGAGCATGGAGCCTGCTTGAGATTCTCTCTCTCTCTCCCTCTCTGCCCCTCCCCTGCTTGCACACACTCTCTCTCTCTCAAAAATAAAAATAAAAATAAAAAACATTTTTAAAAAAATTCTCTTTTTCTCTGGGCGCCTGGGTGGCTCAGTTGGTTAAGTGTCGGACTTCAGCTCAGGTCACGATCTCGCAGTCCATGAGTTTGAGCCCCGCGTCTGGCTCTGGGCTGATGGCTCAGAGCCTGGAGCCTGCTTCCGATTCTGTGTCTCCCTCTCTCTCTGCCCCTCCCCTGTTCATGCTCTGTCTCTCTCTGTCTCAAAAATAAATAAAATGGTAAAAAAAAAAAATTTTTTTTTTTAATTCTCTTTTTCTCTGTTCCTGCCCCCTGTTCACACACTATCTCTCTAAAATAAAAATAAATACAGGGGCGCCTGGGAGGCTCAGTTGGTTTAACATCTGATTTCGGCTCAGGTCATGATCTCATGGTTCACAAGTTCGAGCCCCGAGACAGGCTCTGTGCTGACAGCTCAGAGCCTGCAGCCTGTTTCAGATTCTGTGTGTCCCTCTCTCTGCCCCTCCCCCACTCACACTCTGTCTCTGTCTCTCTCAAAAATAAACATTAAAAGAAAAATTTTTTTTAAGATTCTGAGGTAATAAAAAGATTACTCAGACCACTTTATGGCATAAAAACAGTCTGAATTCAGAAATCAGAATGTCCAGTCCTTAAAAGTACCAAGCTGGTTTAATGGTAAGTCGGTAAATCGTCTCTGGGAGAGGGTTGCTGAAGACTGACAGTGTTTATAGAAAGACAGGCCTCATCCTCTGCCTCTTCCCAGACCATGTGCCTCCCAGTGCTCAGGATTCCTCCTCCCCCAGCTGTAATCACTAGGTTTCTCACCCTGCCAGAGGCGGTATGGAGGAGAGGTAAAGAGGGACCAGGAAGTTCTTGTTTTGACGGATTCTCTTTGGGGCCAGTTTCTTGCATTTGGAAAATTCTTTGCTTTGGGTGTTTAAAGATGATGCTTTCTAACAATTTCCTGAATTGTTCAAAGCCTCCTCTGCAAAAGACTTTTTTTAGTAATATTTGACTACATTTCTTCCTTTGTCAAAGGTAATGCATTTTACTCCGGCTGGCCACCTTCTTTGTCTCCAGCTGTCCTGGAGGGGAGCCTTCAGGTAGCAATCATGGGGAGGACTGAAAATGACCCGGCTGGTTCAGTCTCTCACATGATTCACCCAGACTCTGGGGGGACCTCCTTGTTCCCAGGATCAGAGCAGCCGTCTGACCTGTCTTTGCCTTTTGCCATTTCCAGGCAAGACTCAAAAAGGACTCGTGTTTCCCTCACTGCCAGAGACACACTATCTCCATGTAGTCCCTGTGAGCCCCTTCCTTGGCTCAAGCTGAAGGTAGAAGCACCCTCCCTGCCCCTCCTGGTAGGAGTGGGGGACTCCCAGCACAACTCTTTCAAAAGAAATTCTCCTCATCAAACCTTTACTGGTCTCTACTCTCTTGATCCTTCAATGTCCACAATGTAAGTGTTTTTGGTGGTGGTGGTTTTTGTTCGTTTTTTTCGGAATCAGGAAACTCATGGAAATGTCCATCTTTGGATGATATCTCAGATATTTTGTACTTATTGCATCTTGGCGCCTCTATCAAAACTTCCAATTTAAAATTCTGTTACATTATTTTTTGTTATTGTCATCAAAATATAAAGCAACTATCATACAGTAGGGTAATTGCTATAATACAAATAGAAACAAAGTGCCACAGGAAAATAGAGGACAGATAAACAAATCTTATCTAGGATTGGGAGAAGTCAGACATAGAAGGCTTCACGGAGGCAATGACATAGAAGTCCAGCCTTCGGGGACCCACTTCTTCACTTAACAAATTATTTATTGAGTTCCTATTATATTCTAAACAGTATTCTGGGTGCTGGGGATCTGTAAGTGACCAACAAAGATCCCTGCTCTCACAGAGTTTATATGCTACCTAGCAGGATAGGAGAACAGACAACAAACATAATAGATAAACTACCTAACTTGATAAAAAGAAATGAATTCTATGAGGGGAAAAAGAAAAAGTAGGGCAGGAAAAAGAAGCTGATGAAACAGAAAAGAGGAAGGACACGCCAAGGGGGAAAACAGTATGAACAAGGGCCTGGAGGTTTCAGGGGCACACGCAGTCAAAGAACTGAAGACAGTGTGACGTGACCCAGGTATGGAACCACATTGAAAGCATGAATGCCCGCCAGTCCCTGCTGGAGGCTCATCCCCGAACAGCCACTTGGCACTGAGCTGCACGCTGTCCCTATCTTACCCCGGGATCCCATAAACCTTTTGTACTTATTCCCATGGACAATGTCCGAAATCTGGAAAGAGAAGTACAAGTTTAAAAACTGGGGATAACAACCCTGTTTTTTAAGAGAAATTTTATTAAAAATCCCATTATGACATTGAAGTGAAAGGTTGTGGTGCCTATTCAACAAAATGATCAGGTACCTCTTCCGTAGCCCACCTGTGCCAGACACAGCAATATACAGGTAGATGTGGTCCTTGTGTGTGTAACAAAGCAGACCACAGAGAAGCAAGCCTGGGAGCACAGCCCCGGGGCCCCGAGTGACCTGCACGCTGCAGGTCGGCAGTAGGCCCCACTGTTCTGTGACCAGCGATGACATCACCTGCTGGAAGACAGCAGAGCAGAGCCCTAGGAACAGAAATGAGAAGCTTCTGTGCCCCTGCTTCGCAGTCTAGACAGTAGGTGGAGGCTGGGAGGTAAAATGACAGAGATTGGAAAGCACCAGGAGGGACGGCAGTGGGAAGATAGGTCAAAAGGCAAAGAAGTACGAGTTACCCTTGTAAATGTGGCTTCATTTCCCACCCTTATCCCAAGTCAACCTGACTTGAGGAAACCCAGACAATAGCAGCAACAAGGACTGTGGACTGTACTCACCATGACTATAACTGTAATAGTAAAGGTATCTCAAGAATGCGGCTCTGGCGGGCCTAATTTCTTTTCTTTAAATACCAAGCTAAAAATCCGCAATTCCAGTCCAACGCCAAGCCTTCTACTGAAATAGCATCAGGCCATCACCAGTAAATAAGTTCTTAACTCCTTTTCTTTAAAAGAAGTTGATACATTCAGCTTGGAGGCACGCTTGCCCAAAGTTAGCCTTCAGATCCGAATGCTGTACCCAAAGACAGAGATTTTGGAATCAAATTATGTTCTCCAACTTTTAAAAAGGGGATATGGTATCGTTAACAAAAAAAGATACAAGTTGCGGGAGGGGGTGGGGAGCAACGTTTCTTCTGAAGTTGTGGCCGGAATCGCCTTTGAAAAGTGGGACTCTGCTGCCCCCTGCCTTCCACTATAAAAACTGCAGAAGATAAAACAGGAAATCACTAACTCATTGAAGGACAGTATCTTTTTGTCACACACACACACACACACACACACACGTGCATATACCCCCTAAAAACTTAAGGGCTCCAAAAGCATCCTCTGTGATCTCAACCCAATTATTATCTAAACACTGGTCCCCTAGACACAGTGACAAACACATTGAGACCCCGCATGAATCTGCCCGTCTGTGCTCTTCCTGGAATAATCCTCTGACTTCAGCCATCATGTCCATGCTAAAGGGGAATCGCCAACTCTTACCACCCAAGCTTTACTCATACCTGGATATCCAACAATGCCTTCCAACTCCAAATGACCAAAACCAAACGGCATTTTCCCTCACAAACAAGCCGCTACGAGGACTTCCTTCAGTGAGCTTCATTTCTTTTAACGGCACTATTCGCTAGTCACTCAAGTCAAAAACTAGTATTCCTTCTTTGACTCCCCTCTCACTGGCCCCCTACTGAATCAAATGAATTGCAGGTACTCCACCCCACCCCACCCCCCACCCCCTCCCCCGCCACCACATTAACAGCTTCCAAACCCACTGCCTCCACTCCATTGTCAGCCTGGGTTAGGTGCTCATTGGGTCCCGGCTATTCCTGTCTGGAGTGTTACACTACCCTTCCAACTGCAATCCCCAGCTCACGCCAGCCTTTCCTCACTCCAGTACATCTTAAAATTGCTGGCAGATTTATCTCCCCGAAGTCCTGCTCTGCTCGTGTCACTCTACCGTCTCCCTCTTGCCTCAGAATAAAACCCATAACCCTTTACCCTGGCAGTCAAGACTTTCCACGATCCGTACCATCTGCCGCCAACCGCTGCTACCATGTCCACGCGCCTTACGCTGCAGCCCAATGGACGCACACGCTGCTCCCTGGAGACAGCGGGTGGCTTTCTTCTGCCTTGCTCCTGATACTTCTTCCTTGCCTCCTTTTCCTCCACCACCTCCACTATCCGTAGTTCTTTCCATCCAAATCATTTGCATCTTTCAAGCCCTAGGTCGAACGCCACTTTTTCCACAAAGCTTTCCCTAATTCCTTCAACCGGAGCAAATCTTTGTCTAAAGTCCAATCATATTCCATCTGTTCCTTTCTTCGTTTCAAATGAGCAAATATGTATAGAGTTCCTCTCGTATAGGAATATACTAGGCCTTTGCACATTGGGGCAAACAAAAAGACACGACCACACCCCCTTGTGTCTTACAGTCTAGTATTTACCACTTGCCAACTTGTGTTCTCTTTCTGAGAACATGAACACATGAGTAAGGCATCAGTGTTTCAGTGTTCCATCTTTTATGCCTCTCTCACACATAGTCTCTAGCAGAGTACATTGTGTTTGTTATTCAGTATTTGAATAAGTTAATAAAAGTATTAAATGGTCCTAGATGGCTGAATTTGAGTCATTAGTCACTTCCCAAGTTCTAGTAATTGATTAACCCTAAGTTTGAGAGTCTAACAACTTTTATGGATTCCCTGATTTAAAAATTATTCATCGTGTAGGGGTGCCTGGGTGGCTCGGTTGGTTAAGTGCCGACTTCAGCTCAGGTCATTATCTCACGGTTTGTGAGTTCGAGCCCCGCATCAGGCTCTGTGCTGACAGCTCAGAGCCTGGAGCCTGCTTTGGATTCTGTGTCTCCTTCTCTCTCTGCCCCTCCCCCACTTGTGCTCTGTCTCTATCAAAAATAAATAAATGTAAAAAAAAATGTTTTAAATAAAATAAAAATTATTCATCATGTATACCGTACTCATAACAGATTGAAGTCACAAGCTTTGGAATCAGAGGGAACTAGACATGAACTACAGATCTGCTCTGTCCCTGTTTAGCTGAGTGAACTGGGGTGTGATGGGCCCAGGGGCATTACTTAACCGCTCTGAGCTTCAGCATCCTTATCTGTGGTTGGGTGAGGATTAAGTACTAGAATAAATGCAAGGCAACTAGCACAATCTCTGATGTGTCCATGGCTGACAAATTGAGGTTATTATTACTGTTATTTACCACTACTGCTTTCCTCTAAATCAAAGCATAGCAAAACTGTTCCCCAGAGCTTGTTGGAAAACTGACTCAACCATCTTTGCCAACACTTTTCTTCCTTGCCATCTCCCACTACAGACAGCTAGGGATGGCTGTGACCCAGTTCTGGCCAAAGAGAGATAAGCAGAAGCCTGATGGAGAACTTCCAGGAAAATACTGGCTTTCCCAATAACACAGACAGATGTGCTTGGGGACTGCCTGCCCCTCCACCCCTTCTTCCTGCCTTAAATGCAGATATATTACTTGGGGCTGTAGCAGCATCTTGAGATGATGAGGGAAGGCCAGAAGAAGCAAGATGCTGACTCAGATGACACTGAGCAGCTGTACCAACATCAGCAGTTAGATCTGACCCCAAAATCCATGGTAGGTAGTGGATTTCCCTGCCCTTTGACTTTGGTCTTGGCCACATGTCTTGCTTTAATCAATGACATGTTTGAGAACATAACAAAAGCAGAAGTTTGAAATATGCTAGCATGATTGGGCTTGCCTTTTTGCACATCTGCTTTTCATCATGAACATGATTCAGGCAGTCACTGATCTAAAGAAAGTGAGAATTTGGAACAGACCTGATCAAATCTGCAGTTTGATCTCAAACCTTGCCAAGCCCAACTAAAATCATCAGCCCAATCCCAGCAAAACTGCAGGTGCACAATTGAGAAAAAACAAACAAATATACATATATAGCTATATGCCACTGAGATTATGCAGCATTAATATAAAAATGGCCAAAACTGTATCTCCAAAACTCTGTAAGAAACAGGTGCACAAGTTTCCCTGCTTTGGATCTCTCTAAAAAGTGGTTTCCAACTGGAAGTGATTTTGCCCTTAGGCAAACATGTCTAGAGACATTTCTGGTTGTCTTAAATTGGGGAGGGGAATTACTGGCATCTAGTGGGCAGAGGCCAGGGATGCTGCTAAACATCCTGCAGTTCACAGAACCGACCCCAACAACAATGAGTTATCCTGTCCAAAATGACAATGATGTCAAAGTTGAGAAATTTTGTCCTAATACAATATGATATAAATAGGAGTATCTGGGTGGCTATCAGTTGAACGGCTGACTTCAGCTCAGGTTCTGATCTCATGGTTTGAGTTCAAGCCCCACATTGGGCTCACTGCTGTCAGTGCAAAGCCTGCTTCGGATCCTCTATCCCCCACCCCTCCCCCCTCATGCTCTCTCTCAACAAATAAACATTAAAAATGAAAAATGTTTTTTAAAAATATTAGATAAATAAGGATATTTTTCCCCTTTTGCCACATACCTCTGCTCAGCCATTTATCACATCGATTGATTGATTAATTAGGTCAGTAAGTATTTACTGAGTGCCCACCACCACTCCATGCACCAAGGATCCAGTGCTGAATTAAAAGAAAATATTCCTGTTCTCACAGGGCTTCTATTCTAGTAAAGGAGACCAGTGATAAACAGATAAATACAATGATTTTAGATGGGGTGGGTAGTAAAAGAGTAATACAGCATAGAGAATGACTACGTGGGAAGTCATGTCTGAGAAAGTTGCACTTTAATGTAGCTGAATGATGGAAGAGACCCAGCCACACAGCAGTTTGGGAAAAGAACATTCTGGGCACACAGACAGAAGCAAGTATAATGTACGAGAGGAGCAGAAAGAAGGCCGTTCTACCTGTGGCATAACGAGTAAAGGAGGAGATAAGGTCAAAAGATATTTGCAGGATCACATATGGTAATCTTGGTATGGTACCAACTGTAGACTCAAGTGAAGTTTTTAGAGATGTCACGCAGGAGGGGACGTCAGCGTCTGGCAGAGACCACATGCAGTGCGAGCAAATATTCATGAACACATGTGAGACACTCCTTAGTGCATGTGGGAAGCTGGAGTGGGGAGGGTGGGAAACTACAGGAAAACTAAGAATAAGTTAGTGAGCAGATTTGAACTATTTTTGTTACTATGTCCCATCAGCACCTACAGAGACAGCTGACTGATCCTAATCAAATGTAGGGATACATTTGTAACTAGAGGAGAAAGAAAGCTATTCAACACTTTTTTTTCCCCCACTCAAAATCTTGTGCTTTCTTGGAATGTTGCCTCTCTAGGCACCTGGCAGGAGACCAGGAAAAGGTTTGTTAGGAAGACACCCGTTGAAAACCAGCATTGCCTCATTACTTCCTAATGATAATCCCACCACAGTTGACCCCAAATTTCCCCCTCTGGTGTTCTAGAACATGGGAAAAGCTATAAAGCAGAATTTAGGCTCTCTGAATCAGAAGGGGGAGCCCGGCAGCCTACAGGCCATGATCCCACTGTGCCATGTATCTACAGGAGGTTTCCAGGCCCCACATAATTTTGACCTGAATGAGCAAGTCATTCCTGGATCATAACTGTCCCTTAACCATCTGTAAGACTCCAAAGGGCAAGGATCCTGTCTGTTTTGTTCATAACTGTATCCTCAGCTCCTAGTGTCTGGCACATAGTAAGCCCTCAATAAATATTAGGTGAATAAATAATGATTCATGAAAATAAAGTCTCACAGGCTTGGAACAATCAAAGAGATAACACAAAGCAAAACAAAATAGCTAGACACATCTATTTTTTTCTTAAAGGTCTGTCATTTTATAGATATATACTTCCAAGAGAAAAATAACTATAACATCCATTCATCCACTCAGTTCATTTTTTGGGCATCTAACATGTGCCATCCACTGTGCTAGAAGCTGGAGGTAGGAAAAAAAGAGGAAGATACAGACCTTTCTGGAAGCAAAGGCCTATGGCATAAAGTGGAGAAAGAAACACCTACAGCACATTTTACTGGTGAAGAGAGGGGAAAAAAGTCAAGAAAGCCCAGAAATACTTCCTAAAACAGTCGAATTGAAGGCAGCTTTTTTTTTTTTTTTAATCCTAATATTATCAAGCAGATCATTTAGAGTTCAAATTCCACACCCAACTGCTTTTAATATATGTAGACTAGTGGTTTTCAACTGAGGGAGATTTTGCCTCTCAGGGACATTTGCCAATGTCTAGAAACATTCTAGAAGAATTAGGAAGAGCCATGCAAATAAATACACGAGTACAGCTGACCCTTGAACAACACAGGGATTAGTTAGGACTGCCAATCCCAGGGCACCTGGGTGGCTCAGTCAGTTGAGCGTCCGACTTCGGCTCAGGTCACGATCTCGCAGTCCGTGAGTTTGAGCCCCGCGTTGGGCTCTGGGCTGATGGCTCAGAGCCTGGAGCCTGCTTCAGATTCTGTGTCTCCCTCTCTCTCTGCCCCTCCCCTGTTCATGCTCTGTCTCTCTCTGTCTCAAAAATAAATAAATGTTTAAAAAAAAAAAAAAAAAGGACTGCCAATCCCCCATGCAGTTGAAACTCTGCATAACTTTTGATGCCCCCCCCCAATTAACTATGATAGTCTATGGCTGACCAGTCAATTAACACAAATTGACACAGTCAACTAACATGTATGTTGTATGTTATATTATATACCGTATTCTTATAGTAAAGTAAGCTACAGAAAAAAAAAAATGTTGACAAAGTAATAGGGAAAATACATTCACAATACCGTAAAAAGTCTGTAAGTGGACCCGCACAATTCAAACCCGTGTTGTTCAAGTTCAGCTGTGTACCATTTAGGCAAGTTTTTTCTAATGCAATTAAAATCATAAGAATCATTTAATTGCTGCCTCAACGGTAGGTCAACAAAGTACAAATAGTAATACAATCAATTTTTGTGATGACTATGAATAAAAACCTTAACTCTGATGCACAAAGGTGTATATTAATCAGTCATATTCTTAGCATTACAGATCAGATGCAGGGTCTCAGCAACACACTGCCTCATTAGAATTCCAAATTGAAGAATGGCGTACTTACATAGGAATTTGGTTTCTTTTATAGTTTTTAGCTCTAGGATAGAAAAGGCTTAGCCCATTCCCTTTCAGTTTAAAATTACAGTCATATGTTCAGCATCCTTTAGCTGGATACGTTTGTTCCCTATAGGAAGTTTATAACTTGTAAAAGGAGTTTTATGCAGAATACAAATTGGGAGTATTACATGACGACCTCTTGAGGACACTGAGTTGTGCAAACAACATCACTTTATCTGACGTAGCAGCTTGGGATTGGTCTATCTGCCCACCCTTGGGCTGTCTGGAATTATAGATCAGGGACATCACTGTCATACCCCAGCTGCTGCAGAAAGCTACTGGAAGAAAGGAGATTTATGAGTATTTTGGTTGTACTGAACCAAGGATACAGGAGCTATACAACAGGGAGCCTGGTGGCTCTAAATTGTAGGCATTACGCAAAAAGAAAATGCAGACTTTGGTGTCAAGGGAGTCCTCCAGGAGCAATAGGACATCTTTGTAAAATCTCTAAAGAATAAATTTAACAGTTATTAAAGAACACCACCCTGTTGTTGCAGACACTGAACTTTATATGACAAGAAGAGATATGAGGGATTTTCAGGAAAACATCTGTCATTTAACAGTGATAGTGACCTCGGCACTGACAAGCAATTCAAATCCCAGTTGAGGAGAGTTATTTACCTCTTTACAATGGCTGAGTTCGGAGCTCTTATATTAGCAGGTTATTTAATATCCTGGTCAGTTAAGCACCTCTGATGCTGAAGGAGAAAGTTGTTTGGGATAACCATGACTATTAGTTCTGTATATGAGACACTCATGAATTACTTCCCTTCAATTATATTAAATTATCAAGTGATTTTGTTAATTTTGACCAAAGGCCTGTACAAACCTATGGAGAAGCATAGATGTAATCTTCAAAACACATCATGAAAGATCAAAACTATGTTAAAATGAATGTGGAAAAAAAAAACCCAAAATTTCTGTATTAATTTTGCCATGGACTTACCCAGCCAGTACTTCCACTTCTCTTTTATCTCTACTTAAAAATAAATAAGTGTGCAGTGATATTTAGGTAACAATAAGAAAAATAAAACTTCAATGCTGAGAGCTAACTAAGCGCTCCAGACAATGTAGGTGTTTTACTTATATTCATTCGATTTTTACAACAGTCATGAAGGTAACAAACATTACCTTCATTTTATAGATGAGAAAACAGAAGCTTTTTTTCATTTAAATGTTTTTCCCTGAAATGGACAAATGGACTGAACTAGAAAAATGATACAGTGGGGGTAAGGGGAGGGCAACAGCAGGAGAGGAAGATCTATTGAATTCCAGGGCTAAAAAGCTGTGTTACACTATGCTGCCACAAGAAATGACATTTTTATTTGTGTCAGACACATGAATATTAAAACCCATCACTTGAAACAGAAAGCATTAATACTCTAAGTTGATCATTGAGCTCCCCTGGCCCCCATACCCATATATCCAGTTGCTTGCTTGATATCACCGTATCAGTGCCCTACAGGCAATGCCAACTAAACATGCCCCCACACTGACTTACCTAAAACCTGACATTCCTGTTTCTCTTACCTCAAGGAACAGTGTCAACAACTACGGAGTTGCAACGAAAAATGGAATAGAAAGAAATACACAAAAACTGCTAATGGTACTATTACTTGGATGGTCGTATTCTAGGTGTTTTTTATTTTATTCTTTATACTTCCCTGGGTTTTCCAGATTCTTCTTAAACATTTACATTATAAACGTGACACACAATTACATCCTTGTTTAAAAATCAAAGGAAGAAAACAGAAATAAGCAGTTAAAAAAACACATCACATTCCCAGTGCAACTTCCCTCCTCACATGTAAACACTATGTATCATTTCCCACTTTTCTTCTATGTAAATATATTAGTTTTATTTTTATGCATTTCTCTACAAATATATAGTTTGGGACTTATATAGTTCCTCCAAGTAAAATTCTAATGCATATATTATAACTCTTTTTTTCTTTTGAGCAATATATCTTGATGTCAAAACATACAGATCTCTCTTACTGTTTCCAATGGCCAGAGTATTCGATTGTCGTAACAATCAACCTTTACCACGTTTTATTCATTCCCTTATTGCTGAATATTTAGGTTCCCAATCTCTCATCATTACAAATAATGCTGCAAAGACCATTCTTTTAGATACACTGTTTCAGCATTTCTTAGACACACTCTCCCCACCCCCCACCCCCATTTTATCATCTCTCAGGCTAGAATGCATCTTACAGTCGATGGCATCTTACCATTGCTATCAGCCAGGTGGTATTTGTTGTGTTAAAAACCCTTCCTGACACCTTCTGGTAAAAGCAAAAAAGTTATTAGCCTCAATACATTTTAGATAAGGTGAAATGTTATCTTGGAACTCAAGCACATTTCAGGCATTTGTGATTTCAGGCAAATGAAGAGCTATTTATAGGTTGGATGGCTGGATCAAATAGTATGTGCATTTTAAATTTTGCTAGTTACTTCCCAATTGCCCTCCAAATAAGATGAAACAGTTTATGCAGCCATCAATCATATGAAAAAGGGACTTTTTTTTTTTCACCAATAGTGGCTATTGTTAGGTCTCTGAATGTCTATTAACATGATTGATAAATTGGATCTCTTTATTGATTGACCTAATCTTTGGTCTCTTGTACATATTGCAAACATTTTCTCCCCTTCAACCACTCTTCTTTCAACTTGAGTGTCTTTCACCCTATGGTAGTTTATGTACCATATTTGTCAATATTTCCCCTATGTCTGCTGGAAGTTGTAACTTACTGAGAAAAAATTGTGTCCAAAATTACAAATAAGTTTCTTAGATTTTAATACATGTGGAGGGGGTTTTACCTTTATCTCTTTAATCCACTTGAAATTTACTTTTGTGCATAGTGTGACTTAGGTAGGTCTTTTCCCAGTGTAACTATTCTGTCTCCAAATCATTCATAGGCTACTTTATCTTTTACCCATGATTCAAAATTATACCTTTATCTGTACTATATCTACATAATGTTCACGGTTTCTTCAATGTTTTACTTATCTACTCATATTTGATATATTGTTTTGTTACGCATTTCTAGTAAGAAACATAAGCTAAATTTTCGTTGTTTTTTAAATATTTTTCTTATTTGCATATGAACTTCTCAATCAGTTTAAATGGCATATACTGCTAGTAGCACCCTAATATCCATTATCCCCTTTCCCCAAATAGAACCCCTGCTTTTTAGCTGGAAAGATGGCCACATAGAATAAATACAATTCCCTGCCTTCTTGGCAGGTACGTTCCCACGACTGTTGTAAGCAATGGAAATAATGTAGAAACGTAAGGGCCATCTTCTGGTACCTCTTCCTAATGAGAAGTTGTGTCACTTTCTTCTCTTCTTCCTCTCCACTGACTGAAATATAGACAGGAAGACTGGAGATGAGGTGTTTTGAAGATGGTGGACTATACAGGGAGGCTCAGTTTCTGATACCTGGAAGGGTACCACCAACCCTGCATTACTTACCTGAACTTTTATATGAAAGACTTCAATCCTAAGTGGCTGTTATTATTTTTTAATTTTTTTTTAAATTTTTTATTTTTGAGAGGCAGAGAGAGACAGAGCATGAGCAGGGATGGGAGAGAGAGAGAGGGAGATACAGTATCCAAAGCAGGCTCCAGGCTCTGAGCTGTCAAGCCCAATGCGGGGCTTGAAACCATGAACGAACTGAAGTTGGCTGCTTAAGTGACTGAGCCACCCAGGCACCCCAATTGCTGTTATTTTTAACTTTCTCTTACAGGCGACATTAATTCTAAGTAACACAATCCTATTGGAATTTTAATTAATTTGATGAATTTGTTTGAGGATAATTAACATCTGGACAATGTTAAGTTTTTACAAACAGGAATATAGAATGCTTACTATTTATTCAGGCATTTTATGCCCTTTATTAAAATGTGTAGTTTTCCTCATATAGATCTTATACTTTTCCCACTAAGGTTTATACCTAGATAATAGTTCAGATTTTTATTGCAAATAAGGGGTTTTTTTTTAACATCTTATTTTATTTTTTGAGAAACAGAAAGAGACAGATCGCAAGCAGGGGAGGGGCAGAGAGAGGAGACACAGAATTTGAAGCAGGCTCCAGACTCTGAGCTGTCAGCACAGAGCCCAACACGGGGCTCAAACGCACAAACGCAAGATCATGAGCTGAGCCGCAGTTGGCAGCTCAACCCACTAAGCCACCCAGGCACCCCACAAATAAGGTTTTTCAAAATTACATTTCAAATTGGCCATACTAGTCTATAGAAAGCTACAGGTTTTTATATGTTGACTATTAAAGTACATTATTTGTAAGTTTTTCAATTAATCCTCTTCAATTAATCCACTATCTCCACATCACATTGCCTGAAATAATGACTGTGTTCTCTCTCCCTGGTATTTCTATTTCTTGTCAGTAAGTGATTGTACAGCCAGTAGGCTTGATCCTGTCTCAAATGTGGATATTTGATGAAGGCTTCTGTTGATGTCCTCAGCCAAGTTAAAAAGTTTTCTATTCCTAGCCTGACAAGATTTAAATCTGGATTGAGCGTTAAATTTCAGGAAATGTTTTTCCAGCATCTGTTGAGATTATGTGACTTCTTCTCGTTTCATCTGCCTTTTTTTTTTTTTTAAAGTTACAATAATAGACTTCCTAATGTATTGAGTTACATTAATAGATGATGCTCTATGCTTTGGATAAACCCTACTTTGCCATGACACATTTTCTTGGATTTAATTTGCTAATGTTTTTTCAATGATTCTATTTTCTCCTAAGTGAGATTGGTCTATAGTTATCTTTGCTGGACATTATGGAATAAGCGTTCTGCCAGTCTCAGAGACCAAATCGAGAGGTATTTCAGATTTCTGTATAATCTGGAAAGGCGTAAAGAAATTCTTCCTTAAAGTTTTGTATGGTTTTGTTTCATTTTAAATGCAAGCATTTGGAGGACCATGTGTTCTGACTAGATTTTATTAATTGACTGCTATCCATAATTTCTAGCTTATTGCACTGTGATAGCAGGACAGAGCCTGTACATAATTTCTTGTGGCCTGCTTCATGGTCATTTCTCACAGTATTTGAAAAGAAGTTCTCTGTAACTATTGAGGTTTCCGAATTATATAGTTCAAAACCTGTGTCCTCAATTTTAAACTCTTCAGTCAGTAATTTCTAAAAGAGTTGTGTTCAAATACCTCGTTCTAATTGCAAATTTGTCAGTTTCTCATCAACAGTTTTTCATTATAATTTGAAATCATGTTGTTGTGCATAGTTTTATGAGTTAATTTCTGAATCCTTCCATGTTCTTGATTTTTTTTAAATGTCTTTATTGTGCCCTCTCTCTTAAAATGACAGTTTAGCTCAAGATAGAATTCTAAATTCAAAGTAATTTTCCCACACAACTTTAATGTTTATTTTTGAGAGGGGGGAGGAGCAGAGAAAGAGGGAGACACAGAATCTGAAGCAGGCTCCAGGCTCTGTACTGTCAGCACAGAGCCCAATGCAGGGCCTGAACTCACAAACTGCAAAATCATGACCTGAACCAAAGTCGGATGCTTAACCAATTGAGCCACCCAGGACCCCATTCCCACACAATTTTAAAAATTAACAGTTGTCTTCTAGCACGCCAACATACAGATGACAAATCTGAGACCAATGTGATCCTTTCCCTTTATAGGTATATTGTTTCTCTTTAGAAATTTTGAGATTGTTCTCATAATCCTAGGATTACACAAATTTAGTCGGAATATGTTTTAAGTGTTCATCTCCTTTTTAATTATTTTTCCTCAGTACTTAGAACTTTTAATATATGGCCAGTCTTTTATCAGAAAAACATTTTTTTCCTATTATTTCTTTTCTTTACTTTTTCTGTTATCGACTTCTGAAACTCCTATACATATACATCTATTCAATCATTCAAAAGTATTTACTGAGCATTTCATGCACCTGGTACTGTGATAACATGCAGGATTTTCAATGCTAAACTTCCTACACATATGGCTCCAGACCTCATGAAGTTTCATTTTATCTTTTTTAAACATTTATTTATTTTGAGAGAGACAGCACACATGCAAGTGGAGGAGGGGCAGAGAGAGGGAGAGAGAATCCCAAGCAGGCTCCTTGCTGTCAGCACAAAGCCCAGTGTAGAACTTGACCCCAGGAACTGTGACACCATGGCCTGAGCCAAAATCAAGAGTCAGACACTCAACCGTGTGAGACCCACAGGTGCCCCCGTGAAATTTCATTTTAAATGGATGGTGTTTATCTGAATCTTCTACATCTCAACTTTTCTCATAATTTCCACCTATTTGACCTATTCTTATATGAGTCTGGAAGTATCCCTCAGCTTAAAATTCTAGCTCAGTAATTTGATTTTCAGCCATGTTTATTCAACTACTTGGCCTAAAATAGATTTTTATTTCAGCAGTTATTTTTTATTTCCAAGATATTTCTTTCTCATAGCAGTTTGCATTTTTTTAAACTAGTGCAATAACCTCTAAAATTTCTTTGGAGAGTATAATGATATGTAACACTGTATCTAAGAATTATATAGAAAACTTATACTTATTGCTATTTTTACATATAATACTAAATTTGCTTTAGTATGTACTAAAATATTTTAAAGTTTTGTTTTCCCTGAATTGTATCCTCAGGATTATTTCTGCTTATTAAGTATACTACCTATTTTTCATGTTGCTTTCTTCCTTAAACGTCTGTTGCTTCTGTGTTGTCTATTATTGATAAATGAGAAACAAGGGGTCAGCAAACTTTTCTGTAAAGGGCCAGTTAATAGTATTTTAGGCTTTTAAGGCCGTATTAGATGTCTGTCACATATTGTTTCCACAACCCTTTAAAAATGTAAAATCCACACAACAACGGGCGGTA
Source organism: Prionailurus viverrinus (assembly GCF_022837055.1). Taxonomy (NCBI): domain Eukaryota; kingdom Metazoa; phylum Chordata; class Mammalia; order Carnivora; family Felidae; genus Prionailurus; species Prionailurus viverrinus. The sequence goes on from NC_062568.1 coordinate 138,108,928, forward strand.
GGAGGCTTACAGATGGTAGTCTGTGAAACTACTAGATTTTTCAGTTTTAATACCTGGAGTTTATTCTCTCAATTCGAGTGAAATACCCTGGCAGATTTTGATTACAAGTAACCTGGCATTTTAATTGTATGAGAGAGGAGGGAGGGGCAGTCAGTAAGAAAATGGGAAATGGACAGCCACCAAGTTTTTCTGTTTGCCTGTTTTCTAAGTATGAGGAACCAGAGCTCTTTGTGGGATCCACAAAACACCTAGGGCACTACCACACTTTGATGGCTGCTGTATATATGCTCTGGGAGTCTACTACATCAGAAGTTACACTCTGATGGGCAAACAGCAAGCTGTGCTATGACTTTATCTTGGAAGAATATCATAGACTAAGACTTCTGAGCCAGGGACTAGCATAACTATTCAAGTCCTTTAATAACATGGCTTACCATGTTACAGCCAGCCACTCTCACAGCTACCTCTAAAACATGGAGGCACTTCCTTAACTTTCATCTCAATGTGACTGTGCCTCTCTGTTTCACCAAGATCTGGTTCCTTCTTTTATATCTTGTAGAAATGCTTCGCAGCAACCTTGTCTTTCCATTGTGGTTATGAATTTACTGTTATTACTTGCATTTTTAATCATTGTCTGTTCTGTGATTTTAATAGAACTTCAGAAGATAATGACTTGATTCCAGTATGCCATTTTAATCTGGACCTCTCCCCAAATTCATAAATTATATTCCTCTAATAACTAAGCAGCTTATAGTTGTTCCCTTACACACTCTTAGTCACCAAGAAAGCCATCTCTTATCACCATCAGCTCTGCCTCACCCCTACCTCTAACACAGTCTTTTAAAAAAATTTTTTCTAAGGCAATCCCTATCAAAATAATGCCAGCATTCTTCACAGAGCTAGAACAAACAATCCTAAATTTGTATGGAGTCAAAAAAAAAGAAAAAGAAAAAAAACCCGAATAGCCAAAGCAGTCTTAAAAAAGAAAACCAAAGCAGGAGGCATCACAATCCCAGACTTCAAGCTATACTACAAAGCTGTAATCATCAAGACAGTATGGTACTGGCACAAGAACAGACACTCAGATCAATGGCACAGAATAGAGAACCCAGAAATGGACCCCCAAGTGTATGGCCAACTAATCTTTGACAAAGCAGGAAACAATATCCAATGGAATAAAGACCGTCTCTTCAGCAAATGGTGCTGGGAAAACTGGACAGCGACATGCAGAAAGATGAACCTGGACCATACACAGGTTCTTATACCATACACAAAAATAAACTCAAAATGGATGAAAGACCTAAATGTAAGACAGGAAGCCATCAAAATCCTAAAGGAGAAAGCAGGCAAAAACCTCTTTCACTGCAGCTGCAACAACTTCTTACTCAACACATCTCCGGAGGCAAGGGAAACAAAAGCAAAATTGAACTATTGGGACCTCATCAAAATAAAAAGTCTGCATAGCAAATGAAACAATCGGAAAAACTAAAAGGCAGCCAACGGAATGGGAAAAGATATTTGCAAATGACAGATAAAGGGTTAGTATCTAAAATTTATAAAGAACTTACCAAACTCAAGACCCAAAAAATCCAGTGAAGAAATGGGCAAAAGACATGAAGACACTTCTTCAAAGAAGACATCCAGATGGCCAACCAACACATGAAAAAATGCTCAACATCTCTCATCATCAGGAAAATACAAATCAAAACCACAATGAGATACCACCTCACACCTGTCAGAATGGCTAACATTAACAACTCAGGAAACAACAGATGCCGAGGATGTGGAGAGAAAGAGGAACCCTCACGCACTGCCAGTGGGAATGCAAACTGATGCAGCCACGCTGGAAAACAGCATGGAGGTTCCTCAAAAAATTAAAAATAGAGGGGCAACTGGGTGGCTCAGTCGGTTGAGCATCTGACTTCAGCTCAGGTCATGATCTCACGGTGTGTGAGTTTGAGCCCCGCGTTGAGCTCTGTGCTGACAGCTCAGAGCCTGGAGCCTGCTTCGGACTCTGTGTCCCCCTCTCTCCATCCCACCCCTGCTTATGCTCTCTTTCAAAAATGAATAAACATAAAAAAAAATTAAAAATAGAACTACCCTACAATCCAGCAACTGCACTACAAGGTATTTATCCAAAGGATACAGGTGAGCTGTTTGGAAGGGGCACTTGCAGCCCAATGTTTATAGCAGCGCTATTGACAATAGTCAAAGTATGGAAAGAACCCAAATGTCCATCAATGGATGAATGGATAAAGAAGATGTGGTATATATATGTATGTGGTGTATATATATATATATACAATGGAGTATTTCTCGGCCAATCAAAAGGAATGAAATCTTGCCATGTGCAACAATGTGGATAGAACCAGAGTGTATTATGCTAAGCAAAATTAGTAAGAGAAAGACAAATATCATATGACTCACTCATATAAGGAATTTAAGATACAAAACAGATGAACATAAGGGAAGGAAAGCAAAAATAATATAAAAACAGGGAGGGGGCAAAACATAAGAGACTCTTAAATACGGAGAACAAACAGGATTGCTGGAGGGGTTGTGGGAGGGGGAATGAGCTAAATGGGTAGGGGGCATTAAGGAATCTACTCCTGAAATCATTGTTGCACTGTATGCTAATTTGGATGTAAATTAAAAAATAAATTTAAAAAATAAATAATAAACATTTGAAAATAATAATTAAAAAAATTTTTTTAATTTAAGAAAAATTAGGAAAATCAGATGGGGAAAGGAAGGCAGAAAGAGACTACCATAACTGCTTCTGAGGAGGTCCAAATTGATGGCAGCAGGGACTGAATTAACCACACCCAAGGGTCTGCCCTCCAGCCTTGCAGTCCCCCTTGATTTTATTTGCGTATCAAATAGAGAAGTTATCAGGGTAAGGACTATCTACCAAATAAAGTCACATTGTTAATTTATAATATGAACTATTAACTGTCTCATGAGCTAAAATACTTCTGGTCGGCATGACTACTCCATTTTCTGTCCATCAGCAGAACTACAAGGGATTCCAAATGTCAATCAAAAGTTTGTTGGGGGACCTGGGTAGCTCAGTGGGTTAGGCATCTAGCTCTTGATTGCATGGGATCAAGCCCCGAGTTGGGCTCTGTGCTTACCGTGTGGAGACTGCTTAGGATTCTCTCCCACTCTTTCTTACCCCTCCCCACTTGTGCGCTCACCCATGCTCTCTCAAAATACACGTTTCTTTTAAAAAGTTTGTCAATGGGGTGCCTGGGTGGCTCAGTCGGTTAAGTGTCTGACTTCGACTCAGATCATGATCTCCTGGTCTGTGAGTTCGAGTCCCGCCTGGAGCTCTGTGCTGACAGCTCAGAGCCTGGAGCCTGATTCCAATTCTGTCTCCTTCTCTGCCTCTCCTCCACTAACACTCAGTCTCTCTCTCAAAAATAATTAAACATTAATAAATATTTTTTTTAAATAGTTTGTCATTAAAGCCTCTGAAATGTACACTCAAAAATGGTTGAAAGTGATAAGTTTTAAGTTTTGTGCATTTTAAATACATGTAAAGTTTGTATTCACAGTAAGGACAATTTGGTAGGCAAAGTAAATGTCAAATAATATAAGCCTGATAATAAGATAACCTGATACTATGTATCTCTAAATAAGAACAACCTTGCCAATAAAAAGTGAATTCTCAGATACTTTTTAACATGCATAACCAACATTTGCCTTTGTAGTTCTTTTTTCTGTATGTCCATGATTTTTGGTACACAAATTTCTGCAGATATTTTATTTTCACCTCATTCTTCGGATTAATGCTTTTTTTTAAGATATATTACATAATATACTATTATAAAATATAATACATATATTTGAAAATATAAGTATATTTTATAATAAGCTATAGTATTACAAAATATAAATATAACATCTAGATGTTATAACACAGATTGTAGTTAAATCTTGGCAATTCTAGGATCCACTGCCTCCTGATGCAGGATCATAAATTCAAATGTTTACAGGCACAGGCAGTTAATATAAGTAAATTAAGACTGACATACAAGGTTGGAAAAGCAGGCAAGGTACAAAACATATAGAACCACAGACATCACACTAAAAGGATCTCTGGATGTTACACTGACATGTATAAAAAGCCACTGAAGGATTTCAAGTAGGGGAATGATGCAACAGAGAGCTGCTTGTTATATGGAAAAACTGTTAGTCCTACTATTAGAATTTTTTTTTTCCTCCTATTAGAATTTCATGGGGGCACCTGGGTGGCTCAATTGGTTAAGCATCTGACTTTGGCTTCGTTGGTTCGTGAGTTTGAGCCCCGCATCGGGCTGTCTGCTGTCAGCACAAAGCCCGCTTAGGATCTTGTGTCTCCCTCTGCCTTTCCCTTGCTCACTCATTTTCTCTCTCTCTCTCTCTCAAAAATAAACAAACATTAAAAAAAAAAAAAAAAACAAAACAAAAAAAAAAAACAACCTTCACATACTTGTAAGAATTACATAATCCAATGGGAGAAAAAAACAAAAACAAGAACAAGACCCAGTTTTCTCACTCCTAGAGATTGAATCAGGCCATTCTAATGCTTTTGTAAAATATTATAGAGAGAGGTGCCTGCGTGGCTCAATCCATTAAGTGCTGGACTCTTGGTTTTGGTTCAGGTCATTATCTCATGGTTCGTGGGGTCAAGCCCCACATTCAGCTCCACCTGACAGCACTGAGCCTGCTTGGGATTCTCTCTCTCCCCCTCCCTGTGCCCCTCTCCCACTTATGCTCTCTTGTTCAAAATAAATTTTTAAAAATGAATTTTTTTAAACAGAAGACAACCGTGGCTGGAGAGAAGAATAGCATGATATAAAGCAGGAATGCTAGGCCAGGCCTGATTGCTATAAGGAGTTTAAATTGTACAGATACAAAAAGAAGGAGGAGACTAGTATTACCTGAATTCTATTTTTAGAAAATTACACTTGTGTGTGGAAAACTGAATCTAGCAGGGCAAGAGTAGAAATGAGATTAGTTAATAAACTATTTTAATAATCCAGGTAAGAGATGACGGGGACTTGAACTGGGAATGGTAGTAGCAGATGTGGAAGCAGACAGATAAAATTTGGAAGTAGAAAACTCAGACTTTCCAGTAGCCTGGAGGTAGGAGGTGATAAAAAGGGAAGAATATAGGCCGATCCCTAGGCATCTGGCTTAACCAACTGTGTAAATCATATATAAATTTCTTTGGCTACTGTAATTACATGCTTTCTTTTTCTTTAATGTTTATTTATTTTCAGAGAGAGCATGTGCATTCACATGAGTGGGGGAGGTCTCATGACCTGAGCTAAAATCAAGAGTCCAACACTTAAACAACTGAGCCACCCAGGCGCCCCATGTTTTGTTTTTTAATAAACACACAAGTAACACTTGGATAACAGAAGTTGAAAGTTAAAAGATATCATACAAATCCTTATCAGAAAAGTATTGAAAATATAAACTTTAAGGATCACAAAAATTAATCTGCCAGCAAATTAAATTGCCTAACTACAGGGGTGCCTGAGTGGCTCAGTCGGTTAAGGTCCCACTTCAGCTCAGGTCATGATCTTGCGATCCAGGAGTTCGAGCCCCACATTGGGCTCTGTGCTAATAGCTCAGAGCCTGGAGCCTGCTTCAGATTCTGTGTCCCCCCTTCTCTCTGCCCTTCTCCCACTCACACTCTGTCTCTGTCTCAAAAATAAACATTAAAAACATTTAAAAAATGAAACAAATTGCCTAACTACAAATTACCTAACAGGATATACATAAATTTGAATTTCTAAATTAAGTACAATTAAGAAAATATACTTTATTAATAATACTTTGCAAATAAGCTAGTCTGAATGAAGGTTTTTGTATGTTTCCCACAAGTATTGCTACCCACATGTTCTTTCTCTCTTACTCTACAACATTTATAGGTGACTTGGCTGGCTCAGTAGGTGGAGCAGGCTACTCTTGACCTCAGGGATCGAGCCCTACACTGGGTGTAGAGATTACTTTAAAATCTTTAAAAAACAAATAAAACTGGGGCACCTGGGTAGCTCAGTTGGTTAAGTGTCTAACTGTTGATTTTGGCACAGGTCCTGATGTCATGGTTTGTGGGATTGAGCCCCGAGTAGGATTCTTCACTGACAGTATGGTATATGCTTGAGATTCTCTCTCCCTTTATGCCCTTCCTGCACACACATGCACACTCTCTAAATAAATAAACATTTTTAAGAATTAATAAAATTAAACTTAAATTAAAATAAAATAAAACATTTACTTAGAAGTTGTTATACAGATTCTTGTTATTCAGGATTCTTTCCAAATGTTTAAAACCTCAAATTGCTAGGGACATTCTTTTTTTAAAAAAACACCCACTTAGTGCCAAGAGAACCCACTAATTATACCTCAAAGGGATCTGTTCTCTTTTTACCTTACCCTTCCACAGTATTTTTAAATAAAGTAGAAACTAAATAAATGAGAAACAGAAGGTCGATCAAGTCCTATTATCCTTAAAATTTTAACTCCTGAGCGCAAAAGCTTTCTTAAGCCTATTTAGGTAAATACAGACTCTTAGATAGGATCCCAATTTTCTCCAGTCGTATTTGGCTCTAAATCCCTGTAAATGGATACAAATGACTTAAAGCTTAAAGATAAGCAAATCTAGCCCACAACACAGCCTCCAAAAATGTAATTTTAAAAGTTTTGTTGTATGCAAAAAAGTGAAATTCTACAAATGCCTATATATTCACACACTCAATGCCTTAAGATTACTTAATATTCCTATATATTCATCCATTCAATGCCTCAGTATTTTGAGAAGCTATTTTATTTCATTGAGTCCCCCTCCAGAGTAAAGATTCAAAGAAATAAGAGCACTATTTTTCAGTGACATAGATGGTCATTTGAAAATAGGCCATCTGGGTGGCTCAGTCGGTTGAGCTTCCAACTTCGGCTCAGGTTATGAGTTCGAGCCCCACGTGGGCTCTGTGCTGACAGCTCAGAGCCTGGAACCTGATTCAGATTCTGTGTCTCCCTCTCTCTCTGCTCCTCCCCTGCCCTCACTCTGTCTCTCAAAATAAATAAACATTAAAAAAAAAAAAAAGTTAAAGAAAATAGACCATCTGTCAGTCTCATCTCTTTTTCAGTATGTAAGCTCAAAGAAGTTTTTTTAAACTATAAAAAGTTTTTTTTAAAAAGGAGAGAAATATTCAGGAAAGAAATACTTGTTTTTTAGAAAAGTGATTACTTTTGCTTCTTGGTTCTTCAGCTACAAACAGACATGACAAAAGAACTAACACAACTATAAAAAATTACTTGTATTCAAATGTATTTTCAAGATTTCAAGATCTGACATAGGCACAAAGAAAAGAAAGGAATTAAAACAAGTATAAACAAGTCAGTTATGGACTGACCTCAACTTGAAATATGTGAAAAAATATTTTAGTAGTACTTTTAAAATGATGGAAGTAAATTTCTTCAACTCTTCTCAATCATCTCGAAATATCCGTGAGCTAAACTCCTACATTAAGGCAAAATCTCATTTTAAATACTAATTTAATTGATGAATCATTTCATTTAAAATTGCTAATCCAGGGAAAGAGTTTTTGTAAAAAACGTTTTATTGCTACAAAGGGAAACATGGTCACAAAAAGCCTTTAAGCGTATCTTAACGCAAATTACTATTCAATGTCCAATGCAGTAAAAAAATACACAGTCAGAGCACAAAATACTTGCCCAATTTATCTCTTCTAGGGTAAGTATTGAAAACATTAATGCACACTTGAATATATACTCCCAACAGCAGCATTTAAGTTCAAATGATTAGAATAGATATACTAACAATACACATCTGTTATCCTTAACACCAATTAAAGTAATAAAAATTAAGCTTAAAAATTATACAAACAATTTATCTAATCTAAGTTGGTAACTATAAAAACTAAACTAAAATAGTCTTACCCTCATTTTATTAAACAAATGCCAAACATTTAGAAATTATATAAAACAAATCTGAATGTGTGGAATGCATGCAACATGGGTGTTAACTCTCATATTTTAAACTATTAAAATTCTTACCCTTTTCCACATTACGAGAGAAATTTAAAGCTTCTTTTAAATCTGACTAATACCCTCTATTTAATTTTCTTCAGGTTGGTCAACAGGGAAGTCAACAGGCTTTTCCTTTGCTGCTGCTTCCTCTACTTCCTCTCCTTCCCCCATTCCTCCCTCCCCCACTGCTTCTCCCTCCACGGCTGCCTCTCCTTCCCCCACTGCCTCCTGGTCCCCTGCTTCCTCTGTGTCTCCCACTCCCTCCACTCCTCCTCCTTCTCCCACTTCCTCTGCTTCCTCCACTTCTTCTACTTCCTCTACTTCCCCCACTTCCTCCACTTCCTCCTCCTCCTCCTCCTCTTCTTCAATAGGTTCATCAATCTTTTCTTCCTCCTCCTCATCTCCTTCTATTTGTTGATCTTGAGAATGATCTTGAATTTCAAAAGGATTCTCACCCTAAAAACATGAGGAAAAACAGCTTTTAAAATCAGCATATTCATTTTTGTTACCAGTGCAATTTTTATTTGCTGTAACATCAAAAATAAATACAATCTGAAGCTTTTTAATTTACGACAAATCATGACATCTTTGTTCAGTACCTATTTCATACCAAAGTGGATAAATTACTGAAGTCATTTCTTTATATTCCATAAAATGGAACGCTTAAAGGCCACATTTTCGTAACCTAATTTCTAAAATCATATGCATATGACAAAAGCAAATATGTGGGTTCTGGTAGAAACAGATAGAGATTTATGTCCTACTTAATTACACCAGGATTCAATGTACTTCTGTGGTAGGATCTCTGAAAACAGGTTAAGAGTGGAAAAGCTTTGGGGCGTCTGGGTGGCTCAGTCACTTAAGTGTCTGACTTCGGCTCAGGTCATGATCTCACAGTTCATGGGTTCGAGCCCCCACGTCAGGCTCTGTGCTGACAGCTCAGAGCCTGGAGCCTGCTTCGGATTCTGTGTCTCCCTCTCTCTCTGCCCCTGCCCTGCTCATGCTCTCTCTCTCTCTGTATCAAAAATAAGTAAACATTCAAAAAAATTTTTAAAGAAAAAAAGTGGAAAAGCTTTGAAACAGTCACTGTAGGAAGCACATTACATCGGTTGGTAATGCGCAAAATTACTGTGAACTGCAGCGAAAATCTGGCAAACACAGCAATGGTACAATTCCATGATACTTGCAGTGAGACAGTCTAACCACAGAGGGCATAGTGCTGGGAATTGGTAAATGGTGGAAGAATGAGTGAGGACTTTTGGAATGGCAGCACTGCATTGTTGGAAGGACTGACCATGAGTATCCAGGCAAGGGGGTGAAGGTAGAAACAGTTGAAGAAATGTGATAAATTGATGAACTGATTATATCTTCATAGGACAAAGATTTAAAAAGATATTCTGTCAGACTGAGAGCACTTAAAAGTTGAAACAGTTTTTAAGACATGACCAGAGCTGACCATGGGCAGAGGATGTTCTGGGGAATAACATCAGGGAACACAGCAGACAGGAAAGCTGAACAAAGGGATACCATTGAGTAACGCGACACCAGTGCTTCTTGAATTTTAATATGTTTCTGAATCAATTGGGATCTTGCTCAAATGCAACTCTCCATTTCTAATGAACTCCCAGGAAATACCAATATTGCTGGTCCATGGATCACATTCATAGTAAAAAATTCTAGAAGAGTTCTCCTTAGTTTAGGTACTTTCTACATAATATGCACATGTGGTAAGCTAAGGAAGCCTACTGCTGTCTAGCTGAACCAGTTAACAGAAGCTGGGGAGATAAAAGTTTATCTAATTTGGAAGTGAAATACAGGGTGCACCTGGGTGACTGAGTCAGTTAAGCGTCTGATTCTTGGTTTCGGCTCAGGTCATGATCTCACAGTTAGTGGATTTGAGCCCCATTCATTATCAGGCTCCACAGCTGGCAACTCGGAGCCTTCTTGGGATGCTCTCTCTCTCCCTCTCCGCCCCTCCCCCACTCACACCAGCTCTCTCTCTCTCTCAAGATAAAATAAACTTAAGGTCCACAGTAACTACACATGTTAAGACATATCCCTCAAGTCCTCCTTTGTTTAAAAATCAAGAATAAAGCTAACATTATGATCTGCTATGAGACTGCTGAATCTCTCTCAAATGATCCACGGTGAGAAAGAAATGAGAGAGGAATGACTTATTGTTCCCTCTCCCAACAAATCCCAACAATTAGGAAAAACAATGTTTTTACCTATATGCAAGATATTAAGTAAAAGTCTTCCTAATGTTGCACTATATTTAAATATCAGTTACTATGTCACCATTTGATTATAAAGATACTACAATGTAACCTAAAAAGGTTTTGCCCTAAAGTCTTACCTTAACAAAACGTTCATATCGCGCCTTCACTATTGGATTATTTAAAATGCTTGTAGCAGTCAAGACACTCTCTCTTTTTATTTGTTCTTTATAAGCCTATGAAAAATAGAACACAGTGAGGTACCTGAAAACCATGCCATGAAAATATTTCTATAATTAAAACAACATTGTATGCTCAAATTGCTACATTTAAATTATTTCTCTACTGGCAAATTAAGCTATAAAGCAACAACTACTGTGACCACAACCTAAACCATCCATGATTAACATAATGAAGATTCAATAAGCCAATCAGACTCATTCACTCAGTTACTACACATGACACATCTAGGTCTACTAAACAGTTGCTCTCCTTTCTACTATACGTGCACTTTCCCCCACCCTAACTATTCTAACTACTAATTTTCATGCTATCAAAAGAGAAAGAACAATTTTTCATACTGCTAGAATAGTCTTCCTGTGGGCTGTAGTTAGTCTAAGACTGTATTATACAAAGGAGGACAGGTTAATATGAAATGTCTAGTTGCCAGGGCGCCTGGGTGGCTCACTCAGTTAAGCATCCGACTTCAGCTCAGGTCATGATCTTGTGTTCCATGAGTTCAAGCCCCACGTCAGGCTCTGTGCTGACAGCTCAGAGCCTGGAGCCTGTTTTAGATTCTGTGTCTCCCTCTCTCTGACCCTCCCCTGTTCATGCTCTGTCTCTCCCTGTCTCAAAAATAAATAAAACGTTAAAAAAAAAAATGTCTAGTTGCCAAAAAAGTGTCAAAGGAATGCCAAAAGAGAAGAGAAAGGACGAAGATTTTTAAAAGATTATATGTGCTCAAAGTGACTAACCAAGTCTAAGTTAAATGAAAATCACATCAATACAAAATATGAATTTAAGACTCAGGTGTGCTCTATTTAAAACTTAAGCCTTTAATATTTGAATTTTTAAGTTTGCTTCTCAAACAAGCTAGTTTCTCACAATATAAACATTTATTTGAAATAAACTGGACTAAATAAAACCAACCAATTTAGAAGCAGAAATATGCCAATCAAAAAGAAAACAGTACATTTTTCCTAGAATATTTTAGTAAATTCTACTCCAAAATGTAACAATAGATAGTAACTGGTAATGCTAGTTTTTTTTTATTTTTCCCAGCCATCAGAAAAATGTAGGTTATGATTAAATCTTTCCGTTTTGTTCTAAAACACACACACACTCTCATAAAACTGTTTTGAACCAACTTAAAAAAGTGTTAATGAAAAAAACAGTTCAATAGCTATGATTTCCTGAATGCTTACACTATGTGTCAGGCACTATTTTAAGTGTCTTTTCTATTGTAACTAACTTAATCTTTAAACAGTCATGCAAGAGTAGAATGATTATCTATCCTCATTTTACAAGTAAGGAAACTTGGACAAAGAAAAGCTAATTTACTTGCTTAACACATCATGTACTGGACCAGGATTCAACCCAGGACTTCTTGCTCCAGAGCCCAATCTTAACCACCATGCTTAACTTAACTACTAGGCTACACTGCCTCTCTAGTTATCTTTACAGTTTTTCACACATAAGATTAATAGGACTGTATGTAAGCAGGTAGGTGTGAAACAACAGCCTTAAAGGACAATAAAGGATTAATGAACACTTCAATGACTTCATCAAGACAGGTCAAAACTTACCTGCTTCCCTTTGATATGATCAGGAGATTTTAAGTGCTGCTGCACTGAACTATGCAAAGCAGGGATATACACACTGCATGCACTGCAGTGAACAGTCTCCACTTTCATCATGTGATCATCTGCAGTAACACCTACAAAAGAAAGCCAGTTATTAATAAGTAATGATTCATATATTCTTATTTTTGACAAAATGAGTTTTTATTTCGTTTCTATGGTTATTCATACCCCCTTCTTCCAAAAAGAAGATCAAGATATGTAGGTTATGTTGAATTTTTTCTACTATGTTTCATAAATCTGCATATATAGATTAAAACTATGGATAACAGATTAAAATTATAAAGCAGAATTACATTATATTTCCTTGCATATTCTACAATCCTGCTCTGAGTCCCAGGGGTCTGTCCCCCAAATATATAATATAAAAGAAGACAAATGTTGATTTTTGTACTAAAAAAAAGAATTTCCATAATAATGAATATGGGTAGGCAAGGATAGGGAAAAAGAGGTCAAAATTGGGATTCACAAAAAAACAAAATATATGTTGGACCTTGAAAACTGTGATCAAGATTTATTACAAGTGAAGTTATAATGTATGCAAGGGAAAGGTGAGCGAAAATGGCACTTTGTGGGAGTTCCAAGTAATTCAATATAGCTGGGGCACTGAGAATAAAGAAGGGACAAAAGAGACAAAAAGAGCAGGGCCTATATCATGGAGAACTTTGCATGCCAGGCATAGGAATTTGAAGTTTATCCTATAGAGGATGGAGACCCAGTTAAACTTCTTGAAGTACTACAATCATGTAGTAGACTTAAGAGATAAGACTGAAAGTAAGGGCACTAGTTAGGAAAATAATATAACTGCCAAGAGAACGATAAAGACTTGAACAGATGCAATATTTAAAGAGGTAAAGAAGCAGACTTGGAAGATATTTAAAAGACAGAACCAATAAGATACAATGTTATAGATATAATAAAGTAAAATTACTTAGGACTAACTTTATACTTGTGGCTTAGATGGTGGGGCTACCTTCCAAGGAAAATGAAAGACCAGTCTTCTGAGTTTTTGTTTCCTTAATGGGGTGGAATTAAGCCCAAAGAGCACACAAAATTTTTTTTGATACATTCCTTTTGTAAGACTGCTGAAGAGAAAGGCCAATAAGCATCTCGATGTTCAAGAGAAGAGTTCAGAAGATAGATCTGTGTTAGAGACAGAAGTATGTAAGTAATCAACACAGAGGAGATAGTTTAAGCTCTGAGATTAGATGAATCATAAGGAAGGAATATAAAAAGAGAAGATCATGGAACTGAAAACAGAATACTGGGAAATATCAACTTCTAAAAGCTTCACAGAGAGGGGCACCTGGGTGCCTCAGTTGGTTGAGCATCTGATTTTTTATTTCAGCTCAGTTCATGATCTCAGTTCAAGCCAAGTCAGACTCGGTGTGGAAAGCACAGAGCCTGCTGGGGATTCTCTCTTCGCCCCTCCCCTGCTTGCTCTCTCTCTCTCTCTCAAAAATAAATAAATTCTTAAAAAAATAATAAAAATAAAATAAAATAAAATAAAATAAAATAAAATAAAATAAAATAAAATAAAAAATAAAATAAAATAAAATAAAAACACAATAAGAAAAAGAATAAAGAACCTCAGGACAGTGAGATACCACAGAAACCAGGGGTGGAAACAGATTCACAAAAAATAGTGGAAAATGTAAGAGAAGCAAAATAATGATTCAGAAGAACCTACTGAATCACCCTACTGGTATCGGGAATCTCTGTCAGAGCAGTTTTGGTAGACCACTGGTAACATAAAGTGGTCTACTGTGGCGAAGTAGTAATGGGTAGTGAAGACACAGATCAGTATGGACTATGTTTTAAAGAATGGTTGTTTAATAGGAAAGCAAGTTTTAGGGGAACTAGTATCTGTTTTTCTTTTCTTTTTTAAAGATGGAGATTTTTGGGGGCACCTGGGTGGCTCAGTCAGTTGAGCGTCTGACTTCAGCTCAGATCATGATCTTGCAGTTGATGAGTTTGAGCCTTGTGTCTGGCTCAGTGCTGACAGCTGGGAACCTGATGCCTGGAGCCTGCTTCGGACTCTGTGTGTGTGTCTCTCTCTCTACCCCACCCCCGCTCGTGCCCTGTCTGTCTCTGTCTCTGTCTCTGTCTCTGTCTAAAATAAAATAAAATAAAATAAAATAAAATAAAATAAAATAAAATAAAATAAAATAAAATAAAATAAAAATAAATAAAATAAAATAAAATAAAATAAAATAAAATAAAATAAAATAAAATAAAATAAAATAAAATAAATTTTTTTAAAAGATGTAGTTTTTTTTTTCTTTTTTAAAGATGAAAGCATAGGCTTCAGGGACAGAATCAAGAGAAATAAAAAGACAGAAAAACAGAAGAGTTCACTATTTGAGCAAAAGTCCTTAAAGAGATGAGAAGTGAGAAGACAGAATGTAAGAATTCACTTCCACCTAGAGGAAAAGCTGATTTTTCTTGTAAAACTGAAGTGAGAAACATAATGGTAGGTAGTGATAAATTTGTAAACATGAGAAGAGGAAAAGGAGGTCACCTCTGATGACCTACTCACGGCTACCACATATGACTCGATCACACTAGTGGGCAGCATCTACACTGAAATAGATTATGGTAAGTAAAATATATGTGTTAATTTCTAATACACTTTGTTTAAATACTTACCTTCCATAACATCTTTTTCAATTATTTTAACTACTTCTGTTTGATTATTTGTCTGCTGTTTACGAATAGATGTTTTCTTGAATTTATTCACCATACATTCCTATAAAACAAAATAGGAAGAAACACAAAAAGTTTTCACTGAGCTTAGCATCAAACTCAGCCTATGGAAGATAACATCTGTTATATAAGAACTAATATCTGTCCTCAAGGAGTTTACAGTTTAGTTGAAAAAGACTATCATTAAATACAAATACAAATAAATTACTGGGATACTTACAAAAAATATTCACTTTCAAAGTGTATTTTAGGCATAAAGAACAAGAGAAATCAAACAGAGCTGGAAGAGTTAAGAGGTCTTCTCAGGGCAGGTGGTACATTAAAGTCCTAAATGACAGGAACCAGTTAAGGAATGAAATGAACAGAAAGAAATTTCTGTAAAGGTACACAATTCTGCATGGATGGGGAAGAATGAATGATCACTGTATTTCTAACCTCCTAACAATTCCATGTCTTTTGCCCAAAGTCACTATATGTACAATCAGCAGTCCAGCTCTAGCCTCTTCCTTAAACATCCCTGGCCCCAACTATCCTCACCTTTTCCAAACCCCCCTGCCTACACCCTCACTCCTGGCCCTCCGATTTAACTGTGTCATCTGTGTATAAATGAGTGTGTTCTTTCCAATTACTGTGAGTTCACTAAGGGTGGTATCTGTGTCTTCAGTCCTTGCATAACACCTTTTGTTAAATAGTCAAGAAAAACTGTTGAACTAGTGACCACACACTGATAATAGAAAGGACACTAAACAGACATCAGCTCTCTAGCTCTGAATTCAGACTGCCAGTTAACTAGAAGAGTCACTACACTGCTCTGAGCATGATCTTTCATGATAAAAAAGAACTGCGATGACGCTCAAATGAAATAATGAATGAAAGTACCCAGCACAACACTAGGTACACAGCAGACTCTCAACTTATGATAGCTGATTCTGCATCAATAATCAGGTGTTAAAGGAATTCTTTTTCCTGACATCTCTGCCATAAACTACTGTAAAAACATAAAATAGTCTCTCAAATTACAAATCTAAAATCTTTACAGAGGAATTCACATCTAGTTTTTAAAAAAAAAAAAACTCTCTAAGTGACTCTTAAAAACTGAGAACTGAGGGTTGACGGGGGTGGGAAGGAGGGTAGGGTAGGGTAGGTGATGGGCATTGAAGAGGGCATCTTTTGGGATGAGCACTGGGTGTTGTTTGGAAACCAATTTGACAATAAATTTCATATATTAAAAAAAACTCTCTAAGTAAGTAGTCAATTAAATTTTTAGAAACTTGGAAGAGAGGTGGGAAACTGAAAAACTAAGAAATTAAAATACAAATAAAGTGCCTCTTGATTTAAAAACAGCTACTTACATGCAAAAACTCCATAACTACTTTATCAAATTTGGTTTGTTTCTGAATATGATCCAATGTTTCCTGGTGTGAAGAACTTTCCAGATGTAGCTCAATATCTTTTTCTTCAAACGTTCGGAATTTACAAAATGAACATGTGAATGCCATTCTATAAAGAAAAAAAAGTTTTCCTTAAATATTGCCTTATTTACTGAGAGTTCATAAGACCATGCCAATAAAACTAATTTTACCAAAATAAATGATTTCCTTTATACCATCTTATGGTTGATCTAAATTTAGCTGAAGTCAGAAAAAACAGTATTTCTTTAAATATTTGGCCAACACTGCTAGTATATACCACTTTGCAAATAATGGAATCAGTGGATCTATTTAATCTAGTCCTAAGCTATCCACTTCAAATTTAGAATTATAAAGCCAAAGCAAACTTCCAAAAATACCAAGTTCTGAAGTTCCACTACTTATTTTTATACTCTGTTCCACTCTCAAGCTTGCAGTCCACCGAGGTAATAACCAACAAAGCCAGGTGAACATCAGACAACCATAATTCACTCCTTTGGAGCTGTTGGGTGACCAAAAACCCTACCTTCTAAGGACCACTTCAGGATGACTGACAAGCCTAGATAAATTTAGAAGCTCAGAAGCCACTCCAATATGAATTTCCCTCTTTTCTCCTATAAAGTGTTCCTACCTTATGTATTCTTTTTATTTCCTTTTCATTGAATTATAACAATAGTTTCTTCATTGGTTTGTCTCTAGTCTCCATTTTCCAATTAATTCTTTTTTTTCTTAATGTTTGTTTATTTTTGAGAGAGAGCGAGTGCACACAAAAGCCAGGGAGGGGCAGACAGACGGAGACACAGAATCTGAAGCAAGCTCCAGGCTCTGAACTGTCAGCACAGAGCCCAATGCGGGGCTCAAACTCACCAACCGCGAGATCATGACCTGAGCTGAAGTCAGATGCTTAACCAACTGAGCCACCCAGGTGCCCCTCTAATTAATTCCTTATATCGCTATTATATTAATTTTCCTAGTTAAAACTTTGGGATCTGGAGCCTACTGCTGGGTTTATATCAGAGCCCCCTTTTGAGACACTGGGCAAATTACTTGACTTCTCTGGATCACAGTTTTCTTATCTTAATGCAATGAGAACCCTTATAGAAGTATCATTGAGGATGGAAAAAAAAAAGTATATAAAGCCCTTAGAACAGTTCCCGCCACACAGTAATAATTCAATTAATTAGTCACTTCCTAAAAGAGACAACAGCACTTTACTGGCTTCACTGACTTAAGCATCATAAAACAAAGTCAAAACACTTTTAGCTGCCCTTAAAAAAAGTTTTTAATCTCTCCTATATCTTGTTGGCTTTACCCACTAAATACTTTTATTTTTTTTTAAGTTATTTATTTTGAGAGAGAGAGAGAACACAAGCGAGCACAAGAAAGGAAGGGCAGAGAGAGAGGGAAGGAAAATCCCAAGCAGGCTCCACACTGTCAACACAGAGCCTAAAGTGGGACTCGATCTCACAAACCGTGAGATCATGACCTGAGCCAAAATCAAGAGTCAGACATTTAACCAACTGAGCCACCCAGGTGCCCCCTACTAAATATTTATAAAGAAAATTTTTTTAAGGTTTATTTACCTTTGAGAGAGATGAAGAGACAGAGGGGCAGAGAAAGAGGGACACACAGAATCCGAAGCAGGCTCCAGGCTCTGAGCTGCCAGCACAGAGACCGATGCGGGGCTCCAACTCACAAACCAAGAGATCACAACCTAAGCCGAGGTTGGACACTCAACCAACTGGGCCACCCAGGCGCCCCATCCCCCTACTGAATGCTTTTAACAGTATCTGGCACACCGTATGTCTTCATTAAATGTTCAAATTAAATCACACTTGCCAACCCCCACTAGAGCCCTGTTCAATCTACACAGCTTTCCATATCCAGAATATGAATGAAAGGTCCCGGTTTCCTTGCTGTAACCTCAAGCCACGCCCTCTACCAGGGCTGCCTAACAGCTCCTACCATTTATTTTATTTATCCTACCATTCCCAAGTCAGTTCAAATACTGCCTCCATCCATTTCCCTGATTTTCCTGCACTTCTACTGAGAAGTCACCTCCTGTAAGATCACTTTGTACTTCTCTTCTGGCACTCTTCCCTTTATACTATTGTTTGTTTATAGCTCTCACACCCCTGTCCCCTCCCCCCGGCTCCCTCTACTCTTATTATACTGAAAGCATTCAAATATCCAAAAAGAATGTATCGCAAGAATAGTTATTTATTGTCAGTCTCTTACCTTCCTAACTCAAAGCAAAACTGCTCTGATAAATTATAATAATTTTAGACTATTGTAAAGGATTCTTATTCTAAAATGACAACTTAATTAAATTGACACACTTTACCTTATATGAGATTTATATTTACAGCTAAATGAAAGTTCAGTTCTTTCATTTTCTCCAATTCACACATGTATATTAACACAGATATATCATATCCAAAGCTTTAGTTTTTTTAAACTTTTTTTAATGTTTATTTTTAAAAAAAAATTTTTTTTTTCAACGTTTATTTATTTTGGGGACAGAGAGAGAGACAGAGCATGAACAGGCGAGGGGCAGAGAGAGAGGGAGACACAGAATCGGAAACAGGCTCCAGGCTCTGAGCCATCAGCCCAGAGCCCGACGCGGGGCTCGAACTCCCGGACCGCGAGATCGTGACCTGGCTGAAGTCGGACGCTTAACCGACTGCGCCACCCAGACGCCCCTTAATGTTTATTTTTGACAGAGAGAGAGGGAGCACATGCGCGTGTGCGCGTGTGCGCGTGTGCAGCGGAGGGTCAGAAAGAAGGGAAACAGAGGATCTGAGGCGGGCTGTGCACTGACAGCACCGAAGCCTAATTAACGTGGGGCTCAAACCCACAGCGAGATCAAGACCTGAGCCAAAGTCAGACATTTAACCAACTGAGGCACCCAGGAGCCCCCAAAGCTATAATTTTTAAAGGGGAAAGTATTCAGGGGTAAATAGCAAAATTAATCTCATAATGTAAAATCAGCTTCAGATTCCTATACACTTGAAACAAAGAGTTCATTTCACTGTTTTCACTAATCCCGTCACCCGTCAAAAGAAGGAATTCTATCCACAGTGGCAGGGATACTGTCAAAGAACAAAACTACCTGCCTCTTAACACTAGAACTTCTTTTCATGGGTTAATTCTTAAGAAGCTTAATCCTATTGTTTCTCAGGTGGCAACAAATTAGGAGTAACATATCAGAAAGAGCACAGGAAAAGGTTATTAAAGCTGGACAGAGATTACAGAAATACAGCTTAAACAAAAGGGGTTTGAACTGCACAAGTGCCTTATACACAGATTTTTTATAGTATAGTTCTGTAAATGTATTTTCTCTTCATTAGGAAAACCAAGTGGCTCGGTTGGTTAGGCGTCTTGACTCTTGATTCTGGCTCAGGTCATGATCTCACAGTTCTTGAGCTCCAGCCCCAGGTCTGGCTCTACAATGACAGCACAGAGACTGCTTGGGATTCTCTCTCTCTCTCTCTCTCTCTCTCTCTCTCTCTCTCTGCCCCTTCCCCGTTCACGTGTGCTCTCTCTCTCTCAAAATAAACTTTAAAACATATATATTTTTTCTTTTCCCTAGCTTACTTTATTATAAGAATACAGTATATAATACAAATAACATACAGAATATGTTTATCAACTGTTTAAGTTCTCAGTAAGGCTTCCAGTCATCGGGTGGCTATAAGAAGTGTTGGAGGGGGCGCCTGGGTTGCGCAGTCGGTTAAGCGTCCTACTTCAGCCAGGTCACGATCTCGCGGTCTGTGAGTTTGAGCCCCGCGTCAGGCTCTGGGCTGATGGCTCAGAGCCTGGAGCCTGTTTCCGATTCTGTGTCTCCCTCTCTCTCTGCCCCTCCCCTGTTCATGCTCTGTCTCTCTCTGTCCCAAAAATAAATACAAAAAGTTGAAAAAAAAAAAAAAAAAAAAAAAGAAGTGTTGGAGGAATCCAAAGTTACAGATTTGTAACTCTGGAGAATTAGCACCCTGAACCCCCCATGTGGTTTATGGGCCAAATGCAATACCTATCTCACTAAAATCAAAGGCAGTCTAAGCAAACAAAAAAATCTGGGGATTCAGATAAAACTGAATTTTCTTTTACCACATTTTACATAAATAAAATCAATGTATATGTTAAAACCAAATAGTAACAAAGAATATCCTGTTTAATATGAAAAAAAACGGACAACGTAAACATATCTCCATGGAAAGGTCTGCAGATGCTGCTCTCAAAATATTATTTTCTGAACTAAGATAAAGTTTTAGACATATAGAAAATTCACTTACATGTAATATTTCATTCCCCTCATGCTACACAAATTAACTTTTCAAGAGCAAAACTATGTTCTAAGCAAAACATACACTGAATTTACTTTTTAAATTTTATAATCTTTATTTTCCTAGCATAAGCAGCAATTTCAGAGAAAGATGATGAAAGAAGTATCAAATACTGTCCTTTTGAGAAATTTTCTTAGACGTTTTCATGCACAACTTTACACGTTATATATATTTTTTTTTTCTATTTTGCCTGCATTTTCTCCATGTTACTACAGGCTTTATAGACTTCATTTTCAACAATGGCCTAAGACCCCATAGAGGGATGTGTCAAAATTTACACATATTTGACTACTCTCTTTCACTGATATTTGTTTCATGTCTGGAGCTATTATAAATAATGCTGTGAAGGGCAGCTTTTTAGATTAAACTCTTCTACTTTTACATTATCTTCCTGGAGAGATCATGGACTATAAAAAAAATTCAAGACATTTTTAAGGACTGTTAAACTGCTTCCCAGTAGTTAAAACCATATTATTTGGTTACCAGCAATTATAAGTGTATGCTTTGATTGTATCCATGTTAGTAAATCAATGTTTCTTTTCTCCTAATAAAATGCCATGCTATTATTTAAATTCCCAGTTTATCTTACAATGAGTTTCAGCGTTTCCCCTAAAACTATGAACTAGCTATTATTCCTTCACCCAATCATATATTAGGCATCTTGTTTTTACTTTTTAAAAAATACTGGTTGGGTGATATTTACCTTAGATATTAATCATTCTTGTGTTTATAATATTTTCCAAGTCTGTCTGTTTTCAAGGTGTAAAGTTTTATTGAAACTAATGTGGTCATTATTTCCTTTGTAATTTAATCTACCACTTTTAAATTTTTTTTTTTTTCAACGTTTTATTTATTTTTGGGACAGAGAGAGACAGAGCATGAACGGGGGAGGGGCAGAGAGAGAGAGAAACACAGAATCAGAAACAGGCTCCAGGCTCTGAGCCATCAGCCCAGAGCCCGACGCGGGGCTCGAACTCACGGACCGCGAGATCGTGACCTGGCTGAAGTCGGACGCTTAACCGACTGTGCCACCCAGGCGCCCCGAATCTACCACTTTTAAGCCTAGAAAAAAGACTTCTGCAGCAATTAAAATATTCTATTTTATTTTCCTGTTATTTTCCATTTTGTAGGTTCTTTAATCCAATGGATTCATCTTCACTGGTGTAAGAAGAGGATCTCAACTATTTTTCTTATTGTTCAGTTGTTCAAGCAACCCCCCCCACTTTTAAGCAATTCTCCTTTTGTTTGCAACATTTGTATTATATATTACATTCTTACATATAACACATGTATTTAGAAGTTAATAATCCTATTATACTAATAGCCTTTTTTTAGTGCCACATATTTTTAACTATTACAGCTTTCAACTGTTTCGATTATCTAGAAAAGCTAGTACCTACTCATCTACTCTTCTTTTACAGAATCTTCTTTGGAATCAAGATTGACGACATTTGTTACATTTCTACTATTTAGTTTTTCTATCCAAGAATATCACTATGTCTCCATGTAGTCAAATCTCAAGACTTTGTGGTTTTCTTCATGTCATGACATGTATTTCTTTTTTAAGAATACTGTATTTCTAGGTATTTTTTATTTTTAAATTACCATTAGGGATGGAACTCTTTTTTCTTATTTTTCTCAGTGTGACTGCACATAAATACCAAGAATCAAAAATATTCCTATATATCTTTGATCAAGCCTTTTCATTTGACCCCATGAATTTTCTCACATTCCAACTGATGTATTTGCATTTCCTAGGAAACTGTTTTTTAATAAGACCAATTTTCAGACTCTACTAAGCACAAACCTGTATCCATCTCCATATTTCTCACTGTTTTTTTCTCTTCTGCGCCTTTGTTTTTCTCGCCGAGCCTCAATACGTCGCTTTTCTTCTTCTTCATTTTTAGGATCAGTTTTTGCTAGGATATCAACAAGAGTCAAAATTAAATATCATTTTTCCATCCTCCCTTTTCAGTTCCCACTTCATAAAGCATTAAACATTGCAAGGTATATTTGGTGATCACAATCTAAATTGAACTCACCAGAAAAATCAGTTTGAGATTAACCAGTATTTCTTAAACTTCATTCATTTGATTATCATTACCATGGCTTCAGTGTTTTGTTTTTTTTTTTTAATTTTTTTAATGTTTGTTTATTTTTGAGCGAGAGAGAGAGAGAGAGACAGAGCCCAAGCTGGGGAGGGGCAGAGAGAGAAAGATGAAGACACAGAATCTGAAGCAGGTTCCAGGCTCCGAGCTGTCAGCACAGAGGCCGACGTGGGTTCAAGAGCCATTAGACCATGACCTGAGCCGAAGTCGGACGCTTAACCGACTGAGCCACCCAGGCACCCCTATGGCTTCAGTGCTTTTAAATAAGTTTCTCATGTTCATGACAAACTGCATAGTAATTACAACTGTAGAAATTAGATCCTTTGAATCACCTAGTGTAGTCACTAATCACTCATAAACATCAAAATTACCCAGAGACACTTTTTAAAAATGCACATGCCCTGGTCTACCCCTCTTCCCTAAATCCTTATTTAGGATGGAGTCAGATCATCCGTATGTTTTAAATGGCTTCTCACATGATTTTGATTCAAAGTTTTGCTTTGCATATTACATTTATTTTTGGAAGGTACTGTTGAGGATGTAGTATTATCATATTACACAGAATCCCCTTTATGAGGACAAAGGGAAGAAATTTTTCATGATTTTTGGTACCAGGAAAAGGTGTATTTCTTCTGGAAATTTAATTTGCTTTTAATCTGGTGGACTGACGATTAGAGACAGTCACATTTTCCATCTGTACATTGTTAAAAAATTGAGAGGCAAACTGAAAATGAAATTAAGAAAACCATTTCATTCATATTAGCATCAACAAAACTAAACAGGAATAAATTTAACAAAGGAAATGTAAAACTTACACAGTACTTAAAAACTACAAAACAGGGGTCCCCAGCTGACTCAGTTGGAAGAACATGAGACTCTTGATCTCAGAGTTGTGAGTTTGAGCCCATGTTGTGTGTAGAGATTATATAAATAAGAAGATAGGTAGGTAGACATATAGGATGAACTTACAAAAAAAAAAAAAAAAAAAAAAAAACCACCACAAAACATTGTTGAAAAGAGGTTAAAGAAGATGGAAATAAATGGTTCAGAGATTAGAAGACTTAATGTTAAGATGGTTGTACTCCCCAAACTGATCTACAGATTTAATGCAATCCCTATCAGAATTCTAACTGATTTCATTACAAACATTGACAAGTTGATTCTAAAGCTCATAAGGAAGGGATCTAAAGTAGTGACAACAATCCTAAAAAGAAAAACAAAATAAAAAGACTCACCCTTCATGATTTCCAAACTTACTACAAAGCTACGATAATCAAGATACTGTGTTACTGGCACAAGGACAGACCTATAGATTAGCAGAACAGAATTGGGAGTCCAGAAATAAACTCATAAAACTTTGGTCAACTGGTTTTTAGCAAGGATGCCAAAATTATTCTGTTGGGAGAGAACAGTCTTTGCAACAAATGGTGCTGGGCAACTGGACAGCCACATGCAAATGCTAAAATACAAGACCTAAATGCAAGTACTATAGCTAGAAAACTCTTCCAAGAAAACATAGGAGTATATCTTTATGACTTTGGAATTTGGCAAGGAATTCTTAGATATACACCCAAAAGAACTGGGCAGCCAAAGAAAAATAGATAAATTAGACTTTATCAAAATTAAAAGCTTTTGTGCTTCCACACCCCTCCTCCCCCAACCTTTCTTTTAATGGAGGAAAGACGAAGAATATGGCAGATCTTACTCTAGACTCTCAATGTCTTCTATAACTTACCTGGACCTAATATTCAGCAAAATAGTGACTGTTGAGAATGAATTTGGGAAAATACAAAGACAGAATTAGATGGTCAGAGTTTAGATTGTCTAAGCAGAATTAGGGACTTAGAAACTATTTCTGGTCTTCCAGAGAACACACATTCCTAGTTATTCAGTATTTTTATCTTAAGGACATGTCTATGTCTAGTTCTTTTTCTCTTAAGTAAGTAATGCACTGCACCATCAGCGCAGAGCCTGACGCAGGGCTTGAACTCACAAACCATGAGATCATGACCTGAACCGAAATTAAGAGATGCTTAACCAACTGAGCCACACAGGTGCCCCACATAATATTTATTATTTGAATTTGCTTTTGTTGTCACATGTACAATAAAACAAGGTGTTATTCTGTCATTGAAACTTTTTGAAATTAAATTGTATACTATTTTACCTTGTAAATTTTTACTTTTGATTGTCATGTCTGTGATTTATATTGTTTATATCTGTCACTGAAGTTGGCATTTCCTGATTTTAAACTTTTATAGAAATATTTTGAAGTAGCTTTGGCAGTTCGACCTCTTGTTTCTAAAGTGCTTTCAGGGGCGACTGGGTGGCTCAGTCAGTTAAGCGTCCGACTTCAGCTCAGGTCACGATCACACGGTCTGTGAGTTCGAGCCCCACGTCAGTCTCTGGGCTGATGGCTCAGAGCCTGGAGCCTGTTTCCGTTTCTGTGTCTCCCTCTCTCTCTGCCCCTCCCCTGTTCATGCTCTGTCTCTCTCTGTCTCAAAAATAAATAAACGTTAAAAAAAAAAATTAAAGGGGCGCCTGGGTGGCGCAGTCGGTTAAGCGTCCGACTTCAGCCAGGTCACGATCTCGCGGTCTGTGAGTTCGAGCCCCGCGTCGGGCTCTGGGCTGATGGCTCAGAGCCTGGAGCCTGTTTCCGATTCTGTCTCCCTCTCTCTCTGCCCCTCCCCCGTTCATGCTCTGTCTCTCTCTGTCCCAAAAATAAATGTTGAAAAAAAAAATTAAAAAAAAAAAAAATTTTACTTAAAAAAAAAAAAAATAAAAAAAAAAATAATAAAGTGCTTTCAAAGAGATCATTTTTAATAAATACTAGTTAAGGGGCAGCTGGGTGGCTCAGTCAAATGAGCATCTGACCCTTGGTTTTGGCCCAGGGCATGGTCCCAGGGTCGTGGGATCAAGCCACACATCAGGCTCTGAGCCGAGCATGGAGCCTGCTTGGGGTATTCATTCTTTCTTTCCTTTCTTTTTCCTTCCTTCTTCCTATCGATATTTTTTCCCTCTCTCTCTCTCTGCCTCGCACTCCCTCTCCCATTGCCCCTCTCCCCCACACACATGCTCTCTCTCACAAGAAAACAACAAAAACTAGGTGAGTAAATGAGCTAAATCCTTTTTTCAACATTGCATATGTTATAATTTTCTTAAAGCAAAAGTTTATTAAAATTCATCATCAATGATCAAAACAAACAGAATTAAATCAGAGTACCTGACAATAGCCTGACAGTATTTAATTTTATCCTTTTTGTTCTTATTGTCTAAGTTTTAAATTTTTGTTTCATGTAAAGGTTGACTGGGTTTTTTTGTTTTGTTTTTTTTTGAAATATGAAATTTATTGTCAAATTGGTTTGCAAGCAACACCCAGTGATCATCCCAACAGGTGCCCTCCTCAATGCCCATCACCCACTTTCCCCTCTCTCCCACTGCCCCATCAATAAAGGTTGAATGTTTAAGTCTGTGTTTTTATCTCTATAAGTAAGATAGAGATGGCTAGAATATATAAAGAATATTTTCAACTCAATAAAAAGACAAATAGCCCAACTAATAAGTGAGCAAAACATCTAAACGTGCATTTTTCCAAGAAAGGTATATGAAGAGCCAATAAGCACAAGAAAAAATGCCCACTCATTAGTTATTAGGGAAATGTAAATCAAGACCACAATGAGATACCATTGCATACTATCTGGATGGTTTGAATCAAATAGATAACAAGCCATAGCAAGGATATAGAAAAATCAGAACTCTCATCTACTGCTAGTGGGAATGTAAAATGGTACAGATGCTTTGGAAAACAGGTGGTTCCTGAAATGATTATACTATATGATCCAGCACTTCTCCTAGATATATATCTAAGAGAAATGAAAACATATGCTCACACAAAAACTTATACACAGATGTTTACAGCACTATTCATAGTCCCCAAAAGGTAGATACAACCCAAATACCCATCAGTGAATGAATAAAGAAAATTTGATTTGTTCATACAGTGGAATATTTCCAGCCATAAAATGGAATGAAGTACTAATACCTGCTGTAACTTGAATGAACCCTGAAAAGATTATGCTAAGTGAAAGGAGCCCATTACAGAAGTCCACATTTTATACAATTTTTTTTTTCATATGTAAGTTTAGAATACAGGTATCTATAAAGATAGAAAGTAAGTTAGTAGTTGCTCTGGTCTGTGGGGTTTGTTGGGGGTAATGCCTAAAGGCTACCAGGTCTCTGAGAGGAGATGAAAATGTTCTCAAATAGATTAGTGATATTTGCACGTATCTGTGAATATACTAAAAACCAATGATTGGAACACTTTAAATGGATGAATTATAAGGTGTGTGAATTATATCTCAATAAAGCTTTTTCATTAAAAAAAAAAGTTCAGAGCCAAATTACTGTTACTTATCTATGCTGTTTTATTTTATTTTTTAACTTTGTAACATATCTCTACACGAAATCAAGTACACTTGACTAAACTAGATGACAGTCAAGGATGTACCTAAATAAAAGCTAACAAAAGGTCTTCTTCAGACTTCTTTGTGAAAACACATAACAGCAAAATAATATACACCAAATATTTTGTCTATTTTTACATGTACACTGAATTACTTTTTGTTTTTTTATATTTATTTTTGCCTTGATGACTGAGAAGTGTTGAGTCTTTCTAAGTAAGGTGAAGTGTAAGTCTTTCTATTTTGTTTCACTTTTTTAGGACTGTTTTCACTATTTTAGATCCCTTGCAACTCCTTATGAGCTTTAGAATCAACTTGTCAATTTTTGCAAAGAAGTCAGGTGGAATTCTAACAGGGACTGTGCTAATAAATCTGTAGATCAGTTTGGGGAATATAACCATCTTAACATTAAATCTCATGATCTTTGAACCATTTATTTAGTTTTTCCATTTATTTAGATCTTCTTAAACTTCTTTCAACAATGTTTTGTAGGTTTTGAATACTGTTTTAAGTTTTATACTACTTTTGCTAAATTTACCTGAGTATTTAGTCTTCTTGATGCTAATATGAATGAAATGGTTTTCTTCATTTCATTTTCAGATTGGCTCTCAATTTTTTAACAATGTACAGATGGAAAATGTGACTGTCTCGAAGAGTCGTCAGTCCACAAAATTAAAAGCAAATTAAATTTCCAGAAGAAACACACCTTTTCCTGGTACCAAGAACCATGAAAAATTTCTTCCCTTTGTCCTCATAAAGGGGATTCTGTATAATGTGAGAATAATACATCCTCAGCAGTACCTTCCAACAACAAATATAACACCCAAGACAAAACTTTGAATCAAAATCATGTGAGAAGCCTTTTAACACATATAGATGGTCTGACTCCATCCTAAATAAGGACTCAGGGAAGAGGGGTGGACCAGGGCATGTGCATTTTTAAAAAGTGTCTCTGGGTAATTTTGATGTGTATGAGTGATTAGTGACTACACTAGGTGATTCAATGGATCTAATTTCTACAGTTGAAACTACTATGCAGTTTGTCATATGAACATGAAAAAATTATCTAAAGCATTAAATTTTTTAAAAACTAGAAGTACCATAAGCCATAGCAATTATGTTTTCTCACTTACTGGGTGATTTGCTGAGGCTCATCTTCTCCACAGGCTTTGCTAGCTTGGGTTTCTTGATAAAGGTTCCACCAGGCTTATTAAATGGTTGCATCATTTTTCTCTTTATTCCTCTTGCAGCAGCAACTGTCACATTGGTGGGTTTGTTTTGATAGTCAACAACAATTCCAGGTCTATGAATGCTTCCAAAATCACTCATATGCTGCAAATTTGTGAAATCAAGAAATATTAGCATAATATCTAAAGATAAAGTATGAATTCACACAAATTTTACCTGTTATCTATCTAATAATTTTCACCTGAAAATTACCCAGAACTGAACTAAATTTTACATGTCCGCTCTGAATAAACACATGGAAAACCTTTGTAAATTATTACATGAACTCAAATCCAGTGAATTAGTATTTTTATTTCCAGTAAAACAAATATGGATATTTCCTACCTATTTTTTTTAATTTTTACAATTCAAAATTGAGATCATAAACAGCAAATGTGCCTGTCAGAATATTACCACTTGTACAACTCTCTGACAACTCCTCTTCAGAGTTCCTAATTGATGTTTTCCCATGAAAAGACCTAAAAAGACATCTTTATTTCACTAAAACCTGGCTTAAAACTAAGATGCATAAAGAAGACCATATATGAAGTTTGAAGTAAAAAAGATCCAGAAATCATTTAGGATTTCTCCCTGTTGAAAAAGGGAATGAGAAGGCGAGATGGAACATTAGTATGAAATAGGAGAGTTAAAGCATAACCATGCATCAACTTCCAGGACACACTTCAGATAAAGAATTACATCTGACGTTCCATTCACATTCTTACCTAGAGAAACATATTCTGACCCAGAAGCCCAAGAAGCAAAAGTTTACAGACGAAGAGTCATGCAACCAAACGACTCTTGTGTCCCTTTCTCTTCTCTTATAACAAAATCCACTACACCAAGAGGCTACATGTCCATAGAAATTTATTCTGCTAACCTTACTTTTAGAAGATAAAGACTGAGGAGTAATCTGAAGAGAAGGATCCAATGGGAATTGTACAAGTGAAGATTAAAAAAGAAAAGTCCTGTTGATTCATCTACTTCATTAACAGGAGGAAAGAAAGAAAAGTCCATTCAGACTAGAATGGTGAACACAAAGAACAGGAATACCTGTTTTTCTATTGTGAAAACAAAATTGATATTTGAAGTCTCATTAAGAAAAAAATCATTTGCCTAAAGTAATATACAGCATGAAAAATGTTAAGTGTTTTCCAAATTTTCAAACTGGAATCGATTTTCAATTTCAAAACCCAAAGCCTACTAACCCCAACAATTTTCAATTAACCTATAGTCATTAATTATGGTGGAAGAGCAACGTATCAGTTGCTTACATTTATATATATGCTTAGGAATCCCTATCTACCCTAGTAAACTTGAATAGTTTAGTGTTTCCAGGTAACTTATAGAGTCACATTAGAAATATCTTCATTAATTATCCATTAAAGGTGCAATGCATTTTACATCAGTAAAGGGTAACTGTTATCAATGCAAAATTTCTACACAAAAAGGACAAACTGCACTGATGTACCAAAAGCCAATGAAGAGACAAAAACATGTGCCCTACTACATTTTTTATCAGAAGTACTTTCCTCTGCAAAGAGAATATTAAGAGTAACTGACTTAATTAAACCATTTCTTACATTAAGGCAAAAATACAATATCTTTCATATGACCAAACTATATAACTCCACAATCTACATACACTTACTAGTAAAATTTCATGTCAGTCAAGTTACCTAAGAACATTAGTCATTCTCTTTATACTATGTCCTGAAATAAAACACTTGAAGACTGGTATATTTACTCATGTAAGCAATAATTTACAAAAGATTACTTCCTAGGAAGGAGCCAGAGACATGTCTGTACAAGTAGGAGCTTATTTCTCAATAGTAAAAACTAGTGACACAAGGGAAAACGAAACACCCAGCAACAGGACATATTGCAAGAGAGTAAGTTAGTAATTATATTGACCACAAATCATTCTACAACCTATTAGACATATCAACTTCTTCACCATGTAAACATAGCTAAGCTACCCTCATCTATTATTACCGACTTTTAGTCCCTTGTGTTATATGTGAAATATGGAGCTCTGAAGAAATTCTATGTGCTAGAGTTAGCAGCAAAGTATAAACATTTTATCATACATTGCACCTTTAACCTACTCAAAAACTCCAAAGGGTTGGTTACCTTTTACAATAATCCAAGAACTGTCCCACCAGCAAAACTGCTAGTGTTTTACAAGGAAAAATGCAACTCCTTTTAACCCCTTTTAGACCAAAACCTAATATCCTCACCTTTTTAATAAAGGGAGATTTGGCAAAACTATGAACAATCATCTCACACTGCCACTTGTTTTCTGAAGTGCTGGAAAAACTTTTACAGGCAACCTAAAAATTAGCTTATGATTCAGCTTTGCTTCAAAATACACTGGGATGAACAGTGTTTACTCTAGTTGAAAACCGTGGTCTTGAAAGGGTTTAAAAGAGTGACTAGTGAAAAGAATCTGAAAAGATTCTGTTGTACTTACTCCTCGGCCTCGGCCTCTGCCTGTTGATGGTCCTCCAAAAGCATCATAGTTTCTGCTTCCAAACGTACTTTCAGGATAAGCAGGCGTTCCTCTCCCCCGAGAGCCTACAGGTGCAGGCTTCATATGGGGTGAAGAAAAACTGCTGTAGGAAGAGTAATTCTCTCTTCCTCTGTCCTCCATAAACCCAGGCCTCAATTTTGAACGGGAGTAAGGTGCTTCCCAGCTAGACCCGCCCTGGTTTCTACCTCCGAAAGAGTCAAGGCTATTCCGGTAGGAGCTCTCAAATCGACCACCATAACTACCTCCGAAGCGGCTTTGTTCGGGTTCATTAAAACCATAGCCAGATCTGTACAGATCTCGCCCACCCAGAGAAGACCTGGAGTCGTAAGACTCATAAGGTCCAAACCTGGAAAAGTTGCACAGTGAGGGAAAAAACAAAAGTAAGCTTACTAATGTTAGACAATTCAAAAGACAAATTATCAGATGACATTTATCAACTAAAATTCATTTATACCATACTGGTTTGCACAGTTCTACTTTTATTCACACCCTGATTAGGGCTGGGCAGTTCAACATGAGACCAGATAGAAAGCTATCTGAGTCAGTTTTTAAATATGAATTGAGTTAAGTAAACCTTAGCTTAAAAATCTGCTTTGTGGCAGCTTTTCTATTTTATTAAAAAGATTTGTCTGTCAGTATTTAAGCCCAGCCCTAGTCTTGGAAAAAGTCATTTGCTAAAGTTCACAAACTACTCAAACTTTCTTTGAATCCATCCCTAGTACTGGAAAATACCAAATATTTACAATATTTTGGCTTTCAATAGGGACATAAATTGAAGACTATACCAATATAGGCTATTTGTGACACAGAAGAGATCCTCTTTGCACCCCTAATAATCTATGTAACAAAACTGCTTGTGTCTGTAGCAGTCAAAATTTGGAGAATTATCTCTGCTTACAAAATTTGATATCCTGCCCAACTTTGGGTAAGGTCAATAATCAATCCTCAGTCACTTTCTACTTGTAGACTAGCAAATCTAACAAATCTAGAAGAATAAGCACATAAAATAGAACATAAAAGTAAAAGACCACGAACATATATCCTCTGCATATGAATTTTCAAGGCAGATGAGAAAGAGTACATTTTATATCTTCAATTATTTAAAAAATTATTTCCTGGTAGGAAATTATCACATAAAACTACTCTAAAAAAGGGAGCACACCGTCTCCTCAAGGTTTTAATAGAATCAACAGAAGAAACAAATCATCTTACTTCTCACAAATCCAAAGCATGGATTACAAAAGTTGCTTCATAGCTTACAACATAGTTTTATAAAGGCCCACAATTACACATGAGATAAACGATAACATCTACATAGTTTATCCACATCACATTTACAATGCAATAGGGCAGTAACGGATATATTAAAACAGTTAAATGTGTTACATTACTTCAATTATTTACAGATCACTAAATAGAATGTACTATTTATTTCTGAATCCTGGTAACCGTATAAAAATTATTCCTCTTTCCAGCTCTTTTTAAAACATCTATCACATAAGCAAAATTGTTGTATCTGTTCATTTTCTTGATTTTCCTCTACTATTAAACCATAGTGGCACACTTGAAGCAGAAAGAAGGAAAGTAAAGCATCATTCAGTCCATCCTTAAGGAATCCGGATCCTTCATTTTATGAAGAAGGAGGATAGTTTCAAATGTTACCTAACTAGTTATACTTAGTAGAAATATCTGTGCCTTAAAAGGTATACACTCTTTGCCTGAAATGTGGTCAACCCTACGGCCTGAGTAGTTCAACTAGTGTTAAGCTTTACACAGTATCAACAGTAAAATATAAAAACAATCTAAACTCTAGTGCATTAAAATAAGCAAAGGTATAGTATTCATGGCTTTAATACAATGCTCCTAGCTTAGAGCACAAGTGTTTTTGGTCTAAGTAGTATCTGCCAATAAATAACCTAGATATGGACTTAAAGAACATTTTATTATTACAATTTGCTCCTACAACTTACTCTAAAATTAAAAGAATAACTACCTTAAATGTTTCTCAGAAAACTGAATGTTGCTAGACTGGTTCAGTTAAACCCATTCCAGCCAAAGACTGCTTTGCTGCTTTATAGAACACCCCACATCAGAAAAGACACTTTTAAAAATCATAAAGAAAAAGGTTCACAGATAATATTTCCAATAACATTTTTATATCATTTGTTCAGAACATTCTGACTGATGAGGAGTTAAAAGTAAAGGAAGTTAAAAAAAAAAAAAAAGAGTTCACTACTAAAAGACAGAAAAGCCTACTCTATTATAGTGAAATGAAAATAGCTACTTGAAGTTTTCCTAAAATAATGTCTGCCAGTAATCCTGAGGTAATTTTTATAACCATTAATTAACACCTCTAAACATTTAAAGTGATTATTCAATACCAAATAGTGAAATTCAAGCATCATAACATGCCTAAGGAATACTTAAATTAAAATATCCAGAATCTTATAGTCATCTAATCATTTGGCCAAGTGATTAAGCAATTTACCTGCTACCCCCACCACCACCACTGTGATTGTCCATGCCATATGACTGGTTTAGGTAGGAGTCCATGGATCTTTGACCCCCATAGGATCCATGGCCATAGTCACGGTCCATCCCTATAAAGAGTTTAAAAAGAAAAAAATTAAATGATGCTCACCTTTACTGGCACTCAAAAGAAGAATTTTTAGATAAATATCCTTGAATGTCAGACCTCCATAAGATCCGGGGCCATAATCACGATCCATTCCTAAAACAGAGTCAGTAAAAAAGGTCAGTAAGATATACCATCCTCTTCAGGAATCTTTGCATAAAACACAAGATATTCCTATCAATGATCTGAGATAATAATTCATCATTAACATTTAAGCTAAACTCACAGTAGACATGGAAGGAAAAAACCTCACAAATGATAATCTACTGAATAATCAGATTTGCTAATAAAACCTATTTTTCAAAAAAACATTATCAACTAAGAAAGTTCTATATTAGAATTATTTTTAATTTAATCAACATCTATTTGACTAGGGTGCTACTTTAAGGTTCTGTATTAGCTTATTCCATAGTACATAATTAATAATAATTCCTACTCTCAAAAAAAATCATTTATTAATGTCAAGAAGAAAAACTTTGTTCTAAGTATACTTTTTTGCATCTAGCTGCTCTCAAAAGATCTAAAAACTCAGAAGCAGCCACATTTTCAATTAGCCTAATTTAAATTTGTTCATATACTAACCGAAATAGACATTTTTAAAAAGTAAAAATCATGGAGTAGGGGACCAACCTGTGGTATTACACCTATAAATAACAACTCAACAAATATTTAAATCCTCAAATACTCTGAATAGGGAATGAATGTGAACTCTAGCAATACAAAACACACACAAAACAAATTCTAATACATTAAGGGTACTAAGTATGTCTTATTACACTGCAATTCCATCTATATCCCAACCTCTGATGTAAAAAATACAACGAAAGAGGTAATAAAATAAATTTACTATGATTATAAAAATGGTATTTTTAAATCATTTAGAATGTGTCTTATAAAGTCCTTTAAATCCTTTATTGTCACCCTCCTCAAATTTTATACACTAATAAATACAACAATATACAAAGAGCAAATACCTTAATTTACATTTTTTAAAACACTAAATTTTAATTACAACCACTTAAATATTTCTGGTCCTAATAACAATGACAACAGCAACAACTTCACAAAAATATCACTCAGAATTTTGTGACTTTAAAGCTGGAAGCAACCTAAATGATAAAATTCAATCTTCTTGCTTTACAGATTAGGGAACTACAGTCCAAAGAGATGACATTATTTTCTCTTTTTTTTTTTTTTTAAACTTTTTTTTTTTTTTAACGTTTATTTTTATTTTTGGGACAGAGAGAGACAGAGCATGAACGGGGGAGGGGCAGAGAGAGAGGGAGACACAGAATCGGAAACAGGTTCCAGGCTCTGAGCCATCAGCCCAGAGCCCGACGCGGGGCTCGAACTCGCAGACCTCGAACTCGCAGACCGTGAGATCGTGACCTGGCTGAAGTCGGACGCTTAACCGACTGCGCCACCCAGGCGCCCCGACATTATTTTCTCAAAGTCCAATATGTATCCACCCTTCTAGCTTTATGCTGTTGCTTCTATGTGAAACACTCCCAGCTAACACCCCAAATATCTGCTTCTTAAAATATTCTCACTTTTAAGGGTGCCTGGGTGGCTCAGTCAGTTAAGTGACCGACTTCGGCTCAGGTTATGATCTCACGGTTTGTGGGTTCGAGCCCAGTGTCGAGCTCTGTGCTAAACACTTGCTCTGAGCCTGGGACCTGCTTCAGATTCTGTGTCTCCTTCTCTCTCTGCCCCTCCCCCGCTTGTGCTCTGTCTCACTCTGTCTCTCAAATATAAATAAATATAATAAAAAACGATTTTTTTTAAATCTTCTCATCTTTTAAAAGTCCATTTCAAATACTAACCCTTTTAAGATCAAATTTAATGATACCATCTCAGTTGATTATCGTCTCTTTCTTCTAAATACCTAAAAGTCTATAGCTCTTATACGGTGCTTAGGATACTCTGCCTTATGTTCTGCTATTTGTGGCCTCATCCTAAATGTACACTCATCTTGTGGGCAGGGTCTGATTTCTACTAATTTTGTATATGCCCCAGAACCATGGTTCTCAAAGAATAGTCTCCTCACCACTGCGAGTTGCTAGGACCTTTTCAGGGATCCACAAGATCAAACTATTTTCATAAATAACACTGCAACATTATTTGCCTTTTTCACAGTGCTGACATTTGCACTGAAGATGCAAAAGCACTGGTGGGTAAAACTGCAGGTCCCTCACCACAAATCAAGGCAATGGCACCAAAGGATATTAGCAGTCATTGTAGTCCTTAATACTGCACACTTGCAGTAAAAAAATAATAAAAAGAGCCATCTCTACTTAAAAATGTCCTTGATGAAACAGTTAAGAATTATCAATTTTATTAAACCATGACTTTTCAGTACAATTTCTTTCTGGTAGTGTCTGTAGCACAAAAAGCAATTTTGCTGCATACCAAAGTATCACGGTTTTTGCCAGGAAAAGCCATTGTGCAAGTGCTTGGTTGTGAAATGAAATTAGCCACTTTTACAAACAATACTATTTTTACTAGACAGACAGACTGAGCATTTGGCATTTTCTCAAAAATGAACAAAGTAAAACTGTCACTTAAAGGAAAACAACTAACAGCATTTGCTGCCAATGATAAAACTTGAGCTTTTCAGTGAAATTTAGAATTATATAAAACTTGTAAGTACCAATAAGCATAACAAACACAGTAAGTTTATTAATACATTTTTCATACTAAGACTTCAAATGGGGTGCATTATTTACATTTATAGCTCATCTAAAATCCAACTGTCCACATTCAAGTGTGCAGTCACATGCAGCTCATGGCTACCATATTAGACAACACAATTCTAGATTAATAAAATAGTCATTTATCGTTTTTTTGTTTTTTTGTTTTTTTTGAGAGAGAGAGAGAGCACAAGTGGGGGAGAAGGGTATTGGGGTGGGGGGAGAATTTTAAGTGGGCTCCATGCTCAGCAGAGAGCCCGATGTCAATTATCTGTCTTTAGAGTTGGTAATTTATTCTTATATTATCTCAGATAGAGGGCAATTTTGAAATTAAAATAAAAATTTCAAAATAAAAAGCCTTCCTCTAAACCTCATGTTAAAAAATACTCTTAGAGCTAAGTTCAGTTAGATAA
This sequence comes from Prionailurus viverrinus, assembly GCF_022837055.1. Taxonomy (NCBI): domain Eukaryota; kingdom Metazoa; phylum Chordata; class Mammalia; order Carnivora; family Felidae; genus Prionailurus; species Prionailurus viverrinus. The sequence continues at coordinate 138,145,570 of NC_062568.1, forward strand.
ACAAAGCAAAAAGTTTCATATTGTTATTTCTGCAAGTTTCAATTTTGAGCTCGCAGAGGCTGCCTTCAGATACTAAATCTTTTAGTTTTTTATTCTGTGTTTTTATTTCACTATGGAGTCATAAATTACTACTATTTATTGAACACCCACCTTATGCCAGGCACTGTAGAGTACACAAAAATTAAGAAAACTACATAGCAATGATTTTGGCTTATTATTCATAGTATGGTTACTATTCAGTTAATTAAAAAGGAAAAAAGGAAAAGTCTTTATACTGTATGTAATCAGTATGATTATAGGGATATAAATTCTATAAGATGACTGCTTCTGTATAAACAACATTCTTCCAGGTTACCAAATGAACTTAGAAATCACTTTAAAAATAAAACTGGAACAAGGCGCCTGGGTGGTTCAGTCGGTTGAGCCTCCGACTTCAGCTCAGGTCATGATCTCGCGGTCCATGAATTCGAGCCCCACGTCAGGCTCTGGGCTGACAGCTCAAAGCCTGGAGTCTGCTTCAGATTCTACGTCTCCCTCTCTCTCTGCACCTCCCCTGCTCGCACTCTGTCTCTCTCTCTCTCTCTCAAAAATAAACATCAAAATATTTTTTAAATAAATAAATAAAACTAGAAGAATATAACATGTCTTTATTATTATTATAAAATGAAAGTAATTCACTCAAAAACCGACCTCATGTTTTAAATCAAATCTATTCTATTGCTTTGATCACTCTATAAGTTCAACAAATGTTAAAACTCAGTTACAATTAAATCATAAGGAGCTGAGGAGTAACAGGAAAAAACAAATGACTTATCAAAATAATTAACAAGCTGTGTCACACCAACTCTTGAAATAGGACCTCTGTTCACCACCTCCACACTACTAGCATTTTGATACAGGCCACCAGCATCTCAAATGTACGTTACTACAACAGCCTCCTAACTAGTTTTCCTGCTTTCACTTTTGCTTCCTTTCTGTTTATTCTGAAGAAAACAGCCAGAATAAATCTGTTAAAATGTGAATTTAAATCATGTTCAGGGTACTTGGCTGGCTCAGCTGGAAGAGCATGCCAACTTTTGATCTCGGGGTCGTGAGTTCAAGCCCCACACTGGCTGTGGAGATTACTTAAATAAATAAACTTAAATAAATAAAGTTCAATGCTCAGTAACTTCCAATGGCTTCCCGTTTTGCCTGAAGTAAAAGCCAAACCCTTAAATAATCCGTAAGGCCCTATACCAGTGGCTTTGAACCAAGGACAATTTTGCCTTCCAGAGGACATCTGACAATCTCTGAAAGCACTTTTGGTTTTCACAACCAAAGGGCAGGTGCTGTTCACATCTAGTGCACAGAGGCCAAAGATGTCACTGAACAGTCTACAATGCACAAGATATCCCCCCACAAAGAATTATCTAGTCCAAAATGTCAATACTTGTAGGGCACCTGGGTGGCTCACTTGGTTCAGTGTCCGACTCTTGATTTTGGCTCAGGTCATGATCTCACGGTTTGTGGGATTGAGCTCCACATCAGGCTCTGTGCTGACAGCGTGGAGCCTGCTTGGGATTCTCTCCCTCTTTCTCTGCCCCTTTCCCAGCTCATGCTCGCTCACTCACTTGCTCTCAAAATAAATAAATAAACATTAAAAAAGAAGGCAACTGCTATATCTGACAAATTCTACCCTGTATGATTTACCTATCACTTCTTAACTTCATCATCTACCATTCCTCCCGTTATCGCTCCACTCTAGGTATACTAGACCCTCAGCTGTTCCTAGAACACAGTATGCACACACCCATTTTTGCACCTGCTGCTCCCTCTGCCTGGAATGTTCTTTCTCTGTATCTGCACTGCTCAATCCCTCCACTCTTTCAGGTCTTTATTTTCTATTGTCTCTTAGATATAAACAAGTTATCTTTGATTTTCAATGCCTCTGGCTACACCTCGCCACTCTAACTCTGTCTTAAGACTCCTTAGCAAAAATCATCAGCTCTAGTCAAAACGTTCTTAAGTCTCTCTGAAGCACAATGTACTCAGCTGTACCTTTATTCCTGCTTTCCTCTATCTCGAATGCTCTCCTTTTTTTCTCTGCTGTTTATATAAAAAGAGTTATTGTGAGGCAGGAAGGAAACATGGAATCATTGAAAATACAACTTCCTTCCAAGAAATGGTGTGGAGGAAATTTGGTACTTGACATATTTTCCAGTACCTTCTACTTCATTTCAGTCGCTGGAAAAGACAATGCTAACAATGAATTGTATTGTTGGCTTCATTTGGCTTTGTATTTGCTAAAGCCTACAGCATTCTCCCTTTAGATAGCCATGGCTTGCATCCGTACCTTCTCAAATCTGTGCTCAAAGGTCACCTTATCAAGTCCTTCCCCAACAGACAGACACACACACACACACACACACCACCACCACCACCACCACCACCACCGCCAACATCCTCTGTGGCCTTTTTCTTCTAAGCAATTGTTACCATCTAATATACAATATGTGTTACTTCTTTATCTTGCGTATTCTCCAATTCATCCCACTAGATTGTACTCCCTACAAGGGCAAGAATATTTTCCATTTTGCTCATTGCTATATTGCCAGTTCCTAGAATAGTATCTAATACACAGCAGTCACTCAAGAAATATTTTGTTAAATGAATAAAGTCAAATTACATCTCTGAAATTAAGTTCCTCATTTATGAAGTGTAGATAACCTAGACCTCAAAGTGTTGTCAAATAATGATCTTTAACCAGCAATGCATTCCAAAGTCATTCACAGCACTTTTTCATCACATGCACAACCAGGGATCCCTTATTTAAAACTAAGATTCAAGAGGACTAGAGTATGACCTAAACAGATAAACTTTGGAAAAGCTCCCAGGGGAATCTAACAATCACTATCAGATGAAAACCACTGTTGGAACTAAAATTAAGAGAAAAAATAAAGTTCACAACATTGGTAAAACATTAATCCAAAAGGATATATGCACCCCATGTTCGCTGCAGCTTTATTTATATAATAGGAGAGGTACAGAAACAACTTAAGTGTCCACTAAAGGATGAACGGATAAAAAAGATGGGGTACACATATACGAGGAACAGGACTCAGCCATAAAAAGGAATGAAATCTTGCCATTTGCAACAACATGGATGGACCCTGAGGGCATTATGCTAAGTGAAATAAGTTACAAAGCAAGACAAATACTATTACGTGGAATCTAAACAAAACAAAACAAAACAAAAAAGCCAAGCTCAGAGATACAGAGAACAGGTTAGTGGTTTCTAGAGGGGAGAGAGTGCAGGTGGGCAAAGGGAATCAAAAGGTACAAAAGTCCAGTTAAAAAAAAATAAGTCATGAGGGGAAAAAATAAGTCACAGGATATAATGTATAGCATGATGACTTAACTGTTAAGAGATTAAATCTTAAAAGTTCTCATTATAAGAAAAAAAATTTCATTATATATGGTGATGGATGGTAACTAGAATTATTGCAGTAATCATTTTCCCAATGTCTACAGTGAATCATCATGCTGTACCCCTGAAATTAATGTAATGTTGTATGTCAATTATACTTCAATAAAAAATAAAGTGCATCTCTTAAACAAAAAGTCATCACTGTGATAGAAATTGCTAAAGTTCTTTTTGCATCACTGTACATTAAGAAAATAAACTTCTGGCCTGGTATGACTCTACATGTCAAAGTCCTACATTTAGACATTAAATCCAAATCTCTGGTAAACACTACTAGAAATTGAAGCCTTTTATCATTCCAAATGTCTCTCTTTGGTGAATGTGTTAGTCCTACTCACTCCAGTTTAAAATCTTGGACTCGTTTTTATTCATCCTTCTCAATTTTCTACTCATTACTAGTCAGTCAGCCTGCAAGTTCTGTTAATTTTCTCTAGAAACATCTTACTATTTTCAAAATTACTACTGTCTTCTCCCAAGTTCAGGATCTTTAAATCCTAACACCTAAATTTATTAAATGGCTTTTTAGCTTATTTTCCAGTTTTTTCTTTTCTTTTCCTCTTTTAAGATTTTATTTTTAAGAAATCTCTACATCCAGCATGGGGCTTGAACTTACAACCCCAAGAGCAAGAGTCACATACTCTTCCAACTGAGCCAGCCAGGCACTCCTAAGTTTCCAGTTTTCAATCTACCTAAATGTGGATACAAATTAAAGTTCCTCTGGTAGTTTTATTATGACATTCTCCTGTTCAAAACTGTGTTCTTCAAGGGCAACTAGCTGGATCAGTTAGTACAGCATGCAACTCTTGATCTTGGGGTTGTAAGTTTGAGCCCCAGGTTGGGTATAGTGATTACTCAAAAATACATTAAGAAAACAACAACAACAATCACAACAACAACCAGAGGCACGTGGATAGCTCAGTCAGTGAAGCATCCAACTCTTGATTTCAGCTCAGGTCACAATCTCAGTTTGTGAGATCAAGCCCTGCATCCAGCTCTGGGCTGACAATTCAGAGCCTGCTTGGGATTCTCTCTCTCCCTCTCTCTCTGCCCTTCTGCTCATGCTCTCTCTCTCAAAATAAATAAACTTTAAAAAAAGGTATTCTTCAGCACTCAATATATACTACTTCCTACACATTGAGCTTTTTTAGCCCACATCAAATACAAAGTTTCTCTAAATTCTTAAAGATGATACACAGAAATTAATTGGACAGCAATTATTCTCATAAAATGGCACATAGTTTTATTTAGTACACCTGCTTCAGTTTTATTTTGTGAATATATTATATTCTGTACACAGCTGAATTTTCCTTTTCTCTGGCAATCAATATGTGTACTTCCACTCTATGGGGGTCCTTTTTTACCTCACTGAATTCTTCCATGTTCTTTTTTGTGTTATCATCCTGTCTGGCAGAACTTTAATCTATCAAAATAACATCCAACTGTACTCTGCCTACCTCTTATGATTTTATCTAGCTCTATAGTCACAACTCTAACGTCATGCTTAAGTCAATGAACAATCAGGCTTAGGGACTCCTGGGTGGCTCAGTCGGTTGGGTGTCCAACTTCAGCTCAGGTCAAGATATCACAGTTCATGGGTTTGAGTCCCACAATGGGCTCTGTGCTGACAGCTCGGAGCCTGGAGCCTGCTTCATATTCCGTGTCTCCCTCTCTCTGCCCCTCCCCTGCTCATGCTCTGTCTCCCTCTCTCAAAAAGTAAACATTAAAAAAAATATTTAAAAAAATAAAATAAACAATCAGGCTTCTTCATGTGCTCCTCTAGACAGCTCTTTATATACAAACACATTTAGACACTAAAGCAAATGACCTCAAAAACAAGGTCAAAATGTATTACAATAAAAGCGATATAAAACCAAGACAATAATCCACTTAATCTACATTATTCAATACCAAAGCTTCTCAGTCAGCAAAAAGAACTCGACTAGTTTCTTGTAACTCATCACTCAGAATGTAGTCAAGGCCTTTTGGAATAAATTAAGGGAATCATAATTCAAACAAAACAAAAGAGTCAAACTATACTGAATAGCCCTGACTTTTTCTGATTCCCAAATTCCTTAATTAAAAAACTATACATAGTGTGACAACATTAACACTGAGCAGTGATACATTAAGAGACAAAACAACGACTGAAACAAGGTAGAACTGGCTTTTTACATTGTTACTTTATGTGCACGTAGAGAAAAACTGAAACGCATTCCTTTAACATTATTTAAGAAAAAACAAAAGAGGATACTCACCATTAAAGCCCTGATAAGTATTTCTGCAAGCAGAGTGTGTATAATCTATGAAGACACATTTAACAGAAAGAAATTAGTGCAATATTAGCAAAAATCTGAAATTACATACTCATCTATTCAAATCAAACCAAATTTCTTAAAATGCCATTAACTCTATTATCTACAAAAATGGAGTGTAAATAATTACAAACATTAAATATGGAAAAACATGTATCTCTCTTCATTATCTCCCCAAGAGGCAAATCATCCAAATTACTAAAATGTAAAAACTCGCTTTAACACCTGATATACAATAATTGCCAAAAAAGGGAATCCACTACTGATTTATACAGGGAAACAAAAGGAAGGCAGATAGATTAAATTATGTATCAAAAATTGCAAAAAGGGCCATGTGAGAACTGATTGTATGTAATATGTAATTGTTTCAAAGTTAATATATTTCTTTTACCTACTCGCTCTCTAAAGTTTTCAAGATCTTATTTGAGAATGCATATACACAAACATGTATGTTTGCCTTCACTGTATCTATCCAGGATGTGACATCACCAAAAACCATATTGGCAATTTCCGTTAAAACGGATTTGGCAATTGTTAAGTCCTTTAATTAATTTTACTAATAAATACTAAAAGAAAGAAAGCTGATACAGTGATCCCTTGAATGCCACAGAATCCAGCTACACTGCATAGGATTAGATTCAGATGTATTGTTAGTCAAATTCCACTCCCAAATATAGCAGTAAAGGAGAAAAGGAAGCAAGAGAGAGGAGGAGTGTTTACTCACTGACACTGTTTATAATTTTATTACTAACGCTGGAATTGTAGGCACATGGTGACAATAAAAAGTAAGCAAACTAAGTTTTATTGTTTTTCAACTCTCTACAGAAAATGGATTCCCTTGGGGGGGGTGGGGGGGGTGGAACCACTCCCATTGTTCCCTCCCCCCACCTGGGTAGCTTCTGCTGTACCCTGAGTGTTGGTACTATCATCAAACTTCGGTATGAAAACATAGCAATATATTTTTAACTTTCATTCCCAGCTTCGCTACTTCACATAAACATAGTTTTAAGGTATCTGTATCAAAATGAGTCAAAGTCCAACCAAAATAAACAAAAACACCAGAGTGTGCTACTCGTAACAGCTGGACTTCCTATTTCAAACTAATTGAAAAGGCTCCACCAAAGCGTTATCCCAGGGGCGCCTGGGTGGCTTAGCTGGTTAAGAGCCCTACTCTTGATTTCCGCTCAGGTCACGAGGTCAGGCTTCGTGAGATCAAGCCCCACATCTGGCGCTGCACCGACAGCTTGGGATTTTCTCTCTCTCTCTCTCTCTCTCTCTCTCTCAAAATAAATAAATAAACTTTTTTTAAACATGGGTTCTTTCAGCCCCCTTTCATATACTTAGATTTGGCAGCTTTAATTCTTTTTGGCATGAAATCAAATCAAAGATCAAAAGATCGTTTAGTCAGACTCACGCTGAGATCACAGTACGTTCAATGTTTCATATAATTGTTTCGGTTGGGTGAGGGGCTTACAACTGGTTAGCGAGCCGGTTTTAATTAGACACGTCTGGTTACTCAGGATTAAGACCGCTTTAACCACTGAAACCCTTTTCCACGTCTCCCTAACCGACTCATTTTATCTTGACACCCATTCCTATAAAAGTTGGGCAAGATTTGAAGACAAGGTGAAAACCAAATTAATTTTACTCTGGGAGCCTGTGAAAATGGTTTCAAGAACTAGCCGTGAGAGACAGCTGAAAGGTATTGCTGGAATACGGTTTACTTAAACGTTAAGTCCGACGCAGGCGGCTGGGCACGGAGCTGAATTTGAAGGGCATGTGATGCCGTGCCAGAATTCTAACTTAAGTCCCATCCATACACAATCCAGAGGAAAAAAATGCTTAGGTTCACGCAGCTATTTGAAATTAGGGATTAACGACCGGGTTAATCTTGGTGGATAAACAGCCCAGTTTGCTAACCAGTAATAGCTTAGGTTTCCATTCGGCACAGAGATCTACCTATACTTGTCACTTACGGACGCCCTTTAAACTCGTCTTCAAACTAAGACGAGAAACATCACCGTGAACAAGCCTCTGGAAATTGTATCTGTTAAGAAGCAACCTGGTTGGGGATCTACTACACTGACGAGCTGGGTCGCCGCCCTGTGAGGCGAACGCGACGCGAGGCCGGGGAGGCCCCACCCGCCCCTCTGCCCGAGACCGGGGAGTTGGGAGGCGTCGGGGCAATTTCCACGCACCGGGGCCGGGGCGAGTCCGGAGCGCGAGTCCGGGGCCCGAGACCGGAGGCCGTGGCGCTCTGGGCGCGCCCTTCCCCTCACCGAGGCCGGCACGGAACTCCCAGGTCCCCGGCGGCAGCGGGCGCCGGGCGGGCGCGACACGGCGCGCGGGTTCCCACACAGGCCGATTCCGGGCACTGGGCCCGCGGCGGGCGGGCGGCCTCCGGGCCCGCAGAACAAAGCCCACACGGCCATCTTGAGACCGTAAACAGACCCCCGGGGCGGCCACCCCGCCTCCCGCCCGCCGTGGCGACCAGCCAGAGGCGCCGCTTACCGTCTTCGAAGTCCATGGCGGAGGCTCGGGGCTCACAGCCTCGGCGACGCTGGGCTGAGCTGTGGCAGGCGGCGAGCGCCCGCGACCCGCGGTTCCACACCACCCGTCCTCGCGACCGACAGCGGCGCTACCGGCCCGGGAGCCGCAGGCCACAGCGAGGCTGAGGGGCGGGGCCGGCCGGCGCTGCCAGCCGCCGCAGCGCGGCCTGCGATTGGCTGGCGCGGGCTGGTGGGCGGGCCCTCGAGTGGGGGCGGGAAGGAGGCCCGCTGTCGCGCTCCCGAGTGCTGACCCTCTGGGAGCGGCTGAGGAGGAAGGAAGGTGGAAAGAGGAGCGTCGAAGACTGACTAGGGTCACGGGAAAGCGAACTGGGTGTTCGGGAAATTCTGGCTGCGGCCCGCCATGTTTGATCCTGGCAAGAGCGAAAGGATCTAGTTGGAATACCTCCCTCCTGCCCAAACTAATAAACCACGTGCCGACCTTTTGCTTTTTATTGGCTGGGGATGACTGTACCGAAAATGTTAACATGTTTCTGGACTTTTTGCTGTGGAGACGCTGAAGTCCCAGACGATTTTCACTCTGTGAGCAGAGAACAGATTGCAAAATAGGAAATAATTGTGGAAATGATCCAAAACAAGCTATTACCAATTTCTGAATGTTAAGGTCCAAAATGAAAGTGCTGTAAAAGTTCAAAACCAGGGATGATTTGTGGCAGAAGTCCTCCAGAACCTGACGAATGACCATGCACAAATATCCACACACCTTGGCGTTGTATTATCACTACTTTGGAAGTAGTGTTGGGGAAGTGGGCAAAATTATTCATCCCACAGGTCAATATGGAAAAAGACAACTATTCATTCTGACCTGGAGGAGCTTGAGCTCCAGGTTTAATTTTTTTTTTTTTTTTCCTGTTAGTAGAGGAAATAGTGTCAACAACGAGTTGATCGCAGGATAGGAAACCATGAATCAAAACCATTTGCTCTTCTTTGAGGTCCAACCAGTTTCTGGAACCAGTTCCAAGAAGGCAGCTTGTGGAAATAGGGCTGGGGGAAAAACTCACAGATATACTATGTGTATTACCATAGCCCCAAACCTGGACAGGGCATTGTTTCTCCTTCATCACTTTCCTTCTCCACCCTGATTGATTCACCCATTCTCCACCCTTGTTTTCTTTTTTTCCCCCATCCTATACATGTTTCCTAGTCACCTGAGCTGAACATGTTGAAAACTGAACTCATAATTTCCCTCCTCAAACCTGCTCATCCTCCTTTATTCTTTCATCTCTGTTAGTGGTGTCGTCAGCAACCACCCACTAATCCTAGCCGGAAGCCTGCCCCATTCATCTAGTCAAGGCACAGCCCTCTCCCACTCTCTCACGCCAGTTCATACTGAAGTCTTTCATCTGCTTATTACCTCTTAAAGTTTCTTAAACTTGTTCCCTTCTCTCCATTCCCACCGCACTACCTGCAGTACCTAACTACTCTCATTCTCTCTCTCCCAAACTGTTGCTGTATCTTCCTAAATAATTTCTCTGCCCTTTGGCCTTGATTTCTCAGGCTTCTCAGGGCTGCGGTGTTCTAAACACTAATCCAAACATCTCATCATGCGTCTCTATCATGGATTAGATCAAGGCAAAGCTACGTAACCTAGAGCACGTGCGTCCGGATCTGGCCACTGCCTGACCTGCCATCTTCCTACATTTCTCCCTCCCCCTCTCTCCTACACTCTCTCCCTTTTGTGGATCAATTTTAAGCCGCTTCCCAAATCATCCCTATGCTTCTTCGTGCCACTAAGCTTTTACTTATGCTTTTGTCTCTGCTTGTGATACCACCCAGTTAACCCTACCCATTCTCAAAACATAGCTCAGGATTTACTTCCTCTAAGAAACACACCCACATCCCATCCCGGCACCCTAGGCCAGTACTTCTCAAATATTAATGTATATATGATTCGCCTAGCAATCTCATTAAAACTCACATGCACACTCAGTCAGACTGGGTTGGAGCCAGAGTCTGCATTCCTCACAGGTTTCCAGAAGATGCTGCTGCTGCTGCTGCTGCTGCTGCTGCTGCTGCTGAAACCATACTTGGAGTAGCAAGGCCCTGAGCTAACCTGTTACCACACTATCTCCCCTGCAGTAAATACTCTGTTTGGCTTTATGTCTACCCACATTCGAAGCCCTTTGAGATTAGAATCAAGACTTCTTTGTATCCTAAGTGCTGAGCACATATATTTGCTAAGTAAAACTGAACTCTCTTTTTTTTTTTTTTTAAGGATAGACTTAATATTTTATTGCCACTTATATAATCAGATGGCAATTGGGTATACAGTCTTCATACTTGATCTTTCCTTTTGGTAAATAAAAAAATTTACAAGTTTTCAACAGCCAATGGCTGGTTATGTTTTCAAAAAACATAATTAGATTAATTCATTAATGGTAGCTTCAAGTTTTTCCTTACTAGCTCCAGAAAGTTCACCCACCTTTTGTCCTTTTTTAAAAAACTGGAAGGTTGGCATGCATTTTGACTTCACGCTCTGAAGCAACATCCCAACAGTCATCCACATCTGCTTCAAGGAACGCCATGTTGGAATACTTGTCAGAGAAGGAATGAAAGAAAGGTTTAATCGTTTTGCAAGGCCCACACCACATGGCTGAAAAGTCAACTACTACAAGTTTTTCCCCTGCACTGTTCAAGGCTTCCTGAAAAGCATACTTGCTCTCAATCTGCTTCACCATTTTGGCGGTTAGGGTCTGACAAGCGGCTGTGAGGACCATGTAAGTGGATCCTAAGTGCTGGACAGAGCTCTCTCTTGACATTTTTAACTTTTTATTTTTCTTGGTATCATGGCAAAGGAATGGTTTGTAACCCGTGGTACTCAGGCATGAGTGTAAGGAAATACGTATTGGGTCACACACACACACACACACACGCCCTTCTTTCTCTCCTAAAAGAGAAAATTACCAATCATGGAACTCCTAACTCAAGAAGAAAACTGGCCTCAGCACAAATGCCTGGAGAGCCAGAATACATAGATATCTTCTCCCTTTCCTTCCTCTTTCCCAAGGCAGAAGCAGGTGGCCATACCTAGATACCCCACAATACCTGAGAGGCCTTGCAATACCTGAGAGTCCCTCAAGCCATCCCTTAATTCCTTTACCAAACAAATATTGATTGAGCACCAACTATGTGCCAAACATGGTTTTCTTCCTTCACTGTCATCTCTTTCCAGTCCCCCAGAAACTGGCCAGGCAACCGGGCCTGTTCCCACTTGTTTAGGCTTAGATTTTTACCCTGAGGGGCCAAGGTTTTGTACAAAGTCTTAGACTATTTCATTCTCCATTTATTTTGCAGTAGGTGGCAGGTTAGTAAATGCCAGAACAGCTAAGCCTATTGGAAAACAGAAGAGAATATGTTTTATTAAGTGCAGAAGTTAAAAGGATGATGTGCTGATGCCAAGAGAAGTCTGCAGGGAGAAGGAGGAAATGGGGAGCTACATCTAAGACCTGATCCTGAGGGAGCCGTCAAAGAAGCCCTACCATTGCCCTCCCCAGAACCTGAGAAGAGCGAGGTGCATGGGCTCCCTGAGGACCCAGGGACCTCTGTTCCTCATCTCCTGACCCTCCACATACATACCTTCTGCTCCAACAACACAGGACCATCTGCTGTTCCCCAAACAAGCTGTGTATTTTCACAAGCTTTTGCTCACCCTGTTCTCTCTGCTTCTATTGTGTTTCCTTTCCTCCTCTGCCATTCTTCAAGGTTCAATATTCATGTTGCCTCTTTTTTTTTTTTTTTTTCAACGTTTATTTATTTTGGGGACAGAGAGACAGAGCATGAACAGGGGAGGGGCAGAGAGGGAGGGAGACACAGAATCTGAAACAGGCTCCAGGCTCTGAGCCATCAGCCCAGAGCCCGACGCGGGGCTCGAACTCACAGACCGCGAGATCATGACCTGGCTGAAGTCGGACGCTCAACCGACTGCGCCACCCAGGCGCCCCATCATGTCGCCTCTTTTTAAACCTCTCCCTAAGCTCTTAGTCAGAATCCCCTTCCCTCTGTGTCACCTTAATAGTGGTTAGCACAGTTGGATTCTTGTTGTAGTAAGTTATTTAGTTGTATTCCTTGTCTAGCTCTTTGTTCATACTCTTTGGGAATGGAGACCCTTCTCTGTACCCCTTTTATATGGCCTATAGGTAGCACAGTGGCGCTGTATGTTAAGGAGGAAAAGCAAAATCACCACTGAAGAAAAGACTGCATCTGACTGAAAGTGAGTGCCCAGAGCTTCCTCTGCACAAAACCACAGCATCCGACAATTATTTTGGAGAATAAGTGACAGTAGGGTTACGAAGGGGAGTTCTGATTTCACAATGCCTTCCCAATTGGCTCCAAATAATTCTTCTTCTCCATGTTCTTTAGGGAGTTCATAAATACTTAGAGAGGGAGGTCAAGTACTAAAAATGACTGTCTTAAGGCAGAGCAGCCAAACTTAACATAAGCAAAGTAATTCCTACTGAGGGTTCTGAGGACTTATCAAAGGAGAGCTGGTTACAGAACCACAGCAATAGAAATCGGCTGAAAACAGCTGGTGTTAACAGCACTGAATGGATGTATTTTATACATATGAGAAGATGTCTCTCTCCAATTTTAATTTACAACTTGAAAAAGACACAGGTGTCTCTAAAAGCTAAAAGAAATAGCAATTAAAATAATAATTAGCTTTTATTAAGCCCTATATATTAATAAATGTTCCAAAGAACTTTACATGTATTAACTCCTTTTATCTGCTTAAGAGTCCTATGATGTAGGGGCACCTGGGTGGCTCAGTTGGTTGAGCATCCGACTTTGGTTCAGGTCATGATCTTGAGGCTCGTGGATTTAAGCCCTACATCAGACTCTATGCTGACACCTTGGAGCCTGGAGCCTGCTTCAGATTCTGTGTCTCCCTCTCTCTCTGCTCCTCCCCACTTGCACACACATGTTCTCTCTCTCTCCCTCTCTCTCTCTCTCGAAAATAAATAAACATTTTTTAAATTAAAAAAAAAAAATCCTATGATGTAGGTAGTACTATTGCCCCTACTTTACTGCTAAGGAAACTGAGACCCATAAAGGTAAAGTTACTTGCCCAAGGGCACACTGTTAAAAAAAAATAAAATAAAAAAAATAAAAAAAAAATAAAGAATAGAGCCAAGATTCAAACCCAAGCAGCCTGGCTACAGAGCCCATATGTGCATCTCTATCATTCTGAAGTGCCTACTGTGCTCTACCGAGCAGCTCTTGCCTGCCAAGGATTTTGATGGACTCTATATGCCTTACTTGTATCCTCACAATAAGATAGGTTATATCCTTTCTGCATGAGGTAAATTAAAGAGAAAGTTAGGTTACTTGTCCAAGACTGCACAATGAGAAATTACTGGTTCCATATACATGACAAATATTATATAATCATGGTCTATTGCTGTTTGGAGCCAACCTTGGAGACTCAATATCATCACCAAAGTTCTCAGGTTAAAAAAAAAAAAAAAAAAAAAAAAAAAAAAAAAAGGAGAGGGGCGCCTGGGTAGCTCAGTCGGTTGAGCATCCAACTTCGGCTGAGGTCATGATCTCGAGGTCTGTGAGCTCAAGCCCCGCGTCAGGCTCTGTGCTGACAGCTCAAAGCCTCGAGCCTGCTTTGAATTCTGTGTCTCCCTGTCTCTCTGCCCCTCCCCCACTCATGCTCTGTCTGTCTCTCTCTCTCTGTCAAAAATAAACATTAAAAAAAAGGAGAGAGATTTTGCCAATCTCCCAATCTTGCATAATTGTACTAATGCAGTCAAAGAGAGTTATGTAGGAAAAGAAGTGATCATGAATGCTTTGGAGATTCCCCACCTCATCCTGTGCTTTTAGGCCTTCCTCAGATTAGAAAAACTCAATTAGTTTCATGTGCATTCCCTTCCCCAAAAAGCAAGGTGAAATTCCAAACGCAGAAGTGCTTTCCTTAGGTATAAATTATATAAAGTATACATTTCTAGAAAATGAGGTTTATTCCCTATTAGGGTCTCAGTTAAACCTCTGAATTATCGCCTCTCATTTCATCTTCTTAATGTGTTTAGTCCATCATAAATTTTAATCTTCTAAGTAAATTGAGAGCAAGCTGTCTGTGACATCTGTCAACCCCACTGATTGCCAGAATTGATTTGGTAGATCTGCCCTGCTGGAAAGGTGTCCCCTTTCTTCCTGGCTCTGCCACATGTGTCTCTCCCAAAGTTGCACGCTTCATTGAAGAGGATGGTTTTCCTAGAGAGGGGAGGACAAGGATCCACAAGGAGTCAAGTTCTCCTGTGGGACTATCCAGGCCTTGGATAGTAGGGTCTCTGCCACTAGACAATGAGCCACTTGAAGGTGGAGATCTCATCTTTGTGTCTCCAGCCTGCTAGAACCATGCCTGGCACATGGTAGACTCTAAAGTGTCTGTTGAATGAATAAGAAGGAAACAGACCCATAGTCAGCTTCTGTATCTAAATAGCTTCAATTCTACGTTAGGGAAACAAATGTAAATAAAAATACAAACATACAAAATTCAAACATGCACACATACAATCTAACCCCCATCTTGAGAGTCAACCCAACACATAGAGTTTACAAACAGAAAAAGGGCACAGTCCTAGGAGACCCAGTAGAGGGCACCACACACCAAATATAGTCAAGGTTTGGCTACAGAAATGGAGCACGTGTCTATCTAGTTCCTGCTGGCCTAAGGTGTTGTGAAAGGACATGGAGCAGAAAATATTCCTATGGGCCTGTGCTCTAAATGTACCTGAATTTCTATTTTGGTTCAATTGTGGGTATAAATTTCCCTGTTTGCCTCATTTCAGTAGATTTTGTTTTTAGAGATGATCTTTTAAAGCACGGAACAATGGAAAACACTGTAGTGGTAAATTTGAAAAACAAGATACAACATTGTATGTGAAATCTGATAATAGCAATACCAATAATTTTTTTAAAAGACAAAGCATAAAGATAAGATGGAAAGAAAAATTGTAAAACATGAACTGTGATTCTTTTTCATGATGACTTTTTATGTACTCACAGGCATCCATACTTAGTCTTCTATATTCTCCAAATTTCTTTCGTACTTTTATAATGTAATACATATATGTGTGTGTGTATATATATATATATATATATACAATATATATGTAATATATATATATATATATATTTGATACAAAACAAAATGTAACATGTATTAACAATTAGTTCTCCTTAGCCAAATGTTGTATTTCATTCTCTTTGTAGATATTGTTGGGAACAGAGGAAGGAGCCTCTCTCTATTGGTCATTTAAGTCAGTGGTTCTCAAGTCTGGCTCTACTCTAGAATCATTCAGGCACTTTTAATAAATGCCAGTATTTAGGCTTCACTTTGGAGATTCTTATTTAATGATAAACCTAAAACTGTTACCAGTGCTGATTTTCGAGACACTTGCAAGACAAGGTATTGGAATAAGTTCTCTTCTGTTTCAGTAACTTGTACTTATTGAGAAAATGTCAAGTCTAAAAAAGGAACTTTAGAGATTGAATAACCACACATTAACCAATCGATCCATGTGTGGGAAATGGTGTAACAACTACACTCTGAATTGGGGCTAGTATAGACACTTGTACATCTTACAGCTCTAAAAGCTGGCTTGGTTCCAGTATTCGCCGTAACTACCCTGCAGCCCTTGGGAGGTAATTAACTAATGACAGTAAAGGGCTTTTAAACTGAAACATGCTGTATAAATGCTAAACACAGGAAACACACAGAGGATTTCCACTGACTGCCAATACTTTTGAACCAGAGAGTTGATGCATCTTTCAGCCAATTTCCCCTTTGCAACTAAAATCTTCCTAATCCTAAATAAATAAATAAATAAATAAATAAATAAAATCTCCCTAATCCTTATTTCAAGGGAAACAAAAGGAGTTTTTTTCTTAAATGTCTTTCCCACCAATCAAAGACCTAAGATTACCCCTTTACTTTCTCAGAAGTAAGTTTCTGCCTCAACAAAACGTTGCATGGTAGTGTGGTTTGTGAGAATGGCTGGTTGGATTGGATCACTGAAGGTAGGTTCTACACAAAAGGAGTCATATTAAGTGGTCTAATATGAGTCCTGGCACCACCCTTCACATCATCTTTGTTTTTAAAGCAAAAGATTTGTGCAAATGGTAATAAATGAAATACTATAAAAGGACTTCCGGTGAAAAGCAACAGTATTTCCTCTTCTCCTTGTTTAACTCTGTTCCCCTCTAGAGATGAAAACTCTGGTTTCATCTTGTGGTAGGTTCCCCTCCCTAAGGAGAGAGAAAAAAAAAGGGAGAGAAAACTTCAAGGTAACCTGGCTATGCACCTACATGATACCATCCCTCATGACCTTGTAAACTGAGACTGCTTAATCAAACTACATGTTTGTGTGTGTTACCATATATGGGAGACAAAGAAATAGAAAATAGATTTTAAAAACTATGCCATGTGACGTTCAGTGCTCAATTCTTCAAGTACAAACCCAACTGAGCAGTACCGGGAGGAATAAAGTTGCTTCCTGGAAATTAAAAAGCCTCAGTGTCATGACTGTGTAAGAATCCTGCTACAATCTGAGGTGAGATCATTTGGTGTTTCCTTTCACTGCACTCTGTATCTCTCTTCTTAGATTACCAACGTCAGTCAATATCAATTGATTCCACAGTATGAAAATGAGCATGTATCTCATAGTACCCTTCTCTTCCTAATATTTAATGGCAATGACAGTTTTTTATTTCCTCTATTAGAACTAATCACTTATGTTTCTAAATAAAGACTCAAATGCTATTTCTTTTTAATAGAGTATCTGTGCATTTCTTCCTCTATAAAATGAAGGCATTGGCCCCTTCCCATTGCTCTACTTCTCTTCTCCCTTTCATTTTCATCAGCAGCCCTGTACCACCAACAGAATTCTTACTGTTTACATTCTTCGCTGCAACCATAAAAAAGTCTTTTCTACTTTGCCTATAGGTTGACTTTAGAAGTTAAAAAGACTATATACTTTTTTCCAAAGAGTACAGTGTGAGTGAGAGAGCAGGTAACCTGGCCAACGCAACCTCAGCCAGGTTATCAAGTTCAACAAGAGTGTTAATTTGATATGTCATGTTGATAGCATGTGCCCTTGGTTTGATGTGACAAAATGGCACTTGACCTTTGTGGTCTTCCCTGAAAAACCCATAACCCCAATCTAATCATAAGAAAAACATTAGACAAATATCAAATGATGGACATTCTAGACCTGTGCTCCTCAAACCTATCAAGGTCTTCAAAAACAAGGAAAGTATGAGAAACTATTACAGCCAAGAGAAGCCAAACGAGACAGGATGACTAAATGTAATGGAAATAGAAGACATTAGGGAAAAACTAAAGAAATCTGATAAAGTATGAACTTTAGTTAATGACAATGTATCAATATTCATTCATTCATTATAGCGAATGGCTAATACTTGCATAAGATGTTAATAATAGTTGATCTGTCTACTGTATTTACATTTTTCTATAAATCAAAAACTTGTTAAAAATAAAGCTTATTAAAATACAAAATAATGGAAACAAGTCAATATGCCACATATACTTTATTATTGATATAGACATTATTCAATATCAATATGCTAGGATGACATTTTCCATGAACCCAGTGTTATAACCCCTGGGTCTCTCAAATGAGGCTATTTCTAACATCAAGGTCAAATTGATTGCCTTTTCTCTGCACTCTTTTCACTGCTTATATTCATGCCCGAATGTAGTTTGCTTCATGTGTGGTCTGTGACTCTGTTGTTCAGAATTTGCTTTTTCTCAAATTTCTAATTGTCATTTTATCTTGTATATTCTAGCCTGTGACACTTTCTCCTTAATTCAACCATTAATCCTTCCCTTTCACTTTTTATCTTTCAGACATTTTTTGAAATCTCCACTCCATTGGCTTCCACCCTTTCCCCTCACACACTTTTTCCCCCATGTTTGTTTACTTTTATTCCAGTGGAGTCTTAGCAAGGAGGTTAAGTGCACATAGGCTCATGCTCCTGTCTTGAAAAAGAAGCTTACTTTGCCTTTCATAAGGCAAAGTACGGTTTCATACTCAGTCCTGACACAGAGTGAGCCAGCTAAGATCCGGCTCAAAGAAAGGAAAGTACTTTCTTCTCTGAGAAAATACCCAATGGCAGATGTTGCCCGTGCTGTGGAAGGGTCCAGGAGGGCCCTGGGGCCCTGGCTGCAGTGGCTTCCACAGAGGCTTGGGCAGCTGCAGCTGTCACCTTGGTCAAGGCCAGGCCAAAGACAGAGAGTAGAATCTGGTCACCAAGATGGGGTCACCTGATCAAGGACATGAAGATCAAATCCCTGGAAGAGTTCTGTCCCTCTCCTTGCCCATCAAGGAAACTGAGATCATTGACTTTTTCCTCGGGACATCCCTCAAGGATAAGGTTTTGAAGATTATGCCTGTGCAAAAGCAGATCCATGCTGGCCAGGGGATCAGGTTCAAGGCATTTGTTGCCAACAGAGTTTACAATAGAGATGTTGGTCTGGATGTTAAGTGCTCCAAGGAGGTAGCCTCTACCATCCATGGAGTCATCATCCTGGCCAAGCTTTCCATCATTTCCATGTAGCAAGGCTACTGGGGGAAACACTCAGCAAGCCCCACAGTGTCCCATGCAAGCTGGCCAGACGCTGTGGCTCTGTGCCGATGTGCCTTATCCCTGCCCCCAGAGGCACTAGCATTGTCTCAGCCAAGAAACTACCGATGATGGCCAGTACTGACGACTGCTACACTTTGGCTGCACTGGACAACTTCGCCAAGGCCCCTTTTGATGCCATTTCCAAGACCTACAGCTAACTCACCACTGACCTCCAGAAAGAGACCGTGTTCACCAAGTCTCCCTATCAGGATTCACTGACTATCTATAAAGGCCCACACCAGAGTTTCATGGAGAGGACCCAGGCTCCAGCTCTGGCCACCACATGGTTTTATACAAGAAAAATGAAGTGAATTAAAGGCTGCGAAAGAAAGAAAGAAAGAAAGAAAGAAAGAAAGAAAGAAAGAAAAGAAAGAAAGGGAGAGGAAGGAAGGAAGGAAGGAAGGAAAGAAAGAGAAAGAAAGAAAGAAAAGAAGGAAAGAAAGAAAGAAAGAAAGGGAAAGAGAGGAAGGAAGGAAGGAAGGAAGAGAAAGAGAAAGAAAGAAAGAAAGAAAGAGAGGAAGGAAGAAAGAAAGAGAGGAAGGAAGGAAGGAAGAGAAAGAAAAAGAAAGAAAAAGTATATGGAGTAGTACTCTGACCAATATGTAGTCCTTAAGGGGAAACAAGTAGTGCATTTGATCAATCAGTGGCCTTCCTATTACCAGATACTTCTGGAAGCACATTCTAACCAATCAGTCCTCATACTTGTTTTCAAAGAAACACATGAGTATAGGAAAATGAGTTGTTTACTTTTTATTTTTTTAATGTTTATTTATTTTTGAGAGAGAGAGAGAGAGAGAGTACAAGGAGGGAAGGGGCAGAGAGAGAGAGGGGGACAGAGGATCTGAAGCAGTGTCCGTGCGGACAGCACAGAGCCCAATATGGGGCTCGAATATGCAAACCGCATGATTGTGATCTGAGCCGAAGTCCATCATTTAACCAACTGAGCTACCCAAGTGTCCCAGAAAATGAGACGTTTTAAAAAAGAAGGTGACTGGGCACACCTGGGAGGTACAGACAGCTGAATGTCCACCTCCAGCTCAGGTCATGATCTCACAGTTTGTGGGTTCAAGCCCCGCATTGGGCTCTCTGCTGTCAGCGTGGAGCCCGCTTCAGATTCTCTGTCTCCCTCTCTCTCTGCCCCTCCCCTGTGAGCTCTCTCTCCCTCAAAAATAAACTTTTTTGTTTTCTAAAGGCAGGTGCCTGGATCTTTTTACACAGACCCCTACAAAAAGCACATGCTGTTTCGCCTTGTCTTGGATGAAGCAAGTGTAAACAGTACCAAAGAATTACAGAAGAGAGTCCTAGCGGTCAAGTCTTAAAAGGCATTTGAAGATCATCTAGCTCTAATCCAAATGTTTGACTTTTCAGATGAGGTCAAGGGGGTACTTCTCCAAGGTCACTTAACTAACAGGTGGAACCAATAAGACTAGAAAATGAGTAAGGTTAACCCAAGGAGCTTTCTGACACACACCTCATGCTGAGTCTTGAAGAGCTGTTTTCCACTTGCTTCTCTACAATTTCCTCCCCTCCAACCACATCCTTTCAGGAACTCTAAAAAGAGGTCTGGAGAGAAGGGCAGGATGGAGTAGGAGGATAAGAGGGCTATAGCTGAGAAGGGGTCTGTCTCATTTTTTTTTTCCAGGGATCTATTTGCCCTGGCTGGGATCGGGGACAAAATTAGTAACTCTGGGGATTCACCCTTCTTCCTTCTCTCCTTCTCTTACTCCAAACCTGCCTGGGAGAGGTAGAACGCAGATGGCATGGTTTGGCTCTACCTGTTTGACAAAATAAGTGTTCTGGCCCTAGAAATTGATGATGCTCTTACAGAAGGTAGCAATGTCCTATGTACATAGGACACCATTCTCCCAAAAGTTGTTTTACGACCTAAATAGTCCCACTGACACAAATCATTAAAGGAAGAAAGGTCATAATTTTATGACGTTGAGTTCAGTAATTAATACAAGCAAGACAAAGGCATTTTTCCCCCATACCATTTAATTTCTTTATTGTTTTTTGCTTCAGGAAACTGAAGAAGAGGGAAAAAAATGTTCACAGTACACTTTACTTAATTTCTAAAGCTCAGAGTAACAAGGAAGAGGTCCTACCACATGTCCTACAATTGTCCTCTGTAACCCTACTCAGACATTTCCCCCCAGGACAACCATTAGAATACCTGTGGAGGATATAACTACAGAATCTAATAACAAAGCCACATTCAATCACCAAAAATCATGATGCTAATGTGCCAATGTGCGATACCATGTTGAAAACGTAGCACCCCTTCCTAGATGTCAGCTCTGTGATGCACGGAGATCTCACCTCTGCATGCCTCCACTAATTCTCATTAATTTTTCTGGAAATGAAGAAGGATAGTTGTGACTCAGCAACTTTTCTTATTTATGAGGGACAACCTTCGTCTCCCTTAGCAGCTTCTCTCTAGCCTTCCAGATTCATGTCTTTTGAGCTGTACCTTGCCAGAGAGTGAGAAGGTTCGATACTAGAATTTTCTAATTTTTTACTTAAGAATATTGGCAAGTGTGGGTTCAGTTTTGTTCATGTTTATCTACTTTTGAGAGAAAGAGAGAGCGTGAGTAAGGGAGGGGCAGAGAGACAGGGAGACACAGAATCTGAAGCAGGCTCCAGGCTCTGAGCTGTCAGCACAGAGCCCAATACGGGGCTTGAACCCACGAACCGCGAGATCATGACCTGAGCTGAAAGAAGTTGGACGCTCAACGATCCGACTTCAGCCAGGTCACGATCTCGCGGTCCGGGAGTTCGAGCCCCGCATCAGGCTCTGGGCTGATGGCTCAGAGCCTGGAGCCTGTTTCCAATTCTGTGTCTCCCTCTCTCTCTGCCCCTCCCCCATTCATGCTCTGTCTCTCTCTGTCCCAAAAATAAATAAACGTTGAAAAAAAAATTAAAAAAAAAAAAAATGAAGTGTCTACATTGAAAAAATGTATTGTGAGGCTGAAATTAAATATTCAAAAATCTCAAAAAGATCCACCCTCAAACCCAACAAATGCCTATTTAAGGATGATAAGACAGCCATATAAAAGCTATTTGAAAACAAAAATATATGGTTGAGATATAATAGCTGGTTATTATAGGTATATTAATGGTATAAAACATGCTATTTAATATGGGTTAAATATTGGTGTTGAGAAATATGGGGAGGTATGTTGGGAAATCAGAGTACAGATTGGATGGTAAATAATCTTAGGGTGCAACAATTTAGTTACATTGCTAAGTTAACTGTATGATTGACATATAATACATATCTTTTAATGCACCAAAGAAAACTCACAGAATGAGTAAAGTGTGGCTGGCAGTTGAAGCATATAGGCACTTTTATAGCTGGGGTTTGATCCTAGCTCTGCTTTCAGTTCAGTGAACTTGAAAAGTTTCTTTATCTATAAAGCAGAAATAACAATGGCAACCAATTTGTAGAGTCATTATTGTAAGGATTAAGTGAAAGAATCCATTTAGCACAGTGCCTGACACATAGTAAGCACTCGATATTTGCTTTTATTATTACTCTTGGCAGACTTTTACAGATTACTCATTTAGGGAAAAAGTATTCTGGTATAAATGATCAGCAGAGATCTGATGTATTCCTTTTTCTCTACATTGCCCAATTAAGTTACTTTAAAAGGGAAAAGAAGCTTAAGATGACATATAAATTTCAGAGTCACTGCATGAGGGTACATATAGATAGCAAATTCTGTTATCCAAGACAATAAGAAAAAGGGGTGTTTTGATTAATCCAATATTCTAATTAACACACAGTTGACAATTTCCAAGGAATTGAAATATTGTATGCACTCAGAGCAAAAACTACTCTAACCACTATTTAATCTCTCTCTCTCTCTCTCTCTCTCTCTCTCTCAATCTCTCTTTGATGTTGCAAAAGAATAAATCATGGACTTTATTAAAATTTAAATATTTTGCTCTTTGGAAAACACCATTAGAAAAGAAAAAGGCAAGCCACCGATTGGGAAAAAAATACTTGCAATGCCCACATCTGACAAAGGAGTTGTATCTAGAATAAATAAGAAGTAATAAGCAATAAGAAAATAACCTAATTTTTGCAAATGGGCAACATATTTCAACAGGTGCCTCATAAAGATATACAAATGGCCAAAAGCTTATGAAAAGATGCTCAACACTATTTGTCACCAGGAAAATACAAATTAAAGTGATGAAGATGATGTGCTATTGTGCATCGAATACAATGGCTCTAATTAGAAAGACTAAGTCAAATATTGAAAAAATACAGAGTAGCTGGAACTTTGCCACACTGCCGGTAGGAATGTAAACAACTCCTTTGGAAAACAGTTTGGCAGTTTCTTATAAAGTTCATACGCAATAGAAACAAAAACATATGTCTACATAATGACTTCTGCACAGATTTTCATAGCAACTTTATTCATAATAGCTACAAATTGGAAACAGTCCACATTTTCGTCAGCAATTGAATGGATACAGTGTGGCATACCCATACAATGGAATAGTACTTGGCAATACAAAGAAAGGACCTACTGACGCAGTCGATTATGTGGATGAATTTCAAAAACATTATGTCAAGTAGAAGAAGCCAGACTCAAAAGCGCACATACTATATAATTCCAGTTATGTGAAATTATAGAAAATGTAAACTAATCTATAGTGATAGAAAAGAAAACAACAGTTACTTGGGGCCAGGAGGGGGTGGCTGTTAATGAGCACGAGGAAATTGTCGAGGTGAGGGAACTGTAGACCTTAAGTGTGGTATCGGTTACATGGGTGTGTACTTTTGTCAGAACTCATGGAACTATATACACTTTTAATGGGTTCAGTTTATTTGTTTAAACAATATTTCAATTAAGTTAATTTTTTAAAAGGAATAATACAGTTAATCTTTTTTAATAATACAGTCTAGCTTTAAAAAATAGTCAGAGAACTGCTAAAATGTCATTGCAGAAGTAGTTTCAATAGCAAAGAAAAGGAACCAATCTAAGTATTCACTAATAGATACACAGTAATCAGTTATGATGAGTCTATATTACTAAATACGGTGCAACCATTAAAAAGACTGAAGTAGTTCTATATGTTTGATATAGATGTTTATGACCTATAAAGTGGAAAGCTAGGATACACAACACTATGTATAGTATGATAAATACTCATTTGCAAAAATATATTCTATGTACGTGTGTATATTTATATACATGAAAACTTCCAAAGGATCTATACTAGTTTTACAGACTTTATTTACCTTGAGGGCTAATCATGGGATGAGACATTTACAAAAGGATTTTTCACTTTCCCATTTTTCAACATTGAATCTTTACAGGAAGCCAATTTTACATGTATAATCGGCAGAAACAGTAGTGATATTTCCAAACGGGAAAAACGAAAGGCAGTTGGAACCTTCCAGGAACCTTCCAGGTATCATTATGAACACCAATCTTTTTGTCCTCTCCAAGTGGGGAAATGTTGAATAACAGAGATTTCTAATTAACTAGATACCAATAAGGATGGATTTACCGTATGTTGCGAAGGAAAACATTCCGCTCCATTCTTCCACCAATAGGCTGAAGAGTCATTGAATTCGTGGAAGGGAAAATATGAGATCAAACCTGGCAAGGTGGGAGTTTTCCATCCTAATCACTTGACCTATCTCTCCAAGAGAATCAGTCAATGTCTTCTAGTCTGGGCAACAAACTGAGAGCACCTGCCTATACCACACCTTATGATGACACTCTCTGAGGGTAAAACTGATAAAGGTCAGAGTACTACAAGCACAGCTTTTTCTGCAGATCCTTGGAATCTTCCTGAGAAAATGAAAATTTTGATAACCCTAAATGCTCAGACAGAACATTCAAGAGTCCCCTTTTAAAAAAAAAATTCTTTTTAATCTTTATTTATTTTTGAGAGAGAGGGAGAGACAGAGCTCAAGCAGGGGAGGGGCAGAGAAAGAGGGAGACACAGAATCTGAAGCAGGCTCCAGGCTCTGAGCTGTCAGCACAGAGGTCAACGCAAGGCTCGAATTCATGAACCGCAAGATCATGACCTGAGCTGAAGTCGGACATTTAACCCACTGAGCCACCCAGGCGCCCCCAAGAGTCTCCTTATGTAACCGGCAATGTCAGGGCAATCCCAAGAAATACAGATCAGAGCAGCATTGTTCTCAGAAGAGACTTTCAAAATACTGTCGTCTACATGTGTCTTCTCAACTCTGCAATTAAATATTCACTTACTGCTTCCCATAGTTCCCCAAGTCTAGACACTATAATTATCATGACAATTTCTCCAATGTCCTAATTAACAGAGAACGAAAAGCCTGGGAGAAGAAAACAAGGACCCCAGGACTTCGATTCAGCAGTCAGATCTGCCAATGCCAATGAGGGAATTAGCCAAATATAGAGGAGAATGATTCATCTCTTTCTTCACTTCCCTATCTCCTCTTGTTTGCCCTTCCTGTATGCTTCTCAAAGGAACATATCAAAACTTTGCTTCTACTTTTCCTGGTCCCCTAGTTAATCTTCCTGGCCCATGAGGCCCTGCGCAGGCCCATCTCAGTCAGCAGAATTCAGTAGGTAGTCTGCTGGACCAAGACATTAGAGCTTGCAGTGTGTTTGGAGAGCTTTGTTTCTATGAATACATTTTGAATGTTGCCTATACACTTCAGTATATTTTTGCATGACAATTCGAATGTGAGCAACCTGAGCCTCCTCAAGCAGGGCCCAGGGTTCCCATCCAGGAGACCTGCTGAGAAGGACCTCAGTAGGCTGTTCTCCCTACCTTTTCTCCTGTGTTTTAAGGAGGGTCCCAGTGAGTTCAGCCGCAAGGCCACTGCACTTATCAGTACCACACCCTCATTCAGCTACCTCAGCAGTGAGTCAAGGAGTTCCAGGGGTGCCCAGATGCTGCTCTGCCCAAGGTCAGGGCCACTTTTCATACAATGGGCTTGATACTTACTGGCATCTACAGGATGTTTAGTTATGAGCCAGAATTCCCCCACAGTTTAGTTCTGTGGGCTGAACCTCCCAGCCCTTCTGGGGAACTCACACTCGGTATCATGTGACTTCTGCCTATTCACTGTCACCTCTCTCTTTTCAACTCTGAAATTTTAATTTCCTGTTTGCTTTTCTGCTGGTCTTTAAAGAAATTTGGAGAGGTTAATGGCAAAAAGGGAAGCATTGAGGGGGGCCTGGCTAGCTCAGTTGGTGGAGCGTGTGACTCTTGATTTTGGAATTGGGAGCTTGAGCCCCACATTGGGTGTAGAGATTACTTAAAAATAAAACATCTTGGGGCACCTGGGTGGCTCAGTCGGTTGAGTGTCCGACTTCGGCTCAGGTTGCCATCTCTTGGTTAGTGAGTTTGAGCCACACATCAGCTCGCTGCTGTCAGCATGGAGCCTGCTTCGGATCCTCTGTCCCCCTCCCTCTCTACCCCTCCCCTGCTCATGCTCTCTGTCTCAAAATTAAATTAAATTAAAATATTTTTTAAAAGAGAGGGGGAACTTCAGTAAAGGGGAAGAGAGGCTCTGAAGATATAGAAGAAGGTTCTCTGTTCTCTGCCAATCGTTTTGCAGATACACACACACACACACACACACACACACACACCTACTCACAAGCACACGTATACCAAGCACCCAGAGCCTTGTGAGACCCTGAGGACCAGGACTGTGGCTAGCTAACCCTGGACACCCCTTAACTCACAGTGGCAGAGGATTTCTGCCCACCTGCTCCCAGCAGTCCCCACTCCTTATTTCCTGTCAACTGTTCTCTTTCTACAAGAACCATTAACCTTTCTGAGAAGCCAAAATGGCTCACAATGTCTTCAGGTTATCTCTTTCTGGTAACAATGCCATGAGTATGATATTTAACAATTTACAAAGCCCTTTCACCTATATACACTATCCTGTTTAAGTTTCACCACAATCCTGTGAAATAGGTTAAATTATTACCCCCTATTTACAGAAAAGGAAATCTGAGTCTCAATCTGGTCCAGCAAAGCAGGCATATGACGGCACTGGGTCTTGGTCTAAATGTAAGTCCCAGAAACTGTGTTATCTGACACCTGCTTCTAGCGTAAACTGCCCCGTCCGCAGCCCCCTGGATCAGGAAAGTCAGATCAGGCTGATGTCTGTGCATCAGTGATCACTGAGTGGACTAGAGGTGGACACCTGGCCTGAGGCAGCCTGTCCATCAGCTGGCTAATGGCTCATGAGGATGCCTGGGGCAAAGAGCTCTACCCCAAAGGAACAATGTGATTAAGCCCAGCCATTTGGACTAGCTCTTTTTGGCATTTAGATTGAAGAATTGGCCCATTAATAAGTAGAGGAAAATAGGGCATACATATCTTAGAAGAAAGGCAGAGAGATCACAAGAGGGAGAAGGCACATACCATGGGAGAGACAAAGGGGGAAGCCAGTCCCTCATGCTGCCTTGACCCCTGATCAGCTTTCTGGTTCCAGTTTTATTACTGTGATAAATCTTTCCTAGGCGGGCTCAATGTTTCTCTGCTCCTTGAAACCAAGGGAGACTTTCCACTTTCCACCTTGCAGCGTTCTTTGCTGACTTAGCCCAAAGCACTAGCCCCTGTCAGGTACCTGAAAGGAAAAGTGGGGCAAATGGGTCTCTCAAACCTCGGTAGGAGAGGTGGATGGTCTTATTTCTAGATTTTCTGCTACTCTCCTTTGCCTCTGCCCACAAGGCAACCAGCTAGTCGGGTCAATAAACACAGTTCATTGCAGTCTCCCCAGTTCAACTGGTGAGACCAACAACACACAGAATACACCCCTGAGTCCAGGTGGCTAGTCTGGTTCTTTGAAGACCAACTTCACAAAGATCAAAACTTCTGAATCAGAGAAAGTCAACTACGATAAGGTAAACATGTAGTTTTGATTTACAACTCTGAGGCTGTGTTCCAAGGGGAAAGATTCTTTTTTTTTTTTTTAATTTTTTTTTTTTTTTTTTTTTTTTTTTACGTTTATTTTTGAGACAGAGAGAGACAGAGCATGAACGCGGGAGGGGCAGACAGAGAGGGAGACACAGAATCGGAAGCAGGCTCCAGGCTCTGAGCCATCAGCCCAGAGCCTGACGCGGGGCTCGAACTCACCGTCTGTGAGATCATGACCTGAGCTGAAGTCGGATGCCCAACCGACCGAGCCACCCAGGCGCCCCGGAAAGATTCTTATAAACAAAAGGGCAGGGGGTTTTTTTCATTAAGAAAAATGCTTTTGAAATTATACTGCAGAGCAGTGTGATTGCTTTAGAAAATCTGTTCTGTAAATACTTCCCTATAACTAAAAGATGTAGCATTTGGAGGAAGGGAGGTGTCCGGAGGAATTTTCTACCCCAAGGAAAGACTTTCTTTGGGATAATATATTTCCACTCATCTAGATCTCACAAAAGGGAAGATAATCTGATCTACTACCCAACACTAGTCTTTATACTCTTGCCTTTTTTTTTCCTCTCTCTTCAATTTTTCCTTTTCTATTTTTCCTTCAGCTATAACTTTTTGCGCAGTTAATGTGCATCATTTTTATTGTGTTCAGACTTTGGAGAGGAGCCACTCCCTAAATACTTCTTACCTGTTTTAACACGAAGCACGAGAATACAAGTGCCCAGGTGTTTAAAATCAGTGAATTTCAGAAGGCAGCTGGCTCTGCCATCCAGAATCCAGGTGTCAAAACACCATGTGATCAGCTTGAATTTCTGGCAGTACCTAGAACTTCCCAACCAGGTATATCCTGACATGAAGCAGAAGGTAGAAAATATCTACAAGCCTTCAAAGCTAAGGTAGAAACATCCAAGCCCCTATTTTTTGTTACCAGGGAGAAAGGGCAGTGGGTAAATCAGTTAGGGATGTGTTTATGCAGCAAATAAGAACAACAGTGGGGGAAACCACCTAAAACACTGAAGAAGGGAAGATTCAGTAGCCTCTCAAACAGTGAAGTCAGGGCATAAATAGGGCCTTTCTTTACAATTCAACATCCTTAGCAAGTGTCTTTCCTGCTCTGATCACAAGGTGGCTATTGCACTTCTAGTTCAGGTGAATCTGTCCCTTTAAAAAAGTTCTTCCCTGGGGTGCCTGGGTGGCTCAGTCAGTTAAGCCTCTGACTTGGCTCAGGATCTGATCTTATGGGGGCTCCTGGGAGTTCCTGGGTTTGAGCCCCACATCCGGCTCTGTGCTGGCAGCTCAGAGCCTGGAATCTGCTTCAGATTCTGTGTCTCTGTCTCTCTCAGCCCCTCCCCCCCCCTCTCTCTCTCTCTCTCTCAAAAATAAATAAATAAACATTAAAAAAAAAATTTCTTCCCTTAGGGCACCTGACTAGATCATGTGACTCTTGATCTTGGGGTTGTAAATTTGAGCCCATGTTGGGGAGATTACTTAAAAGTAAAGATTACTTAAACATAAAATCTTTAAAAGAAAGAAAGAAAGAAAGAAAGAAAAGAAAAGAAAAAGGAATTAAAAAGTTCTTCCTAAAAGCTTACCCAGTAATTTCTGCTTATTGGCTAGAACTGGCCCACATAACCAAACATTCCAGCAAGGGAGTCTGGGTAAATAAATATATTCATTTTCTGGCTTGTATAGCAGAGGGCAACAGGCAAAAGGCTTTCAGTAAGCCAACCACCAGTGTCTGCCACAGAAGGAATAGTAGAGGAAAGGAAGTGCCCTAAAGTTACCCACTGAGATGGGAAGTTCTTAGAGTTACTCCCACAGGTGAATGTCCCTTTCTAGACAAGACTGTGTAAATAGCTCTTGGTTACTGCCCAATGTTCTATGTGAACAACTTGTATATGATCAGGCAGAGAAAAGATGCCTTCTGAGAAAGTCTATGGGGAGAAAAGTACTATCTGAACTGGAGATGGTCCGACTGGAAAAAGTTTTGCATGCCTCTGCTTGGCTAACTGCTACCTGATTCTTCGTTCCAGTAAGTATAGCAATTCCTCCAGAAGCCCACCTTGATTTCTTATACTGAATGATATGCTTTCGCTATGCCCCCAGGTAACCTTGAAGTCATCTCTCATAACATCTCTCTCTCTCTCTCTCTCATTTGTAAGGCTGATTTAATGTCTTCTTTTCCCACTAGACGTGGAAGTTCTAAGAGGATAGAATCCATATCTGTCATTTTCACTGATACTCCCCAAGCACTTAGCACAACATCTGGCATATGATAGATGCTCAGTAAATTTTTATTAAATGGAATTAAACTGATCTGGCTCTCCTACTGTGTTGTGCTCCTTTGTAAGTTGTCGCATTTATAATGACATAGTTATTTGTGTGATTATCTTTTGAAGTAAACTCTATCTCCAACTCATAACTGAGGGCTCGAACTCATAACCCTGAGATCAATGCTCTACCAACTGAGCCAGCCAGCCCCCCACCCCATGTGATTATTCGTTTAAAATCTGTTTTCCCACTAACCTATTAGCCCTTTGAGAACAAGGAGTAAGTCAATTTGATTCACTGATGTATCTCCAGCCTCTTTCATATTGCCTGGTATATAGGTAGGGGTATATATATGTTCCATGAATACCTGTTGAATGAATGAATGAATGAATGATTACTTTAGTAAAGATGTGCACCCTCTCTGACCCTCAGTTTCCTAATCTGTAATAACAACTTGCAAGTTATCATGATTAAGTACCTGGCATGTGTAGAACTCAAAAATATTAATTCCTTTCCTCCCCATTGTGACCACAGACTGAATCTCCAGGGTTTGCCATAAGGATGAAAGAAAAGAGAACAGGGAATTCAAGGAATTTATCTGGGATTTGGAACAAGGAACTTTAATCTGTGAAAGGAGGAAGGGGGTGTGACAGTCTGCTAGGGCTGTCTACCATGGACTGGGTTGGCTTAAAGACAGAAATTTAGGGGCGCCTGGGTGGCGCAGTCGGTTGGGCGTCCGACTTCAGCCAGGTCACGATCTCGCGGTCCGGGAGTTCGAGCCCCGCATCAGGCTCTGGGCTGATGGCTCAGAGCCTGGAGCCTGTTTCCAATTCTGTGTCTCCCTCTCTCTCTGCCCCTCCCCCGTTCATGCTCTGTCTCTTTCTGTCCCAAAAATAAATAAACGTTGAAAAAAAAATTAAAAAAAAAAAAAGACAGAAATTTATTCCCTTACAGTTCTAGAGGCTAGAAGTCTAAGATCAAGGTGTCAGCAGCACTGATTTCGTTTGAGGCTTCTCTCCTTGGCTTGGAGATGGCTAAAAGTCTTCTCCCTGTGTCTTCACATGGTCTTCTCTCTGTGCACGTCTGTGTCCTAACCCCCCCTTCTTATAAGGACACCAGTCACATGGGATTAAGGTCCATCCCTGTGACCTCATTTAACCCAAATTACCACTTCAAAGACCCTACCTACACAGAACAGTCCCATTCAGAGGTCCTAGGGTTGGGGCTTCAACATGTGAATTTGGGGAGGACACAATTCAGCCCATAACAGGGAGCACTGGAAAATCTGTTGCTACTTTCTCTCATTTCTAAAAATAGCTCATACACAATCCTCCAGTGGTGGTAAATAAGCTTTAAAATGCAGGCAACCTTCACCTTAATATGAATCGCTTCATCAAGTGGAATGCTCTCCAACTAACCGTGTGCAATCAGTGACACAGGTGGGAGACGAGGTGCAAGAATGAGAAATAAGTAAATTGGCTCACAGGTTGCTACTGGGAAGGGCAGAGGTAGGTAGCCCAAGGGATAATAATAAACAGAACTTATTAGACATTTTCTATGTGTCATGCTAAGAATGAATGACATTAGTCCTCCTATTTATTCCTAACATTAACTCGATGCAGCAGATATATTACCATCATCCTCATTTTACAGTGGAGGAAGCTGAAACACAGAGTGATCGGGTCAGAGCAGAGATCTAAATCAAAGTTTGTCTGAGGCCAGAGCCCACGGTGCTGCTGTCTGGGGACAGTTTTCAACATGAGGACATAGACAGCACAAGAACAGGAGTGTCAAAAAGAGGTACGAGGGCCGGAAAAAACAAACTTCTGCTCTACGATTTTCCAAAAATAAAAATTATAATTGTGTGCATTAATTTCGACATGCATGCTGGAGGCTGCCGTGCAAGGAATAGAGCTGCCAAATGCCCTGGGATGTACCACCCCACCCCAACACACTAGCCCCGCTGTGGGGGTGCAACTCTTATCTAGGCAGGAAGGGCTGGACTCAGCCCTGGGTGTTCCCCATTCTGGACAGCCTGTGGAAACAGATCCTGTCCTTAAACTCCGCCATGACTCAGGGCTTTCTCTAGGGCATGGTTCTCCACCCCGCCAGACCTAATACTCCTTTCTTACAACAGATATTTTGTAACACTTCCTTTGCCATCATGGAATTAAATCCTTAGATAATAGAACCTACCCACACATAATTTCAGGGAAAAAAAATAACACTACCTAGGGTGACCAACAGTCCTGGTTTACCTGGGACTGGAGAACTTCCAGGGACAGTGGATTTTCAGCACTAATTCTTTATTATAATATATGGAAGAAATAAAGTAATTTAAAATGACATGTATTAGAAGCCTTTGCTTGGGGCACATTACATTAGAATAGCCACTGAGGTAGTCAGTTGACTTATCATGAATAAGTTAAGAAATAAGAATGCATTTTATGCCTCTCTGCTAACAAAAAAGTTGGATTTTAAGTCTTAGAAAGGTTTAATTTTAACTTAATTGCAAGAAGCATCAGGTCTTCTGTGTTACATATTTGCACATGACAGTTACAAATGCAGGCTGATACAGTTGTGTCATTCTGGTGACTCAAATGCCATGACCAGCACTGCAGCAGGTAGTGTGATTTTCTGCAATGGTGAACATTTCTTGATAAAGTTCCGAATAAAATAAGTATGATCTTCCCTTCATTCAGTTGGTGACTGAATTCCTAAACACTTGTCTGACGCCAATCAGTTCTCCAAATGACACCTGGTTATCCTGCAATTCTGACACTGACTGAAGTTAGCACAGACCTCACAGGTTAAGGGCTCAGTCCCACAACACCCACCCCACCCCACCCCACCCCCGCCACCCTGAGATGCCAGTCACAAGCTGTAGGTCCCCAGGTTACCTGTACTTCTGTCTGAGTTGACGGCAAATCAGAGGTGCACCAGGAACCCCTCCTTGGATTAGATCATTTTCCAGAACAGCTCACAGAACTCAGAGAAACACTTACTTATGTTTACTAGTTTATTATGTAATTAAGGACATGATAAAGCATATCAATGAATAGCCAGTTGAAGAGATACACAAGGTAATGTATGTGGGAAGGGGTGTGGAGTTTCAGTGTCTTCTCATAGCACACCACTCCACATGGCGCCTCCATGGGTTCACCTGGAAGCTCCCCAAACCTTGTACTTCTGGAATTTTTATGGAGGCATCATCACATAGGCATGATCAATCATTAACTGAATCTCTAGGCCCTCTTCCTTTACCAGAAGACAAGGAATGTAGCTGAAAGTTCCAAGCTCCTAGTCATGTGTGATCAGCCCCCATCCTAAAGCTATCCAGGAACCCACCAAGAGTCACCTCATTAGAACAAAAGACACTCCTATCACCTAAGAAATCCCACGGAATTTGGGAGTTCTGTGTGAGAAACCAAGGTCAAAGACCAAATATTAGAACAAAAGATGTTCCTAGTGCTTTTCCCAGTTAAGAGATTGCCTTGATCTGTTGGTATATTTGAGAATCAGGTGTAAAGAGGGACAATTCTTTGTTGTGTGAGACGTCTTACTTATTGAAACAGGTGTCTTCCTCCCCGGTCACCGCCTACTAAATGCTAGCTAAATTCAAGAGCCCAGTCTTGAATTTTCAAATAGCCCCAATTGAGATCCACTTCTCTAGGGTGCCATCATGGAGGTGAGGAAACCCCTGGTGCCAACAGAACTAAGGATTCACCTAGACTGGAGATAACAGCTACCTTGTGGGGTATTGTGATGAATTAAAATGAGATACTATGGAAATGCATAGCACAGTGCCTGCGGCCATAGTAACCACTCAATGAATGGTAATCATCCCAGCTTTACTCTATTTCTTAAACATCCCAAACTTACTCCAGTCTGAGAGCCTTAGAATTTTTACTCCCTCTACTTGAAGTATTCTTTCCCAGTCCGGCTCCTAATCATTTACATCTTAGCTCAGAAGGTCATGTATCAGAGAACTTTTCATAGCCATCTATCTAAAGTAACAAACTTAAAAAGTAAATAAATAAATAAAGTAACAAACTTTATCCCTTCATATACCTGATCACATTACCTTGTTTATTTCATTCACAGCAATGGTCACAATCTGAAATTACCAGGTTCACTTGTCTACTTGTTTATTGTCTCTTTCTTCCCAGGCACCTTGTCTGTCTCACTCACTGGTCGTCACCAGCCTCTAGAGGAGAACCAGGCACTGAGTAAGGTCCTCAGTAAACACTGACTCAACGAGTGACTAGTGTGATTGTTAAACCAACGCATATGTGGCTTCAACTTAAAACTGATCTAGTTTATATGGACCTTAGAACTAGAAGGTCAACCATGAGATATTCCAGTCCAGCCTCTGGCATCTCCCCTTGCTACAGCTAAGGCAGGGAAAGGAGAACCTTTCATAGCATGGACAAGTTAAGACCAGCTCAGTCGGTTAAGCGTCTGACTTCAGCTTAGGTCATGATCTCATGGTTTATGAGTTCAAGCCCTGCATCAGGCTCTGTGCTTGTAGCACAGAGCCCGCTTCAGATCTTCTGTCACCCTCTCTCTTTGCCCCTCCCCCTGTGCAAGTACATGCTCTTTCAAAAATAAATAAACATTAAAAAAAAAAAAAGATGTGGGGGTAAATAACTCCTCACATACTTAGCCTCGAATACCAGGAACCTATGTCTTTTCATTCCCCAGAGGGACCTGAACAATTAATTTTTGAAGCAGTGAAACAGGAGGAGAGCTGGAGCCAAAGGCCAAGAAGTTGGTTACCTAGTCCGTGGCAGTCCAAAGAAGTGTTATTAAAAATGTTAAAAAGGAAAATGCAGAGGCCAAAAATGCCCATCTGGAGGACCAGCCAAGTACCCATGCCTGCCTTGAAGCTAGAAGCTATGGAGGCTGTGTTTGTCTACCACGGGCATTGAGAAGCCCCTAGAGAATTCAAGTTTATAAATAAATAGACACTGGGCACTTTCTACATGCAAATCAAAGAATGGAAATTAAATGACCATTTCCAGGGGTGCCTGGTTGGCTTACTCAGATAAGCGTCCGACTTTGGCTCATGTCATGGTCTCTTGGTTCATGAGTTCAAGCCCCGCATCGGGCTCTGTGCTGACAGCTCAGAGCCTGGAGCCTGCTTCCGATTCTGTGTCTCCCTCTCTCTCTGCCCCTCCCCCACTTACACTGTGTGTGCCTCTCTCAAGAATAAATAAACATTAAAAAAATTTTGAGAAATGCCCATTTCCAGCTGCTCTTGTTCCTGAACTTTTCTCCAAGGAGATCGGAGGGTCCTGTTTTCTCATGATGATTGGATCTCTGGATCTTTGTAGACTCTGGGCGACCAAAGGCCTAATTCTTGAGAGAAAAGCCCAAAGAGGCTGCAGGGTGTCTTAATCCAACTTTGTTTTTATCTTTCCCCCATAAGGATTTAGATGCAGGGAATAGCATTGTGGGAACAGACACTGGAAACAGCAAGAGGTTTGGAGTCAGGTGGACACAGGCTTGAAATCCACCCACCAATGATTATTAACTAAGACCTTAGATGATTTACATAACTTGCCTGTGCTTCAGTTTCCTGTTTTTAAAATAAAGTCAATAATACTTTTGCTACAGGGTTCCTATATGGACAAAGTAAAATTGCAATATGCACAAAATGTTTGGTATACCTTTGGGGGGCTGCATGCCGAGTATTTATTTCCTCACCACTAAGGGGGAGGGGGACAATGACCTCAAACTGGGGGAGCATGATGAGGATTTGTGTAGAAAATAGAAAAGCAGAGACAAGAAGGAGGAAGCAAAAGTGACTAATGCAGGAAGAGGTCATAGCTGAGTTATCATGTAGGCTAAAATTACTTTAGTTCATAATCAGTAATAGGAGGCCCCAGTACACTTCAGTGATTCTGCTTAGGTTTTAGCTTCAGAAAACCTGGCTTCTTGTCCCAGCTCTGCTGCTTGCCAGGGAGCTGGGGCAAGCCATGTCACTTCTCAGGCTCCTTACAGGTAAAATGGGGTTATTAAGACCTGGCTTATTGTGAAAATATACTGAGACACAGGATGGAAGGCACCTGACTCCCAGCAAGACTCATACTCTTAGTGGCTCTCCTTAACCAGTGAAGAGCTGCTGAGCCAGCACCTGACGGTACAAGAACAATGAACGTGAGCTTCACTTACTTATTAGCATTTCAGCGGGCATAGTCTAGATTATGCTGTGGTTACAAGTAACCCTAAAATTTCAGTGACTTAACTATGAAGATTTCTTTTTTTTTTTCCTTTAGTTTTTAAGTAGGCTCCCAACATGGGGCTTGAACTCATGACCCTGAGATCAAGAGTCACATGCTCTACAGACTGAGCCAGCAGACACCCTGAAGATCTGTTTCTGATTCACCCTGCTTTCTGGCATGGTCAGCCGGGGGCTCTATGCCACACCACTGTCATCCTCACTCCAGGCCCCAGGTTGACAGAGCAGCCACTAGCAGGAACAGTGCTGGTTGCCATGACAAGGAAAAGATAAGATGGTGAAGCATCCTGACTTTCAAAGCTTCCACTCACATTTCACTGGCCAAAGCAAGGCACATACCTTCGAGTGGGTGAGAAAGTACAGCCCACCATATGTCAGGAAAGAAAGAGAATGAGAATATTTGTGAGCAGCCTTAATGACTACTGTAGTTAGGGAGCAGAGACTTCAGAGCGATTTAATTATCTCTTTTCCCAAAGAAAGACTTGCCATGGATTAGCTTGTTGAGAACTGGCACGTTACCAAGGATATGTTTCTCTTTTCTTGATGAAAATAAATTATTAGCAAATAATCTTGCTGAGCTGTTGCACTTTTTGCAATATTTTTGTGTTGCTATGCCCACCGCTGGGTTTCAGTACACTAAATTAATTTCTGTAGGCTTCTTTATTGTAGTCGAGAAGATCTTCCTTTCTCCCGTGTCGTAAATGTGGACCTCCTTTATATGCTGCCTAATCACATTTTGAAACCCCAATTTCTGATGGCATCAGATGCATTGAACATTCTATCAAAAACCATGGATTTGAAATGGCCTGTGTTTGTATGTGTGTTTCCTACTAGAAGTTGGTTCTCTTGACCAGAATGCTTCCTTCTCACTTCGTAAAATGCACGTGTTTTCCAGATCCTTCTTTTGTAGGAAGACTTCCTAAAACTCAGGAGGTGTATTGGTTATCTACTGCTGCATAACAAATTAGCCCAATACTTAGTGGGGTAAAAGAACAATAAACATTCGTATTTCCCACAATTTCTGTGGGTCATAAATTCCAGCAGAGCTGGAAGTTTTGAGTCAAAGCCTGCTGTGAAGTTGCAGTTAAGATACCAGCCAGGGCTGCAGTCACCTGAAGACTTCTCAGAGGCTAAAGGTCTGCTTCCGAGACACAGCCAAAGAGCCACTTCCAAGTGACCTTCCAAGA
This sequence comes from Prionailurus viverrinus, assembly GCF_022837055.1. Classification (NCBI taxonomy): domain Eukaryota; kingdom Metazoa; phylum Chordata; class Mammalia; order Carnivora; family Felidae; genus Prionailurus; species Prionailurus viverrinus. The sequence goes on from NC_062568.1 coordinate 138,183,162, forward strand.
ATCACTCACATGGCTGAGAAGTAAGTGTTCGCTGTTGACAGGAGGTCTCATTCCTCCCTACATGTGGCCTCTCCACAGAACTGTTTGGGGTCCTTTCCCCTGTGCAAGTGAGCTGAGAGAGGCAAAGACAGAGGCTGCAATGTTTTTCATGACTGAAACTCAGAGTCACACACTGTCACTTCCACAGCGTTCTAGCACACATTCAGCATAGGATACCACAGGAGGGCATTATACATGGTGTGAATATCAGGAGGCAAGGATTATTGGAGGCTGGCTTTCACAGGAAGTAATGCAAGAATTCTTTCAACTGACTTGAAGTCCACTCCAAATATAAAAAATAAAAACTACAAGATAAATTCTGTGAAGGCAAAGACTTTTCTCTTCTGTTTGTGGTGCTTACCTTTGGACATGACCTAACATAATCGATTCTCAATAAATATTGGTGTAATGAATAGGTAAGATGAAAAATCAGGAAAGCTTTTTTTGAAAAGCTCTCAATAAAACATTCTAAGTACTATATATTTTTAAGTTCCAAGTAGATACCAAATAAACATTGAGAATATAAGACAAAGTCCACTCCAAGTTGGTCCAAACTCATCAACTTTTAGTAGTAGCAGGATTTCATCAGGAAGGCAATGTAGCACAGTTTGTAGATTCTGGGTTAAAATCAGGAGAACTCAGCGATGCCTGGATGGCTCCGTCGGTCAAGCCTCCGACTTCAGCTCAGGTCATGATCTCACGATTCGTGGGTTTGAGCCCCACGTTGGGCTCTGTGTTGACAGCTCAGAGCCTGGAGCCTGCTTCAGATTCTGTGTCTCCCTCTCTCTCTGCCCCTCCCCTGTTCATGCTCTGTCTCTCTCTCTCTCAAAAACAAATAAATGTTAAAAATAAAAATTTAAAGAAATCAGGAGAACTCAGATGAGAACAAGCCATTTAACGTCTCTGGGCCTCAATCCCCCTACCTACAACAGTAGAGGTTTGGACTACATGATATCAAAGGTACTTCCAGCAAGAACATTCTAACATTATTTGAATGTCACCATACATTTGAAACTAAGCTTATGAGAAAATATTTCTGATCAACTTTATTGATTAGACAGTTCTTCCATATGTGCTAGGTTTGAGGCTAATATGTGTACATAGGTCTGGGTTTGTTTAAGGTTTGCAGGGTGGATTATTAAGTCTATTTGAATAAAAATTCTAGAATTTCTTTCTGGGAAAGAATTTACTTTAATGGAAGTGAGAGGTTCGTTCAAAAACAATTTCTTAAAAATTATATGTATGGGGCATGTGGGTGGCTCAGTCGGTTAAGTGTCCAACTCTTGCTTTCAGCTCAGGTCATGATCTCACAGCTTGTGGGTTTGAGCCCAGCATCGGGTTCTGTGCTGATAGAGCAGAGTCTGCTTGGGATTCTTTCTGTCTCCCTCTCTCTCTGTTCCTCCCCCACTTGCGCTCTCTCTCTCTCTCTCAAAATAAAAAAAAATAGACTTAAAAAAAATTGGGACAGGTGATTTTAGAAACAGCCCATGTCTACCTATCGAATTATCTAATTTCATAGCACCCATTTGCTCATGTCTGCTACCCAAGAGATGGGCTGAAAATAAAATGGGTGCATTAAAATTTGGGGCACCTGGGTGGCTCAGTCAGTTAGGTGCCCGACTCTTGATTTCAGCTCTAGTTAAGATCTCGTAGTTCGTGAGTCCACACTGACAGTGCAGAGTCTGATTGGGATTCTCTCTCTCTCTCCCTCTCTCTCTCTAAGTAAATAAATAAACTTGAAACAATTTAAAAAACAACAACAAAAAAACAATGGATGCTTTAAACGCTGCAGCAGTTTCTTCACACGTCACCTAGAGCTGAACACAGTACTTCCAAGTGTGCTCTGACCAGAAAGGAAGAGAATGCAAACATTCCCTTATCTGGGGCTTCAGAATGTTAGAATTTTATTCAGGGGGTGTGCAGTTCTGAACTCTTTTGATTCACAGTGAGTTGGCAATAATGAAAACTTCACCTGGACTTTTATTAAACCACATCTTCACCTGGACTTTGTATTAAACAGTCTCTTGTTGGAACCACCCCGTTGTTCTTAGTCTAGGTGTCCTCGGATCCTGCTTTATGCCACATATGCATCGGTGGTGTTTTGGTTAACATCCCCAAATTCCTCCTTCCCCTCCCTTCCATTCCATCTCCTGCTGGATCAACCATGAGCCACAGGAGCCCACTGGCCTAGTTCACACAAATCAGCCTCCACGGAGAGCTGGGTGGACCGTGGAGACTGGATCTGGAGGAACAAGGGCAAGATATTCAGCACAGGTGGTCTTTTCTGGGTCATTAATGAAAATGTGGGACATTCAGGACCATGAATGGAAATCTTCTGCATAGCCGCTAGAAATTTTTCATTTGATAGTCATCTATTACACACAGACTCTCTGGTATAATAGAACAAGGAATATTCTTTTTTGTATATGTTAAAATTTTCATTTTAAGTAGACTCCACACCCAACGTGGGGCTTGAACTCACGACCCAGAGATCAAGAGTCACATGCTCCACCCACTGTGCCAGCCAGGCGCCCCTGACAAGGAAAATTCTTAACATCCTAATACCTCCTTCTAGTACTGTTCTTTTTTTTCTTTAGTTTTATTAAGATATAATTCACATCATACAATTCACCCATTTAGTGTATAAATCGATGGATTTTGGTATATTCACAGAGTTACACAACCATCACAACAATCGATTTTAGAACATTTTCATCTCCTCAAAAGAAACTCCATATCCATTCTCGTTCACCCTTCATTCCTCCTCAAACACCCCGAGTCCCTGGCAACCACTAATCTACTTTCTGTCTCTACAGATTTTGCCTATTCTGGAGATTTCACATAAATAGAATTATATGAAATATGATCTTTTTGTGTTTGGCTTCCTTCACTAAGCATAATGTTCTCAAGGCTCATGCACATTACAGTGTATACCAGTGCTTCATTTATTTTTATTTTAATATTTATTTATTTTTGAGAGAGAGAGTACAAGTGAGCAGGGGCAGAGAGAGAGGGGGGAGAAGGGGACGGAGGATCCAAAGCGGGCTCTGCTCTGACAGCAGAGAGCCCGCTTCAGGGCTCAAACTCACGAACCGTGAGATCATGACCTGAGCTGAAGTTGGACACTTAACCAACTGAGCCACCCAGGTGCCCCCATTTCATTTTATTGCCAAGTGATACTTCACTGTATAGATAGACCACATTTCCTTTACCCACTCACCAGTTGATGGACATTTGGGTTGTTTGGGGCTTTTTGGCTGTGCTGTATAATACAGCTACGAATGTCCGTGTGCAAGTTTTTGTGTGCACACAATTTTCATTTTTCTCGGGTATATGCTCAGAAGAAGAATTGCTCTACTCACACAGGCCATATGGTAACTCTATGTTTAACCTTGTCAGGAACTGCCAGACTGTTTTCCAAGGGGGCCACACCATTTTACATTTCTACAAGCAGTGGGCGGTGTTTCCATTTCTCCACTCCCTTGCCAACACTTGGTACTTGTCATTTTCGTGACAGCCATAGGGTAAGTGAAGTAGTGTCTCCTTGTACTTGTGGTTTGCATTTCTCTGATTGGTAAAGATGCCAAGCATTTCCATGTGCTCATGTGCCACGGGCATGTCCTCTTTAAAGAAATGTCCATTCAGGTCTGCTGCCCGTTTTGGAAAATTAAGTTGTGTGGTTTTTATTATTGAATTGTAGGGGTTCTTTATATATTTTAGATATGTCTCTTATTATATATACAGTTTGCAAAACTTATCTCCCATGGTGTGTGGGGGGTGTCATTTTACTTTGTTGATGATGTCCTTTGAAGCACAAAGCTTTTGGGGCGCCTGGGTGGCTCAGTCGGTTAGGCATCCAACTTCAGCCCAGGTCACGATCTCGCGGTCCGGGAGTTCGAGCCCCGCGTCGGGCTCTGGGCTGATGGCTCAGAACCTGGAGCCTGCTTCTGATTCTGTGTCTCCCTCTCTCTCTGCCCCTCCCCCGTTCATGCTCTGTCTCAAAAATAAATAAATGTTAAAAAAAAAAAAAAGATTTATGAAGCACAAAGCTTTTAATTTTGGTGACGTCCAATTTATCTATTTTTTCTTTTGTTGCGTGTGCTTTTGGAGTTATATTCTAGTGCTGTTTTGAGAGCTACTTTTTCTTAGCTTCCTGTTCAGGTTTAGAAAAATAGTTCTGATTTCCCTTTCCTGCGCCAAATGACTTAGAATAGTAGAAGCTAATATTTACTAAGCACTTACTATGTGCCAGGTTTTTAGCTAAGAGTTGAGACAGCTTGGGTAAACCAGCCCAGGGCCCCAGGGTTAGGGGGATTAATCCAATCCGATTCTGGAGCCCATACTTCACTGTCCTACTGAACGTGTATCTTCCTCATCTTGACATTTGTTTCATTTTTGCAGGAGGAAAACAGTGTATCTGCTGTTAGTGTTGGACAAGTTACTCTGTCCATGTTCTTTGTTTCCTTCCCTTCCCTGAGGTGAGTCCTCTGCCCCACCCTTTCTAGAACTGCCAGAATCTACACAGTCTCCAACACACACACACACTTGTCCAAAAGGGCAAAACAACAGCCTCGTTCATGACACAGAATAAATACCAAGTCCCTGATGCCACAACTGAAGCTGCCCTATCCCAGAGGTGCTGAGTCTTTGATCATGACAGTCTAGGGACTGACAGGCAGGAGCAGCTCTGACACCCCTCGAAAGGGAATTCCGAGCTGGGGTTGCCCTGGAACTCACACCGAAAGCCCCAAATTTAAAACACTTTGCCTGTCAATTCAGTCAAGTCGAATCATGTGGGGCGATAAATGACAGAAGCTGGTCAGAGGAGCTTCTCAGTTCTTCCTTTGACTTGGACAATATTGACGTTTAAATTTCAACTTTAGTTTCTCTAAGTACACGAGGTCAGAATTATGTAACAGGAGCCCACAAGCTCCTTCCCCCCACCCTCTGCCCCCTTTCCCACTGTGTCCAGCTGCCTAACGCAGCCATTTGGAATTCCTTCAGAATGTCTCTCAGACTCAGTTTCCCTCTCTAGTTCATCCTTCTTGCCGCTGCACCTGCTCAGGTCCTTCTCATCTCTTGGGTGAACCAACTGGACTTATTTCATAGTCTCCTCTTCAATCCAATTGAGTTGAAACAAATGATCCCATCATGGTTATCTTCCTCAATCGATTATGAGATCTTTAAGGTCAGAGACCAAAAAGAATTAATTTCCCCAGAACTAAGCTTGGATTCTGCCATCTCTAGGCATTTAATTAGCATTTGTGGAAGGATTGCTCAGTGCCAGAATGTGCCCACCACCTGCAATAACAATTAAATGTCACGTGAACCGGGTGTTCCAGGAACCCCTCTCCTGTCCTGCTGTCGTGTGCATGGACTTGGCTAGCATTCGAAGGGGGAGGTCAAGGCAAAGTAGGTATCTTGTCTCATACAACTTGGGAGGGGGGAGGTCATCTGCTGGCCTGTAAATTCCTCTTTATCTTAGTGATGGGAAAGAGTCTGGCCTGTGTCCCTCCTAGACCCATGTCTACCCAGGCCCACCAAGTGACCAGGAAGCTTGTTGTATTTCCTAGATACAACCACACCTAATTTCCTGAGCCTAAACACCCTTGAACACCGACGAAGGAGTAACCCCAAAAGTTAGGTAAGCATTGAAAATCATTCCTAGTAGCACAGATAGTGATATCCTGTCTTAGTAACCTGCTCCCTGTGACCTTGTGGGGAAAGGTGGAGGTGAGCAGACAGGACAAGGGATCAATCACATCGAGCTTTCAGGAGCTACACCAAATGGATGTTCCAGTTGCTCTCTACTTCTCTCTCCCCAGGCCTCTGTCACCCTACTCACATCCTGTCTCTAAGTTTCCTAGGTAGCATCCCCATCCCTTAGCCACAGAAAGCTGCCCCATTCCTCACAAGAGGAAGCCGTCCTAAGTTGTCGCTGTCTCTTCTTAAGTGCAAAAATTAATGCCTTGGACTTCAGCTGGATGTTAATGGAAGATTTCCTCTGCCCAGCCTGCTGCTTGCTCTCAAGTAGGAGGAACGTGGGCTGGTCCTGTAGTGGAACACAGTGTGCACGTTCAGTGCCTTTCCCTCTCAGGCCGTGAGGGTGGCCAGCAGAGGCCAGTTTCCTCCTGAATTACCTAAGGACAGATGTCCACCCCCACCCCCACCCCGCGGTCAGTATTACTCATCTGCCAAAGAGAATGCAGGCCAGTAACACAGAGGCAAAGTACTTTTCAGCCATTAGCGTGTTTTTCACCTAGCCCTATGATGAAAACTTTGGCATTATTGTGGTAAAGTCGTTTTTGTTTCCTTCCTGGATCCATGTCATTACAAAGGTCCCTGTAAGTTGAGAATGTTTGTTTACTTCCTATGATAGAATTTGTTGATCCCCACATCTCTCCCCAGATGGAGCGGGGGTGGGAAGGATCTTTGCTTATCCTACCACAGCAGTAAAGAAAAAACTTAGAAGTTTGCCTGTAGAAAGAATTAGCAAGATAATTGCAAAGGGGATGTTTATGGATTCAGGGCCTTGATCTATAAAGTGTCCTTAAGAAACTGGCATCTTCAATTTCAAAGGAAATGGTGAGATTCCTAACCCACATGTGTCCTTTTGCCCAGGGGCCAGACTCTCAACTTGTCCTCCTTGGCTTCCTGCTCACTATCTGTAAGATGAAAGGAACTGATCTAAGATTTCTAGCAGATTCTTAGAATTCAATGTAATTCAATTAACATCTACTGAGTATCTGCTATGTGCGGTTTTGGGTGGTGAAAATGCAACTTTGTATCATTCAGGTAGAAATTCCCAGGAATCCTATAACCTGCTTTGAGAAATTGTTCTAGAACAAAGGTCGACACAAACAGTATTATTTCTTTTGCCTCGTCAACCTAACAGCAAAGGAAGAAAACATTTTCCCAAAATGATTTACCCTAAAAACCCTGAGATCTACTGGGGATTCTTGAGATAGGTCACTGGGGTTTATGGTTTTCCAAATTCCTTCTGCTTTTTCCTTCAGGAGTGACTTCACTTAACCTTGACAGTGACAAAGAAACTTCTTCAAGGAAAAATAACTTTGAAAGGAAAAAAAAATGGATTTGAATAATCATTCAGATCTTAACCATTCTTCCAACAGGAAATATGAGCATATTAATGGTACCAGAAAAATGTGTCAAAAGAGGCTCAACTGGAAAAAGGTAACTTTTTCTTAAACTCTTTCCAGTAATGGAAATTATTCATGGGAATCCAACAGGGAGAAATCTCTGAGGGTAAAACACTGCTATTTTACTGGTGGGTCTTTAGAAATACCCTAACTTTCCATCCATCCCCATTCTAAGAAATCAACTTCCATTGGAAAATTCCAGCCTCAGGCAAAAAAAAGTCTACTTAATTTACATTATAATGTAAAACTCTGTTTGTCAGACAACTTCCATCACTCATCAGGGTAGCACTGTTTCTCTCTCTTTTTTGTAATGATACGTTACCGAATGATTCTAAACTCGCAGACGCAAGACTATACTTTCACGCATCATTTTTATAGTTTGTTTACTAGAGAAGTTTCTATGAACATGTAGAGCACTGGAAACCATGAGGGAGAGAGGCAGTGTTGTCTCCTGGAGTGAAACTGGCCCTAAGTTTGCTTCTGCAAAGGCCATTTGTCACTGATGATCTATCTTTCTTCTCTTTCTTTGTGACCGGGAGAGGGAGGGTGGATTTGTGAGAAAGAGCCCCCTGAATGGCTTTCTAATCAATTAATTAATCAAGGAATTCTCAGATGCATTTGCCTTCCTACCTTGATTCTAATGTCAGATTCTAAATGAAATTTGCAGCAGCACACATACAAACAGAGGCTTTAGTTGTAAGAGTCACTCTGGATGATATTCCCTTCCCACTTACCAAAAAAGGTAAGTTTTTTGTTTTTGGTTTTTGTTTTATTTATTTATTTACTTACTTATTTACTTTTGGTTTTTGCTTTGGTTTTACATCTCAGGACACGGTGTCACCTGCTATTTGCTGATCAAAACGTAAATCCAGTTGACATCCTTAATGTCTCTTTCCTATCTCCTCTATATCTCATCCATGCACTTGTCCTGCTGGTTCTGCTCCCAGCTCACCATCCAAGCCTTCCGCTGCTCTCGCTCTCCCCTGCTGCCATCCGGGTCCGAGCCGCCGACATCTCACATAAGGAGTGCCACTCTGGTTTCCTAAACTCTCTTCTCCTCCTACTCTTGCTCCCCTAAAATTCATTTTATCGCTTGGTTTTCAGGTTGATCTTCAAGAGCTTCAATCTGACCGTGTTCCTCTTTGTCCCCTTGACATCTTCCAATGTCTTCCACTACCCTGAAATAAAAGGAAACCTTCTGGCCTTGAAGGCTCTGTGTGATTTGGCCCACTTTGAACTTGCTGCGTAGTCCTCATCTCCTACTCACCACTCCTAGCTTCTCTCTACAAAACGGTATTTCTCGAACCCAAACATCAACCTCCTTCTCACCTCAGCATCCATGCAATTGCTGTTTTCTCTCTCTGGAGTTCTCTTTAGATTCTTCTCACTGGACTTTCTTCCCCACAAGTGCTCCACGAACAAACACCATAGTGATCACATGGGACCTTGTAAGAAATGCAGAAACTGGCACACAACCCCTCACCTACTAAATCATAACAGGCCTTATACAAGATCACCACGTGATTCATATGCAAATTGTAGGTTGAGAAGGTCTAGCTTAGGTCTCAGTGCAGTTGTTACCTCCTCTGACAGGCTTAACTGACCCTCAATCCAAATTAGCTTCCCAAATCAAAAAACCATGTATTTGATTTTTTTCCGATGGCCGTTAACTTTAGATGAAAGTACCTTATTTGTTAACTAATATATTTATTTTTTTCCCCACTAGAGTGTAAGCTCTATGAAAGCAGGAGGCATGTTTACATTGCCCACTACTGTTTTACCACCTAGCCTATGTCATCAATACATATTTGACAGATAAATGAATAATCACATATGACTTTAATCTTAATGATCAGAGAGACGGTGAAATAGAATAAGTTTTTGACCTGTATTTATCTGGCTTTATCTGACCTAATAACCAACTGGAAAAAAATATGAATCGAATCAATTGTTTTGGCATAAATCACCTGCTGTACTCCAGTGGAATTTAAGGAAGGAAGGAAGGAAGGAAGGAAGGAAGGAAGGAAGGAAGGAAGTGGGGAGGGAGTGGGTAGAGAAAGATGGTTGGCCTTGGAAGATGTCAGGGTAATAAATGAAATGACATTGCAAAGGATTCACAGGATAGGACTACAGAGATAAGTAAGAGATTATGGCAGGCTCCCCAACATGGTGTAAATTATGCTATTATTGGTATTTCTCACCTAGAGCTTGTAAAACATTGAAGACTGAAGCTTTATATTTTGTATTGTATTCCCAGGAACATGTCACTAACTAGTAGCCCTTAAGAAGGAGAAAGTATGTTAGCAATATGTGTGGGGTGAAAACCCTCAGTACTGTGTTTCTCCTTTATTCTCACAGAACTACCACACTCATAACACGTCTGACACCAGATGTGCAAAAATTTTTTTTCCCACATCAAGCAATTCTGTGACACCAGCTTGGCGTCCTGCAAATGAACTCAATTCTGACATCTACCTGGAGATGGGATCAGATCAGGTTAAGGGCTCAGTCCCAAGAGACCGTCTCCCATTTCAGATGCCAATTTTAAGTAGTAGGTCTCCAGGTAACCCACAACTTCTGTTCAACTTGGGTAAAATCAGAGGTTCTCGGGGCGCCTGGCTGGCTTAGTCAGTGAAGCATGTGACTCTTGATCTCAGGTTGTGAGTTCAAGCCCCACACTGGATGTAGATATTACTTAAAAAAAAAAAAAAGTCTTTTTAAAAAAAAATCAGAGGTTCCCATGACCTCCTCTCCTGTGGATTTGATTATTTGCTAGAACAGCTTATAGAACTCAAGGAAATACAGAGAGTTACCAGTTTATGAAAACATGATAAAGGATACCCATGAACAGCCAGATGAAGGTCTACATAGGATAAGGTTGGGAGGGTTCCAAAGGCTTCATCCTCCCAATACGCAGTGTTCACCAACATGGAAAACTTTCCAAACCCCATACTGTTGAGATTTTATGGACACTTCCTCATGATCAATTGTTAACTCCATTTCTATTGAGATCAAATTGGATAATTAAACATCAGGAGTTTGTGCTTTGCAAACAGGAGGGAATCAATACCTATGTGCTGAATGAATTAAGAAAAGAATGGCTCCCTTTCCTGATCTTTCGGGATGGGTAACTCCATAAACAAATATTAACCCTCTCCTCACCAAAGGTGGAGATTGTATGGTAAGAACAACAGCACAGTCGGAAGGGTGTGTGTTACAGCTCCTCGAGCAGACCGTCCTTCCCCATGGTGTACACAGAGCAAGGAGCGAGGCCTGCTTTAAGAGCGTAAGAGATGAGGGGCCTGGCTGGGTCAGTCGGTAGAGCGTATGCCTCTTGGTCTTAGGGTTGTAAGTCTGAGCCCCATGTTGAGTGTAGGGATCGCTTAAAAATAAAGTCTTTAAAAAACAAAAAGAATGCAAGAGCCGTATACTCACACCACACCTGTTTGAACGCTCTATTGCCGAGATTTTTAATAATTTTATCTTTGTATTGGATTTTTACACTACATTGATGGGAGCATGTGTGCAAGTAAAGACAGGTATAATATGAGTATCTACTCTTCCTTGTTGTTCCATTTGCATGTGACATTCTTGATGTCCCATGAGTGCAGAATTACTATGGATCCCCATGATGTCGGGGAGTTCAGTGTTACTCAAGGCAGACACAAAGTAAGTGAGTTCCATCTATAACAGAGGGCGGCAGGCACACAGAGCCCTGAGAGGACTTGCTTTCTGCTTGACCCAGAACTTGATTTGAATGCAGAAAGAAAGTAATGGTGCTCTAAATATAAATAATGTTGGGGCGCCTGGGTGGCTCAGTTGGTGAAGCATCTGACTTCAGTTCAGGTCACACGATCTCACAGTTCGTGAGTTCCAGCCCCGCGTGGGGCTCTGTGCTGACAGCTCGGAGCCTGGAGCCTGCTTTGGATTCTGTGTCTCCCTCTCTCTGCCCCTCCCCAGCTTGCGCTCTATTTCTGTCTCTCTCAAAAATAAATAAACATTAAAAAAATTTTTTAATATAAATAATGTTAGTTATTTAACAAATGACGAAAGAATCCCATCATATCCTTATTCATGTACTTCCCTGAATTAGCCAACCATGTTTGCAAAATATGATAACATACAAAGAAAGGGAAAGATGGAAACTCAAAGTTCCTCCTCTTTTCAAGTTTTTACTTATTCCTCAGTAAACCAGAGGTAGAGTGTTGGTAGAATGTCATCATGTGGTGAAATAAAAACAGTTGAATTGGTTTTGTCTGGCACTTCCACTGTCCTGGTAGGAACCAAATCCACATGCATGTGTGAGAAACAAAATATAGATTGTGTAACTTTACTATTCTGCACATAAGTTTAATAGTACTCTTATACTGGCATTTAAAACACACGTTGAGGGGCGCCTGGGTGGCTCAGTCGGTTGAGCGTCCGACTTCGGCTCAGGTCATGATCTCACGGTCCATGAGTTTGAGCCCCGCGTCGGGCTCTGTACTGACAGCTCAGAGCCTGGAGCCTGCTTCCGATTTTGTGTCTCCCTCTTTCTCTGGCCCTCCCCCGTTCATGCTCTGTCTGTCTCCGTCTCAAAAATAAATAAACGTTAAAAAAAAAACACACACACGTTGAAGGGGTGGGGGGTAGGCAAAATGGGTGAAGGGGAGTGGGAGACATAGGTTGCCAGTTATGGAATGGATAAGTCACAGCACAGGGAAGAGAGTCGGTGGTAGTGTAACAGCATTGCAAGGTGACAGATGGTAGCTACACTCGTGGTGAGCACAGCATAATGTATGGAGGAGCTGAATCACTGTGTTTTACACCTGAAACTAAGGTAACGTGTGTCGACTACACTTCAATTTTAAAAAGTGGAAAAAAGGACATTACATAATATAAAGATGAATGCTAAATGTTATACCAATCTAAAATTTTAATTTTTACTTAGAATGACATTAAGTCGCAAATGAAAAATACCATCACAAATCAACAGAATGAGGCAGAAAAGAGCAAACTTTCTACATTACTTATTTATTAAATATTTATTTTTGAGAGAGAGAGAGCACAAGAGCAGGGTAGGGGCAGACTGAGAAGGAGACAGAGGATCCAAAGTGGGCTCTGTGGGGCTTGAACTCACAAACTGTGAGATCATAATCTGAGCTGAAGTCTACGGCTTAACTGACTGAGACACCCAGGTGCCCCTATCTAGCTAGCTAGCTATGTTTTAAGTAGGCTTTACTCCTAGCACAGAGCCCAACCCAGGGCTTGAAGTCACAACCTCGAAATCAAGACATTGAGATCAAGACCTGAGCTGACATCAAGAGTTAGATGCTTAACCAACTGAGCCAGGTGCCCCGAAAACTTTCTTTCTTTCTTTTTTTAAAAATTTAACATTTATTTTTGAGAGACAGAGACTGAGTGTGAGCAGGGGTGGGGTAGAGAGAGGGGAAGACACAGAATCCAAAGCAGGCTCCAGGCTCCGAGCTGTCAGCACAGAGCCCCATGTGGGACTTGAATTCACTAATGGTGAGATCATGACCTGAGCTGAAGTCAGACGCTTAATCGACTGAGCCACCCAGACACCCCGTCAAAAACTTTCTATTTTAAAAATGACTGCTTTTAGAGTGCCTGGGTGGTTCGGTTGGTTGAGCAAGTGGCTCTTGATTTTGGCCCAGGCCACAAGCTCGCAGTGGTGAGATTGGCCTCACGTCCGGCTCCACACTGAGCTGAGTGCAGAGCCTGTTTGAGATCCTCTCTCTATTTTTGCCCCTCTCCCCTGCTCACTCACCATCTCTCTCTCTAAAATAAAATAAGCATGAAAATGACTGCTTTTACAATAACCTCAAACTTGCTTCTAGCTAACAATCTGCAAGCTATCTCTCAAGGGGCTTTTCTTAAAGGAGACAAACCTTCCTCTCCACCCCCTAAAAGCACCACAAAACATTTCAAAATGTACCGACTTGAGTACTTTCTCCATCTGGTGCCATTTCCCTTTGATATGAACATACACTCATTCACTAGACATTCTCTGAGTGGAATAGCAGCTCAAAGCTTGAGAGGAACGTGGGTTCTGTTCCCTCTGGGCTAAAGCAAGGCTCATCCAGACCAGAATGACCTGGCAACCACCGGTTATACACGCGGATTTAAGGTTTAACTTTACACCAACAGTGCAGTGCAGTCCAGGGCAAGGTCCACAGAGATAGATCCTGACACCCTTACCTTTTAGTGTCTTCATGTCTCTGGGTCATTGAGACCTTTAGGTTTTGGCCTCCACAGGAAGACTTCAAAGAGATAATGCTGCTTCTGGCCTGTAGACCCCATGGCCTGTAGCCAGTTGGAAAACTGAAACTATTTACCCAACAGAGCTTCTCAAGCCCAAAGCCCTGGGAAGGGAAATACAGGAGGCAGAGGGTGCATTTCTGAATGCCCCCAGGAAGGTTGCACCATAGCTGGTAGAAAGCCTGGCCTGCCAAGTCAGAAGCTCTCTTCTTATCAGCCATGTGACCTCAGGCAAGCAACTCTCCATTGTCTAGGCCTCTCTCTCCTCATCTATAAAGTGGGAGCAATGAGGGGCACCTGGGTGGCTCAGTTGGTTGAGCGTCCGACTTCGGCTCAGGTCATGATCTCACGGTTTGTGGTTTGAGCCCCATGTTGGGCTCGGTGCTGACAGCTCAGAGCCTGGAGCCTGCTTCGGATTCTCTGTCTCTCTCTCTCTGCCCCTCCCCAACTCATACTCTCTCTCTCTCTCAAAAATAAATAAACACTAAAAAAAAATTATAAAGTGGGAGCAATGATACTTTCACTGTCTGCTTCAGGAGGTTGTTGTGAAAAGTCAAATGGGATACTTTTATGGGAAAGTTCATTTTCAAATTAATGTTTTCAAATTAATATTTATTAAGCATTCACCATTGGTCAGGTTCTATTCTGGGTGATAGAGATATATCCGTGAACAAAACCAGGGAAATACCGTGTAAAGTTTGTCATTTGTTCACCAGGGATAACAACTATAAAAAAGGTACAAGTAGGTGCATCTGGGTGGCTCAGTCGGTTAAGCATCCGACTTTGGCTCAGGTCATGATCTCAAGGCTAGTGAGTTCAAGCCCTGAGTCGGGCTCTGTGCCGACAGCTTGGAGCCTGGAGCCTGCTTCAGATTCTGTGTCTCCCTCTCTCTGCTCCTCCCTTGCTTGCACTCTGTCTCTCAAAAAAAAGGAAAAAGAAAAAAGAAAAGAAGAAAGAAAAAAGTATGAGCGGAGTAGCAACTTAAAGTAGGATCACGTGGCAGATCGTTATAGGCATGGCACCTGACAAGTCATACTGTTGAGTGTCCACATCCCTTTGTGATGGACTCTGCTATTCCTGACTTGTTCATCAGGAACCCAGGCCCTTAGGAGCCCTGAAGCCTCCATTCTTGACTTTTTGAAGCATTCATGCTGGACTAGACTGTAAAAGAATGAGATTTCTCTGAAGAGATAGACTCTTTAACAGCAGCACTGAGGTCCAGGCAGGTGGGTAAGGCAACCCCACACCCTTTGGTCTCAGTCAGATGACTGCAGCTCTTGGATGACCCCAGTGACCCCAGCTGACCCATGGAATTGTGAAAAATAATCAATCTGTGTGTTGTTTTTTCTAAATATTTATCTATCTATCTATCTATCTATCTATCTATCTATCTATCTAGAGATAGAGAACATATGAGTGAGGGAAGAGTGGAGAGAAAGAATCCCAAGCAGGCTCTGCACTGCCAGCACAGAGCCCGTCGTGGGGCTCCATCCCACGAACCGTGAGATCGGGACCCCAGCTGAAATCTAGGGTTGGACACTTAACCAACTGAGCCACCCAGGTGCCCCTAAATCTGTTTTCTTAAGAGCAGGCCACAGAAGGCCTCTGATAAGGTGATGTGTAAACAGGAATGGAAGAAGGAAGTTGTTACGGATTGAATGTTTGTGTCTTCCCAAAATTCATGTGGGGAAGCCCTCTCCCCCACTGTGGCTATGTTTGAAGATGGGACTTCTAAGGAAGTAGCTAAAGTTAAATGAGGTTGTGAGCATGTGCCAAGGAAAGGCCAGGTAAGGACATAGCGAGCCAGGAAGACAATTCTCACTAGAAACCATATTGGCTGCAACCTTGATCTTGTACTTAAATCCTCCAGAACTGTGAGAAAATCCATTTCTGTTGTTGAAGCCACCCAGTCTGTGGTATTTTGTTATGGCAGCGCAAGCTGATAAGACAGAGCCATGTAGGTATGTTGGGGAGAGCACTGCAGCAAAAGGAGGGGCTGGTGCAAAGGTCCTGGAGTGCAGGCAAGCTGAATGCGGTAATGCTGGAGCACAGTAAAGAGGGCCAGATGAAGGATAAAGGGTCAGAGAGGGGAAGACGCATGCAAATCAGAGGGCTATTGAAAGACTTTGACTATTACTTGAAGTTTAAAGGAAAGTCTGCAGTTTGGAGGGACGGAGTGATATGTTTTCAGAGGACATGCATTTCTGTCATATTTGACTTTTATGTAACAATGAACATGTGCTAACTTTTGTAGTCAGAAAAAAAGACTTCAGGACATTTAGAAGACTACATAAGAAAGAGCTAACAAGTACAAGCTGCGTCCTTTAATGCCAACATGTGGGTACAGGGGAAAGCAGGGAGGGGCAGCAAGAAATGAAAGGGTGGGGGAGACTGCAGCTGATGAGAAGGCCTTGGCTTCTTTGAGGACTTGTCCTGTTCTTTGGGAGCTGCACCTCTGTGGGACGGTGCAGGGCAAACATGGGGGCAGACGGTGGGGCAAGAACAGAGAATAAAGTGTGGGCTGAATTCTTTTTTTTAATTTATTAGTTTTTTAAATGCTTATTTATTTTTGAGAGAGATCGAGCGTGAGAGGGAGAGGGGCACAGAGGGAGACAGAGGATCTGAAGTGGCCTCTGTGCCAACAGCAGAGAGCCTAACGTGACACTCGGACTCAAACTGTGAGCCCATGGCCTGAGCGAAAGTCAGACACTAAACTGACTGAGCCACCCAGGCGGCCTTTTTTTTTTTTTTATGTTTATTTTTGAAAGAGAGAGAGAGAGAGGAGGGGCAGAGAGAAGCAGCGGACAAAGGATCCAAAGTGAGCTCTGTGCTGACAGTATTGGTCCTGAGCCCACTTCAGGGCTCGAACAGGGCTCAAACGGGGCTCAAACTCAGGAACCATAAGATCATGACCTGAGCTGAAGTCAGGTGCTCAACCAACTGAGCCACTCAGGTGCCCCTGAATTCTTTATTGATAGGGATCAACTACATCTGATTTGCCCCAGAACTTAAGCCCAGCTTCTATAGGGCAAGAGCTGGATTATTTCTTACAGAAACAGATGACCTGGCCTAAGCAGTTATTGTGTACCCCACCCCCCATTCTCACCCCTATTCTTTGTTAGTATAGCCGAAGTTTAAAGGGGATCTTTAAATCCCTTTAGTGTAGTAGAGGGCAGATCTTTGGCATAATGAAAGGGTTAAAAGTCCACTGGATTAAGCCCTGCATACCTTGTGATTGGTTTCTAGTCTTTCAAATGTAAGAAATTGGGGCACCTGGGTGGCTCAGTGGTTGAGCTTCTGACTCTTGGTTTTGGCTCAGGCCATGATCTCTTGGTTCATGAGTTCAAGCCTGTGATGGGCTCTGCACTGACAGCCTGGAGCATTCTCTCTCTCTGCCCCTCCCCATGCTCTCTCTCAAAAATAAATAAATGTAACAAATTGAGCTGAATCTTCAAGTAAGGCTGAGATCTCACAGGTTCTCAGATAACACTTCACACCTCATCATCATGGGCTGGGACTAGCAGAGTTAAAAAAGCAACGGAAACACTGCCTTTTGTGTTTTCTTGTAAAACCTCCATTCACTTTGTTTTATTCTTTAGTTGGCAGAGGAGTAGATGAATAGACAAAGATGCTCAATGCAAGCCTGGACAGAGAGTACTTTTTAAATGAGCATTCTGTTTAAAGTGCAAATGTGCTTTGCTATCAGCAACAGATGCATTTTCTAAACATTACATATAACCCATTTCTTTTTCTGAGTTCCAGAGGCGCTAACTCTGATGAACAGAAGGAAAGATTCTTTGTGTTTTGTGAATGATCACCCCCTTAGTCATCTGTTCTGTAAATCTGGCATTTCATGGATCAGGTATTTTAAAAATCCTTTGAAGGAAGCATCGGCCAACTATTTCTGATGATAATTTTTTTAAATGTTTATTTATTTTTGAGAGAGATAGAGAGAGAGAGAGGGAAAGAGAGAGAGAGTGTATGAATGGGGGAGGAGCAGACAGAGAGGGAGACAGAGAACTCAAAGTGGGCTCCAGGCTCTACGCTCTCAGCACAGAGCCTGACATAGGGCTTGAACCCACAAACTATGAGATATTGACCTGAGCCAAAGTTGGACGCATAACCAACTGAGCCACCCAGGAACCCCTGTGATCATAATTTTTTATCTTCTTGAATAGATTATAAAAATTTGAACATGTTTAGCCCCAATGACCAGTCTTAATGAAAGTTTCAAGTTAATGAAAAAGAAATACAGAATGATGATCAGCACAG
Organism: Prionailurus viverrinus; assembly: GCF_022837055.1. NCBI lineage: Eukaryota > Metazoa > Chordata > Mammalia > Carnivora > Felidae > Prionailurus > Prionailurus viverrinus. The sequence goes on from NC_062568.1 coordinate 138,200,894, forward strand.
TGAAGGGTACTAGAATATGCCATCCTCAAATATGCCACTTTGGCATAAGGATAATTTTGAGCTGAAGGCAACTGAGAAGAAAAAGATACAAAAAAAGCTCTCTGCCCACCCCTATTTGCCTAAAAGTAGGATGTAAATTTGCAAAGGTGTCCCGTCTCTTTTCTCTACCAGGAGGACAGAAGTTCACCACTGGAGATGACCCTAGACCTTATCAGCTCAGAGACAGCACCAGAGAAATCTACAAAACAATTTTTGCTAAAACTAGCCTTTATCTACCATTAATTTCCCCATATATTTGCCTTCCTACAATTTGTCACTCCTAGAAACTCGAAGCCCTTTTTTTTTCTTAAGATTTCACTAAACATGTATTGTTCTTTTGCTAAAATGCTATGCAACTAACAAAACAAAGACAACCTACTGAATGGGAGATGATATTTGCAAATGACAGACATATCCAATAAGGGGTTAATATTCCAAAATATATAAAGAGCTCATACAACACACACCAAAGAAACCCAAATAATATAATTTAAAAATGAGCAGAAGACATGAGCATACATTTCTCTAAAGAAGACACACAGATGGCCAATAGACACATGAAAAGATGCTCTATATCACTCATTATCAGGGAAATGCAAATCAAGACCACAGTGAGATATCACCTCATACCTGTCAGAATGGCTAAAATAAAAAACTCAAGAAATGATAAGTATTGGAGAGGATGTGGAAAAAAAGGAACACTTGTGCACTCTTGGTGGGAGCCAATTGTGGAAAACAATATGGAAGTTTCTCAAAAAATTAAAAATTATTGTATGATCCAGTAATTCCACTACTGGGTATTTACCCAAAGAATACAAAAACACTAATTTGAAAAGATATATGCACTCCTATGTTTATTGCAGCATTATTTACAACAGCCAAACTATGGAAGCAACCCACGTGTACATCAATAGATGAATGGATAAAGAAGTTGTGCCGTGTGTGTGTGTGTGTGTGTGTGTGTGTGTGTGTGTGTGTGTGTATGTATGGAATATTACTCAGCCATAAAAAAAGAATGAAATCTTACCATTTACAACAATGTGGATAGACCTAGAGGATATAATGCTAAGTGAAATAAGTCAGAGAGAAATAAGTACCATGTGATTTCAGTCATATGTGGAATTTAAGAAACAAAACAAATGAACAAAAGAGACACAGTGGGGCAGTTGATTGAGTGTCCAACTCTTGATCTCAACTAGGGTCTTGATCTTAGGGTTGTGGGTTCAAGCCCTGCGTTGGGTGCCATGCTGGGCATGGGGCCTACTTAAAAAAATAATAAAAAAACAAGGCTTTATATATAAAAGGAAAAAGAGAGACAAAGGGGCAGCTGGCTGGCTCAGTTGGTAGAACATGCAACTCTTGATCATGAGTCATGAGTTCAAACCCCACATTGGGTATATAGCTTACGTTAAAACAACAACAACAACAACAACAACAACAACAACAACCCCACAAAAGATTCTAAAGTATAGAGAACTGATGGTTACCAGATGGGAGGGGAGTGGGGGGATGGGTGAAATAGGTGATGGGGATTAAGAGTATGCATATCATGATGAGTACCGAGCAACATATGGAATTGCTGAATCACTATATTGTACACCTGAAACTAACCTAACATTGTAGGTAGAATTGTAAAAAATGCTATACCACGCGTTTGAATGACTCCTCTCTGGGTGCTCCCTTGTATATGCATCATGCACTTGTTAATAAACTTCTGTTTGATTTCCTCTTGCTAATGTCTTTTGTCAGTCTAATTTACAGGGCTGGGTCTGTGAACCTAAGATGGGTAGAGGAAAAACAATTTTTTTTCCTCCCTTATATCAGCAACCAATTCCTTATCCTTATGTAACTAAAATAGTCAGCATTCCTTATTGAGGACCCAAAAAACTAGCTCAAGACACAGTCCTTTATTGCCGTTCTTCAGAAATTTGTCTTCCGGCCTTTGGTCAGATGGGTCACAGGGTCTGACCCAAGTTTAGAGAACTACTTAGAAACATTCATAACCAACCAAAGAGGGTTCCTAATGATACAGAGTCTGGTTACTCTGATTTGCTGAGCAAAATAAACAAGTGAATAAATGTATGAAAAGCTGCTTGTAAGACATTAAGTACCCTGTGACTTGTCTTTGCTGGCTTTTGAAAGGAGAGAAAGACACAATTCGTTCGTAATTGGTCAGTGTCCATTTTCCTAGCTCTACTATAATATTACATTATAGCTTTATTTTCCAGAGGTTTTTTTTTGTTTTTTTTTTTTTGGCTTATGGATATATCCTCCAAATGTTTTAGAAACTTTATTAATGAAAAGCATTAAAATGTATGAAGCCCTCAACATGCTTAGTCCTGTTCTAGGTGCTTCATACGTGTTAACTTACTGAATCCACACAATGCCACGAAGGAAATACTATCATTAACCCCATTTCACAGATGAGAAAGCAAAAGCACACCCATGTTAAGTGACTTGTCTGTTAGGTTGCAGGCTGGAACCCTGGCCACCACACTGCATTCCCTCAGTTCCAGTGACAAAGAGCAAGTGGCTGAACTATTGGCAGAAGGCTCTATTTACAAACAGGGACTTACGTCTGAGGCCACGAATTAATTTAATTTCATACAACCAGGAAAGCAACTAAGTTCTAGCAACTAAGAACTCAGTACGAGTAGTTAACTTACTACCTCTTGCAATCTTCCCCAAAGCGACTACACGGGGCCTGATTCATGGCAACCGAGCACACGTGTTATTTACCCCGTCTTCAGCTCCGTCTGGTGGAAGAACTGAGGCCATACTTAGAATGTGTCATTGGGCTAATTTTATTCTGTAAATAATAGAATAACTGTTGACAATATTTTAAAACATCCCCACCTATTTCCGCCTCCTCTGACCTCCTTCTTATTGCTCCATCTGCATACTTTCTTGGTCACTCCCGACCAAGAAAATTTTAGTCTAATTGAGATTAATTTTAGTCGTGGTGAATGACAAGATTTTTCTGCTTATATTGTCTGTGTATTACTTGTGTTATATTGTAAAAGTTCTACTCACTTTTACAAGGAGTCAGAGATACACGACACACATAAGTGTTTTTCAAATGACAATTCACATTTTGGTTAAAATTAACTCCGGGGGCACCTGGGTGGCTCAGTAGGTTAAGCGTCCCACTTAGGCTCAGGTCACGATCTCATGGTTGGTGAGTTCGAGCCTGCATGGGGCTCTGTGTTGACAGCACAGAGCCTGCTTGGGATTCTCTCTCTCTCTCTCTCTCTCTCTCTCTCTCAATCTCTCTCTGCCCCTACCCTGCTTATTTTGTCTCTCTCAAAATACCTAAGTCAACTTAAAAAAAAAAATTTACTCCCAGGAAACTGGGCTCACCTTAGGTAAGATATTAGAACAAATTACAATGGATAAGGAACAATCACAAAGGATAAGAAATGCCAAAAACAAAACCCAAAAAAACCAAAAAAAACCCAAATCAAAACATTCTGGAGGCTTTGAAATGTAAATCTGAAGCGGGGTGGGTTACAAAGGTACCAGCAGGGGTGGGAATGTTAGTTTCCTCAACTTTATACATTCTTTCTTTCTTCTAAACAGTTTCTTCCAGTAAAACTGGTTCTTTCTCCCCAGGGACCACAAATATCTGATTCTTGTCCTAGCCCAGATGGTGGAGTGCAGGGACCGTCAACAGAAGAAGAAAGAGATCCAGTAAAAATAAAGGTCAGGACAACGCAGGCGCCGGTGCCGCCCGGGTTGGTAACAGCTTGAGAATCTGTCTCAAATGCCATGCTGGAAAGAAAAGTCACATCTGCCTGGAGGGCCCAGCAAATGTTACAGTGTTTTCCTGCACCCACCTGTCTGGACCTGTTGAATGTCACTCTTCACCACATTTACTCTGCATCAAATAGTCCAGACAGAGCTTTCTCATTTCGGAGTAAACGACCATGAGTAAAGACGGCCATGCCTTGAACATTTAGTGAGGGGAAAATAATTACATTACCTTGGGTGGATTGCCTTTTCATGACTGTCAGACAGCCTACCAGAGGAAACAAGTCGTAACGCTAAGGACAGATGCTGAGACACATCAAAAACTCCTATTACTAAAGAATGAAGAAAAGCCTTGGCTTGGGGCAGATTTATACAACCAGTTGTCAACACAGCTTTCACAACCTCTTTCTGAATTGCTGACAGAGCACCAGACATCTGCCATGTCGTTTGGTGGGAGAGCATGACTCTGGTTGTAGACACACTTGAGTCTGCGGCTAGTGTCTGCTACCTACAATGTGGAACCAGAGACAGGTTAGCTTGCCTGAATCTGTTTTCTCATCACTGGGGACAATGCTTTTCTCTTCCTGGTCTGGTGAGGATTGAACGAGATAAGCTAGGCGCATCCTCTGATTTAACAGTGCCCTGGTCTCCTGTTGGCTAGGTGGCCTCAGGCAGATCGTCTAACTCACAGTTCCCTCATCTGTCACACCACCCAGGTTTGCTGGAACAAGTCAGTCAGTCAAGTGCCCATCTAGTATACAGTCTGAGCTGCTATTGCTACTTATATTGCTCAATCCACGTTCAAAGGTGTTCTTTCACCTTCAGAAATGGAAACCTGAAACACATAATCCCCTAGATAATAGCAGTTACATAGAACTGATAAGTGGAAGGCGTCATCTTGAATATGCATCAGCTACTTCTTGGGCAGGAATGAAAAAATGGACTTGGGCTAAATTGTTTGCCTAGTGTGATGATAAATTAATAGCAGGCTGTGTTTGCTCACCGTTTATCTCCAGGGAGCTCTGAGCACCATGCTGACATAATCTTCAAAACATCCTGGCGAAAAGGAGCTGATGAGTGATTGAATCACCATCTTCAAGACGATGAAGGATTGTCGTCTGGATGGTGACCAGCTGTTCCCACCACAACCAAAGCAGATAAAGAGCCGGCAGGCCTAAGTCATAGGAAAGATTAGGGTTAAACCCTGGGAGATACATCTTGAAGAGGTTTCCATCCAGGCAGTATTTCATTTCAAAGTACTGAATTATGTGGCTACTATTGAATTATAGCTTCCCACTGGCAAATTGAAAACACAGATTTCTCTACCGTATACACACAACTTGGCTTAACACCTGGGTGATTCCTTTGGGCGGGTCTTCCCCTGAAATGACTCCAGCCAATTTGCATGCCAGGCTATTTGGCAGTTTCCCAGGGACATTCTGGAAAGGCTCAAATGAGCAGGTTATCCCACGGTTGAGTGAGCTTTAAGCAGCTAACCCAGACGCAGTCTGAAGGTGAAACAATGGAATGGGGTTGTTTAGCCACCTGGGCTTGTGAAGAGTGTCCATGGCCTGAACATGGACACATAGGTCATTAGAGCAGTTATAGGACCTTCAAAACTTCAGACTCCTCCACCATCTCTTCAAGCAGTCAACAACAGTAGGACTACACACTGCCTTCCTATGGTTGCCATAGTGATAGGAATGGTATGGTTGCCAGCAGGAGCAAAGGGGAAGCATGGAAGTTGGCATCAGCCACAAGTAGCAGCCCAACTCTGGTTTCCTCCCCAGTGAGAGCCCAGCGATGGGCTGAAGGGAGAGGCAGAGCCCAATGGTGGAAAAAACACTAGTCACCGGCACCAACCTCTTCCCAGCTCCTGGTGATGGCCAGCCAACTTGTTTTTGATAGGTGTGCTACTTCGGACAATGCTTCTCAAGTTTTGACATGCCTATAAATCACCTGGATATTACTTTGTTAAAATACAGATTTTGATTCCATTGGTCTGGGTAAGGATCTGAGATTCAGCATTTCTGAGAAGCTCCCTGCACAGCAGCTTGAGCAGCAAAGGCTCTGGGACTTGCATGTATGAGAGCCCCCTAATGCACAGAGGCCTCCACAAGACAGAATTTACTCCTCCTTTATGTAATCCTGCTCTCTGAATTTGTCAGGCCCACCCAGTCTTCTGTTGCAGGCCCATGCCTGCTTTGTTTCCCTGGGTCTGCAGTCTACACTGGACTCCCTTCTAAAATCTGCAGTTTAACCAGAAGCAATGGGGAAAGGGATGGCAGGCCCTTCCCTTAAAGGGCTCAATCCAGAAAGTGCACATTCCCTTTCCACTCCCACTCTTTTGGCTAGAATTTAGTCACACGGCCACAGCCAGCCCCAAGTAAGGTTGGGAAATATTTTATTTTGTACATATTTTATGCTGTGTTCCCGGTGTCCACTGAAAATTCCATACCAAGGAAGGGAAGGAGAGAATGCGTATTAGGGGACACTAACAGTCTTTTGTGACGGTTGGGGATAAAAATAATGGTAATGATGCAGTTTTGGGGGTGACGGCGGGGTTTGTAGCTGATGGCCAAGAAAGAATTCTTGAAGACGTCTTTGGTGCAAAAGGTGACAAAAGCTTTGGTGCAAAAGCACAGGGACAGGACCCGAGGGCAGGAAGAGCTGTAAGGCAAGGGTGGGGGTGGAGTGGGGGCTGGTGACCGGTTTAAGGAGTTGGGAGAGATAAAGTCTAGAGGGAGTTTCCAAAGAGGCTTTCACATGCTAAAGACTTACTGGAGGCCTAGCTATTGTCAAGCTAAGGTTGTTTTTCCCTCTAGCAAAGAATTAAGACAGTAGGGAGTTCCTGGACTTTAGGCCATTGACGGGATTGTCTTGTTCTTGTAAACTGGTAGAGACTCCTATTTATTTTTTTGTTCTTTCCTGTTTTTGGGTAGTGGGAGTGTATATATGGAATATCATACAAGGTAGGGGGGGTGCTGTTAGCCTGTACTTTGCCCTCAGCTTGCCCCATGCTCCTCCATCAGTAACAGTAATCGTTATTGAGTACTTACTATCTGGCAGGCACAGCACCTTAAACGAATCACCTCATTCAGTCTTTACAAAAAGCACCGTTGGGAGGCAGTATTATTATTCCCATTTACAGATAAAGAAATTGAGGCTTAGAGAGGTTAAGTAGCCTGCTGCGGTCATACAGCTGAGGCAGAGTCAGGATTCAAATCCAGACACTGTCAATCCAGAGCCTGGAATCTTAGTAGTAGGGAAAGGACTGATTATAGGAACAGCAGGGGGGGGGCTAGGCCATTTCAACCCTCAGAGGTGCGGGTGTGGGTCCTGAGTCTGAGACGAAAACCTGCAAAAAATTGACTGCAAAAAATCTTGTGCATTCCACGAGAAAGACTATGCTTACCTGCGACAATGTATACGTTGTTATTCTTTGGAGTTTGAAGATTTGTGAACCAAGGAGCTTATTATTCCCCTGATAGCTGCGACAGGGTGGTCACCTGAGGCTATACCAGACTTGAAAGGCGATGGTCTGTGGCCCTGCTGTTGTCTCCCCGCCCACCAAGCCCCCCAAGCAGACACTACTCCGAATACCTGGTAGGGTGGTCCTGGGAGAGCCACAGCTGGCCAGGACCAGATGGGACCACTTCTTGTGTCAGTCACAAGTTAGAGGACATTTGAAAACTGTTTTCCAAAGTTCACCCCCTCCTTCTTCTTTCCATGAAAAGGGCTTTTTGTTAGTTCAGGCTTTGTTTGGGGATTCAGTCGATAAAGAGACCATTTTATTGTAATGAATTACTGGCCAAGTGGTGCCAGAAATCCTAGTGAGAGGCCAGCACTCTGGCTTTTATTCAGCAAGGTGAATGGAAACAGCTACTGGGCGTGGGTATCAAGGGCACTTTGGAGTTCACTGCCATCAGCAACTTCGGGTTTAGTTGTTGGCTGCCTCTGAGTTCAGAGGGGGCAGTCAGAGAAAGTGCTAGCAATAAAATGTAAGACTTTTCCCTTTATCTATGAAAAATGTCAAATGGGCAGGAACTGTGGGCCAGGACTTTTACAGAATGAACTCTTTCTACCTATTATTAAATTGCTAAATCTCCACTACAAAGACTGAGGTCCCTGTAACAATTTCAGCTCATTCTGAATCTCCAAAAAAGCCAGTTTTCTCCGTTGAGCCAACTGAAAGTGGGGGGAGGGGGGGTCAAACAGGCACTAGTAAACCTCAGACTTTGTGGGACTCACACAGACATGGAATATTTAAAGTTTCTTTAAATGAATTCTCTCCAAATGGTGCTCAAGGGGCTTAGGAAAAATAAATGAAAATACTGGTAAGCCAAAAGTCGTACATTCTAACTTGTTTTTCTCCCATGTCTGGTACATGTGGTGGCAACGTAAATTTGTGAAGACACATGGACTGACAGTATATTTCATCATCTCATTTGTTGTTTTGTTGAGACTCCAAGACCCTGTATATTTAAAGTTTGCAAGATGAATCAGCATTTCTTGGGAAACCTCTCTTAAAATACTGCTACATGCAAACGGTGGCAAGGAATGAGGCACTTAAATCAATGGACCATGAACTCTTCAGAGTTCAAGGAAATCATTAAGGGCTGATAAAGTCAATAGAAGTTTGGGTATGTTTGAAGGCATGTAACACCAATCAGTTCTAAGCGACTGAACCTCAAGTATTGATTAGGAAACGGGTACCCACAGGCCAGGGCCAGCTGTCAAGCTTGGGAGTGTCACACAGACTGGTTCCTACAGAAGACCTCTCTGCAGAGCACGGTGACCAGGGGGTGTCTTGCCATTTATGCCCTTCAAAATAACATACACTTGTTTTAAGAAAGGAAAGCAAGTTTCCTAGTCCATAAAGCAAGGATCGTTGAGATCTGGCCTGTTCACCTCACAAGCAAGATTATGAGGCATCCTTCTAAAAATGCTGTGCCCATAGTCTGCTGGTGGCATTACTATGCAGGGAGAATAGTGCCCTATGTGGCCGGTGGGAAGGAAACGTCTGTTTACAGGCAGAGTTGATGGGTACAAAACCTCCCTGAAGCTCCTCTTTAAGTGTTACCTCTCCCAGCCGTAATTCATTCACGTAGATTCTGCACACCTTCTAGATTACAATTATAATTAATCAGTTTGTATAACTGGCATTATTAGTATTCTCTTCCTTTGCTAAAAAGCTGCAGTAGCCAGGGACTTTGACTCGTTCCAGCAGTGAATTCCCAGTTCCCTGGACTGGCTAGGCGCATAGTAGAGAAATCAAAGGTGCGTATATGGAAGACAAATGGCTTATATATCCCAAATTTGCCCTTGTCCTTTGATTTTCTGAACCTGGGATTTTATACACTTGTCTTTTAGGAAGAGAGAGAGTGGCTGGGATGCTGGAGATAGGGTCAGTTCCTAAGGCAGCCAGAGAGGACAAGGCTTTCTCTATTAGTGGTTAACACTTCCCAGAGTATTTATAAGTCTACAGCCAACAAAGATTCATCACCACTTGCAACGGGCCAGTTCTCTGAGACCAGTTTGGGGAGGAAAAGCAAGGATGTGAGTCCCTATTTTCACATTCTCTGCAAAATCCTTCAATTCACGCTAAAGTGTGACAAGAGAATGTCCAGTTTCTTTTTAAGTTCATTTATTTTTAGTTATCTCTATATCCAAAGTGGGGCTTGAACTCACGACCTCGAGATCAAGAGTCACATGCTCTTCTGTCTGAGCCAGCCAGGCCCCTCCAGTATCTTACTAGATGAGTCCAGTCTTGTCTAGAGAGGACATTATTTTGTCATCAGGAATGTCAAACAGTCCTCTTCTCTTGAAAAAACACCCCTGTACAAAGGCTGAGAAACACCTGCTGACCAATACTTAAACAGATGGCAGCGAATTTCTGTACACTTTGTAGGTTAAAGAAGGAAAACCATCATCCAAAAAGTACATTCTGCCAGCATTTCCTTGGAAATGACCCCTCCTAGGTGCAGACAAACACAGGAAATACAGCTTGTCACTTAAATCAATAGCGAAAGTCAGTTTTCCAATTTAATGAACTTTAAGTCCCGTTTTCCCCCGCAACAGTGAAAAGGGCAAGAAATTAATGATCCTTGATTTTGTGTTATCGTCCAAATATTCATACATTGCAAAGTTTTTTTTTTCAAGATTAAAAATAATGTTTATTTATTTTGAGATTCAGGGGAGAGGGACATAGAGAGAGAGAGGGAGAGAGAATCCTAAGCAGCCTCTGTGCTGTCAGTGTGGAGCCCAATGTGAGCTTGACTCTAAGAACCGTGAGATCATGACCTGAGCTAAAATCAAGAGTCTGACGTTCAACCAACTGTGCCACCCAGGTGCTCCTGATATACTGAAAAGTATTAATCATTAAGCCATTATAATTTTTGTCCCGGTTGTAATTAATTTTTACAAAAATCATTTTCTATTCATTGGCAACCTTATAGTATTGGTAGAAAAATGTATCTCATAATCCAAACTCCAGACTATAGAAAAATAGCCATTAGTAAGGGGGATGTTATTTACTTTCCCTTGTTATTTTTTTTTTAAATAATCCCCCCCCCGCCCCGCAAACTGAAAGTCTACACACCTTTATCGTGTTCCAGGCCTCCAAGAGTATAAAATCTATAAAATGGGATTCTCAGAAGCAGTAGCCCTAGCCCAGTATTATAAGAAGTGCTTATCTGAGGCACTTTAAATTAAAACAGGAAGGAAATCAATATTTCAGCAAAGCTACATTTACAAGTTGGGACCCGATGTGTCTTTAAGTGGTCTGAGTTAAAGCAATATTGCACCGGTCAAGCAAAGTAAATCAAGACACCTCCCAAAAGGTGGTAGAGTAAGAAAAATGCCAATTTAATCATTTACTTTAGCAGGCAAGCAATTTGTAAACATTCAGTAGCGGCAGCATCCAAGTTACAAACAATTTAAAAAGAAACCAAGATTAGTGATTATAATCGTTCCTTCCCTTTCCCCAAAAGAAAAAAAGAAAAGAGAAAAGATCTGGAAAGGAATGCCTGAAAACACTACAAACATGGAACATTCAGTTATGTCTTCTATCAGCCTTCTATGCGTCCTCTCTGTGTTTTATTTTTAAAGATGTATCTACTCCTAAAATGCATTATCTTGCAATAACTTGTACGTGAGTGTTTGCAATCTAGGAAGTGGTTCCTGCACACGGATGTGCACGTATCACCTCAGTTCAGATCCCATTCGCGAAGGGAATATTTATGTCTTGATTCAATGCTTCTTTGACTTCGAGTGGCAGGGTGTCAAAAAGATGGTCTTCCACAACAAGCCCGCTTTTCTTGAGCAGGCGACACTGGCCCAGCTGGGCTGGCAGGCGGTCCAAGCAGTTGCCCTTCAGCTCCAGCTGAGTGAGCTGGGAGAGCTGACCAATCTTCTCGGGGAGGAAGGTGATGCAGTTTTGCCCCAGATTCAAAGTCCTCAACTTCACGCATTTGAACAACTGTTTTGGCAGAATGTCCACTTTGTTCCCGGTGATATGCAAATGCTGCAGGTTCTGAAGCAATCCTATTTCTATGGGAATCGCCGAAATGTTGTTGTAGCTCACGTCTAAGCATCTGAGTTTCTGTAAACTGAACACTGCCACCGGTAAGGATTCGAGCTTGTTGTTAGAGAAATAAAGTGACTCCAAGTTTTTGACGTGGGTGATGGAGGGAGGAATGGTGGCAATCTTATTATGCCATAATTTTAAACACGTCAGTCGTTTTAAATGCTGGAAACTGATGATCTCCTCAATTGTGCGTATGTTATTCGATTTTAAATCCAGTTCCTGCAAATTTGAGAGGCTGAAAATAGCATGGGGAATTCTCTCCAGCTCACAGTTCTGAAGTTCAAGCTCGGCGACATTCATCATTTTCTTAAGGCTGTTCAGTACCAAGAGTTTAGTGCCGTCATTGTGAATGACTAACTTTGTAAGATGCGGAGCCACATCTGTAATGTTGGAGGGAACTTTGGTCAAGTTACTCTTCACGTGGAGAATCTTAAGGTGCCGCAACTCTCGGAGAGATTCAAGTCCGATCATCTTATTGTTTTCAGAGTTCAAATTGCCTATCAAGTACAACTCTCGAAGGTTTTTGAGCAAATATACCCAGGCAGGAATTTCTGCTACATCGGTGAACTTCACGTGAAGGCATCTCAAGTGATCTCGGAGAAAGCTAAAAGCAGTCTGTTCCACTTTTGCAGGGCAGTGGCAGAGGTGAAGCTCTTGGAGGTTAGTCATCTGAGAAATCTTAGCGGGAATTTTAGCTTCCGGAATCAGTTCAAGTTTGAGCACATCCAGGTCTGTGAGGTCAAAGACAGCATCGGGCACGCCTGACAGCATAAACAGATGCAGCTCCTGCTTGTCCTGGGCGTTGCGGGACACGTGCTGCCTGAGTTTTTCAAACGTCCACTCGTGGTTCAAACTGATTTCCCTAAGTTTATTTTCACTGACTTCCGACAAGAACACACCAAAGCGCTTCGAATAGAGCTGGTCATATTGGTCTACCATGTGTAGAAGGAACGCAAAATCATTCTTGACATCTGGAATGTCACTGAAGCTGCTCTCTTCTCTGACTTTTTCAAAAGAATATTCCTTTAAAGGTATCCTGAATAACCAGAAGAGAGTGTAGAGGCAGATAAAACCATAAACACAAATAATGGATATGTAACTGATGAGAAGCTTTTTCAGCATGTAAGCCATATTGTGGGTGCACTCAAATACCTCGTAACCAGTCAGGTGCTCCACTTTGGGCTTGCAGACGTGTTCAAAGCTGATTGCGTTGACAAAGTTTGCGGTATAGCAGAGGATAAAAATGAATTTGGCTGTTTTGATAAATGTTTGGACCACGTAGAGCTTATAGATCAAGTCACTGTCTTCCACGTGAGCACGGAACTTCCTTACTTTCTCGAACAGGGCTTTGGCCTGCTCCCCATCTTTTTTATCAAGGATGGTCATGCTGGGGACTTCGATCACAGGCTTCTCGGCTGAAAATTTGAAGCCTGTTTTGTTGATCATCGGGGTACTGGCACTGGGGCTCCCTTCATCACTGCTGGTAGACACATGCTTTGGTAGAGTCTGGGCACCTGTTATTCTCTGCTTGTTTTCCTCTGAGTCTTCGCACGCTGTCTCAGACAACGCTTTAGTAGTCCACGGAGACTCAAAGCACTTTCCTAATATTGAAACAAAATGTTCTACTTTTGAGCATGTTTTTGGATATTTGAACCAAAAGTTGCTACTGACCATGAGAATAATAGTATGTATAAGAGCAAGGTATGGAAAGTACTTAGAATACCACGGAAGGGCCAGATGGTAACACATCTGATTAATAAATACGTATTGCTGAAAATCCAAGTTTGTTTTTCGGCCTGTTGGATCCTTCTTCTCTTTCTTTGTCTCCTGATTTGAAACTGTCGAATCTGTGTGAGGGTATGTGGCTCTGAGAGGTATGTCAGGTGTCACAGCAGATGTGCCAAAGGAAATGTCACTTGTCGTCCGCCCATCTTGGTCTTGGTCAGTGGCTGCTTCCATCTTGGGGATATTGGTGGTAACGTCGGCATTTCCCGGTGGGGTGTGTGCCTTTGAATTTACAGGAGATGGCAATACCGGCAAGCAGACCACCTGATCTTTGGTAAGTTGCATGGTTCCCGCAAAGATGGCTACCATCAACATAACGACAGCCAGGTAATCCATAAACACGTCCCACCATGGTTTCAGGATTCGGTAAGTTGGTTGAATGTCATTAAGTGAAGCAACTTCCGCAAGGGTAAACATTCCTAGAAAACAAGGAAACGAAAGACTTTATTACAAAGATACAAGTGAAAACATTAAGTAGAAAACAAAACAAGACAAAACCCAACACTTTACTTGCACCAAAGTAAAGTTTTCTCATCCACATCCTAGCTTTTTATCCAAGATAGGTATAGTAGTAAATAAACTAAAAGGAACGAACACATATGAGAAAAATCGCGGTCTGTTGTAGCTTTTCTCTCCTAGCCCAAGAGAAGAGAAAAAAATGGGAGAGGAATAATAAGAATGCCTACTAGGTAAGAAATTACAACACTTTGCTGAATGTCTACAAGGGTTAGAGTAGAAATGGAGGCAGGAGCGGGGGCAGTTTGAGAACTATTTTAGGGACAGAACTGAAACGTCTTGTAACTTCCTGGACCATGAAGAAGGATATGAGAACAAGATGGTATTTGCTGTGGACTGGACTGATTTAAGGTTAAGACTGGAGTTTTAGGGAGAGGAGTGAGATGACTTCTATTTTGTTCAAGCCAAAATGGAATGGTCCGTGTACACTATTAAATTCTAGATAGCCTGTGTACCAGACTCAGGCTTACTGTTTATGAATGGTGAATGGTGTGCTTCTCCAAGCCTGGGGATGTTTACTTCTAAGGGTTATTCGGAAAGCTTAGATTAAGTAAGGACTATAAAGCTCTTATCACTCTGGTGGAAATGCGCCACAGACAGTTGAAATTAAGGGTCCAGACTTTAAGAGGAGTCTTATTATACATACTTGGGATTTATCAATATATGTAAACTGAAACTATGGCCTTGGATACAGCACCTGTGGAAAGCATGTGGAAGGAGAAGAGGGTCAAAGACACAGGTGGAATGATCAGTGACATGACACCAAATAGGTCAGGCCCTGTAAGACCTTTGATCTCTACCAATACGGGTGAGCCCAGAAGCAATGAAGGGAATTCCAGCACCAGGACACCTGAAAATGTGGTCACCATTCACTGACAGCTGGCAGCTTTACAGTCTTGAAACTATACAAAGAGTCAAAGTACCAAGGACAATCATCCTAGAAATAACCAAGAAAAACACAATGTTTATAGGGTAAGTAGTAGGAATGGGTTTCTGTAATCATATATGTGAAACAGGTGTTTATCTTCTTGAATTTGAAGTTTCAACTTCTTTATTTTATTTCTTATTATTTTAGAGAGAGGGAGGGAGGGGCAAAGACAGAGGGAGAGAGAGAATCTTAAAAGCAGGCTCCACGCTCAGTTCAGAGCTCAACTTGGAGCTTGAGCTCATGACCCTGAGCCGATGACCTGAGCCGAAATCAAGAGTCAGACGCTTAATCGACTGAGCCACCCAGGCACTGCTGGAAGTTGAAACTTCTTGAAAAGGAACTTTACTATATTCTACTTTCTCGAGATGCTCTCAGGTTCCAACGTTCATATATAAAATGACTTATTTCTTTGAAAAGCTAGTAAAAAACAAAAAGATAAAAGGCCAGGTGAATATCTAAAGTTCTGGGAATACATTATACATTATTTTTTTAAATAAAGGAAGAAAAATTTTTATCTTACAAAAGTTTCCTGGTATGCTGTATTGAAAAGGATTCTGAGGCTGACTCTGACTGTGGCAGGAAATACTGTTACATGACAGGTTACTAGTGTCTCCCTTGGATGATATCAGTACTTTGATTCTGCTTGTTCTCTCTGTTGTAGAGTAAATCTCTGAGAGTTAGGATGGACCATACCTTATTTTTTCTCTCCACATATCTGGTACTGTACAGAGGAGTCACATAATTTTTCTCAATAAAATACAATGAATATCTATTCAATTGTAACAGCAATTCTCATATTTGGAGTTGTTGCGGTTTTTTGGTTTGTTTTAAAATTATTTTTTAACATTTATTTTTGAGAGACAGAGCATGAGTGGGACAGGAGCAGAGGGTGAGGGAGACACCAAATTGGAAGCAGGTTCCAGGCTCTGAGCTGTCAGCACAAAGCCTGATGTGGGGCTTGATCCCACAAACTGTGAGATTGTGACCTGAGCCAAAGTCAGATGCTTAACCAACTGAACCACTCAGGTGCCCCTTGTTTGTTTAAAAGTACATGCACACAAGCAAGAATGGGGCGGGGGGGGGGGGGGGGGGAGGGAGAGAGAGAGAGAGAGAGAGAGAGAGAATATCTCTTAATAAGGCTCCAAGCTCAGTGCAGAACCTGATTCGGAGCTCGATTCCATGACCCTGGGACCACAACCTGAACAGTAATTGACAGCCAGATGCTCAACTGACTGAGCCACCCAGATACCCCTGCAGTTTTGTTTTGTTTTTTTAAAGTGAAATGTCTCGGGGCGCCTGGGTGGCGCAGTCGGTTAAGCGTCCGACTTCAGCCAGGTCACGATCTTGCGGTCCGTGAGTTCGAGCCCCACGTCGGGCTCTGGGCTGATGGCTCAGAGCCTGGAGCCTGTTTCCGATTCTGTGTCTCCCTCTCTCTGCCCCTCGCCCGTTCATGCTCTGTATCTCTCTGTCCCAAAAATAAATAAACGTTGAAAAAAAAATTAAAAAAAAAAATAAAGTGAAATGTCTTTTATTTAATCAGGTAAGCATAAGCCCAAGAACTCCAAATACAGTCAGACTATTTACTTTTATTTTGTGAAAATTGGTAGAAATCACATTTCTAGATTTCAAGGGCTTAAGTATGAAATGTCTGGCACCCAGTCTTTATTAAAAAAATGATCAAGTAAGTGGGAGACAACATCCCACTGGAATCCTTTTATTCTGAACTCTTGTATCTTGTGTGTGTCTACAGTTTTGTGAGTGGCTGGGAATTTAAGCAAAAAGCAAGATTATTGCAATGCACAGTGGGCCACACTAAATGAGAAACTGTTCACCCACGTGTCACATTGAGCTCTCTGGTCCCTGTAGAGGATGCACAAAACACAGCACCGAGCCACAGGCTACGGAGCAGCTCTTACTTCACATACAGAGACTGCAGAACACAGCTCACAAAGTTTCTTCCTGGCAAAGAACATCATATGGTCACACCCAGGGACGATGTTTTTTTTTTTAAAATTTTTTTTTCAACATTTATTTATTTTTGGGACAGAGAGAGACAGAGCATGAACGGGGGAGGGGCAGAGAGAGAGGGAGACAGAATCGGAAACAGGCTCCAGGCTCTGAGCCATCAGCCCAGAGCCCGACGCGGGGCTCGAACTCCCAGACCGCGAGATCGTGACCTGGCTGAAGTCGGACGCCCAACCGACTGCGCCACCCAGGCGCCCCAAGGGACGATGGTTTTAAAGGGCCATCAGTATAACTAATAGAAAAAAAAAAATATATATATATATATATTTTTTTTTTTTTTTTCTGCACAAAACACTTCTTTCTAGTAAGATTTTTCTTTACTCTTCAAATAGCTGTATTGGGCTCTAAAAGAGTCAGGATGTTTGGGTTGGAGGATGGAGGGGAGAAGGGAATTTTGAAAGTCATCCTGCTGAGACTACTGGTTACTTCTCTGCCTCCAGTCTTTTATCTACTTATTATTTAATTATTGTTACAGAAGTAGAGTTGACACTAAATGCTCTATTAGTTTCAGGCGTATAAGATAGGGAGTCAACAATTACATACATTACGAAATGTTCACCATGGTTAAGTGTAGTTACTATCTGTCACCAGACAATGCTATTACAATATTATTGTGGGTTTTTTTTTTAATGTTTATTTATTTTGAGAGAGAGAGAGAGCGTGAGCAGGGGAGGGGCGGAGAGAGATAGAGAGGAAGAGCATCCCAAACAGACTCTGTGCCATCAGCATGGAGCCCAACGTGGGGCTCAATCCCATGAAACATGAGATCATGTCCTGAGCCCAAATCAAGAGTTGGACACTTAACCGACTGAGCCACCCAGGTGCCCCAGCTATTACAATATTATTGACTATATTTCCTACATTGTATTTTTCATCCCTGTGACTTATTTTATAAGTTGAAGTTATACTCCCTAATCTCCTTCACCTATTTCAGTCATCCCTGCCCAGCCACTCCCCTCTGGCAATCATCTATTTGTTCTTGCATTTCTGAGTCTATTTTTCTGTTTTTCGTTTTGTTTTTTAGTTTCCACATATAAATGAAATCATATGATGTTTGTCTTTTTCTATCTGCCTCCATTATTATTATTTTTTTTTAATTTGAGAGAGACAGAGAGAGAGAAAGAGAGAGAGAGAGAGCGAGCAGGGAACAGGGCCAAAGGGAGAGGGAGACAGGGAATCCAAAGCAGGACCCATGTTCAGAGTAGAGTCTGACATGGCATAATCCTACGACCCCAGGATCATGATCTGGGCTGAGTGAGCCACCCAGGCGCCCCCGTGTGCCTCCATTCTTGACTTCCTTCAATCCACCTCCCACCTGCTGCTCGCCCTTCAGTTAAAACTCCTCTTCTCCCAACATTCTCTATGCCCTAGGTTGGTAACGTCTTCCAGTTTCTCCAAACAGCCGTTCTTCCCTGTATGTAGGTCCTCCCACGCATTATTACCTCTACTTCCTTCCAACTTCCCTTCATGAGGCTATCAGGTTTCTGTTACCTTTTCTAGGAAGCCCTCCCTGACCTCTAGTCTTCTCTGATGTGTCCCACAGGACTCTGTACCTCTACCCATAATAGCCCTTATCACACTGTGGTGGGCTGATTACTTGTTTGATCTCATACTAGATTTAAAATACAGCGGGGCCAGGTACCATGTCCAGCCTCCTTATTCCCGTACAGCCAATTCCTGCCACCTAGTAGGTGCTTAATCAAGGAAAGACTGTATGGCTCTTGATGGTCATCTTCAGCATCCTCCTCCTCCTCCTCAAAATTCCTCAAGGACATTTATTAACTATCTACACATGGTATTGGCAGAAGAGCATTTTATTAAACTTAACTGCCACATTGCAACTTAGGCCTACAAGAATAGAAACTACAAGTCAGGCTTCCACATAAAAATAAATAGCTAAAAACACAAAGTAAAGAAACTATGGGATCCTTGTAACCAGTGATATTCTGTAGCTGTTAAAGCTTCATCCGTGGTTTTAAAGCACCTGGGGCTCAGACTCAGGACAGGAGTCCCGAGAGAGAAGAGGAAGTCGATCACTTTCTCAAGAGGAGGAAGAAAAAGCTAAAAGGAGAAGACAGAGCATTAGAGTGCTATAACTTCACAATGACCCCGAATGGTCACTAGCTCAGCCCCCACATCACCCCAGGGTGATGACATCGGAACAACTGAGATTGGGCATGCAAGGGTGGGCTCTCATCCTCCAGCATGCTGTCTTCTCTGCCACTGCCCACCAAGGGTTCTGGGGCTCTGCCATTTCCTCCAGCCCACCTCCCTTTTTCCTGTCTGTTGAACTCCTATTCTTCAAGTTCCAACTCAAACTTTCCCTAAACTCCTGTCACATGGTCTAATAATAATCTGTTTCTAATGTTTGTCTCTTCATCCAGATGTTGAGCTCCTTATGGGTACAGACTGTGCCTTATTATTCACCCTTGATCCACTGTGACCTGTTCTCTCCCCTCTAAAGAACAGAGAAGGCATTTGGTGATGACAATGATGAGGATGAGAGTAATAATGGCAGCTGTCATGTTGCCATCTTCCTTCCACACACCAAACACTGTACTGGGGGCTGTGTATCTGGTATAATTCCCTGCTTTTGTGCAGGATGCATTCCTGAAAATGAATGTATGAAAGTTTAGAGTTTTAAGTTCTGGAGGATGAGGGAACAGTTCTACTTCCAAAATGCTACCTAGTATCATAAAATCCACCAGAATTTCTAAAATTAAACTGACAGATAATACCAAACGCTGGTGAGGATGTGGAACACTCAGAACCCTTCAACACTGCTGTCAGGGGTGTAAATGGGCATAACCACACCGGGAAACTTTTGAGTGAATATCTACAAAAATGGGACATATGCATACTCTATGACCCAGCAATTCCACTGTGAATTACATACCTATGAGAAACACAGATCTTCATCATAAGACATGTACAAGGCCATTCCCAGCGGCACTCTCTGCAATAGCCCTAACGTGGACGCCAGCTAAACGTCCACCACCGGTAGAACGAAAAAGTGAAATGTGGTAGAGTCACAAAGTGAAGTATCAGGCATCAATGCGAATGAATGGTCTGGTTACATGGGTCTGGCCAGTTTATAAAATGCGATCTGTACACTTAGGCCATATGCCTTTTCAGGTATGTATGTTTTAACGTCAATAAAAAGTTTCAAGAAGAAACAGGAAAAGAAGCTGCAGCACAAACCCCTGCCCCACGGATGTGCAGTGACAGCGGACGGAGGCTTCACTTTATTCCCACCCCAAGGCACACACCTGCTGGCTGGCGTCACAGGCCAGGGAAGCCCGTAACCTTCTGGCAGCCTCCCTTCACTGACTATCCTGCCTGGCCTGGGAGAAGTACTCCTCTCCCTGGAGTACAAAAGACCGAATCTGCTACGGAGAAGAGGGTGCGCAAAATGCACGAAATGTGCGAAAGCTGGGGTTGGGAACAGTCGAACGCGCACAGATGGAACACGAGCGGAACACTGCCTGAATTCCATCTAACCTTCACAACGTTACTCTCATCTGCTCAAGTGTTGTTATTTTCCCCTGACAGACAGAGGAATAGGCTTGCAGGAGTGACGCTGTGGAAGTCAAATAATAAGCGGTGGAGTCTGGATTGAAAAATCTCATCTAGGGCCAAACCGCATGTTCCTTCTAGCAGACTATCCTGCCTCTCTTCCTTACTTCGCGTGTTTGCAGTTTGCAAACTACTTCTCTATAAAGTTCCTTGGCTGATTTTCACAGTAACTCCCAGTGAATTAGGCACTGCTGTTGCCCAACAGTATGTGGAAACCTGAGGCACAAAAAGCTTAAATGACCTCCCTGGGCTGATTAAGTGACAGAGCTAACAGAATCTTTCATCTCCAAATCTCATTCTCCATCACCCAGTCCTCCAATGGCTGTGCTATTGGCTAACGGCTGGCTGCTGAAGGAGGGAGCCAACCACTGTCTTTGGCTTTGAGGAGACAGAGGAATGAAATTATGTAATCATAACCTTCCTTAAGGTAACCTTTCATGACATTCACTCAGAATTCAAGAAAACCATGAGCCAGGCACAGCGAAGGGGAATACAGAGATAACGTATGTAACTCAGTCTGTGCCCCCAAGGAGTTCCCAGTCAAATGGGGATGAGAAGCATTAAGTGTGCTATTACAACACTGTAAGAAAACTGCTCTGACTGGGTTAATACAAAATACAGGAGGAACAGCACAGGACAAACCCATGTCTGCATCTGATAACTGGGATAACTGGGAGGGTTCCACAGAGAGGTGGTTTCTAACTTGAGATCAGAAGGAGGGGGACCATCATGCGGTGGTGGGGAGGGGAGGAAATATAATTTTGACAGAAGAAACAGTGCAAAGGTGTGGAGATATTGGGAATTATCTGTTACAGAAACTACAAAGTAACTACAAATAATTCTAATGTTATCCCATTATTAGTCTAGTATGCTCCTGTACAGGTATCACATTTTACGGGTAAGTCATGAGATAGAAACTAACCAAGGCATGGATGGTTTAAACGCAGTCTTAAGGAAGTGCCTGGACCATAGGGCAGGAAACCAGTACTTTCCTGCAATGTCAGCCTCTTGATAGCTCTTATCTCAAGCACAGGGCTTCAATAAATGCATCTGTTATCCTATTTTACCCATCAAAAACTTAGTAAAAACTTCCTACCTCCCAGGGAGTGTTTCAACCATTAACTGCCCCAGAACGCAGTTAGCACTTTGAAAACAGAAGTTGCTTTTCATATACACGAGTGCACACAAAGTATATGAAATACATACTCATATAATATAGCGTATTAAGTACATGATGATCTTCAAGGACTTTCTCATGTGAAAGTCAAGTCAATGAGAAGATCGGTATGTAACTTCTGTATCTTTGATCTCTTTAGTGAATCAAGACTCAAAATGGATATACACAGGGGTGTCTGCGTGGCTCAGTCACTTAAGCATCTGACTCTTGATTTTGGCTCAGGTCATGGTCTCAAGGTTCATGAGACTGAGCCCCGCATTGTGCTCTGTGCTGACAGAGCCCACCTGGGATTCTCTCTCATCCTCTCTGCCCCTCCTCACCTCGTGTGCACTCTCTATCTCTCAAAATAAATAAATAAATTTTAAAATAAAGAATGGGTATACATGGTTATCAGCAGATATTTTTTTAACCCAAGGAAGGCACATTTAGTAAGTAAGTACATTCTTTGGGCTCTCCTTTATAATATGTCTTGTAAAGGACTTAAAGAATTACATTACGAGGATGAGGATTTCACATTCCAAGGCTTCTCTGTTTATGGTACATGTGAAAATCAGCTTAACATTCCTGTAAGCACACATTTCTCATGGAAATTGAGAAAGCTCTTGTACTAGAAGTGAAAGAGGGAAGTTAATGGATTTGGCTGAACAAAGACGAATCAGAAAAGATTCAGTCTAAATTCTTTTCCGATACACAATTCTATTTTCTTACCTGAAAGTATGACCAATAACAACGGAATAAACCAATGACCAATAGCCAGGTTCAAAAATCAGAAGCTATGATGATTGGATAACCCTGTGAATATACTAACACTGAACTGTATACTTAACTGGGTGAATGGTATGGTATATGAATTATATCTCAGTAGAGCTGTTACAACTGAGAAGCCAGACCTCAATCTTTGTTTATTTTACTGCCTCAACTGCCTTTCAACAGAAACAGGATAGTGAAAGTAGATAGGGTTGTAGCCTAACTGTAGGTATTCAAGCTAGGCTGCATTCTAGGTTCAAATATGTTCTAAAATGATTGCTATTCCATTTGATTACATTGAACTGGTTCTGGAGAAAAATCTTTAGGACTTTCCTTATCCTCACTGAGCATCCACGTCTCATCTATTAAATCTTGGCAACAATACCTATCTCTTAGGGGCATGTATTGGAAACAACTCAGTTTTTAGGGTCTGACACAAAGGAAGCCCCAAAGATGTCTGCTGAATCTGAGTGCAGAAAAAGGATCACAAAGGGGAAAAGCAAGTCCATTTTAATTAGTCTTTAAGTGAAGATGATCAGGTAAATTTCTTGAATTTTGAATAAGCATATAGCACTATATACAAGACAATACAACTTTGTACTCAACTTCACTTCTTTCAAAAACATTTCAATTAAAATTACTTATTTTTTCTTAAGATTTTATTTCTTTTTTTCAAAAAAAATTTTTTTTTTCAACGTTTATTTATTTTTGGGACAGAGAGAGAGAGACAGAGCATGAATGGGGGAGGGGCAGAGAGAGAGAGGGAGACACAGAATCGGAAACAGGCTCCAGGCTCTGAGCCATCAGCCCAGAGCCTGACGTGGGGCTCGAACTCACGGACCACGAGATCGTGACCTGGCTGAAGTCGGACGCTTAACCGACTGCGCCACCCAGGCGCCCCTTAAGATTTTATTTCTAAGTAATCCCTACACCCAACGTGGGGCTCAAACTTACAGCCCTGAGATCAAGAGTCACATGCTTCACCGACCGTGCCAGTCAGGTGCCCTACAATGGAAATTACTTGTATTATGCAGTGGCAAATTATACTAGAAAGAGCGTAACTTTGATGCCAAAGACAGCGGGATTCAAATGTTGCTTTTTGTTCATGTTTATTACCAGTATAAACATGGGTAACTTAGGGTCTATTGGAAAACTTACATTAATGGGATTATTATTAACATATAGCAAAATCCCAGCATCAAAACAGAAAAAAAAAAAAGGTCACCTAACTTAGAACTTTAAAAATTAATCCCATTTGCACCAGGAGGAGGCCTTCAACACCCCTATTAAAAGGAATACAAATGGTTCTCAAATGTTATTTAATGTAGAGTGTAGAGTAGGAAGAAGCATAAGAGCTTAATTAATTAACCTAATATATATATTTTTCACAGAGGAAGGAGTTTCCTGTCCAATCAGATACTAATTTTCATTTTCTTTCTACTGTGTTCTATGAAAACCCAGTCAGTTTTCTTGGCCAAAGTGGGCAAATGGGAGAACACTCAGACTGTTGAGGATCAAATTCTCAAATCCTTCAGTGAAATAACTCAAAGCAGAACAAATTAAAGTTCATAAAGAGGTAATAAACTATCATCACTACAAGTAACCCTTCCTCAATATCCAGTGTGCATGTAAACACAGACGTGTATGTATACACGCATGCACATGCATGCCACACCCAATTCAGACATCAAAATTCACATGATCAAAGAAAATAAATGGTTCAGATGCATAACAAGAGAGTAAGAATGTTTTAGTTTTTTCAGAGGTCTGTATCCCTGGTATTATGTAAGTATTAACTGTTACAGATGTTACATGGTATTAACAAATATTAAGGGTTTGGTATTATAATTATGCAAGACACTCTATAGCTGATGTAATTCCATATACAAATACGACTTACTTAGTGTTACTTCCTCTTAAAAGACTACGATAAGAAATTTTCTTTTAAAAATTGTTTTCTTTTGGGGTGCCTGGCTGGTTCAGTTGGTAGAGCATGGGATACTTGATTTTGGGGGTTGTGAATTCGAGCCCCATGTCGGGTGTAGCAATTACTTAAAAATAAAATCTTTAGGGGCACCTGGGTGCCTTAGTGGGTTGAGCGCGCCTGACTCTTGATTTTGGCTCAGGATCAAGCCCCATGTTGGGCTGAGCATGGAGCCTGTTTAAGGTTCTTTCTCTCTCCTTCTGCCCCTTCCAGGCTTGTGCACGCTCTCAAAAAAGAGAGACAGAGAGAGAGAAATTAAAAAAAAAAAAAAAATTTTTTTTTAAACATTTATTTGTTTTTGAGAGGCAGAGTGAGACAGAGCACAAGTGCGGGAGGGGCAGAAATAGAGGGGGGCAGGACACAGAATTCTAAGCAGGCTCCAGGCTCTGATCTGTCAGCACAGAGCCCAACACGGGGCTCGAACTCACGGACCTTGAGATCCTGACTGAGCTGAAGTCAGATGCTTAACTGACTAAGCCACCCAGGCACCCTGGGAGAGAGAAATTTTTAAGAAAAGAATTAAAAAAAGAGTTTTCTCCTAACACGACTTTGGTCTAGATACCTCAAAAATAATTGAAAGAAAAAAAATGTTTAGGGACCCCCATCCCTTGATTTTACAAACCTCTTGCCATACAAAACTTACTAAAATCAAATTTCACATGGGGCAAAATTCACCCATTTTGCTAATCTCCAAAGACTTTTAATAAATCCATTTAACACCTGAAAGAAGAGGACTTTAGAAAATTCAGAACTTCTGAGCTACAAATACAAACTTACACAAAAGTATATTTTAGTACTTATTTGGAGTTTCTCTCTACAGTACTGCTATTCACAGAGAAAATCTACTTCAAAGGTAAGGAATATAACTAAATACATTTTAGTAGACCCAAGGCAAAATATCTTAGGAATTAACAAAAAATGTGCCAATACACTGTTGTGTATTTTCTTGCTTTTTCTTCCAGCTCTTAATAATAAAAGTCATGGCCCATGTTTTAAAGCTAGAAAATGAGATCTTATTTGTGGAACAAAAGAATCTTGAAATCAAAGGTTCCCACACTTCATTTTAGGCAACATCAGAGTTTCTTTCACAATTTATCACTAGCATTGCTTGACCAGGAACTCAAGCCACCAGAATTTCACAAATCCTTTAGTACCTACATACCTCGCTTAGTGTACCCTCTACTAGAAACTTCATTTCATTCAACAAATATTTACAAGGTATCTATATGCTAGGTACAGGTGCTGGGGATAAAAAGGGAAATAAAAGTAGGGAAAAATTAGTAGCTGTCCTTACTGAAAAAGCAGCTGAGAGGAAACACCAACAGAGAAAGAGGTATGGTAATGGCTTGATTAGCCCCTAAAAAGAGAGCCAACAGCTAACGGACCTCAATAAAGGTCCACAGAAAGCCATCCCACTCAACGACAAGTGTTTGGTCAAATGCTTTTAATACTAACTTCATCCAGTTTGTGAGGCAGCCAGTGGGATTTCTGAGGGGAGTTCTGTTTGCATTTCTAAATTCTTCCCACCTGTAAGATAGTCATCTTAGCCCAAACTGACCATTTTCTTTTTTCTTTTTTTTAATTTTCATTTTTTAATGTTTATTTATTTTGAGAGAGAGGGAGACAGAGTGCAAGCAGCAGAGGGGCAGAGACAGAGGGAGACAGAGTCTGAAGCAGGCTTCAGGCTCTGAGCTGTGTCAGCACAGAGCCCGATGCGAGTCTTGAGCCCAATGTGGGTCTTGAACCCATGAACCGTGAGAGCATGATCTGAGCCGAAATCAGATGCTTAACTGACTGAGCCACCTAGGTGCCCCTGACCATTTTCTTTTTAAGTTTACTCACCTTTAATATTGCCTCTCCAGAGTTATGACTGGCACATGCCTGGAACTGACTGAAGGAGAGTAAACTATCAAGGAGTTCCCTGATCCCCTTGGTACCTTTCCATGGTCCTGGGAAGTCTTGCCACATTCTGTTCCAGTTACCTTTAGGACAGAAAGCCCTTCTCACCACAAACCCACGGACATCTGCTCTGGATATAGACAGCTGGGAGCCTACTAGTCCTTATTCCTGATTTAGTCACAACTGCTAGAAAGCACCTGAGTACCTTGCCTAGTGCTCATCTTACTAACCCTGAGAGAACTTCTCAAAGTTAGTAACAGATACTCAGGTATAGCTACACTATTAAAAGGCTACTTGGCAGTTTATTAGGAGACCCCAGCCATCAGGACTAAAAATGAACACAGAGTTAGACAACTGTTGCTCATGATTGTGGCTGAACTGTAACTTTCATCTGTCTCTCTCCTTTTCTTCCTCCACTTGCATCTGAAGTCCTAACCTAAAGAGGAGAATTTCTTTTACCTGCATGTCCCCAGGCATGACACGGGAAAAAATTTAATAAAAGATGGAATCCTGGTGACCTATAACAGCATTCTAGGAGTGGGCACAGAAGGCACCGAACCTATGAGCCAAATACTGTTAATGACAGTGACATATAATCATGCCGAAGTCAACATAATCAGCTTTGACAGGAGTTCTTCAAAGTCCAAATGGACAACACTATACAACTCTTTTCAACGGGTTATTCTGAAGGTAACTTGTTTTGATAGACCATGCAGTTTGGCTCATGATTAAACATTCTGCAGAAAAACAAGAAGACAAAGGTAGGTTTGGGCACGCCCTCACCAGGAGATAAGACCAAGGTCTGATTCTTGAAGGAGGGCAGGTGATAAGCCAGTGTGAACTTTGGGACAGAGGCAAAGAGGCACCATTTTAGCACATAGCTAGGTGATATAAAGGCCACGCGGGAATGGGCCTGAGAGAGGCAGACTCCCTGAGACAATGAAGCTGCCAAAACCTGACTGTCCTTCTCCCTGTCCTCCTGAGGTTTTCTGCCCTTCCGACCATGTACTGGATGCAGATGTTCTGCCCATATCTGTGTGCGCAGTTTGCCGGAGTCAAGAAACATTTCAGTCAGAATACATGTCAAAGTGCTGAATAAGTACCTAGCACATGGTAAGTGCTCAGTGAGAGCTGCTGCTATTATTCACCGTGTTGAATAAGGCATTTTGGATAAAGGACCCTATAAACATTCTTTACTACTAGGTAATGAGAAGTTTGTCTTTCATGATGTGCCCATGTAAAAGCAATGGAATCCAGATGTTCTCCACTTAGCTGTGGCTTCCAAGAAATTCAGCTAAATTTTATATAGGCGTTATAACCATTAACCCTTGGCCTGAATCTTTGTTTATGTATTCACTCCCTCATCCCTCCATCCATGAAAGAGGTCTGTGTACTCAAGCGTTAACATGATGTAAGTTCCTGGAGAAACTCTGGTGAGCACATCCGGACAGATTTCCTTTCTCATAGAGCGCACAGTGTAGGAGAGACAACTATTCATGGAATTGAAGATACAAAATGGTCAACCGAGAGGAGCTACCCAGCAGAGGACCAGACAGGCAGATTTGCCCTGCAGGGAGAGAAGAGTAAGCTTTGTGACCCCTTGCTTTAACAGGCCCCTTTCAAGGTCCTGCACCTACTTTTCCATCTCTAACTCTGTGTTCTTTTCCTTAAAGACAGCTCCCCAATGTCAGATAACAGAAGATCCTGACCTTCCCCTGCTTGCATGGCATCATGAAGGTGGATAATAGGGGCTTTTCCTCCAGCTGGCAAGGTCAAGGAAGAAGTCCTGAGTGGAGCCAGGTGTGGACAGAGTGCGGGGGTGCTAGGCCAGATGAGGAAAGAGCCTCTGAGGAACTGAGGTGTCGGCAGCCAGCAGGCAGCCTGCAGTAAGCCATAGGGAAGTTTCTGATGTTATCAAACTAAGGGCAGCAGGGAGCCACTGATGTGTTCTGAGCTGGAGATGGGAGGTGGGTGAAAATCGGGATTGTGTCTTTTCAAAGATTGCTGTGGGCCTCAGGGAAAGGCTAGTGATGGAAGACATGAGATTAGGAATGCAGCTACTGATTACTCTGGGCAACAGATGACAGTGAAGACTGGACTGTGGGTGGACAAGGGGCGGAGACGGTAGCCTGGATGACTTATGAGCCAACAAGCTGAAGAAGTAACAATTGGACTTAATGGACTGGGTGAGGAAGGCAAAGGAGAGAAAGATGTCAGGGATGACCCCCAGATTTCTTTCAATTCTCTACTTCATTGTTTCATATGCTTGTTCTTTTAGATCCATTTACAGGATTTCATGTTTTCCTAAACCCTTCAAATCTTCTTTTTCCCCTCCACGCATCTTCCAGAATCCTTTATTTCTTTTTTTTTTTTTTCCAAATCCTTTTTAAAAGTAAGCAGATTATATATAAGTGAAAAGAAATATAAGCCCTCACATGCTAGGGCATGAAATCTATAAGCAATGTTTGAAAAACACTGCTTTAGTGCTATCAACATACAGATGATTGGGAACTATGTTTTTACTGTACTTCTGGGTTGAAGCACAATTTCAAAACCAAAAATAGTTCTGCCTTCATCTATATTTAGAGAACACATACATATAATGCACTGCACTCTACAACACTATATGCAATATAATCAAGAGACAGCCAGTATATAATACTGTAAGAATCCTATAGTCAAAGCTTGTGATTTTTTGTGCTAATAAAACCTGTTTTCTGTAATAAACTAAAATAGGAACTAGTAAAAAAAACAAACAGGGGCACCTGGGTGGCTCAGTCAGTTGAGCGTCCAACTCTTTTTTTTTTTAATTTTTAAAAATTTTAATGTTTATTTACTTTTGAGAGAGACAGAGACAGAATGCGAATGGGTTAGGGGCAGAGAGAGAGACACACACAGATCCGAAGCAGGCTCCAATCTCCGAGCTGTCAGCACAGAGCCTGACGCAGGGCTCAAACTCATAAACTGTGAGATCATGACCTGAGCTGAAGTCGGCTGCTCAACCAACTGAGCCACCCAGGCACCCCGAGTGTCCAACTCTTAAAAAATTTTTTTAAATGTTTTTATTTATTTTTGAAGGACAGAGAGAGAGAGAGACAGAGACAGAGACAGAGCATGAGTGGGGGTGGAGTAGATCATGAGATCATGACTTGAGCTGAAGTCAGATGCTCAATCAGCTGAGCCACCCAGGTGCCCTATCCCAAGCGTCCAACTCTTGATGTCAGCTCTGGTCATGATCTCAGAGGTGTGGGATCAAGCCCCATGTTGGGCTCTGCGCAGAGTGTGGAGTCTGCTTAGGATTCTCTCTCTCCCTCTGCCCCTCCCCAACTCACACACATGTGTGCGCTCTCCTTCCATCTCTAAAAAACAAACAACCCCCCCCCCCCCAAATACCTTCATTAGACCTTTCACAGGAGATACAGAAAGGCAGCAGAGTTTCATTCTGTACTGTTTTCTTTAGGTTAATATTAAAATGAGTTTATATCTCATAAGTAAATAATAGCCAGGGAGTCCAATGGCTGTGAAGATGGGGCAAAGATATAAGGGGGAATAGTATGAGAACACAACCAAATACTTTAAACCTATACAAAAATATTCAAATGGCATAATTTATGAACAAATAATCTAGAGTCTCTTTTTACTGAACTAATAATTAAAAAAAAAATTTCAATTCCTGTAAGGTGGTAAGCATAATGGAGAAGAATGTGGCTTCAGGAGGTAGCCTGCCTGAGTTTTCATCCCAACTCTACCTCTCACCGCTTCATCTGTAAAACAGACATACAATTAATGTCTCACCCATCATTAGTGGTGTAAACCTGGGCCTTCATTTTCTTTTTCAATGAAGTGGGGATAAAATACCACTGTGGCAAGAGAGACAAAACATCCAGTATAATCTTGAACACACAGTAGGCATGCTAACTGAATGTTCCCACACACACCACTCTCCAAACCTGGCTCTAGATGTCCAGAAAAAAATTAAGGAAGGTTGGAGCCCCTGAAGAAAGCCCTGAGAGAAAAAAGGACCATGAAGGATTTGAGGGAGAAGAAAAAAACAAATGAAGAAAAAAGAATAGGGGAAAAAAAATCAACAACAACCCAAGATAAGAAGGAGGGGACTTCAAGATAATAATAAAGGTGTAAATCAAATACCGTAAAGGTTAAAAACTATCAAAATTCCTGGGGCGCCTAAGTAGTTCAGTTGGTTGAGTGTCCGACTTCGGCTCAGGACATGATCTCATGGTTCGTGAGTTTGAGCCCCGCATCTGGCTCTCTGCTGTCAGAGCAGAGCCCGCTTTGGATCCTCTGTCACCCTCTCTCTGCCCCTGCTTTGTTCATGTTCTCTCAAAAATAATAAATAAACATTAAAAAAAAACCTATCAAAACTCTTAAGAATCATTAATGACCTTTGACAATCTCTATTACAGTGGAATTCATTACTGACATTCAAAACCATCTTATTAGGTTTAACAAAAAAAAATTCTCCCAAAGGTCAGCCTTCTAAAGTAATGAATATAAAACTTTATTTCCGAATTAGTGATAAACTGGTAAACTTGGCTGAATATAACTTTTGTCCTATTTCAAAGGGTTTGATAAAACAATGTTTTATTCAGATTCAATTTACTTAATCTTATTTCTAAGTGCTTAACATCTATTTGTGTTGCTCTTGTAAAAATTACAAATCATCTCTAGAAAAGCAGATCTGATAGGATACTTAACTGGTAGCCCTTCACTTGCTATAGTGTGTATGGAATTAATGGTCTTTTCCTTTTCCCAAATTATGATGAATTAGTGGAGTTTTCATAGAAAGCCACAATCATGATGATATAATTTATAACATTCCCCCTAGTTATAAAGAATTAGTGAAGCTGTAAAGCCAAATCACAATTGAATAGTCCATAGTTTGTAAAAAGTTCTGAAACTTTTCATATTGGGAAGGTACAATGACCTTACCTATACGTACAGTTACCTTAAGTATAAACAAGCATAATTTTTAATTTAGTACACTGCTACTTATCTTAGATGAGTTGCTTCTTTAAAGATTACGTGAAATTACGGACCTTAAAAAATTTGGGGTATTTACTTTCTGAAAAAGCATGACATCTATTCAACTCTGAAAAAATGGCTCAAGATAACATTTTTGAAAAAAAGTGTTACATACTCAAGTACCAACGTATTTATTGAAGCATCTGCTGTTTTAATTGTAGAGATCATAAACAGTGTTCCTCAATCGATTTCATGTCATGGCCCACAGAGAAAAGGACATTTTTGCACGCCCTTGGGTAAACTGAAGAGGGTAAACACAATCAAGGCCGTGGGCTTCAGGCTCCACCCAAATGAGTGGATATTTCAACCATCTGGTACCCATTCCTGGCACAGATTGGGAACTGCAGACTAAAGTATATATAAGATATTTGATGTAAATTAAGGTCTAAAATCTTCCAAGTGATAGAATTTACCCATCTGAAGTGTGATAATTTTTGGAATGATTAAATGTTATTTTCCATTCTTCCTCATAAGAGCCAAACCCCAGTAAAAACAGATCATTATAGCCAAGAAACAATTTGCTCATTTATCTAATTTTACATGCGACACTTTAGAACTACAATAATGTGTAGTGTCTTGATGGACCAATATCATTAGGTAGAGGCCTGCTAATGCTAAAATGGAGGATGGCTGTTCAATCGCTCATGGACTCAGCATCAAGCACTGTATGTTGCGTGAAAGTATTAAGGATTTGAGGTTGAAGTTAACTTACCTGGCCTATCACAGACTTCAGGAAACCTTTGTTGTCATTAAGCCCTCGAGCTCCTATCACTACATGTTATCAACAAATACTTGGCTTAAGTAATGTGATAGGTGCTGAGAATATGTATATACTAGAGCAAGACACATACAGTCCTTGACCTCCCAGAGCTTAAAGATCTGCCCATGCTTACTTTAAGTATGTATACTGGAAAACAGGAAGCATGAACCACTACCACCATTCTGCCCAGAATTATTTAGGGTCAACGGTCCTAACACATCCTGATCTAAAACGGCAACAAAGTAAGTGTATGGCTGTCAAGAAGCCTGTCAGAGCTGAGACCAGTACTATGCAATAAAAGTGAAAATATAGTTTGCTTTCTGAAATGGAAAATGTTTGAGTGACAAATGCTAAACACAAGAGGATGCCAGGAGAAGGTATAACTGGGACTAGCTCAGGAAAACCATGAGTTGTCACCTTTACAGGCCACCTGAGCTAGAAATATCTGAGGCTGTTATGCGAGGCTGATGTATCAATACGAGTCCAGATTTTTTTTTTTTAATTTTTTTTTCAACGTTTATTTATTTTTTGGGGGACAGAGAGAGACAGAGCATGAACGGGGCAGAGAGAGAGGGAGACACAGAATCGGAAATAGGCTCCAGGCTCTGAGCCATCAGCCCAGAGCCTGACATGGGGCTCGAACTCACGGACCGCGAGATCGTGACCTGGCTGATGTCGGACGCTTAACCGACTGCGCCACCCAGGCGCCCCGAGTCCAGATTTTTGTTAGGCAAATAATCTGTAGACACATCGTATCTTAAATATTTCATCCTATAGCAGTTGATTGAAAGTAGTTGGTATGTCAAGACAGTCTTTACAACTTTATGAATGGGGACTGACCTTCTATCATGGTAGTATGTTGCGTATTATAATTATTTTCCAGCAAGAAATCTAAAATGTTTACAAAGATGAAATAGATATAAACCATCTAAACAGTATCTCCTATCCATTAGGAAATGTGCAGAGAATGTACAGAATAGTTGTCCTATACGAAGCAGAAGGCCGCTGAAGCTGCTCGTAGCTTGGAGTGCCCTGCAAGGTGGGCTGAGAGCATCCGTATTTTGGCAAACACGTACGTAATTGTGCTATTAGTGTGCCACACCACACCAGCTGAGAAACTGACCCAAATTATGCAATACATTGATGGATGATGTTTGTTTAGTCATTTGACAGTGAAGAATACAGGAGGGCAGGATGAATGATAATTTCTCTTAGGAAGAGAATATATCAATATTATCTTTCAGAAAACGCTCTGTAGACGGTGATGAAAGGCTACCTGGAGTTGTACTGAGTGTGAAAATATAAGTGCCGAGACAAAAAGCCTGGAGGGAAGTTCCATGCTGTGTATGCTTATGTGTCTGGTGTCACCAATTTTTACCACAAATCCATTAGTTGAGGAAGAGCTATAAACTGCCCTTTCCATGTTTATGCTCTTAACCGTGGATGGCACACCTTCTGGAAAGGGAAGGAAAAAAGTAAGAGGTGTTGAATCCCATTATTACCTACATATGGCAACTGCTACATCTTCCAGAGTAGGTCCAGATGGGGGAGAAAAAAAATCCCAAACACTCATTTTCTCCCAGTTTGACTCCCCTCCCCCACAGTTTGACTTTTAATCGACATAGTTCTTTGTTCCTGTGGTAGAGACAACTGACTATCCTCCAGAAACCATTCTCCCTTCCTACTTTTTGGTAACAGACACCTGCTACCGTCACCACTCAGTTGAGCCACATGTACTGTCCAGGTAGAGATCATATTTTCTAGTCTTATTTGCAACCGGGTATGGCCATGTAACTGAGCTGGGGAAACAGAATGTGAGAGGTGCCCGTTCACTTCCTGGTAAGCTCCATAAAGACAAGGCTACTTGATTCAGCCTTCCTTTTTCCTTTTTCCTGCTGGCTGGAAAAGGGAAGCAGGCACAACCTTAGAAGCCATGGGTAAGGCACAGCAGAGCTGTGTGCCAGCCGCAGGCTGCTCGCATCTGGACGGAGCCATTCTATTTAAGATGCAGCTGTTACAGTTTAACTGGTACCATAATTAATAAAATTTCAAACTACTCCAAAATGCCTCTTAAATACGAGGGTCCAGAAACAGAAAGATTTGGATGATCTCATTTGTGAGTACTTCTTTGTGGTTTCCCAGAACACAGAAGAGTGGAGGCTTTCCCAAAAGTAGGGTTCAGGGAAAGCATGACACTGTCAGATCCAAATTATTAAAAGGGCAATAAGGAACCCCTGGAAGGGCCTGAACGAGGAGGAGGGCGATGAGATCACTGCCCTGATTTAGAAAGAATTCTGCCCAGAGTATGGAAGTAGGACTTGAGGTAGGAAAGACTGGAAGGGGGGAAGTGAGTGTGAAAGTCATACTAAGTTGAGGTGACTTCCAGGTAAATTTAGTTTTTTAGCTTGAATAGCTAGGACTGGTGTAATACACTAAGTAGAGATTACTAGAAGTCACTTGACTTAAATCTCAGGGGAAGGATCCAGGATGGAATTATTCATTTGTGACTAATCAGTATATGAAAGATGAGAGGACGCAAGGGGAGTACAAATGGAGAAAAAGATCAAAGAATCCTGGGGATCACTACCATTTAGGGAACAGGTGGGAGAAAAGGATTCCGTGAAGGAGGAGAAGGGGGTCAGAGAAAGAGAAAGAGAACTGTGTTCTGGAAGCCCAAGGGGGCAAGTCAAGGATGTTAAGGAGTAAAGAGTGACTGGTGGGTCGGCAGTCAAGGTCACTTGAGACCTGAGCCCAAGCACTGTTGGCAAAGAAGTCCAGCTCACTGAGTGTAAGGATATTAGTGGGAATGGGAATGTTTGCTTCTGGAACGTGGGCTGGGAAGAAAAACAAAAGGCTGGAACAATAGCAAGAAAGGGAAGCAGGTTTGATGGAAGGGTATACTTTTTAGGATGGGAAAGGAGTGGGGAGTTGGAAGTTAAAAATAACAGGGTGCAAAAGAACAGAGATGTTTTTATATGGCTGTTTGTTACCTGGAACATAAAGTTAAAAGATAGTGCAGTAAACCCATTTCTACAAGAAGCTTCAGCTCAAGGATGCAACATGCTGTTCTGACTAAGTTAAGGTAAAGGGATACAGAATTCATAGTTCTAAAGAAATTCTTTAACTGAGTTTGGATATATATTGTTTGCTTTTTCTCTTCAGTAAGTCGGTAAACATTAATCTCGCTATCCACTATATTACTTACCCAGTTGTAAAACTTTAAAGGGTCCTTTGTGGGGAACGTTGAAAGAAAAAAAGAATTCCACAACTCCTCTCACTTTGAAAAGAAAACACCACACACAGACCTGTGAGTTAACAGCTCTGTGTACGTTCAAGTAATCTAAACAGCATCAGGAGCTCTCACCCCCTGAAACTGTTAAGGTCGAGCATTAAAAGAACTCAAGTCAGATTACACTGAAAAGAAGAAGGTGGTCAAAGAACTATCTATCATTGCTAAGGAGAGTGTTAGTGACCTAAAGCAGCTTAATTTACTTCTCGTTTCCTCAGCCACAGCATGGAGGGGAAGACGGGGTGAGGAGGAGGTAGTGTATGATGCTGGCATCTGTCAGTGACAATCTTTCTGTTTTTACTTGAGAGAGAGAGGGAGGGTGAGACAGAGAGAGACTCCACTGATGTGTAACCTTAACTGACCGAGCCACCCAGATGCCCCTGTGAGTGACTATCTTGGCTGTGAGATACCATCACATAACAAGGAGACCGCTGAACATTCACAGGAGACAGGAGGAAAACTGCCCCCACCGAGGAATCAACACACACCCAAGCTCATGAAACTGTCACATCCCCCTGAGCAGTTTTAATGCCTGTTCTAGTTTTATTGAGAAAAAAAAATGAGATTTAGAAAGCGTGAATTACCAAGATCACACAGCTAACAAACAAACAAACAAACAAACAAACAAACCAGGATTCAAAGCCCCATCTGACTCTACCAAGCCCATTCCTATCCCCTTGACCTTGTTTTAAATTGGAAATCTGGGGTGTCTGGGTGACTCAGTGGGTTAAGTGTCCGACTTTGCCTCAGGTCATGATCTCACAGTTGGTGGGTTCGAGCTCTGCGTTGGGCTCTGTGCTGACAGCTCGTTGGGCTCTGTGCTGACAGCTCGGAGCCTGGAGCCTGCTTCAGAGTCTGTGTTTCTCTCTCTGCCCCTCCCCCAGATTGTGCTCGCTCTCTCTCTCTCTCTCTCTCTCTCAAAAATAAAATAAACATTAAAAAAAGTGTTTTTTTTAAAAATTGGAGATTGGCTCCAATTAAATTAAAAAATGTCCCCCTATTTATGAATTATTAGAAGGAATGCTTAAGTAAAGGAGACATAACCCTGGTGTTCAAAGGCTGCCTCAGGACACAAGGAGCAAAGTCTAAAAAGTGAAATGACCATTTACAATCCCACTGCCATTTCATAACAGGATTACCTAACACCTTTATCATCATCTCAGCTTTTAAAAGCACTTACGTGGATTCCAACTAATCTGATCCTTACAAACCCCTGGGAGACAAAGAAATAGTGTCAACGTCACTTTTTTAGCCAAGAAATTGTTGCAACAAGGCAGTGGCCCAGCTGATACTGGAAGCCGAGAGCTCTGTAATGTCAAACAGTGTACTTACTAGAATAGATGGTCTCACAGTTTTACCTAATCTTCAGGAGTAGTTAGTGAAGTCAGACCAAATACTCACTAGAAACTCTTCTTGCACTGCAGCTTATGAAGCTTTCCTTTTTATTCTGAATTCATTTACTATAAACTGTAACTGTAATTCTTAAAGAGTAAATAACTCACTTGGGCCTGCCAGCTCTTGGTGCAAAATATGTACTGACTGCCCAGGGTGAACAGAGTACTGCTGTAGCTATGACTGTAGGAATCCTACAGGAAGGTTAAGAGACTTCAATCAGTGCTAAGAATGTTAGTCAGTGGTGGGACTGCCTGCATTTACTACATTCTTATAATTCTACCTTGACAAATCAATTTCCTTCAGTGCTTCTGAAAAGATGCACCTTTGGCTCAGTCTCTGAGAATGAAAAATACTG
The DNA here is from genome assembly GCF_022837055.1 of Prionailurus viverrinus. Classification (NCBI taxonomy): domain Eukaryota; kingdom Metazoa; phylum Chordata; class Mammalia; order Carnivora; family Felidae; genus Prionailurus; species Prionailurus viverrinus. The sequence continues at coordinate 138,237,750 of NC_062568.1, forward strand.
GTATTAGGGAAAATAGTTCTACCTATTATTTTTAATTCAATGGTTACACAATCAAGCCCATCAAGTTACATCCTAATAATCTATACCTAATGGCTACTTTCCATAAAGTATAGTATGTGAGCAGGTAGTGTGTTTCTCAAGTAACTTGGGTCTTTATTCACTAATAACATAATCACAAGGAGAAGAAAACCAGACCTGAATTGCAAAAGCGTCGCTGAAAGATGGTAATACCACCAATACAAATTACAGTCCTCCTATAAATCAGAGACCATCCTCAATCTCACAGAGAGCTTCCTGCCCAGTAAAATCTGCCTTGACTGGTTTTCTTTCTGTTGTTGCTGTTGAAAAACCGACAGAGACAGGTGCCTGGGTGGCTCAGTTGGTTAAGCGTCAGGACTTCAGCCTAGGTCATGATGTCGCCATTCCTGAGTTTGAGCCCCGTGTCAGGCTTTGTGCTGACAGCTCAGAGCCTGGAGCCTGTTTCAGATTCTGTGTCTCCGTCTGTCTCTCTCTGTCTCTGTCTCTGCCCTACCCCCACTTAGGCTCTGTCTCTCAAAAATAAACACTTAAAAAAGAAAAAAAAAGAAAGAGTGAGCCAGCCCAGGCAGCATCATGAGAATTTCACACACACACACACACACACACACACACACACACACACACACACACACCCCAAGCAGCAACATGGGAATTTCAGGCACACACACACATACCGTTTAAAGCCCAAGTGAGTGCATCTAGTTTTTAAGGAAATACTAACAACAAGAAACAGGTTGAGGGTATTTTCCACTGGTTTAAAAATAAAGCGTTCTACCCTTTAAAAAAAAAAAAAGAATCTTAGAATTATAGCAACAGGAAGCAGCAGCTGGATTTATCATCCTTCATTTCCTCTCAGAGTTGTAGTAAGGAACTCCCCATTGAGACAAAAGCAATGGAGGGGTAGCCTACTCCTGCTTGGACCCAGAGCCACATGCTGCTGTGCACTGGCTGGCCACTTGAAAATCAGCCCACTCACTTTGTCTTCCAAAGCTTTCCGTGACCAGGTCCTAGGCTTTGACAGAATGAGAAATCTGACCAGAAGTTAAACACACATAATGTAATAGCCCAGGGTCTAGGAAAGCCCAGGAACAACCCCCCTGCCCCAGATCTCTCTCCGGGGCTCCAGCAGGAGAGCTGGGCTTGGCTTCCTTCAGCCACTTGTGCATAGCACAAGTTCTTTATTTCTCTTGGCCTTGGTTCCCTCATCTGTGAAGTGGCAACAGGACCGCCTATTTCACAAGGTTGTACACGGGCAACGAGACAATGAATGTCAAAACACCCTGCAAGTCCCCCGTCAATAATAACACCCCAGAGTAACAGCAATACATACCCTTGTAGAAGGGGTTTTACCAGTTCCAAAGCTTGCACAAATATTATCTTTCCCTTTGACCCTCAAAATGATTCAGTAGCTTAGGTGGTGGCGGCTGCATCATCATCACCACCAACACTGTTATTAGTAGTGTTTTATAAATGAGCTGGTCTAGAAGAACATCATAGGAAAACTGCGTCTTCACTCCCTAGCAAGCATCCAGATCATTGGAATATACTTCTGGCAGCACATGAGAGGTAAGTACGAGGCTGGGAGTTATGAAAGCTGTGCACAATTCAGGTCTGCTACTCTGGGCAAGTCCCTTTAACCTCTGCAGGCGATATGATTCATCCATCTGTCATCGGGCTGGTGGGAGACAAAAATAAAATTAGACCTGGTTCCAGCTCTTGAAGAGCTCACTTGCAGGCGAGAGTGGGGGATGGAAAGAAGTGACATATAAACAGGATTAATTACAAAATGGTATTTGCTTAAAAGATGGAGTTGAACAAAATGCCTTGGGATCACAAAGCAGGAAATGACTAACTTTGGGGAACTCATGGAAGAATTCCTTTCATTTGTCAACTGGGAAAAGAAGGAAATCAGACCACACATTTATCAATGTCTCTCCGAGCTAAACCTCTGAGAAAACTAGGCTTAGAGAGGCTGTCAGCAATATTGATACACAGTACAAGTCTTCCTGGACACCTGTGCACAGCTGATACTGCATTTAAAACGATGCAGGTAGGGCACCTGGGTGGCTCAGTCGGTTAAGCGTCTGACTTTGGCTCAGGTCATGATCTCACTGTCCGTGAGTTCGAGCCCCACGTCAGGCTCTGTGCTGACTGCTCAGAGCCTGGAGCCTGTTTCAGATTCTGTGTCTCCCTCTCTCTCTGCTCCTCCCCCGTTCATGCTCTGTCTCTCTCTGTCTCAAAAATAAATAAACGTTAAAAAAATAAAAATAAAAAAAATAAAAAATAAAAAAATAAAATGATGCAGGTATCTTAAGCAGTAGAAAAGTGTACTTTAGAAACCTCTGAGGGGCATCTGGGTGGCTCAGTGGGTTGAGCATCCAACTTCGGCTCAGGTCATGATCTCGTAGTCCTTGAGTTCGAGCCCTGCATCGGGCTCTGTGCTGACAGCTCAGAGCCTGTAGCCTGTTTCAGATTCTGTGTCTCCCTCTCTCTGACCCTCCCCCATTCACGCTCTGTCTCTCTCTGTCTCAAAAATAAATAAACGTTAAAAAAATTAAAAAAAAAAAATCTCTGAGCAACAAGATTTTTCAGAATATTACTCAAATACAAATCATACTTGCAAGTCTGTAGAAGTCTGTGGGAGCTGGGTCTATAGTTAGCCCTATTTGTAGTAGTTATAAGACTTAGATCCTAGAGCCAGACTGTCTGGGTTAAACTCTGGACTCTACCTGTTCTCTAGCTGTGTAACTAGCTAAGCTACTTGACCTCTCTGTGCTTCAGATGAAATGCTGGTGGTGGTGGCAGGAGCAGGGGAGGAGGAAGAGGAGTAGTAACACCACCACCTACACCTACCTCACAAATTTGTTGTGAGGACTGAAAGAACTACTATAGGGCTGCCTAGGTGGCTCAGTTGGTTAAGTGTCTGGCTCTTGATTTCAGCTCAGGTCACGATTTCAAGGTTCATGGCATTGAGCCCTGTGTGGGCTTTGTGATGGCAGTGTGGAGCCCGCTTGGGATTCTCTCTCTCCCCATCTCTCTGCTCCTCCCCCTGTCGTGTGTGTGTGTGTGTGTGTGTGTGTGTGTGTGTGTGTGCGCGCGCGCGCGCGCGCGCACATGCACGCACTCTCTCTCTCTCTCAAAATAAATAAACATAAAAAAAAGAACTACTATATACACATACTTAGAGCAATTCTTGGCACATGATAAAGGCTGAGTTAGCTAGTATCATGATTTTCAGAAGTATAAGAATTGGCATTTTTTGGATTGCACTTCTACAGATACTCTCTTAAGTCTGAAAGTTTCCAATTTGGTCTCAATCCACAATTTTCATTTTTCAGAAACTTATCAAAAGTTCAATTAATCAAGAATGAAATAGGGGTGCCTGGATGGCTCAGCTGGCTAAGCGTCTGACTGCTTTAGGTCATGATCTCACAGTTTGAGTTCAAGCCCCACATCGGGCTCTGTGCTGACAGCTCAGAGCCTGGAGCCTGCTTCAGATTCTGTGTCTCCCTCTCTCTCTGCCCCTTCCCTGGTTGCACTCTGTCTCTGTCTCTTTCTCTCTCTCTCAAAAATAAAGATTTAAAAAAATTTAAAAGAAAGAATGAAATATAGGTTATCTGCTTCAGAAATACATACCCCCAAATTCTGCTTAAGTGAAACACACTAAGTATGATTTAAAAAACTGATTTCCAGGGACAGATCTGAAAGTAACATAGGCAATACAGGTTTATGGTGATAGAAATGCTTGCACTTTAGAAAACCAGATGCCTTTAAAGGGACTATACCAGAGTTTTGAATGATACTTTGGAATTATAAAAAAGCTGAAAATGAAAGAGGGAGAACGCCCATATTCTCACAAAATTTTTTTTTAATTTAGTTTTATGTTTAAAACATTTTAATACTTTAAAATAAATATTCAAGGAATATTAAATATGCAAATGTAGCTACCCACTGAAAAATATAAGCGTTTAAACAACAAAGCTCTTTTCACTTTTCTCACTGAATTCACGCAGAATTTCAGGAAATTACTTGGGCTGCTAACAGTATTCATCATTTTTATGTAGTAGCCATCATGTGAAATGGATTGTATCCAGATAAAATTAAACTTCTGTAAATCAAACTGCCATATTTTAATTGGTAGCATTAGCAACACTCACCAAACCAGAAGATTCTGCATTTAATATTTAATATATTAAACATCATCATCCCATTGGCTCTCAACCAAAATCAATACTTGCAGACTCTTGGGGCCTGTGGTTTTCATCTTAGTCAATAATGCTTAGCTTCAGGCCTCAAAATTAATCATTAAAATCTGCTGCTGCAAAAAATGTTCACTAGAACCCCACAAAAATAAAGAGAGGCAGGATATTTATCAGTCTTATGTTCTAGAAAGAATGGGATACTTTTTCTCAATACAAAACAGGTTTGTTTTGTGATTCTACTTAATGCTTTATAATGTATCCATAGGAAATGAAGCAAAATAATTCAAGCTATAATTTACTTAGATTCAAGTACATGCTAGACACATTTGAGGAGGGGTTTTACAGAAGTCCGTTTAATTGGCACAACACTTTGAGACAAATTATTTCCCTAATTTTACAGGTGAAAAAAAAAAAGCTTATAAATGTTAGGTAATATCCTCATAAAGTCACAGAGCTAAAAACTGAAAGACTGGGAAGCAAAACTAACCCTAAATACACACACACACACACACACACACACACACACACACACTTGCTTGTAGGTTATCCAGGTAATCATTTCAGAGACAGATAAAGAAGACTAAAAATGTTTCTTAATGAGGGAATTAGATGAGTCTACTTCATTTTGCTAATTAAGAATTACAAATGATATAAAACGAACCTAAAAGTGCTCTGTGGACATACGGTCAAAAATTTAGGAATAAACCTTATGAGAACAGAAATTTTAGGTGCCCCTGTAAGGTCAAAAGGCCATTTTCTCAACTAACCAATCCTTATAATCAAAGTTAATTAAAACCAAAAAGTATAGTGATATTTTAATAATTTTATAGAAAAGGTTTACTTAAAATAGGGCTCAACATTCAAACAATTCAGTGCCATTAAGTTTCATTGATGTACATTGAGAATGTTCATTGAGTTCATTGAGTCATTGGTGTTCACTGAGTATGCTCAGAAAATAGAGGAATAAGATTCTTTCACGCTTTTATCTGCTTAATTATATTGTGTGACGTCCTGCTATATTTGGTGCAATGATTTATAACTCCTAGAGTACCTGAGGGCCATAAACTCTTCCTATTAGCAGGTTTCCAGACTGTCCTGCCTTTTACTGTTTTATAATAAAATACTAAAATAATGTAACTAGTTTATGCATCAGGACAGCTGTTACTTTAGGCTCATACAAAAGAGAATTTAATAGTTAATCAACCCATCTAGGACAGCTTTATGATAAACATGACTCTAAAAACACTAGGTTGTTCTAGGAGAAACTATGCAAAGTTGATCGCATATTCCCAGAATAATGCATTCTTTGGGTACCCCAAGTTCTACTTCTAGAAGCAACAGCAAAGTGCTAGTAGAACTCTAGTTCTCGCCCTGACTAGCTATTGGATCCTAGCAATCTCTAGGTCTTAGGTTCTCTATCTGTAAAACAGATAAGACTGTATTAGATTATCTCTTCCTTCCTGACATTAAATTTTAAGATTCAGTTCACACTTAAAATCCAAACTCTAATATATCCTTCAAAGAGAGCCATCTGCCTCCCTTCCTCACCCGGAGGCACAGTCAGCTGCTCAGAGTAGCTGAGTCCCCACACTGCTTTATTCACAGTTCATTAGGGTAATCATTAGGATATAATTATTTGTTTACCCAACAGAGTATAAGTGTTTCCAGAGGAGAAACTGTGCCTTACTGATCTTCGTGTATGTCATATAAGACTGAGATTCTAATTGCTTGGTATATAAAAAATATGCAACAGATGTTTTAAAAATAAATTCTTTGAACTACCCTATGAAGCAGGCATTCATTTGGTACCTCCTTTGTATGGGCTCTAGGCCACATTCTGGAGATGAACCAAAGTTCCTGCCCATAAAGCACTTGCAATTTAGAAACAGGGCAATCATGTGTGATGATGAATAATAATACAAGTTTAGTACGTTTTAAGTCATAAGTTTTAAGTGAGTTTTATAGAAAAAAACATGCTCTTGGAGTTTAATATATCTAAGATCTTTTGATGCTTTAACATTGTGTGAGTGACCTTGCAAAGGCTTACCATTTCCCCTCTTCCAACTATTCTCCATATTATGGGTATGACTCTGTAGCATGCTCTTTTTTAAAAAAAAATTTGTTAATGTTTATTTATTTTTGAGAAAGAGACAGAGCACAAGTGGGGTAGGGTCAGAGAGAAAGGGAGACACAGAATCCAAAGCAGGCTCCAGGCTCTGAGCTGTCAGCAGAAAGCCCCAAGTGGGCCTCGAACTCACAAACCACAAGATCATGACCTGAGCTGAAGTCAAACGCTTAACTGCCTGAGCCACCTAGGTGCCCCTGTATCATGCTCATTTTTATTATTTTTTAATTAAAAAAAAATGTTTAATGTTTATTTTTGAGAGAGAGAGAGAGAGAGCGAGAGAGCGAGAGAGAGAGCGAGAGAGCACGCGCAGGGAAGGGGCAGAGAGAGAGAGGGAGACGCAGAATCTGAAGCAGGCTCCAGGCTCAGAGCTGTCAGCACAGAGCTCAACGCAGGGCTCAAACTCACGGACTACAAGATCATGACCTGAGCCAAAGTCAGACACTCTACCCACTGAGCCACCCAGGCACCCTTCATACTCATTTTTTAATGATTCAATTGTTCAGAAGACAAAGTGATCTTGATCTCAAAAGAGCAGAGACTGATTCAGAGTGGACAAAGACTTAGATACTTGAAGATAAACAAAAGAAAAAACATTTAGGGAAGACTAATACAAATTTGTAATGGGAGGTGTAAGTTAAATGTGAAGTTACCTCACGCTGGAGCACGGAAAAGAAAAGGAGTAAAAAGGTATGTTTTTTAGTCTGGAAGTGTTTAGCTTTCAAGTTCCAAAACATCATTTTGTGTAGTACTCGTCTGTTTTCTGGTATTTATTTCTCTTGTTCATGCACATCCCCGGCGGTTAGCAACAAAAGGGAGTAAAGGCTGATAGCACTGGTACATAAAGGCACCATGGAAGACAGGAAGCCCAGCACCTGAAGGATGGCCAAGAAGCCCTTCAGACCCTTTGCTGACAACTCATAATAGGCTCTCTGCATGAATACATGCTGACACATTTGCATGGAGGAGACTGAGGGGAACCGCTCTTTGCATTTCTTAAGTAGCACCTGAATTGAGATGAGCCGGGGTGCACATTGCAAACCCAGATTTCTGGGCTCTGCTCAGACGTCTCCCTTTCTACATGAGTCGCACCACGCAGTAAAGCAAACTAAACGTAGCTTGGGAACTCTGGCCAGCAAGGCTGAGGTGAGATGACTCAGCCGGTTAGAGCTGTGACCCTTTACTTCTGGACTCATTATTCTGGTTCTTATCCCATGGCTGCTACAAATGCACAAGCACGGACTGGTCTGACTCCAGAGCCCACCTGAGAACATGGAGTGGCTAACACAGCTTGGCACGACACATGGGCAGGTTTTCCCGAAGAAAGCCCCAGTTCCTGGTTGACAACCAGCTCCCAAGGGTTTGGCCGAGAACACTAACAAAAAGGTCACTGTCCTCCTTAAACTGTACAATTCTATTATTTAGAAAAGGCACAGAAGTTAGGGAAAGTAGAAAAGTTGGGTGGGAGGTGGGATTGTGGGATTCTGTCAGCTAAGTACTATAAATCAATTTCCAAAGCTATGAAATTTATCATGGTAATAATAATAAAATTTCTTTCAATGAGACTCTACTTTTTTCTATTCTTCAGGAACTGCAATGCATTTGCTTCTGTCTGAGCTGAGTGTTGCCACACAGGGTTCTCTGTATGTTGCTTATTCACCTGGGCTAAGTTATATATGCCACCAGATCACCAGGAAAAAAATGTGGCAGCCACATAAATCATGTGTTTCTACTCTACATCTGAAGCTTTAGCTAAAGGGCAGAGAAGGGCAAAGAAGGGCAATCTCAGGTTCAATCACACTGACAGATGCCGTATCTCCCTTCCATATCTCCCTTCCTCGCTAAATGTCCCTGGTGAGCAGGGCCAGGGTTGGCCTACTTTTGAATACAAGAACAGGTGTTGCAAGAGGACTTTCATTTACCCTCCCCATGTTATCACCCAGACAAAATTCCCCATAATAATAGACCTGGTCTCTCTCTCTGCCTTCCCCTTCCTCTTTCTTCTCTTTGGGACCTGCCTGCCTGCAGAGATGGTGCATTCCGGACTCCTCTCTTGTTGAGTGTTAGAATGCTTTACCTGCTGGCTGCCAGCTTCCGCTGTCCTGCTATGTTGGGGAAAAAGCGGGTAGTCTATCTAATTCAAGGATGAAATTTCAGAAGACGCACTTGGCTGCAGACCCAAAGCCACGTTCTCCAAAAAGTACTTTCAGTAATAAAGATGGCATTTTGCTGCCCATCAGCCTGACTCCTTTATCTTTCTCAGTGGCTTTTTAATTTGGGCAATGGAGGAGTTATTTTTGGCCCCCCTCAAACCTCAAGAGTGGGTAGGCCACTTGGCCTTACAGTTCGTGGCAATTATTTACTGAAGATATATGTACACTACACAATGTGGCGGAAAGAAATGAAAATAATCTGTCTGGTCTAATCTGTTCATGGGTGGCTGTGACCATATCCCATCCCACCAGCTTCTCGGGAAGGTAGTCCAAAACATGGTATCCAATTTGTGTGAAATTTAGAGGGAAACAATTCATCTAAAATATATTCGAAAGAGAAACAACTCTATCAAAAATATTATCGATGACTTAGCCCACGGAAATAGGTTTTTGACCTATGAGAAGCATGAACCACCTGGAAACTTTCTTCCAAATACTTTACAAGCCAAATGATACAAGTAAAAAGTTTATTACCCTTAGTATGATTTGTATGTTCTGAAGGGCACCACGAAATGTCTTCAAGTTCTTCCTTGTTTCTAACAGGTGAATATTTTACACTCTCAATCCTTTATAAAAGCATTATTAAAAGCCTTCAAAATGAAGTGTTTCTGTGTAAAAGTTCTACAGCTAGCCATTTGCTTGCAACTGAAAAAGCCAGTCATGGGTAGAATCGTAACAAGCAGAGACACTAGACAGCTAACAAAGTGACTTCAATATGTGTCATTATTATAATTCATCTCCACAAGTACTCTGTGAACTAAGTACTACCATCAACCTTAAGTGAGGGGAGAAAATGGTGTTCAAGTGGTTTACCACTCCGCCCAAGATTACTCAGGTAATTAACATTGGCAGCAGGGAGACTCAAACCCAGGTCTTCTGATGGTAAAACGTAAGTGCTTTCTATGAAGTCATGATGCTGGAATTAGGATGCTAAGGTGCCTACACCCTCCCTCCAGTTTTCCAGAGACCTGGGCAGCAACAACCAAAAGAAGTAATCTGAAGCAGACAGAAGAGCAAGCTAGCTCACTGAGTTCAGATTCCCCTGACCTTCTGTATTCTTTCTCAGCCCTTTTAAGGAAGAAAAGTGAGTGAACTCATTTCATTTAATTTCCTTCCTTCCCTTCCCCATGCCTGACCCGCAAAGACACAGCCCGGGAACCAGACCAGTGGGGAGCTGAGATCTCTAAAAACAGTTTCACATCTGTTAAACTATAGGATGCTCTGCTAACTCCAAAGGGAAGCTGAGGGTCCAGCTTTCTTGAATTCCCCAGTGGTCAGATGGTCAGTACAGCTGTGATGAAAACCGCAGCTGAGCCTGGGGGCTCTTTAAGGAGCCAAGCTAAGGGTGAAAAGCCTTTGGCTTTGAAGGGAGGGGGTGGGGGGAGGCTAAGAGAGCTCCTCCAGAATGCTCCCAATGACATCTCTATTGTAAAGTTTTCATCCTGTCCCCTCACTTATTTTCTAGACCCCACCTTCTCTGGTTTGTCCTTGGAAAAACAGCAACAGGCTTGAGTCTTGAGAAGGGGGAAGTTGGGTGGTCTCAGGCTAATTCCATGGGAATTCCATGATCACAGTTCTTCCTGGGGGCAAAAACAATGATGGACTGGAGCCACTCAAGCCACTAAATAAATAAATGACTAGTGAATGTTAAAATACCAGAGTTATTAAGATAATCTTAAAAGTATACTTATAGAAGGCACCTGGGTAGCTCAGTCGGTTAAGCATCCGACTTCAGCTCAGGTCATGATCATGTGCTTTGTGGGTTCGAGCCCAGCGTCAGGCTCTGTGCTAACAACTCAGAGCCCGGAGCCTGCTTCAGATTCTGTCTCCCTCTCACTCTGCCCCTCCCCCGCTTGCGCTGTCTCCCCAAAATAAATAAACGTTAAAAAAAATTTAAAAAAAGTATACTTGTATTTTGGAAGAAATCAATTCAAAGCCAACTATAAAATTTCTGGGCTCAATTTGAGGCATCAAATTAGTCTTAAGAACTCCATTCAAGGGAAGTAGCAGACTGAAGTATTCATAAAATAAGAGACTCTTTTTTATGAGTCATGGTTATCACCACTATTACGAATGCCAGCAAATAACCTCAAAAGTCAATGGTGGTAAAGCACCAGAGAAAACAGTGAACTTTTAGAAGGTAACCCTCCTTTTTCTTTCTTTCTTTTCTTTTCCTCTTTTTTAAATAGGCTTCACGCCCAGTGCAAAGCCCGATGCAGGGCTTGAACTCACAACCCTGAGATCGAGACCTGAGCTGAGATCAAGAGTCCGATGCTTAACTAACTGAGCCCCCCAGGTGGCCCGGAAACCCTCCTATTTAGAACAAATCAATCAACAACACCAGAATGCTAAAAAAGCACATTTCAATGTGTGTAATTGTGCTCACTTGAAGAGAGGTAAGATACCTAAAACCAGCCTTTCTGGCTAATCCTGCCATTTCTCTCAGCGGTGAGAACAGTGTCACCTGAGTGGAAATTACACTTGGCAATGTGATACTGTGTACCTCACTGAAAAGGCATCCCCATCAGACAACTTTTATTTTGATCAAATACAGGGTAGAAAAACAGGAGGAGGAGAATGAAAAAAAGATGGCACTGCAGAGAAAAGACATTACCTAATATATTTAAGAGGAAGCACTTCCTGGAACTTCTTGTCAACAATTCACACCACCTTCATCTCGATGAGAATAAATCCAAAATCAGTTCTTCCTCTCCTCAAACAGAAAGCACTGCCACTTTCCCTGTGCTGTTCCCAGCCCACCAAACCTCCCAACTCTTCTTCCTTTGAACACATAGTAAGCGGAATGGTTAAGAGCAGGGTTCAGAAATCCCATCACTAGAGTAAAAATACTGGCTCTGCCATGTATTAGCTGTTTGACCTTCAGGTTGGTTACTTAACATCTCCGTCCCTCCCTTTCCTTATCAGTAAGATGGAAAAAAATAGCACTCATCTGAGGCTGTGGTGAGGACTGAATGAATCCGTACATGTACTGCGCTTACACAGTGCCTGGCACACGATAAGCACTCTATACATTTAACTTTGATGATGGTGGTGATGATGGCAATGACAAGGACAGGGGCTTAACCAGACTGTGGTGCAAACAAGGACCTGGAGATCACATAGTTCCCCCAAGCAAGCACACAACCCACTAGAAAAAAGCCTTCTTATTCTGTGGACCCAGGGGACTCAAAGTGATTCTTCTCAGTGGCTACAGCAGCTTATCAGAAGGGTCAGGCTCAAAGGACCAAAGCCAGGGCAGGAGAGATACAGAGGAACAGAGACAGAGTGCTTGAGTCTGGGAGAAACTCGTTTGGGGCAGTTCTGAGAAGTGGTAGCAGCCAACAGTTCACAATCATGGGATTTAGAACTTAGAAAGAAAGTAACAGGCCAGTCAGATATGCACGTTTTGTTAATATGGCCAAACTCTCCACCACCCTTCCCTCAAGGTCCATCTTCCAGAAACTGCTCGAAGTTCCTAGAGCACTTTTTCACACTTTCATGGTTACCTTTGGCATGTAATCATTCTGGGGAATAACTGATGTCTCAATTCAATTATAAATTCTGAAAGGAGGTATGTGTGTGCCTTATACTCTCACATCTCTCTTCCTGGCCTATCCCAGCACCTAACTCCCACGATGGACATATTCAAATGGGAAGTACACAATGTAAAGGCTCTGAGTGAGCCAGTGCTATAGAGATACATGGTATTATATTAAAATAAGCACACACATGGCTAGTACAGAGAAAAAGACACAGAGCAGCAAGCCTGCCCCTTCCTTTTTGAGGCTTCAGTGAAAACGCTGAGTCCCTAAAGTTTAGAGGTAGAACATTAAGCTGTCAGTAAAACTACTGAAAAGATTCAGTTCCAAGGAGAATTTGAATTAAATAACAAACCATAAAGTAATAAGGAAGTCCAACAAAACTCTGCTCTCCACCACCCCACCCACCCCTCCGCCGCCATGATGGCCACTTTGATTGTTTTTAAAACAGTTAACATCAAATTCTTTTAAAAATTTTCTAGTGGTACCTTTGCTTTGCAGGTGCCCTAAATGCACGTTTAACCTATCTGGTAATCTAGTCCTACTTGGGCACCAAAGGATTCCCTGCGGACACTGAGAGGCAGGCGTGGAAGAATGGAGTCGGGCAAGAGTCAGCAGGTGGAGAGGGAGGAGTGAAGACAGCAGGAACCAAAGCAGAGGGGCAGAGATGGCAGCTAGAAATCGGGCAACGATGCAGTCAGAGTGAGGTTCGTGAGTTCAATTCCTGCCAGCTTCAATCTAGAGAGAACTGCAATCTTCTCCTTTTACTGGCCAGAAGTGACAACCCACTGATGATGACTTACTCAACGCCAAAGGTGCCAGTGTAGGGTGGAGCAGGGACTGGAATCTGGGTCTCCCAATGCCTCCTTGGAGCCCTACCTCCTGGGCATGTGCCCCTTCTGGACACTCACAGGGCACGAGGGATCAGGGCTCAGAACTCAAGCAGCCACGAAAAAGCTCCCCAGTCTCCCCTGCCTCAGTGCCACATGTTGAAAGAGCCAAGAGAAGAGGCGAGAGAGATTAGGCTCCCGGTTATCCACTGTTTTGATGAAGCCATCTGCCCTTCTGATCAGATTTGCTGGATTAGAGATGTATGGGCACAATGTTTCCCAGCCAGGAGGACGTCTGGCTGGATCAGGCCCAGGCTTGACAACTGATGGCGTGAAAGCACACGGCACAAGAAGTACGCACCATTTTCATTCCCAGTGCCCCTACTGCCTCCACTGGCAGAAGAAATGAAATCACCACTGGATGCATGGCTTTGTGGTTTCTTGATTCCTAAGAGTACAACTGTGAAGAACACAGGGTGAGTATAGGACATGTAAACCAACAGAGGAAGCTGCTTTAAGAACAGTCTTGAAAGGGATACTGTTGTGGTTTTACTGGCTATAAAATTAGGGCAGACACAGAAAATGACTGTGAGGCTCAACAGATGCTCCTGGTAAGTGCTCTGCGTGGCTTGTGGACCATCTCTCAGTTTAATTACAATCCGGACCTCCTGAGCTATAAAAGCCATCTTTATAAGATCCAGCCTCCTTCCTCTGAGAGCAACTTTCTCCAAGTATCACTATGCTTCAATGCCCACTGCAAGTGTTAAACACATATATGGTACCTGACCTGGACACAGTGTTCTTTTTAATCTTGGGATTTTGACGATGTACATAAATCACTCAGTCTCATTCCTGTTCCCTATTCCAAACACCTACACAAAATCAGGCAAATGAAGAGGAAAATAGATGACTCCATCTCTTGCCTTCTTTCTCCTTTGACAGCTCTCAAAGGCACCCTACTTAATAAAAAGGTCATTTCTCCGGAGGGAAAGCAAGTGAGACTTGAATAAAAAGCTTGTCATCATTAGCATCACAATGTCCCCCTTCTTGATCCTCACCTACAAGCCTCTGCCACTCCTTCCCTCTGCCAAGTATATCCAGAGAACATCCAGCTTTCCTGCCCTCACCTTGACTTCCCCTTTGTCACCCATCAGTGCCTGTGGGAAGCCTTCCCCCAAATCTCTATGCCAGTAACCTACTCCTTCTAATTCCTTCTGTGAGGCTCTCAGAGTATCCTGTGCATTTTGGCACCTCCACACCCTTTTACAATTACCTGGCTTTGAGTCTGTCTTCCTCACTGAACTGTAGGCTTCTCCAGGGCAGGGATCACTACTTATTCATGTTTGTTTTCCCGAGGATGAGTAATGGCACCTGGCACACAGCAAGAGCGCAACACTTACACGGTTGTAAGCCAGTGTCACACACATTCTTTTTTTTTTTTTTGTAAGTTTATTCATTTATTTTGTGTGTGTGTGTGAGAGACAGAATCCCAAGCAGACTCTGCATCATCAGCGTAGAGCCTGACGTGGGGCTTGAACTCATAAACTGCGAGATCATAACATGAGCCAAAGCCGGATGCTTAACTGACTGAGCCACCCAGCCCTCCTGCCCCCATTCTTTAACTGGATTCTTCTTCTTTTTTTTAATGTTTATTTTGAGAGAGAGAGAGCAAGTGGGAGAGGGGCAGAGAGAGAGGGAGACAGAATTCAAAGGCTCCCGACGCGGGGCTCCAACCCACGAACCGTGAGATCATGACCTGAGCTGAAGTTGGACACTTAACCGACTGAGCCACCCAGGCGCCCCTCTTTAACTGGATTCTTAAAGTGACACTTAGGAATTGTTGGTCTCACTTTACAAAGAAACTGAGGTTCAGAAAGGTTTTATAGGCTCCCAAGGCCACCAGTTCTGGCACCTTCTGGCTCCAGGCTTGATTTTCACTGGACCCCATTACCATCAGTTACCTATACAAGTTCTATATAGAGGATGAAAGAGAAAGCTCAGATCCTCTGATGTAAGCATATATGCAGTGACCTGCTTATCTGAAGAAATAACACAGAACCTTCAAATGTGGATAAAATCATTGCTCTGAAGGGAGGAACACTGATCCGATCTGGAGATGGAATTTACACTCATTCTTTTCTCAAGCACCTTTCCATCCTAAAGCTCTGCAGAAATGTCTGGTGGATGTGAGTTAAAGACAAACAAAAGTTCATCTGATTAAAAGGTCACGAGACAAACTGTCTCTGGTTAAACTGCCAACACTGCCTCAGACTTCTTGAACGAGCTGGAGGTAGGGCCGCAGCAGCTGCCAAGCTAGAAGTCACCTGGGTGTGGCTGATTCACCATTAATGCTCTGAGAAGCAACAACCTGTAGGAACTGTGGCTGCTTGGCAGGACGGGGCTGGTTTGGTCTTTGACCCTTCATGACTCTGTTAAGTGCAGCTGAACTTCTCCTCAGCTGAGGAAAGCAGTTTTCAGCACAGCTGTACCCTAGAATAATGTGAGGGAGCCTCTGAAGTGTGGCCAAGCCAGGCCCCAGCCACAGAGGTGCTGACTTAGCTGCGCCTGGGGTGTGGCTTTCATATCTGTATCAGAAGTGTTTAAAAGCTCCTCTGTGGGGCACCTGGGTGGCTCAGCTGGCAGAGCGTCTGATTGCTTTCGGCCCAGGTCATGATCTCGTGGTTTGTAGATAGAGCCTCATGTCGGGCACCGTGCTCACAGTGCAGAACCTGCTTGGGATTCCCTCTCTCCCTCTCTGCCCCATACTCCCACGCCCCCTTCCCACCATATGTACTCGCTCTGTCTCTCTCTCTCTCTCAAAATAAAAATAAACATTAAAAACAAATAAAAGCTCCTTTACAATTCTAGCGCACAGCCAAAGTTAAGATGATAAACGCAACCGAAATGTCTTCTGGGCCCTTCCTTTCTCATGTGTCCATCAAAGTTTAAAACACTGAAGCGAATGGCTGCCAGCACTCTGGAGGTGTTGAAACCACTCTTTCATTACTTAAACTTTTCTAGAGATGGAAGCAGAACATTCCTCTATGATATCCTTGACTGGGAGATTTTCCAGCCTCTTCTAGTCAAACATTTCCAATGACAGGGAACTCGCTACCTTTTGAAAAGGCACTTTGGAATTGTATGCTTGTAACAGGTGACCGTTACAGCATGTAAATTACAGGTCTTCCTCAATCCAGGATGGTGTTGAGTTCTGACACACCCACCATTAAGTTGAAAATATCGTCTGTCAAAAATGCATTTAATATACCTAACACACCAAACATCATAGCTTAGCCTAGCCTACCTTACATGTGCTCAGAGCACTTACATTAGCTTGTATTTGAGCAAAATCACCTAACACAAAGCCTACCTTATAACGAAGTGTTGAATGTCACATGTAATTTATTCAATACTGTACTGAAAGTGAATGGCTGTGTGGCACAGCACGGTAGTCAGTGTATTAGTTGTGTGCCCTCGTGATCCTGTGGCTGACTGGGAGCTGCGGCCAGCTGTCTGGCATCATTAGAGACTACTGAACCAAGTACTGCTAGCCCGGGAAAAGATCTAAATTCACAATCTGAAGCACGTTTTCTACTGAATGTGTATCACTTCATACCACTGTAAAGTCAAAAAATCATTAAGTTGAACCATCATAAATCAGGGGTTGTCTGTATATCTCAGTAAAGCTGTGTGTGTGTGTGTAAGTAGTCCACAGTAAATGATCTCTCTCTAAGCATCAATTTCCTGATCCATATAGAGTGACAGTATTTCCTTTGTAGGACTTGTGAGGATTGGAAAGCACCTAGTAGCTGGGACATTGTAAGATGCTCAATGAATAAAGCTTCCCTTCCTCTCTCTATAAAGGTGGAATGGAAGTCTTCCCCCAAAGTCCTTTTTCAGGCTAAACACTGCTCATGTTTACAATCCACAGATAGTTAATGACTCACCTGGCTGTGGTTTTTCCATTCCTCATCCTCTCAGTTCTCCTGCTCTGAATTCTTAGATTTGGTTTTGTTTTTTTAAGTGAGCTCTACACCCAACGTGGGGCTTGAATTCATGATCCCAAGATCTGAATTCTCACGATCTACCGTCTGAGCTCAGCCAGACCCCCGTGAAATGCTAAGCTGTGACAACTGTTTGTGGTGGCATCGCTTCCAGAGCATCAGTGGGTTCCAGTACAGTGATGGTGGCATAACATCAACTGCGGACTGGTTCACGCTAAGTATTTTACAAGTTTTAGGAGCTCTAGATTCCCCCCACCTCCCACCCATATACTTGGTATCAGTTGCCAATGGGCACTAAACCATATGTGCAGGTTCAGTGACATTTTGGAGGGATGATGAGTCCTCTTTATTTAGCTCCTCAGGAGTAAGTACAGGGATTAGGTGGGAATTCTTCCCATTGTCTGCTGTGCCTTTCTTGTCTATAATTCTGGCTTGGCAACATAAAACTGCAGAAACCAAACAGATATGGCTAAGACAGACAAGTTCAAATCATGGCACTCTCTCTCAAAGCAAGCCATGTAACTCTGAATATCAGCACACTTCTCTGAAAATGGAAACACAGCACCTTTCTACCAGGGTTACTATGGAAATTAAGTGATATGTTACAATAAAACACACAGCACAGTGCCTAGTACTTAACAGGTATCCAAAAAACTAGAAGAGTAATTATTATCAACACTGTGGTATGGCAATTTCCCATTTTTACACTAGACTGACCTGAATGTTAATCTGTTTGGCTAGGGTCCTGACCTCTCTGCTTAGTTCTTGCCATCTCTGTCCTCTGGGGCAGGTAAAATCTGGTCCTCACACGGGAGCTTCCCCTGCCCTCTGCCCTTCTTCACAGCCCTCTCTCCCCACAAGCCCCAGAATGTGGACTTCTTGGCTCCTATCAGCACCTGCTGGTGTATAAATTGAACTGGAGTCGGGAGACCTGGATCCTAGGTCCTGCTCAGCCACTAGCTATGTGACCTTGGGCCAGCCACACGGACTCTTGGATCTCTGTTTCCCCTTCTGTAAGACGATGGCATCACACAACATGATCTCCAAGGCCTCTTCCTGATCCAAAGGTTTATGACCCCCTTCCTCTCCCCCCGCACCCCCACCTCCGGGCCCCCTCCCAGCTATCCTTGATCATTCCCAATGCACTCCTCTGCCTTCCCACCCACCAAAGGGAAGTTCATGAGTACTGACCCCCTCCCCACACTCTGACTTCTGCCCAAGCCCTGGAAACACACTATTAGTGGCAAAGAATTTATAATAAGCCACTTAAGACATAGATTTCTGGAGGCTGGTCTGGAAACTAAAACTCACGTATTACATTATGTTTATTAGAGAATGTATTCATAAACCATTTTGAGATTGTATTAAGATGATAATCTCCACTAATGATTCCAACTACTGCCTGTTAGAATAATATAGAATATATACACACACACACACACACACACACACACACACACACACATACATACTGTGGAAATGTTTCATAAACATTTTCTGGCACACC
The DNA here is from genome assembly GCF_022837055.1 of Prionailurus viverrinus. Classification (NCBI taxonomy): domain Eukaryota; kingdom Metazoa; phylum Chordata; class Mammalia; order Carnivora; family Felidae; genus Prionailurus; species Prionailurus viverrinus. The sequence continues at coordinate 138,256,209 of NC_062568.1, forward strand.
TTTTTTTTCCTTGTGTTTCCCATGCAAACACTGCCCCTCCCAGGGCTGGAGAGGATACTGAGGAGTTTCAAACTCAGACATTCTATCCTCATCTCACAGATTGTACACAGAGATGTAAACTGCTTTTAAAAATATGATAAAGACATCACTAAGATCACAGAAACATTTAGAGATGATTATTCTTTTTAAAGAGCTCTTGGAGTGCCTAGGGGGCTCAGTGGTTAAGTGTCAAACTCATGATCTTGGCTCAGGTCTTGATCTCACAGTCATGAGTTTGAGCCCCATGTTGGGCTCTGGGCTGGGTGTGAAGCCTACTTTAAAAAAGAAAAAAAAAAGAGCTCTTTTAGGACATCTAAAAAGAATTTCCCTTAAAAATTTTTTTTTAATGTTTATTTATTTTTCAGAGAGAGAGACAGAGAGAGAGGCTGAATGTGAGTAGGGAAGGGGCAGAGAGAAAGGGAGACACAGAATCCAAAGCAGGTCCAAGCTCTGAGCTGTTGGCTCACAGCCCAACACCGGGCTTGAACTCAGCAACCACAAGATCATGACCTGAGCTGAAGTCGGATGCTTAACCGACTGAGCCACCCAGGTGCCCCAAAAGAATTTCCCTTTTAAAAGTTCAAAGCCTCAACAACTTTTAAGAAGCTCAACTGAATTGCTATATAAAATGAAACAGATCATGTATGAATAGAAACCTGCGGATACAAAGATATTTTATATAATTTAAAAAATTACATAAGTCAAACCTGTTCACACAGAAAATTAGAAATGAAGATAAACCAGAAAAAGAATGAACAGATACACCTTTATATATGAGTTTTTAAAATCAACATAGATGTCACCTAGAAGATACATGTACTACATGGAAAATTTCACTACACACATATTTATATAGTTTTCTGACTCAAGTGGCCTTTGAAATTTCAGCAGATATTTCAGATACAACTATCTCGCTGTGAATTTCTCTAAGCTATTTGCTTATTTACAATGATAGCTGAAAAAAACATACCAAGTCTGCCAAATCTGTAAATACACAGAGATTTAAAATGTTCATCAAATAAGAGAAACAAACACATTTAAATGCCATCTAACAGATGTTTAAAATATATTCCATGAATATGGCAGGCTTATCTTTTTGGGGAAGTAACATAAAAGCCCTGCATATGTTCCTAGTACACTCAGTTATATATTTAGGAACATGTAACAATTGTGCTTCTCAAAAATTTTCACTATATTATCATACATGTTGTTACTCATCATCCAGCATACCTATCTGTTCTCAGACAAGCAGAGGAGTTAGTCAATACTGCTCACTGGAGCACCCGTCTGTTTCCTGAGTGATGGAGGGGAGGGTGGAGGACACGCCCCGGTCCTGAGGAGAACAATGAAAGAACATGAGCAGGTTGCTGGGAACACAGCTTTTCCCTTTGGCAACTGCATGGTTCTTTCTGAACTTGACAGAACTTTCCATAACATGTAAGCCAAGAGCTTCCTCACCTATATGGGAGAGCTTGCATCCTGACGAAAGCAAGGAGACAATTCTTTAAGTGGTTATTTATCTTGTCTTTATGTGTTTTTGTTTTTAAGTAGACTTTATACCAGTGAGGAGCCGATCTTTAGGCTTGAACTCACAATCCTGAGATCAAGACCTGAGCTGAGATTAAGTATTGGGCACTCAACCCACTGAACCACCCAGGCACCCCATCTTGCCTTTATGAAAATATACTTATGTCACTCACATACAAATAAGGATAAGTACAGATTATTTTCCTACACTTCAGCTTACTTAATATTGTGCTCCTTTTGCACACAAACTCTGTTAGCATTATACATAAAATAAGAATAAGCAGGTCGTAAAAAAGACCCTGAGGTATTCTCCTATGCCAACCTATGAAAAGACCTTGAATGCCAGTGCACAGGGCTCTCTGTCCTGTTCCTGTCTGGTCCCACGTTTTATTTTTTAAAAATGTTTATTTATTGTGTGTGTGAGAGAGAGATAGAGTACAAGCAGGGGATGGGAAAGAGAGAGAGAGGGAGACAGAGAATACCAAGCAGGCTCCATGCTATCAGTGCAGAGCCCAATGCTGGGCTCGAACTCATGAACCTTGAGATCATGATCTGAGATGAAATCAAGAGTTGGACACTTAATTGACTGAGCCACCCAGGTGCTTCCAGTCCCACATTTTAAATTGGTGATATTGCTGCAAAAAAAGTTTTGATTGCACAAAGCTTAAGAGGAGAGCAAAAGAGGGGCGCCTGGGTGGCTCAGTCAGTAAGGCATCGGACTCTTGAATTTGGTTTGCTCAGGTCATGATCCCAGGGTCGTGGTTTAGAGTCCATGTTGGGTTCTGCACTGGATATGGAGCCTGTTTAAGATTCTCTCTCTCAAAAAAAAAAAAAAAAAAAAAAAAGAGAGAGAATTAAAAAAGAAAGAGAATTAGCAATTAAAACACCTCAAAAAGGCTGAAAGATGGGCCAAATCAAAATAGATTATAGTTAGAAGGAATCAAGTTAAATAATTTAATCCAAAAGATTTCAAGAGCACAGATCAGGGTGAAAGAAAGAACTGGCTTACCAGTTAGTATATCTATGAGAAAGATGTTGATGTTTTCACAGATTGGGACCTTAATACGAGCCAAAGAGGAGACCGGCCACCAAACAAACATTACCAGGTAGACAATGGCTGGGACAGGAGAGGAAGTGGTCCCACTAATCTTTCTGCTTCTCAGATCAAGCCTGCCCTTCTGTGTTCAGTTCAGTTCTGGGTATAAGTCCACATGTGACATAGCTAGTAGGTGAACCAGGGTTGTGTAGAGTCTTGAAAAATTAACTCGAAAGCATTTCGGTGCGTACTGTGATTTGTGCAAGGTACTATAAAGTGTGCTAGTACCCAGGGATGATAATGAATGAAAATGATAACAATGCAAATAACTAGCATATATCCTAAGCATTGCTCAAAGAACTTTCTATGTATTCATTCATTTAACCCAGCAGCTTACTTTGCTTCTTGGTCATCTTCTAGATACCTGAGGTTTCCCCACTTCTGCCCAAGTGAACCATCCCTACATTCAACAGGTTGTATTTAATCACTTATTCTTCCACATTTTGTAACATGTTTCCCCCTACTTTTCTTTTGTTAAAAATAAAACTCTGGGGTGCCTGGGTGGCTCAGTCAGTTGAACGTCCAACTTCAGCTCTGGTCATGATCTCACAGCTCCTGAGTTCGAGCCCTGTGTCAGGCTCTGTGCTGACAGCTCAGAACCTGGAGACTGCTTCGGATTCTGTGTCTCCCTCTCTCTCTGTCCCTCCCCCTCTCGTGCTGTCTCTCTCTCTCAAAATAAACATTAAATTTTAAAAATTAAAAATAAAATAAAATTCTAATAAGCACCAAACTGGGGCATCTGAATGGTTCAGCTGGTTGAGCATCCAACTCTTGATTTCAACTCAGGTCATGATCCCAGAGTTGTGGGATCAAGCCCGGAGTCAGGCTCTGTGCTGAGTGTGGAGCCTGCTTGGGATTCTCTCTAGACTCTCTCCATCTGCCCCTCTCCCTCACTCATGCTCTAAAAAAAAAAACAATTAAAAACAAGCAAACACACACCAAACTGGTATATATCCATCATCATTTGACTTTTTAAAAGTGACTTTATTATAAAGGTGATAAACACTGAAAGAAAAACTGGAGAACACAGACACATGGAGAGAAGTAAGAGAAAAACAAATCAGATGATTTTCTGACCACTGTTACCATTTGTGGAGTTCCCCTCCACTTTTTGCTGTGAATACATTTGTGGCTTCCACTTTACATTGAAGTCATCATACTGCACATGCATATTTGCTATTTGACCTGGTGAAATTGAGTAGCATTTTTCTCTTTTACTAAATAGGCTGTTACCATCAATTTGTGGGGCTGTGAATGTACCATATGTTTTGAGATAAAAACCAAGGAAAATGTTTCCTCCTCCGTGCCCCCCACTTTAAATCGCTCATTACTGAGGGCTTTAAGGCCTCTGAAAAGATGTCCTTGTCCTTGCAAATCAATGCTAATAGAAAAAGAGAAGTAGTCTCTTAATTGCTGCTGTGATTTAATGAGCACTTGTTAGATGAGAAATCTTACTGAGTGAGCTAGACTATAAGAGCTGCTAGATCCTTTTTCCACTACTTAAACTTCTAAGAAGAAACTTGGGTTAAAAAAAAAAAAAAAAAAAAAAGAAAATCCTACATGTGACTGCTATCTCTTAGGCAGTTATAAATCACTACTCCTCCTTGTCCTAAGGCAGTCTCTCCTACTCTTAAATGAACTGGCAAAAAGAGAAATCTTTGGATATTGAAGTTCCTGCTACCTGCTGCGGATGAGGTACTATACTTAAGAAAATGGGAGACAGAACTTCAAAGATTGATGAAATTCATCATGGATGAGGTGTGACAGGGAACAGATCCTCTCATTAATATCCCTCTCTCTTCCCTCACCTCTTCTTACGGAGATAAAGGGACAGAAGGAAAAATGCAAGCCAGTCTACATGTCCAAAAAGATATCTGGTTAACACCTAAAGCCAAGTGATGGGAGGGAACCTGGGGAGTGAACTGAAGTGACTTTGTGACTATTCTGCCTCCACAGCTTGAGATCTGAGGCCTGGCACTCTTCCCATGCGGGGCTCCACACACAAGTTCTTCACTAATGCCTAAGTGTGATGTGCTTATTCCATCTAAGTAAAAGGTTAAGCCATGGCAGTAAATCTAGCAGTAGCAAAATAAGGATTCTCTGGAAGGTTGAGGAAACTGTTTCTTAGTGCCATAAACTGCAAACTTATTACTACCTTCTTGTTCTTTACAAATCCCCTAAATCAAAAACACCTTCCTCTGGGCAGTTTAATACTCTGGTACTGTCCTCACTAGGATGTACTGATGTCAGTATGAAGGTAACATATCCCAAAAGTGTCAGAAAATTAATTATCGAGGCAGAAACAAAATGAAAAGCAGAGGGCTATGTGTCAAGATATTAAGCTCCTCATCATTTTTGAGAAGAAGATAGATGTCTGTGTTGACTGGAGCACAGCATTTGTACTGAGTAATAAGAAATGAAGTCAAAGGGTTAAGGTTTAGCTAGATTCCAGAGTATACTGAAATCCAAGAGAGTTTGGTTTTATTTAGTAGGGCAACAGAGAGACTGTGCAAATTCACAATAACATGAAACAGCTTTGGAAAGCCTAGTCACGTCATGATATATGAGATACAAGGTAGAGGGTAGCAGCCATGCAGGGGGCGTTGAGAGACACTGGAGACTGGCTGGGATTGTTGTCATTATTTAGTTGGAGAGGTCATATATGGTATCAATGGGACTGAGAAAGAAAGAGCAGGTCACAAGAAACACAGGTGAGAACTGTAATCGTGTGGCCACGGGGAACAGAGGGGAGGACAGTTCAGTGACGCAAACATCTGAAAGCATACCGGCAAGCAAGCCACATCCCAGTTAGGGATTATCAGCCACCGCACACTTCTGGTTCAGGTCATGTCCTACAAGATTTATGGACCTCATTTCTTCCCATTGTCACACCAACTCTGAGAGGAATTATCACCCCACTTTACAACGAGGAAGCTTGGACCCAAAGACATTGAGGCCACTGGCTGGAAGAGTTGGGATGTGAACCCATGTCTGTCTAATGCTGTGGCTCTTATTCACTCTGTTGCTTCCCCACTGTCAAGGCTTCAAGAAATAGAAGCAGCCCGCTCTTCACAAGTCCCGACCTAACGCAGCAGCCTCCTATACACCCAAAAGCTACAATTATTTTGCCTTCACCAGCTCACAGTATAATATCAAATACACGATTTCTGATATTTCGTTGTGAATATATATGGCACCTGGGGGTCTCTAAAGTGCCGAACAGATGTTAGGTATTATTTTTATTATTATGTGGGCGTTTTCCTATGGTGACTAATGTCAGGAAATAGAAAGGGCTCCATTACAGAGTGTGTTTTACCTACAGCCCAGCCCAAAGATGAACTTATTAAGGCTTACTTTGTGAGGTCATTTTCCTTTATACCAAGATAGACAGAACAAATGAAGCATCTGTGTCCACGTGCTTGGGATTCTTACAGAAAGGCCCATCTGCAATTTTGGGTACAGGCTGTAGCACGACCAGATGCTGTGCAAACAACATGCCCTACTTTCTTTAACAATGACAAAGAGAAAAAAGGTTAAAGTGAAACACTCTCAACTAGCTGGTTTGTTTTCCTATAAACTCTACCTACAAAGTATTAGCAATGAGTAAGCACGAAGTGGATCAAAGTAGCCACGTTGTGCCAGGTTCAGATGCCCTCCCCCACCCCAGCCTTGCCCGGTGCTGGCAGATGGTGTCTGGCTGGGCTTTCAGAAGGCACCCAGCTTTTCTAAAGTCCCTTATGTCTCCAATGACAGACTCATAGGCTGCTGGGGCTGAACAGGATCTGAAGAGTTATTTGACAAAGAAGGTAATTAAGGTCCCAAGAGATGAATGCACAACGTTCTGCATTTTCTGCCCAATGGTCAATCTCCCAATTACACCCACTGAACAACATGCTGGAGGCTACAGAACATGGAAGGGCTGGAGAATTCACCTCTTCCTTCTTCCTTCCTTCCTTGTTCCCCTGCCCAGCTGAAACCCCATGGTCAGACATCTTATGAAGACCTCAGAGGCTCAGAGTCTGCAGCCTGGGCCAGCCCCTCTAAGAGCATCTCTTTCCAGTGGGGCTTTGCCAAGCGGTCTCGGACGGGCCTTCCAAAGGCATGCTGCTCATCTTACCCTCTCTCAGCATGTCAGAGGGATCCTGAACCTTAGAAAACGCGCCTCGGTCTCCCCCGACCCTAAAAAATAAGACCCTATTTTGATTCTGCAACTCCTCCAATTTACCCATCGAACTGCCACCAATGGTAGTTTCTGGAAGTACTCTCTGGAGCAACCCTTTAAAAACGCTGTAGGCTATTAAAGCCTAAACTCACTTGCCGGGCAGTCGATGTCCCACCATTACCTGCCCCCATCCTTTCTCGTCTCTCCACATTTTCCCATATGCCCTGTGCTCATCACCAAACAGAACCCCTGTTGTTTCCTGGGCGTAATGAGTGGCTCATGCCACTTCTGATGTCCGGAATACGCTTCGGGGCACCTCCTCTCTTCTCATGTGGAGCTGCCCACCTATTTTCCCAGGCCTGGCTCAAATGTCACTCTTCCTAAAAGAATGGCTCTCTATTACAGCAACAAGCTAATTTCTGTCTTGCAAAGAATACTCATTTATTCTTTATACATTAATTCAACCAATGCTTATTAGTAAAGCACTTGGGCACCAGGTACCCTGCTGGGCATACAAAGACACTTGGAATCAGAAATCATACAAATGATCAACTAGTAGTTATGTGATTCTGGAGGTACTGTGGCTTCCCTTCTTCCAAGCAGACCATACACTCCCTGATGACAGGGAATGAGCCCTCTTCTTCAGTATCTCCCACAGCACTTAATGCCATCTGTGGACCCGTAAAAACTCTCAAGCTCTCTCAGTCACAGAGTGTAAATGTACCGTAACTTATGTGCTTATCCTTGAGCAGACTGACATTACTTTTTTTAATATTCCCAATAGCCATTCTGATGCATGCCATGTAGCAGTCTCTCAGTAATTCTGAGGAATGAATGAAGAGAAGGAGGCAAGAAGCAAGCCACCGTGACAACAGGGATGTCTGTCTTGTTCACATCTATGTCCCTGGGGTCCAGTACAGGGTTTGGCCCATATGGGAAATAACAAACATTTAGCAAATAACCATAGCCGCTGCCCTGGAAGAACTTGTCTCTTTACCTACGGTCACGTTTCCAGTCTCCTCTCTCAGCACATGGCCAGAGGAAGCTCTTAGGCAAGATTATAAGGAGAAACAGAAGCCCTGGGCCCAATTCCCAGGGGCGCAAGGTCTTAGCTTCATGACTCCTTCCCTGGCAGCTGCTCTGTTGGGCAGGCCTTTAGCACCCGATCTTCCAGAGACATCACCTATGCAGAGGCACGGATGAACTGCTTCCAGACTGAGACCCATGAGCAGCTCACAGAAAGGCATAAAGTGACCAGCGCCAACTCCATCTCTTAGCTCCTGGCCAGTGGTACCCCCCCCCCCCCCCCCCATGGCCTTGCCACTCTGGGCCAATGCTTCTGCATTCAGTTATCAATTTGGAAATGAAAAGCAGAAGCTAAAAATAAAGTTCAGTGAAACTGTTCAAGGTTAATGGGATGGAAACCACAAAAGAATTCGTGCCTGAGGGCAAGGCCCATGGTTCTGGGAGATAGCACATAATCAGCACCACACTGGCCAGCGCTTTGTAACCTCTCATGGGCCCCTTCTCAGAACTGCTCTCGCTGTGTGGCCTGGACCACACAGCTCGGCACCCAGTTTGCCTCTACCTCATGTGGCTTCCAATTCTCTCTTTTTTAAAGCTTTTTTTTTTTTTTTTTAAACTACTTATTTATTTACTGAGAGAAAAACAGAGAAGGGAAAAAGGGGAGAGTGCCGGGAGGGGTAGAGAGGGAGGGAAATCCCAAGCAGGCTCTGCACTGTCAGCGCAGAGCCCGATGAAGGGCTCGAACTCACATACTGTGAGATCATGACCGAGCTGACATCAGACGCTCAACCGACTGAGCCACCCAGGCACCCCGCTTCAAATTCCTTCTTAAGGTGAAGTATAGATGCAGTTTCATGTATATAATAAATCTTTCTTTACTGGACAGACTGTTCTCAAGGGAAAAGGGGTCTGGGATCCAAATATAATTTACCATTGTATACTTAAGAAAAAAAAATGTAGTCAGCATTTATAAATTGAGAGATTGCACATTAAAAATCTGACTCTTGCTTTTAAAACTGGAAGATCTAGCAGTCTGGGATCCACTTACTCCACGGCAACAACCACCCCAGCTGAGCTGTCCCCTCTCAGAAGGACCACGTGTCTGCCAGTTGACAACAGTCCCAGATCACTCCTGTTTTCTGATACTCATATCTGCTTGGCCTGGTGAACACCTGAGTTTGGAAACCATATTTAACGTAGTCAACCCAAGCAAGCGCCTGAATATCATCTCTGACTTCACTCTTCTCCTCACTGTTAGAGCTAACTGATAGAAAACTCTACTCATCTTTTAAACATTTCTGAAACTCTTAATTTTCCAATTCGCTCCCTCTAGTACTCAGTCTAATAATCTGTTAATGCCACTGGGACTAAATTCCACGGATCCTATACTTCCTAGCTGTCACTCAGCCTCCTCTCTTTCCTGCCATTTTCAACCCTTCCTTCCACCTACCCCCCGCACCCCCACCTCTCTCTCCTTCTTCATCCCAGTGATCTGGCAGACCGTAACATAGCCTTGTTCTAAATGCAAGTCTCTGCTTGTTCTGCACATGTTCCAAAGCTGCTGACTCTGGCTGGAGAAAAACACATAATCATGGTAACTGACAAGTTCTATTTTTTTAAAAAATGTTTATTTGTGTGTGTGTGTGTGTGTGTGTGTGTGTGTGAGAGAGAGAGAGAGAGACAGAGAGACAGAGAGAGAGACAGAGAGAGCTCAAGGAGAGACAGAGAGAGAGGGAGACAGATAATCCCAAGCAGGCTCTGCACTGTCAGTGCAGAGCCGGACTCAGGGCTCGAGCTCACAATCCATGAGATCATGACCTGAGCCACCCAGGCGCCACTCGACAAGTTCTATTTTAAATTCATGACCACTGATCTCTGCAGGGTCCTTAGTTTAGCCTCTGCAACCTGACCACCTTTTCCTCCCTCCATGACTCTTCCTCTCTCCTAGGTGACTATTTTGCCATTTCTCCTCTCTTTATAGAAATCTCCTCCCTACCCGTGGCTGCAAAACTGTGCACTCCGTGTTCCACTGAGCAAAGAAACAACAGAAGGAGAATATCTCCACACTCCTGTTTCCATCTTTACCAACTTTCCTGCATTTAGACATACATTCCATAGTCTGCCATATCTAAAGCAAGTCCTGCCCTTCTAGATACCCCAACAACTTCTCTGACTTCATCAATCTTCCAGCAACATTCTCTCTCTTAAGTCACCGGATTTTCCCCTCGCCACTGGGTCGGACCTGTCTGGAAACCTCATGCTGCCATTTTCTCCATCTTTAAAACCTCTCCCCATCACCTCATATCCTCTTCCAGGTTCTCTTTTACTCGTCTGCTCCCCTTTAAAGGGAAACTCCTCAAGAGATGCCCACACTCATTCTCTTTAAAAGACAGAACAAGGCTTTCGTCCCTCACTCTGCCAGAACACTCTACACCAGCTATCCAGGCTCCTCACTGAGCCTCAGACGGGCCAAGCATTGTTCTGTGTTGGAGCCTCTGCCCAGGATGCCCTTCTGCCTGACACACTCTTCCCGGAGATATCTCCACACAGTTCCTACCATCACCTCCCCCAGGCTTCCCTGCCTGCCACCTTCTCACACACACACCTTCACAGTGCCTAGTCCCCTTCCTGTGTTTTATTTTTCCCCACTGTCCTTACTGCCACATGGCATATTCTAAATAAATTTGGTTCTTACCCATCTCTCTCCCCTCTCATTGGCTGTCTCATTATTAAAATTTTAAATACGATAACGTGTGTGGCTTCTGTTCTGTACGACCTGTGGATGTTTCCAAGATCACAGAATGCTCCCTGTATTATCATTTGAAGCATATAATTTGCACTCTCTAGCAGTTTCCCTTCTGTGGGGAGACCCGTCTGCAACTCTTGGATGAGTGTCTGGGAAGGCTGCTAGGAAGCACTCAAGGGGTGTCATTCGACATGGTCGACACCCACAGTTGAGTGCAAGTCTTCAGACATCTTGCACTGACGGATTACACATAAACTTGCCACTTACTAAGTCACATGAATAACAAAACTCTATTCAATCAGATGCTTGCCAACAATGTCTTCAAGGTTATTTCCTTTTAAATATTTTTTAAAATGTTTTTATTCTTGAGAGACAGAGCACAAGTGGGGGAGGGGCAGAGAGAGAGGGAGACACAGAATCTGAAGCAGGCTCCAGGTTTGAGCAGTCAGCATAGAGCCCGACATGGGGCTTGAACTCATGGACCACGAGATCACGACCTGAGCCAAAGTGGGACACTTAACCGACTGAGCCATCCAGGTCCACCAGAGTTCAAAGTTATTTCTTAATCACTCAAATGCTAAAGTCACTTGGCAGACACAGACATAAAATTTCTTTTTACCAAATCACTCAAAGGTGTGGTGAATTGTAATACATTCAAACTACTGTTTGGGTAAAATGGTGCCACCATTTCTTCATCAATTGTCCAGGGAGGGGATAAGTAAAACAAATCCTGTGTTTTGGGGGGAAAAAATGGTTCTATCAAATGGTTCTGCTGTTATTTTTAACATTAGAAAGAGAAGAATAGTCATTTTGTAAACCTCACCTAAGGAAATATGCCCAAATCTAGGAAAAACTACAAGCACAAGATACCCAGCATCACAGGTTAGAGCATTTTGCATGACAGTGAAACACATGATCTTCCCACCACAGTAAAATGATGTGTGCCACTAATGGAATATTGTATAACAATGATGGTTAAATATTGATATGGGGGGCACCGGGGTGGCTCAGTCAGTTAAGCATCCAACTTCAGCTCAGGTCATGATCTCATAGGTCGTGAGTTTGAGCCCCACATTGGGCTCTGAGCAGACAGTGAGGAGCCTGCTTAGGATATTCTCTCTCATTCTCTCTCTCTCTCTCTCTCTCCCCCCCCAACTCACACTGTCTCTATCTCTCTCAAAATAAATAAAGAAACTTTAAAAAAATATATCACTATGGAAAAATGTAGTATCCCAAATGTTCTGCATACTACAGAACAACTTTACATTTTTAGAGACACAGAAAGAGGTCAAGATTTATTGTAATAATTATGTGAGGCTATTTTTTTCTTTTCTCTATGTGCCAAAATTTAGCATATTGCTTTTATAATTTAAATGCAGGGGCGCCTGGGTGGCTCAGTCAGTCAAGCATCCAACTTCAGCTCAGGTCATAATCTCGTGCTTTGTGAGTTCGAGCCCCACGTTGGGCTCTGTGTCGACAGCTCAGAGTCTGGAGCCTGCTTCAGATTCTGTGTCTCCCTCTCTGTCTCTGCCCCTCCCCTGCTCGTGCTCTGTCTCTCAAAAATAAATAACGTTAAAAACATTTTTAAAACAAGTATATCTAAATTTTAAAATTAAGGAAAGGCAATTTTGACACATACACGAAACGGCTCAACTGCACGTGCTGTTTTGTGAACTAGTGGGTCTTGAGACTTGACTCCACATCCTGTACCAAGTCCCCACTCATTGCTGACTTCCTCTTTCCATAGTTTCAGATAATCTTCTCTACATGGTAACGTGGTTTTAATTCCCAACTAGTTTAGATTTCTATAAAAGTTACAACTTAAAAATATATACCGAAAAACACAGATACCGAAGGTACAGACACCTGAATCTGTTGCCTCTCTCAGCAGACTGAATTACGTACAAATACCTACCAAAATCGCTTTCTGTGTGAAGAGTCCAAAGAATAGCTATTTCTTTTACTGGCCCATCATGTTTTTAATTATAAAGGAATGATGTACTCATTTTGTAAATGCAAAGACTGACAGTGAGTGTTCACTGTTTCACTAAAAATTCCTCAGTGTATCCAGAGTTATACAAGAAATTGGAATATTTTTGTTTAACTTAAATTCAACCATTTATTCAACAAAATTTACACATCACTAATGAAGATGCCTAGTGCTATACGGAAATGTGTAATAAATACAGAGTTCTAGTCCTCAGGGAGCTTGCGGTCTGGAGGAGGGGTAAGATGTTTACACCTGCAAATATCACTCAGTGATTCAAATGGGGATGTGACTCTTATCTTATTTACCTGTGTGTCTTCACCACCAGAGTTTATGACTCATATCAGATGCTCAATAAATGTTGGCTGAATAGATAATTGAGGGGAAAATGTCACAGGCTATAAAGTGCAACAAAGGAAGGAGAAATTAGTTTGGACTTGGGGCTTGAGAAATAGAAATGGAAATGAAAATGAGAAAAGGCCAAAGACAGGTGGGCGAGAAGGAGAGATTAATGCTGGAATAGTTGGAACCAGTCGGTAAGAACCTGTTTTTCATTCTGTGGGAGATGAAATGCCATTGCAGATCTTTGAACAGGGCAATAAAGTGATACAGGTTATACCTGAAAAAATTAGTCTGACAGTCTGCATTTAGGAGAGCAAGTGTGGAAATTGGTTCAGAGACTTTTGCAATAGTCTGTGCAAGAGGAAATCAGGTGCTAAACACAAGAGGTTGAAAGGGGATAGAAAGGAAAATATATTCAGGGTATCTAGCTGACTGGGCAAGAGCTGCTGTTTTATTTTTAAATTTTTTTTTAACGTTTTTATTTATTTTTGAGACAGGGAGAGACAGAACATGAACAGGGGAGGGTCAGAGAGAGGGAGACAGAATCTGAAACAGGCTCCAGGGCTCTGAGCTGTCAGCACAGAGCCCGACGCGGGGCTCGAACTCATGGACCACGAGATCATAACCTGAGCCGAAGTCGGCCGCCTAACCGACTGAGCCACCCAGGCACCCCAAGAGCTGCTGCTTTAAATCCCATTTTCTGATTTAGATTCAACCGATATTCTATTAACTCCTTCAGAGATATGCATATATGACACCAAGCTTAGACCCATCACATGCTCATGGAGCAGTATTATTGCCCCTCACATTATGGATGGAGACAAAGTTTCTGCAGCACGCTCTGCAAGAAATTGGGGGGAGGGTATCAAGCCCTGGTCTCCTGGGTATTCTTTCCGGTCATGACACATGTTCAACCCAATGAGATTTCTCTGCATTCCAGGCTAGAACTGGAATCTAAAGTTCATCATTCCAATGTCAATATATTCTGCAGGAAACACTTTGCTTGTGATGGTCCTAGAAGTCGACTCTGGAAAGTCAACTTTTTCATTTGGATTAGATAATATGCCTCCAATACACCTCTTTCCCTTGTCTTACCCAGTTCTGTGTCTCTACAAACCCTGTGTTCAGCCACGCTAGGCTCTTAACATTCCTTGCCTCACATATCCGGACCACATTTTCCTTTACACAACTGCTTTTCTGATCTGTAGAATGAAGAAGACACTACCAAACATCACAGAGACATACAAAACACACACAAAAAAGTCTCACACGCAGTAGATACCAAACCAATGTGAATTATTACATCTGCACCCCCCCCCAAACATATTTGTTTTTATTTATTTTTGAGAGAGTGAAAGAGAGAGAACAGACACACACACAAGTGAGGGAGAGGGGCTGAGGGAGAGGGAGGGGGAGAGAATCTCAAGCAAGCCCCATGCTCAGTGTGGAGCCCGATCGATGTGAGGCCCAATCCCACGACCCTGGGATCACGACCCAAGCTGAAATCAAGAGTAGGACGCTCAACTGACTGAACCACCTCAGTGGAGCCTCCTCTTATTTGTCTTTTAAAGTTCAGTCCGCATCGACTCCATGGATTGATCCAGGAAGAATTAAATGGCTTCCTCTGTTTGCAATTGGATTTTAGTTTAGTTTTTTTTTTTTTTTTTTTTATAGTCTCCTTTATGTTCTGGCTAAAATGCTCATGTCTACTTCTCCAATTAGAAAACTAAGGCACTATCTCATTTACATTTTTATCTTCAACGAGGCTGGTATAGTGTGAAGGATACAGTAGGTCCCAAATAAACAGGTGCTGAATCCATCCATGTATACTTTCATTAGTAAACTGCTGATTAATCTTAAAATGGATTTGTCGGGAAGATGATTAGACAACACACATCACTGGAACAAATGTACCTACTAATGCGTCACATTTAGTAAGTCAGTCTCATTCACATACAATTTATCTAAAAAGAAATAATTCCTTCTACAAGACACTTTAAGGTAACATCACAGATTTCACAGGAAAATATTCGTTTGTGTTCTAGTATCTTTGAAGTGTGCAGTATCACAGCAAACACCGCCATCTCGTCCAGCTTCCTATCCATTCCCTCATCCCTAACAGAATGGTCTGATTGAGCTCATCCAAGGTCTATGAATAGCAGATTGCTGGCCAGCACTGGTGCTTAACAAATGTTTCCTTATACTGAGCTTACGTCTGTAACTTCTACACGTTAATTCTAGCTCTGCAATTTATATTACTAAGGTTTCCACCCCAAGAAAACTTATAATTGGAACCACAGTCTTCTAAGCTGCATCCTCACTCCACAGTTCACACAAAAAGAGAGGGGAAGTACTGAATTTAGAGCAGAAGAAAAGTTTTTATTGCTTACTCTCTTTCAATTCAAGTGATGCAAATGGGTGTCAATGGGCTGTAGATAAATGTGCTGGAAAAGCAGTAGATAGAGTTGAACAGGCACGTGCAATGGGGTGATACGGAGCAGGGAGGTGTAGACAAGTGCATGTAAAAACCGAGCAAGTCCAACAGCTGTGCTCATTGTACAGCCTAATCCCTTAAGGGCCACATCGCATCGGAGACTTTGATACTTCGATATCCTCCCTCCCTAAGATGACTAAAGTTTCAGACCACACATGATTTTAAGCTAGAGGATATTAATAGTTGACTATTTTCTCATTCTTTCTGCTCTATGTCAAATGGGCCATGAAAACTTTCAGCAGGTTCACTGTATTTCAGATATATGCAAACACAATCTAGAATTTGCAAACGGAAAACAAACAGCACGCGATGGCCTAAAGATGGGATCACTACTTGCAGAATGAAACAGTGCCTACCATCTGGGCAAGGTTTTCTCCTTATATTGTTTGCTTATCGACGAGTGTTGCAACATGGTCTTACTGATCAAAAAGGCAGCCTTGGAGAGCAACTGCTGAGCACAGAATATCTGCTGAACACTGATGTTCCAGCCTTGGAGAACAGATCTAAGGGCTAAAAAGTACTGTCATATCATCACCATCTCAGAAAGCCTAAAAGTAGATTTTTTAAGAGGCCACATTCATTGGCTTCTGGGAAGTCTTTAAAAGTGGTATTGTTTAGCCATGGCAAGTATATATATAGCACTGGATTATTTATTAGTAGACACTACTGAAGATGAGAAAGTTACCAAAGAGTCAGTTAAAAAAAAAAAAAAAAAACTCAAAGTGATCTTATTCTGAATTTTTTTTCACTTTTGGATTTCTACTACTATTATCATTTACAAACAATTGCCAACTCCCCCCTCCCAGCAGGTTCCTGCTGGTTCTGCTCACGGTTCTCTAACAGGGAAGACCATGGTAGGAGATTCTGACGTGTCTCAAGATAAAATAGAAACATACCTCCTTTCAAATGTTACGAGGATTTCTTCAACTTAGTCACTAAGAAATGTTCTGCTTCTAATTAAACATACCTAGTTCATTTGCGAAGAGTTTCTGGAAAACAATCTGGCCATCTATCTATCATCAGTGATAGATATATCTATCACCTATCATCTGTCTGCAGTGACCCATCAGTAAAACTCTGACAATACCTTGCTGCCTATGTCACATGCTGGATCCATCTGGGTTAACCGTAATGAACCTACTGAAGCACAGCTGGTCTCCAAATTAGAAACAAACTACATTAGTCACATTAGTGTGCAAGTTATCCTGGAATTCAGAATCCACTTTCCTTTAAAAAAAAAAAAAGGAGGGGTGCCCGGGTGGTTCAGTCAGTTAAGCATCCAACTTTGGCTCAGGTCAGGATCTCGAGGTTCATGGGTTCGAGCCCCATGTCGGGTTCTGTGCTGACTGCTCAGAGCCTGGAGCCTACTTCCAATTCTGTGTCTCCCTCTCTCTCTGCCCCACCTTTGGTTATGCCCTGTCTCTTGCTCTCAAAAGTGAATGAACATAAAAAAAAAAAAAAAAAGGAGAGGGGTAAATAATAAGGATTATCTTCCTAACCTAGGCCACAAAAAAACTTATGAAATAATGATAAGGGCTGCAAACACAAAGATTTTACTATGTGCAAGATGCTGTTTAAGCACTTTAACTTCATAACAGTCTTTGAAGGTAGGTACTATCACTATCTCTTTTACAGGTGAGAAAATTGAGGCAAAGAGAAACTAGGTAACCTAACCAAGGTCAAAAAGCTGATTAAGTGGTACAGAGGTAGATCCTGACACAAGTAACTCCTTAAAAATCACAATGGAAAAAGTGAAAAGGTATAAAATGCATCCTTTCTAGACTTCTTTCCCTGGTCTCCCTCTTCCCAGTGGCCTGAAGGAAACTCTTGCCAGTATTTAACTGACACCTCAAAGCCAATCCCAATCTGAAACCTTTGCTCTAGTCCTGCACAGTCTGATACTGTCGCCACCAGTGAAAGGTGGCTATTTAAATTTAAATTAACTTTTTAAAATCAAATTAATTAAAACCAGATAAAACAAAAATTCCAGTTACTCGATCATATCGCTCACTCTTCAAGTGCTCAGTGCCCAAAAGGCAAGTGTTGCTGGCTAGCAGAGCAAATATTTCCACCTTGACAGAAAGTGCTACTAGGTAGCTCAGCTGTCTGACAAAGTTTCCTATAATGGGCCAAATAGTAAATATTTTAGGCTTTGCAGGCTGTACGGTCTTTGCAGCAATTACTCAACTCTGCCATTGTAGTGCAAAACAGCTGTAGACAATGCATGAAGAATGAATGTGGCTATGCTCCAGAAATGCAGCCAGCTGTGCCACAGGCCACGGTTTACTATGGTTACTACAGGTCACTTTGCCACAGGTTTGCCCTCAAGGTTTGATTTTCTACCATCCTGCAACTTCTCTTAATTAGCAGAGAAAAAACTGCAGCAAGATTCCCCTGCACTCCGTGGAGGGAAGCTTGGGTCACATAACTCTCTTTTCTTATCTCATCTCTCTCCCCTCACAAGAGCAAGGGGGCACATCTTCTAACACAGTAGCTCTTAAGAAGCCTAAAATACAGATTTTGGGGCCCCATCTGCAAAGCAGGCTTTATTGGGTCTGAGGTGGGGCCCAGGAAGGTGCATGTTAAATGAGCCCCACGGATGGGGGGGGGGGGGGGAGTTACTCTGTGCAACACAGCATGAAAAATGCTAAGCCTTTGAAACACCAGGGGGGAGAAGGGAGGGAGGGTTAGGAGGTAAATTCCCCTCTAGAAGGTGTAATCCCCAAGCCAAGCAGAGAGAAGCTAGCACTTACACCCAACAGCCCCAGTAAAGTGTAAATGTCAACTGAGGAGATGAGGCACCAAACAGGCCAGCAGGAAAGACCTCTGGACAGGAGCGAGAGGGGAGAGTGCAGTTGGTCTGGCAGGGACGGCAGGGGACAAAGCAGCCTTCCAAAAGGACCTCAGGAGTGGACATACTCCCCAGCACGTGGACTCCCACCCTGTCTGCTGTTCCTGGAACCCAGCAGCAGCACAAAGAATTTTCAACTCTTTCTTTACATTATTTTTTTCCTTTATAAATGGATTCATTCAATATTAGCTGTGACCTTGTGCGAATCCCTCAGCTTCCCCCTAAAATGAAACAAAGTATACAGAGGGTTCTTGTGAAAATGAAATCAGTGAGTATGTGCAATGCACTTAGAGCACGCGCTCAGAGTTAAGTGCTCTAGAGGCATTTGTTAAATGAAAAAATGCCATTTAACATTTAATGATCGCCTCCTGCCCGTCAGGTACAGTGTTAGATGCAAAACACAGAAACAAAGAGAACCTCAAATGGAAACACTGCTGGATATGCTCTATGTATAAATAAGGGAGTGCTGTGGGAACACAAGAGACACAATTCTAGAAGTGTGTCGCACCACAATGTGCATATAAACAGAACTGCACTGTTCACTGAAAAATGGTTAAGATGGGAAGTTTTAAATTACCTGTTTTTTTTTTTTTTAACCACCATAAAAAAAGATCACAAATGAAAATTAAAAGGAGGGCGTGAGGAGAAAGGGGAAGAAAAGTTGATGGGGGTAATTTGGGACTGGACAAAAGCAGGAGGGATGCAGAGAGGATGTAAGGGTAGACCCAGTTCCTAAATGGAAGAGTGCATTCCTGGATACATTGGGGATGCAGCTCAGAGGTGTCACATGGGAAGCATAGGGGTTAGACTAGTTGTTTGAAATGGCATCTTAGTTTGTTCATCATTAAATCTCCAGCAATTACAAGAAACCAAAATACAAAAAAACAAAACAAAACAAAAAGCCCCCAACCCCCTGAATGTTATTTATTGGGACTTAATATTATCAATCAGAAAATGGGGTTGTTGTTTTTTTTAAAGGACATCAAGTACCTGACTCTCCTGTTACAAACTAGTCATTTTGCTTCCAAGAGACTACATTCCACGAAGACTCTTTAGTCATGACTTCCACTGTGGATTTCTGTGGTGGTGTTTTATGACATGTGGTATTATCTTCCTAGGTAAGAATGTGTCATCTTATTGAAAAATAAACACTGTATCGTTACTCCAAAAAACAAAGACACAACAACAAAAGCTCAAATGATGAGCGTGTATGGTAGCCCAGAAGACCCCGGCGGATCCGCTCACCTCCTGAATCCTCCTCAGAACGGTCTCCTCTGCTCCGCCCCCATCGCTAGCCCTGCCCTGCCAGGGTGCCGTCCTCCACCCCACAGTTGCCAGAGGCTTCCGTACTTGGGTTTCCTCTGCCTGGAACGTTCGTTCTCCTGATACCCTATCTGGCACATACCTTCACTTCCTCCAGGTCTCTGCTCATGTCTACTGACTAACACCCCCTTCTCCCATTGCTCTGTCTCTTATCCTGCTCTATTTTTCTTATTAGCACTTGCTATAGGATAGATAACTCTTATCAGCTCCATCCACTACATGGTCTCCTTGAGGATAAAAACTCTGTGATGGGGGCGCCTGGGTGGCGCAGTCGGTTAAGCGTCTGACTTCAGCCAGGTCACGATCTCGCGGTCCGTGAGTTCGAGCCCCGCGTCGGGCTCTGGGCTGATGGCTCAGAGCCTGGAGCCTGTTTCCGATTCTTGTCTCCCTCTCTCTCTGCCCCTCCCCTGTTCATGCTCTGTCTCTCTCTGTCCCAAAAATAAATAAACGTTGAAAAAAAAAATTAAAAAAAAAACCTCTGTGATGTTCCCTACTGTATCTCTAGCTCCTAAAACATTGCCTGCTGTAGAGTAAATGATCAAAAACTATTTATGACCTGAATTGGAGTGTGTATGAAGAACACTTGACAAATCCTTATTGTATTACGGTATTTTGTAAGGGCCAAGTAGTCAAATATTTTGGAGTGTCTCACCTTTAATCACATGCATATTTTTAAACTTTTTTTTAAACTTAAAAAAATTTTGAACATAAAGACTTATTTAAAAATTTTTTTTAAATAGTAAAGCCAGGGGCGCCTGGGTGGCTCAGTCAGCGAAGCGTCTGACTTCGACTCAGGTCATGATCTCACAGTCCGTGAGTTCGAGCCCCACGTCAGGCTCTGTGTTGACAGCTCGGAGCCTGGAGCCTGCTTCGGATTCTGTGTCTCCCTCACTCTCTGCCCCTACTCTGCTCACGCTCTTTCTCGCTCTCAAAAATAAATAAACATTAAAAATTAAAAAAAAAATGGTAAACTCTCCGATATTAAAAAAAATCAAATTGCAAGATCAAAAGGATGTTTGTATTTTGCACAAGTCCAAAGATTCTACTTGTCTATTTAACATATAAATCAACATTGTTTATACCTTTATTCAGGTCTCTTGTTTATCCTCATAATGTTCTCGAGGGGTAGGGATGGGACAGATATTTCCCCCTACTTAACAATGAGAAAATAGTCCAGAGAAATTTCCTTGTCCACACACACCCAGATCAGCAACAAAGTTGGCAACATGGACACCCTTCCTCTCTCACAAGTTCTACTGAATCATTAGGGACAACTGATTCCAGTTCCACTTATGAGATATTCCTGCTATAGAAACTGCTGAAATGACAGACAAAGCAGTCTTGGAGCTAAGAATTAAATGGATCTATGAATAAACATGATCACCAACCAGTTCAGCCCCAGCCTCCTCTTCTACCAACCTCCTCACATCTTTGAACTACTACTTAAGGCACTGTCCTTACCTTTATCTAGGAATGGCAATTATACTCTTCAAATGCCACCTTTTGACTACTAAATTAAACATCTATAATTCAGATTATTGCATACTTTGTCACTACTAGATTCTATGGACACCCCATTGTCAATATATACTGAGTGGAGAAGAAAGCAGGATCCACTGACAAATGGCTACAATGTGACCCCAGTCCTTAGTGAATTTTTTGTCAGGTGATAAAGTCATTGCAGTATAACAATGATCCTTATTACTCTGAAATAATGAGAAACATCCAGGTATAATATCTCTCATTAAAAAAAATAGTTTATAGGAAAACAGATTCATTACTCAGGAGTCACAGAGTCCAATTCTATCTTGTTACAGATGAGAAAACGGAGACAAATAGTTTCAAAGACTTGTTCAAAGCCACACTACTAGTTTTGGCAAGAGCCAGAGCTAAAACCCTTGTCTCCTGCCTCCCACTTCAGAGTTCTGCATTTACAAGCTTGACAATCCACATACAGTGGGATCTTTTCCTCCTAGTTTTTCCTTTTAATGATCTTTTCAGTTTTGTGTAGAGGAAAATTAGTCATTAAACAAAGTACCCACAGACCTTTTGATCGTTAAATGCCCCATAAATATTTGAGTGAACTGAACCGAATCTGGATATGACTTATCCCCGTAAGAAGCAGAATGCTTAATGCTTAAGACCATCCATTTGTGATTTTTGGTTTCCATAGAGATACATAACATTTACTGCTACATGTGGTCTGGCTTACATCTATGAACAAGCATTTCCTGATGAATGGCAACTCCCACAAGATATAATTTCCCAAATATTTTAGACAGCTGATGAAGAAAAAGCATTCCCCATAGAAAAGATTAACAACCTATTACGTCATTCAGCACTGAAAGGCACTCCAAGTTTGCTATGATATAGCTGAAGCCCTTAGAGATTTGTTTTAGGCACATAAGGGTAGACATCTAGGCTTTATTAACCAGTTTAACAGATGGGATTATAAAATTCAGGACTGAAAAACCATACCATCGATTTGATGCAACAGTCTAAATCAAGATAGTTTCCAATCCTACACAATGACAAGGAGGTCTTTGGTATTTCATTCTTCAATGATTAGTGTTAGCTTTACAGAAGGGCCCTATTTTATATGATGGTGAGTCCCCTCCTCTACTGTATCCAGCATATCTGCAACATAACAATGCTGTCAGTTCATTCTGGGCATAAACATGAGAAGCCATGGGAAAGAGCCATGAGCTTCAATAACCGCCTGGCTCTTCATTGCTTCCAGCTACTTGCCGTGGGGCAGGGCAGTGGGGGTGGGGGGTGGGTGTTGGAGTTCAGTGTTTCTGTTAAGAACTAAACTTATCAAAAATGTTCCAGGTTAGGTCATTAAAAATACAAGAGCAACCTAAGAATGGCTTATATGAAACGATACATTTAGAAATACATATATTTTCTCCTAGCATCCTCTTCCCAGAAAGCTGTAACACAGAAACTGGTTTTGATCTCTTTCCTATTTTGGAACTTTGTATCAACAACTTTGAGGAGTTGTTGAGTTAGAGCAAAGGGGTCAAATATTTTTCAAAAAGGACAGGTTGAGTCAGTATCTTGATGTTCCCTAGATCTCTCTCTCTCTCCCCTGTATGATTACAGAAGCCTGCACACATTGTTTCTAAGAACATTTCAACAAAATTGCCTTTAGTGAGAACAAAACAACTGTTCACAGTCTGGACAGAATAACTAAATCATTTGTACTAGATGCCTGGTTGTAATGTGGCTTACAAAAGCCATCTTTATTCCTCTTAGGTTATTAACTATTCCCACCTAAATTCCCAAGACTTTATCCTGATTTCAACTCTAACCCTCTCCCAAACTTACGGAAATTAGGCAAAATAATTAAGAGTTAAATCTCTTAAAAGTAGTCATTCATACAAGTTTGAACAAACACCATAAGCGCTTATTATATACCTGGCACGGTGCAGGAGGCAGAGTAGGGCACACTGTAAAGTCACTTCCTGAAAGGGAAAGGGCTGAGTTGGGGAAGGGAACAAAAAACACACCAACACCAACTTCAGGGAAATGCAGTTGTATTGAGTAAGCAGATAGAACACACAGCAAAGTTAAAACAGTGAAATACAGACACTGCTTGGTTTCTCCAAAGGACCGCCTAGAGGTAGCCCTTCGCCATCAATAGGATGGACTTTTCATGACAGCTATCATGGTAATTCTCTCAGAGATGCGGAATGAAGAAACAGAAGCTGGGGGAAGCAGAATAGACTGCGAATGTCTTTGTACAGAATATGACTAGGTTGGTTCATGTCTTGCTTCCTCTGTGACAAACAGGAGAATTAAGTCCTGGTCACCAGAGTAGAAGAACCCCCATAGAGACTAAGGAAAGCATCGACAGCCACCTGCCTGCCTCCACTCCCCCACCCACCCCTCACTGGGCAGGTTCAGAACTCGTGTCTTGGCAATGAAGTGTTGCAACCTTGAATGGATATGCAACATCTCTGAAAGCTGCTAGAACACTCTCTACCTTGCATGCAGATAATAAGGCTGCCCTTCACGCACGCAGGGCAGCTCAACTCAACAGGCACTTACCATGGCAGTTCCATGTCGTTAACGCCATGCTAGTTTCTGTCAGTGGACAATTTACATTTATTATTATTATTTTTTTTAAATAATCTTTTTTTTTTTAACGTTTATTTATTTTTGAGACAGAGAGAGACAGAGCATGAATGGGGGAGGGGCAGAGAGAGAGTGAGACACAGAATCGGAAGCAGGCTCCAGGCTCTGAGCCATCAGCCCAGAGCCCGACGCGGGGCTCGAACTCACGGACTGCGAGATCGTGACCTGAGCTGAAGTCGGATGCTTAACCGACTGAGCCACCCAGGCGCCCCGACAATTTACATTTAAACTATAGTACTTGTCCCCAAAGAACTTGCACTTAAGTTGGAGACAGAATATACTCTCGGGAAAGCAAATATGTATAGACCTAAGCCATATTCAAATTTATAAATTCTAAGTTTGAAATTCTGCAGAATATTCCTAGGTAGTGAGGAAGAAATCATTCAAGGGACTGAGCTATATAAACCAGGTCAAGAGAAATAGAATGACCCCAATGATGAATGTAGGTAAAAGCCATAGGTGCCCAAAAGGAAAACTGGAGAAACATAAGATAGCATTTAAAAGCAAACAATCCGAAATGAAGACAAAACATAAAAACAACCCCACAATATTTTCAGTGAAGCTTTACTGTGGAAAAGAGTCACCAAAGGTACTGAAATAAATGTCTGCCACCTGTACCAAACCAAACCAGATAGGATAAGTCACCAACATCTTCCAACTGCAAATCACCAGAGCACTTTATAATGAAGGTGACTGACATAAATCATTAACTCTTGAGATGATACTTAAGGTATCTTGTTAGTGGTCCTCTAAGTAGCAGACAGAAACAAGTGTTAATGAAAAAACAAAAACAAAAACAAAAAATGGAACCCTACTGCTATCAGAGACCTAAGAGTAATTATGCCCTATGTAAATTAATGTAAATGCAAGCAGTCTAAAAACTCTAAGCGTTGAATTCTGTTCAAATGTATTTTAAGTCTAAGAGTAAATATATTTCTCATGAGGTGTAAGAGGATATCTTCTGAATATTTGAACCCTCAAAGACCGTTAGGTACAGGTACTTAGAAAAAAAGCACTTCTGTATGTTTTAATTAATCATTAATGAGGCTCCAAATACCAATTCAACCTCAGGTAATCATCTACCCACTTTCTTTAACAAAGTACAAAACAGAAGCTATGCTACACTGTATTACCCATGAGACTACGACCTTTAACCCTAGATATGGGTAAGATAACTCGACCCTGTAAATATAAGACAGCTGCAAGAAAAGGCCAAAGATACTCATCATGCTAACTGCTTGGGGCTCGTACCTTCTAGCAGTGGCAAATGAACTTTCCTTCACTAGCGTTTTATCTGTAAACAACTTACATAACTTTGCAACCTTGAGGCATGAATGAACCAACACAGGAAGTAACTTCACCATCCATTGCTTCAATGCTGTGTTTATGAAATATCTCATCTCAGGAACAGATTTTGAAGCAGAATTGTTAAAGCGCAGTTCTATGTCCAAATGGAAGGTATGGAGTGTCCTACGGAAATTATCTAGATTTAATTCTTCCCAGAAGAACAGAATAGTTCCGTTGAGAATACTACGCGTTTACTTCCAGATTATCAAACTGGACCAATGTTCATCAAGCTGAACTGGGAGGGGTACCCGGTCCCAGGCGGTCACTGCTCTGTCAGCTGTTCTTCCATTATAGCTTAGTCCTGAAGAATCGTACAGCCAAGGAGGGGGCGGATGCTGGGAGCTACAACCATGAAAGCACCTATGACATCAGATTGGATTCCTCTGGGGAGTGGCAGAATGCAAAATGCCTCTCATTTCCTGACAAAATGGTGTTTCTTGAGTTTCCCTTCTAAATGTCCATACCTAAAAGGAAGTTTTTTTTTTTTTAATGTTTTTATTTATTTTTGAGAGAGAGAGAGACAGAGCATGAGCAGGGGAGGGGCAGAGAAAGAGAGAGACACAGAATTTGAAGCAGGCTCCAGGCTCCGAGCTGTCACACAGAGCCCGACGAGGGGCTCGAACTCACGAACCGTGGGATCATGACCTGAGCCGAAGTCAGATGCTTAACCAGCTGAACCACCCAGGTGCCCCTGAGGGGTGTCTGGGTGGCTTGGCTGGTTAAGCATCTGACTCTTGATCTCAGCTCAGGTATTGATCTCAGGTTGTGAGTTCAAGCCCTACGTTGGGCTCCATGTTAGGAGTGGAGCTTACTAAAAAAAAAACTTCAGTGTACATCAATTTTCTAGAAAAACTAAAAGGCAAGCAAACACAATTTAACTGCTTTTATCTTCTAATTAAGTAGACTTAAGCACCCAACCAAGCTTAAGAGAACTACTACGGTTCTCAGACCATCAGAGCAGAGCTTGAACCTAAGTCTACCACTGGCTTTGGTATCCTTCACCCCGCTTCCTTCCCAATCCTTTAACTCTGCACTGATATGGCACCTACCCTACGTCCCCCAGCTAGAATTGTTGGAGTCCTCTTCAAGTCATCTGCCAACTCTCATATCCAGGAGGTTGCTGAGTCCTAACGGTTTTAGCTTAGAAACTGTTCACCCGGCCTTCTTCTCCCCACTGCCCAAATCCAGGCTTTAACCACAACCAAACTCCCTGCCACCTATTTCTATCTACTGCAGCCTACTGTCTTTAGAAAAGAAAATGGAAATCTAATCGTACTTTTCCCCTGCTGGTTCTGGGATCAAGTCCAACCTTCACAAGTGTGCACAAAGCTGCAACGACTACTTCAGGTGCACCATGATCACATACCCTGTGAGGTTCCTGCCACCCTCAACTGTACCTACAGTGAACAGGCCAAGAAAGCAATGACAAAATCCCCATCAAAATAATACGGTGGTGATATTTGCACCAGGTTCTTCTTCTACACCTTTCCCCAATTCCTGTTGCAAAGGCTCCGATGGGGGAGGACTTTTTTTGTACTGAGTACAGTGGCTGAGAGGACGGGCTGGAAGCCTGGACTCCTCCTGGCGTGCCCCTTGAGAACTGGTGTGATCCTGGACAAGTTACTTATTCGTGCTGAGCCTAAACTTCCTTTTCTGTAACACGGGACTAAGGAGGGCTGACCTCACCTCAAGTGTTGTGTCAATTAAGTGACACAGTGAGTGTCTGGGTATTGATGTGCTTTATATGGGGAGGAATGAAGTGAGGTATGTTTACATAAATAAACCTCACGGGCATCACAGAATTCACAAATACTCTTCAAGCACGTGTGATGGGGTGTGCAGCAGTTGTGGGCGAGATGACACAGATGTTTTTAAAGATACCCGTGTGATCTGAGGAGGCCTGTCAGCTTTTAAGGACTTGATCTAGGGATGCTTTACTTTGCAACCCCTTTTTATTTTTATTTTTTTATTTTATTTTTAATGTTTATTTATTTTTGAGACAGAGAGAGACAGAGCATGAACAGGGGAGGGGCAGAGAGAGAGGGAGACACAGAATCCGAAACAGGCTCCAGGCTCTGAGCCGTCAGCCCAGAGCCCGACTTGGGGCTCGAACTCACAGACCGTGAGATCATGACCTGAGCCGAAGTCGGACGCTCCACCGACTGAGCCACCCAGGCGCCCCATTGCAACCCCTTTTTAAATGATGTAAAGTTCCCTGGAAGAGATCAGTAGTTTCTGATTCTGACATTTTAGGATCTTAAACCCTTCTGATTTGTCTGCTTCATTACATCTTCTTCAAAACCAGGAATAAAAACTCTGTGCCACACACCAAGCAGAGTACTGGGGAATATAAAGTTGACTCTTATATTAGCCCACCATTAGAAGGCCATTCTTTGGCTTGGTTGTGCTGGTAAATTTAGTACCTTTAAAAGAAATCTCTTACATTTGGGTCCATTTTCCACCTTTTCGTGTTTCCTTTGCTTGCCACAGACAAGGATTCTACTTAATAGGTCTCTGAAAATGAGAGACTGCTCAACCCCTTCCACTTAAATTCTAACCCGTCAACAGGCAGTCCTTCCAGTCAGGGCAGCGATTTTCTCTCAACCTTCCAATCCCTGAAGTCACAGGGTCAAAATGTGGGTCATAATTTGTACCTTTTAAGAATTCCCAAAGCATGTATTTCTTAAATGTATTAGAATTCCCAAGAACTCCCAAGGAAATCTTCATTTTAAGGGAAAAAATTTTAGTTAAGTATCTTTACATGAAAAGATGTTCTATATCATTAGTCACTAGAGAAATATAAATCACAATGAGATACCACTACACCCCTACTGAGATGGCTATAATCAGGAAGACAGATAATAACAAGTGTTGGCCAGAATGTGGAGAAACTGAGACCTTCATGCACTGCTGCTGGCAATGCAAAATGATGCAGTTTATTTTATTTATTTTTAATATTTATTTATTTTTGAGACAGAGACAGAGCGTGAGTGGGGGAGGGGCACAGAAAGAGGGGGAGATACAGAATCGGAAGCAAGCTCCAGGCTCGGAGCTGTCAGCACAGACCCTGACATGGGGCTCGAACCCACAAACCGTGAGATCATGACCTGAGCTGAAGTTCGACGCTTAACCAACTGAGCTACCCAGGCGCCCCTAAATGCAAATGATGCAGTTTAAATGATTAAAGTCTGGCAGTTCCTCCGTATGTTAAATACAGAATTACTACAGGACATATCAATTCTACTCCCAGGTATATACTAAGAGAAAGGAAAATATAGGCCCCCACAAAAATGTGTACACAAATGTTCATAGCAACATTACACACAACAGCCCAAACGTGGGAAACAACCCAAATGTCTGTCAACCAAGAAGAATGGATAAAATTTGGTATATCATATCTAGTTTCAGTTTTGCAAGATGAGAAAGTTCTGAAAATCTGTTTCACCACAATGTGAACATAATACGGCTGAACTGACACTTAAGGCTTTTTTTTTTTTTTTTTTTTTTTTTTTTGCCATAGGGGAGCCTGGGTGGGTTCGGTCAGTTAAGCATCCAAGTCTTGATTTTGGATCAGGTCGTGATCCCAGGGTCATGGGATCAAGCCTCACACTGAGTGTGGAGCCTGCTTAAGATTCTCTCTCTCCCCTTATGCCCCTCTCCCCTGCTCTCTCTCTCTAAATAAAAAAATTTTTTGGCAAATCTAGACAATGGAACATTATTTGACAAAAAAAAAAATGAAATACTGACACTACAACATGGATGAACCTTGAAAACATTATGCTCAGGGAAAGAAACTAGTCACAAAGGTACCATACTATATGATTCTACTCATATTAAATGTTCAGAACAGGCAAATCTACAGAGACAGAAAGTAGATTAGTGGTTGCCAGGGGCTCGGGGAGAATGGAGAATGACTTGTAATGAATTTCTTTTCTTTTTTTTTTTTTTAGTTTTATTTATTTAAATAATCTCCACATTCAACATGGAGCCTGAACTCACAACCTGAGATCAAGACTCACATGCTCTTCTGACTGAGCCAGCCAGGTGTTCCAAGTCTTTTTTAGGTGATGAAATATTATAAAGTTGATTGTGGTGATGGTTGCACAATTCTGTGAAAGTACTAAACACCATTGTACACTTTAAATAGGCCAATCGTATGTCATGTGAACTATATCTTAATCAAGCTATCAAAAATATGTAAGCAAAAACAAAAACAAAGGACAATTAAGTGAATTACTTGGTCCTTAGGTTAAAGCCATGACATTCTGTTTAGCTTAATAAAAGGCCTTCAGCTATGCAGTCTATATCAGTAATATTTTTACCAATTTTTCTTTTCAGTGTTAAGTATAAGGATCTGATACACTTCAAGTCCTCACGGCCTTTCCTAGCTGCTTTGCTGTGTTCTTACTACACTCCCTCCTCAACAGGTGCTCCTGAGTGACAGGGCTTCAGGGTTACCTGGGTAACCACAGATCACCTACAGACAACAATAGAGAGCCTTGAGCCCTTCCTGAGACGAGAAAACAAGGTTTCTCGGGTGCCTGCGTGGCTCAGTTGATTAAAGCATCTGACTCTTGGAGTTGGTTCAGGTCATGATCTCACGGTTTTGTGGGTTCGAGTCCTGTTTCAGGGTCAGAATCTGCTTGGGATTCTCTGTCTCCCTCTCTCTATGCCCCTCCCCCATTTGTGCTGTCTCTCTCAAAATAAATAGAAACTTAAAAAACAAAAACAAAAAACAAGCCTCTCCATTCCTCTCACCAAGCAGAGGCTTTGTAAGATACAGATATAGTTTAGGAGGCTAGAGAGGTAGAGACCCAAGAGGATGACCCACTGGAGCCAAAACACCTTTGGAAATCCAATGATATGTTTGTGCTTGGTCTGCAGTATGTTATGCGTGCCATAAGCAAGTGTTCTGACATGGGGCTCTAAGGAGCTCTAGAGGACCAGAGACATTCAAGAGTCTGTGACTGCTCCAAAAGAATCTATTTTGTTTTCATTTCACTGTTAATCTAAAAGAAACTGATATAAATACACAACGGGCCATCTGAATTATTCCCCTTACCAATACAGTGCCCAGGTTTGCATTTATGATCACAGTGGTTCCGAGCGATCCCCATCACTAACAGCACTTATAAATACGGTAGCAAGCACACAGGGCAACGATAAAGGCCATTGTTAAGACACTGAACAAGACTTTAATTTCATGACACCATGAAATAACAAACAGTAGAGTATGGTAGTATATTAACTGCTATAGACTAATAAGGAAAGGACAGAGGTAGACTTGATACGTCAACGATGCAGTCACACTAAGTGAAAGCCAAATGATATTACATTAATGCTTTCATAATAATGCCTTCAAAATAGCATGAAAGTATTGTAAAACAAAGGGTTTGTTTTTAGTGGTTCAAAAATTACAAAGTGGAGGCAATTATAAGAAAAAGAGTTATGTTCAAGTTGTTTTCAAAATAGTGTGAATGAGTCATTTCTATTATCTATTGACTTCCTTCAACAGTCTGACGCTTAGCCACATGCTAAAACTTTAAAAATTTTCCACATCTATAAGAACTAAAATCGACAAACATATCCCTGTTCCTGGTTTTAGTAACAGTTGAAGTAGGTATATGCTTGATGTTGATTTCAGTAATTCTACAATGCTAACCTTATCTTTAAACGTACAAGAAATTTACAGCACTAGCAAGAAAATGAGAAATCGTTAAAATCATCAAAATTGCAATTCAAGGACTGCTCACTGACAGATGTGTTCTGATAAGGTCTCACAGTTCTGAGATAGTAAGCAAGGCCTTCAAGTGCATAATGGGCTTCTGAATAACAGATTATGCTACAAACAAGTATTCCCTGCATTACTATTATCAAAATCAAAAGACTTATATGCACTAATTATTAGGACCTAAGGAAAACAAGTTTATATTATTTTTTTTTTAAATCAACATAGGTGATTCAGTTTCAGAAAAAAAAGCACTCATCATATGAATATTTTTCATTTAAATTTTAATGGTTTTAAAATATTGTTTGCATTTGTTTGTGACTTTTCAAGTGTTTCAATAGTTGCCTGAGTGCTATCAGCATAAGGAGTATATATTTTGTGACTATACACATTTAGTGTAAGGAAAGAGAACTTAAATCATTAAGAGGAATTTACTAAAATCTCCTTGAAAGAAATTTACGCGTAAGCAATACTGTATGTAATAACGTGAGCGTGATTTGGAACATGTTCATTCATTCAAAGAACATAGCAGATCCTACTGTGTGCAAAGCACAAAGATACAGAGGGGGAAAAAAGACAGATCTATCTATGCTCACACGGAGCTTGGAATCTATCAAAAAAGGTAAATAAATGTAGTAAGCGAAATGTTAGGGAGGTACAAGGTACTGCAGAAACAAACATCAGAGGGACCTAATTTAGTGTAGGGGTTAAAGAGGACTTCTTGAAGCATATGACATTTAAGGTGAGACGAAAGGAAGAAACAGGAATTAGCTAGATAAAAGTGAAGCAGCAAAGGAAGGAGAGCATTCTAGGCATCAGACACATCGAGAAGGCTCACTGTCATGGAAGTGTAGCAGATTCAAGGCACAGAAAGACATTCTCGGGGCTGTGAACAGTGTGTCTGGAGTACAGTCAGGGGGAAGGGAAAGCAATACCATGACATGGAGACTTTCTCATGCAAGGTCTTAAAGTCTTCTTAAGGACTCTGGCTTTTAACTTCTTATGAAGAAGTTCTGAGGGCACTGAGAAGTCACTGGAAGATTTTATGCAAGCCACTTACATATTGTGTTTGGTCATGTAAAAGCCCCTAAGACAGCGAGTAGAGAGCACTAGAGGTCAGACACAGGGAGGGGGCTGGAGGTAGCTTCAGCAGTCCCAGCAAGACTGGGCAGTGGTCACTCTGGAGCTGTGTGTTGAAGAAGTATATGGGAGTTTCAAGGGACAGCAGGAAAAGATTAAGAATTTAAGTTTAAGATTGAATTGAGATTACTTGGCAACTCATCGCAAGTGGCAGGGAAGGAAGAAGGTTATACTAAGAGAAAGGGCCAAGTGGTAACTGGTGGACAGAGGTGTCTTTCCCAAGATGGAGGAAGAATTGCAAATCCTTAGGAGTTGAGGACCACCTGCATTCAAAGACTGCTTTGTACAAGTTGTCTTAAAAAAAAGTATTTTGTTTTTCTTGCAATTTCATACCTCTAAATCTATTATGAATAGTTTTTCTTTTTTTAAACAAAAATACTACTGACTTGCATAATCACTCACACCCAGGGGCGGCAATATTCAAAACAACTCTGTGTTCTTTTTGGGAAGTCTTGGTTCAAAGACAAAAATCAGAGAACAGACAAATCTTTTGATCCTTCCTACTGACACGGTGCTTCAATGCAAACCCCAAGCACTACTAAGACCTTTCTTTGATGGGACAAAGGGCAACAGCTCAACATAGGCACTTAGGTTTAAGAGGCTCACTCTACATTTTAAGCCACAGAAAAAGGATTTAAATATCAAAAGAGCTGGGAACTCAAGTTCAAATGACCAATGCACCTGGCAGAATTTAACCCAGCATTAAACCTCTCCATGCAAATTCACAATTTTCTAGGAACAAACAACTCTGGGAAAATTTTCCCATGACCCACCTCCTCATGAACATTTTTAATATTTCAAAAATGCTTAAAAGCCGGAACGAAGCAATTTTTAAATCTCAAAGGGTCAGAGCAACTGGAATTAGTTTAAGAATGCATTACACATGAAAGACACCAAGGCTCTATAAACAGGGCATCTTCTTCACACCAAAGCACAAGAAAACAAAGGAAGAATGAAACTAACACAGACCGCAGAAAATATCACATGAAAGGAAATCATGTCTGGCCGAGCCTACACCAGAAAAATCTCAAATAAACAGGTTTGGTTTTTATTGGCTTCCTAAAAGCAAGGAGTACAAAAAGAAGAATCACAACCATTTTGAACACCTCGCAAGTAGAATTTTATTAATATTCCTGGTTATTAGGATTACTAAGGAGACAAACAGAAGCAGAGGATCCAGGGCCACCCACCCTGCCTGGTTGTGCACAGGTTAGCCCCATTACCACTCACTGTAGTGCACAATCTTTTGGGTCTGTCTCTACCTCTTCCTCCAGGGGCCAGAAGTGGGAAGACTACAGATGCCCCTTGAACAACATGGGTTTGAACTTTGTAGATCCAGTTACACCCAATTGTTTTTCAGTAAGTACAGTACTATAAATGTACTTTCTCTTCTTTATGATTTTAATACTTTTTTCCTCTAGCTTACTTTATTGTAAGAATACAGTGTACAATACATCTATAACACAGAGAATATGTGTTAATTGACTATGTTGTCAGTAAGGCTTCCGGTCAAGAGTAGGCTATTAGTAGCTAAGTTGTGGGAAAGTCAACAGTTACACATGGATTTTTTTTAACGTTTATTTATTTATTTATTTATTTAATATTTATTTATTTTTGAGAGAGAGAGACAGACAGACAGAATCGGAAACAGGCTCCAGACTGTCAGCACAGAGCCCAATGTAGGGCTCGAACTCACAAACCATGAGATCATGACCTGAACAGAAGTCGGATTCTTAACTGACTGAGCCAAGCAGGCACCCCATCAGTTACACATGGATCTTTGACCACATAGGGGCTTGTTAAGCCCTTAACCTCCATGTTATTCAACGATCAACTGTATTTTCATGGGTGATCATTTATTTTATTTAATCAACACTTGTGTATTTACTACGTGCCACACACTGTTCTAAATGCTTCACAAATAAGAACCTAGTTAGTCCTCATTAGAACCATATGAGAGAGGCACTATGATTATTCCTGTTTTCCATGCAGAGAAATGAGGCAGGGAGAGGTGATAAAATTTGCCAAAAGTCAAAGTGCTAGTAAGTGATACCTCTGAGATATGAACCCAGTCTTAATCATCAGACTGTAGAGCTACAAAGGTTATTTTAATTTTCTCCTATAGTTCCTATATTTTCTTTAAATGAGGATTTACTGCTTTTATAATAAGGAAAAGCTAAAAGATCATTTCTACTTTGAAATACAAAACAAAAAATAAATACATACATACATACATACAAACAAGGCCTCAAATACCTCTTCTATGAAATCACAGGAATAAACACCTCATCTGCTGGAAACCAAGGGGTTGGGCCAGATGATCTTCTTTGGATTACCTGCCACAGATCTTCAATTCCACACTCTGCTCCCCCATTACACAGGCAGCACAGGGAACAGAGAGTGTAAAGAAGAGTACCAATTAAGAACATGTTGTCTGGAAAACTGACCTGGATCTAGTTCCTGCCTACAAGCTGTATAAACCTAGAACAAGTGGCTTAAGCCCTATAAGCCTCAATTTTCTGGCCTGTGCAGCTACACTTGTCTCCTAGAATTAACTGACATGAAACACTTAAAAACAGAAGAGTGCCTAGTATAGAGTAAGAGGTCAAAAAACTATTGAACATAGAGCCAAACTCTCATATTTGCCTATTTAGATCATTCCTGGGCCAGGGCAATCAAATCAACCAAAGATCTCATGAAATAATTAAACATGGGCACAAGAAAGAATCTGAGTAGGAACCAGAAAGGTTTTCATCCATGCCTTACTTAGCTGTCAGCAACAGGACTAACAGGGTAGAGATCATCTCTGAGCCACAAAGAAATGACTTCTAGGTCTACAGGCTACGGTTATGGTGCTGCGTTGGAATGTATGAAATAACTACAACGTTAGGTACCAGGTCTCCAATTTGCCTTTTTCTAATACGAAGAGTTAAGTTTCAAGGAACAAGTTACTTCACCTGATTCTCCATTTCATTGCTTATAAAAGAAAACTGAATTGAGTGGCCCCAAAGATTCCTTCCAGCTCTAACAATCTGTATTTCTTTGATGGTATAAACCTGATATCACTCTTTTAGTCATGAAGTCTGTACTGATGAGATCTATCAAATTTCTAAGTGATACCACTCTGTCAAGCAAGTAGATCTTCAAATAGCTTGTAATGAATAAATTTTTTATGTTGCCGGTTTAGTTATCTACAGAGATTCCGCAGTTATCTTGAAAATGTTCTCTTAAAATAATGCTTCTGGCCCTTCTGGACCTATTCTTCTTCTCTCTCAAATACAATATCTGCAATTAGGAGCCTGGCTCCAAAAAAAGAAACTTAGAGGAAAAATTAAATGTTACCAATACAGATTTCTACATTCATAAGCCTTTGTATAGTGAGATTTTTCTCTATCCATATCCAACTGCCATTTAGTGCTTTCGTGACCTTAATGATGAAGCAGAAAAAGCTCACAGGAAAGCTAAAGTAGTAATGGATCTTGGCTTCATCAAGGGTTTTATGACTGTCCCTTGTGCCAAATCCAAAGGACACAGAGGATCCGTAGCTGTTCACTCACTGACTTGCCCAGGTATCAGACATTGATGGCAATGTTACCCAAGGAGCTCAGGGCATCCCTGGGTACACTGGTGGACCCCAAGGCATAGGTATAGAGAGTAGGATGAGAAAGGAAGAGAAAAGAATTAAAAGCTCTACAAAATTTAACAGGAGGCCAGAAATGGAAGAGAGAGAAAGGAAAAGGGACACAGAATGAAAAGCTATAGAATCATATTCATTTGGAAGGAATAACTACACCAAAGTACTTTAGGTACATTAAATTCACATGACAAGCCTCACATCACCTTATCCTCATTTTATCCTCATTCTAAAGACAAGCAAACGGAACCTTAGAGATTTTAATTTAAGACTGAATGGTATGTGTGCACGTTGTGACCTCAGAGAACTCACTTTGTGCCCATGGGAGGCGTTGGTCTCTCTGCAGCCATGACTGAGGATGGACAGCCTCTCTGAGGTGCCCTCAGCGCTGGGACCCTGGATAGGACAGGGTAGCTCAGTCCAGTTCGGCATAGCTTTGGAGATTTGTTTTTCATATGAAGCCAAAGTCTGTTGCCCTGCAACTTTGACCTGCCTTTATCCCAGGAAATCAACACATTAGCAGCTATAAGGTTTCCTGTCAAAGCCCCCATCAGTAACTAAAATTTTCTAAATGTCAGAAATTTTTCAAGGAAAATCTCAAAAAACCATATATATATATATATATATATATATATATATATATATATTTTTTTTTTTTTTTTTTTTTTAAATAAGACCTGTAAGGTAAGAGTTAAGAGCCTTGGGATTTGCAAACTTACTATAGGAAGGTTGAACATGGGTCTATCTTTGATTAGGTACTTCATAGAGGATGATATACATCTATTTCTATTAAGAAAGGAATCAGAGTTGCCTTAAGTTTTAATGTAAAAGATTTAGTTTAAAATATTACTGACTTGAGATCAGCGAGTACAGAGATTTTATCTCTTCCAGAAAAGCTTACATCGTACATTTCCTTTATCCTGGAATGGTTCAGATAAAAGCCTCCCTTAAGTATGAGATTTGTAAGCTTTCTTTCCCAGTACTGATGAAAGCTTACTTAAAAATGAAAAGCTCATCTAATGTGTGACCTTCAACTTAAACTGCCTGGCATTTAAGTTCCATCCATAAAGTGGGAATACTACTTGGTACACTGTATTTTAGGACTGTTGTAAAAATGTTGCCTTTTGGTCTGTTACTGCCCCCTAAAATATACAAATTACTCATCTAGAATTAAATGCTAAAATAAGCAGGGAAACTTAAACAAATATAGAAAAGATTTCATGTATTTATATATTATATGTATATATGTATATATTAATTTGGCAACTATATATTTTAATGCTCAGTATTTGTAAAAGGTACTGACAAAATCATTGTTTCAATTTTTGAATTTTCACTTCGCCGTTTGTAACCACCTCCTGAAGGCACAAAGTGGGAGTTCGCCTCTTTGTGAGAACACTGCTTTAACGTCTCCATCTCATACTGGGCATTTGTGGCACCACGGATCACAAGCTCACACTTCCTTCAAAGAGCAAGTGATCAGGAAACACATAGGGGAATAGTCATGAAATAAATGGGTGGTAAGGCAGACCAAAATTAGTGCCTACTGACTCTTCCCTGAGGGTACTTATTAAAGCATTATGGTTTACATTTAGAAAGGCAAAGATAACCTATTATGCTATCAGTT
Source organism: Prionailurus viverrinus (assembly GCF_022837055.1). Classification (NCBI taxonomy): domain Eukaryota; kingdom Metazoa; phylum Chordata; class Mammalia; order Carnivora; family Felidae; genus Prionailurus; species Prionailurus viverrinus. Next base: position 138,293,418 of record NC_062568.1, read on the forward strand.
CTTTTGGGGGTAAAAGCTCAGGGTTGCAGATAATCCTCTTTCCCCATATTTAAAATAATGAGGGGATTATTTCTTTCTTCCATTCAGTTCTTAGCCCCAAACCATTTCTCACTTAAGTAATTTTCACAGCGGTACCTGAGAAGCAAAAAAGGCAGATAGAATGTCACAGTGTAGACAGTGACAAATTAAAAACTGAAGGAACCAATGGCAACTCAGGTCAAAGGCAGCAAAGCCAACACAGGTAAGGTTTAAATCAATGGGCAACATAGAAACAAACACTAGAATTCTCACCATTGTTTCTCCATTAACATTTCCATGTATCAAGTCTCTCACTCAGAAATGAGTTTATTTATTTAAAAAAAAAATTTTTTTTTTAACGTTTATTTATTTTTGAGACAGAGACAAAGCATGAACGGGGGAGGGTCAGAAAGAAGGAGACACAGAATCTGAAACAAGCTTCAGGCTCTGAGCTGTCAGCACAGAGCCTGATGCGGGGCTCGAACTCACGGACCACGAGATCATGACCTGAGCCGAAGTCAGCCGCTTAACCGACTGAGCCACCCAGGCGCCCCAGAAATGAGTTTAAAAAAAGAATCAAATTACTTATCCTTAATCCCACACCTAACTGAAGGGTTTACTAATATGGTTTATACTGCAAATGTCAATTCATTTCAAGCTTATCTTAATAAGCATCACAAATCAGAAACTTGACTTCTGACCTCTCTACTTCTTATAAAATACCAAACATCAAAATAATATACAGGAAATGTATTCAATTCTATCCAGAATCCCTTCAACAGCGATATTTATATTTTTGTATTTCCTTCGAAATCTGTATGTATCTCAGCACAGTTGCAATAATCAATGTGCTCTGAATGAATTCTTTTTTACACTTATTTCATAATTTTTCCAACTGTCTTTGTTGGATTCTATTAGCTTTAAACAGAATATGACAACTAGTTCATTTCTTACCTTAAGTGAAATTTCCCAACTCTATTAATAGACTATATTAGAATGGAGACCTATAATTTTCACCTGGAAATACAGACAAAACTGGTTTGCTTTTTTAAAATTCTCTTCTTTCAGAAGACACAAAAAGCCTCACTGGTCTTTTGCTTACTTGGATGCAGCAGGCAAGCAGCAAGAGATAATGATCCCAATTTTAGAGGCTAATGAACTACTACAGTACTTATAAAATTTATGGCTTTCTTGAAAACACCTGGCAGATTAGTTGGTACTAAAACCATTTTTTATTTTATACATATATATTTTTAAGTTTATTTATTTATTTGGGGGGGGGGGAGCAGAGAGAGAGGGACAGAGACAGAATTCCAAGCAGGCTCTGCATTGTCAGTGCAGAACCCGACACAGGGCTCAATCTCATGAACCCTAAAATCATGACCTGAGCCAAAACCAAGAGTCGGATGCTTAACCAAATGAGCCACCCTAGAACCATTTTTTAAACAAATCTACATTTTATCTGTTTACACTGAGCCATGCAATTTTTAAGTTTTAATGTGGGTTTGATTTACATGCAAATCCAAATAGATTGAGAAGATATAATCAACACCGAAAAAAACAATGGTTATTTTCTCTACTATGGCAATGAGGGGGAGTTTTCTGAAATAGAGACAGCAATAGCCTCACATTAGTTACAAGCTCTTCACCTACTACTAGAGGTACTACCTCTAACAGTCTCTCCCCACCCTGCCCAACACAGGTTTCATACCAGGAAACCAAAGAAAGATTACAAGTTTTACAAGGAAAGCTCCACTTCAAACTGCTTTTCAAGTGTTCTTACACTGCTCATTATTTTGTGAAAGACACTTAAGAGGCATAAGGACATTCCATGCAGAGGAAAACTTAATTATGCAGAAACAGAGAAGTATGCTTAACTCTGTATTAAGTGAAAACCTTTTTTTACATCAAACCACATGGTGGATTGATCCCTAAGTCATTCTCACTGTGCAGGCAGAGAAGGTACAGGGCAGGAGTGACAACCTTCCCAGCGCAAGGGGAGCAGCAGCAGACCCCTTCCCTTGTTCCTACCAGTGCAGTGATGGGGCTGTGAGGCAGTGTGGTGGTCTCAAGCTGGAAGACAAGAGAGGGTAAAGCATAGAATAGGAAATTTTCAGCTTATTTTGCTGTCATTTGCCCTCTCCTCTCCCTTCGAAAGGAAAAGAGCCTTTTTTCTTTCTGATTATAAAAGCAATACCTACTTGCCATGAAAAGAATCAGATAATACAGAAAACTATAGAAAAGAAAATAAAGGGGGACCTGATTGGCTCAGTCAGTTGAGCATCCAACTCTCGATTTCAGCTTGGGTCATGATCCCAGGGTGCTGAGATCAAGACCTAAATCAGGCTCCACACTGAGTGTGGTGCCTGCTTGAGATTCTCCTTCTGTCCCTCTGCCGCTCTCTCCTGCTCACATACACTCTTTCTCTCTCTCAAATAAAAAAAAAGAGGGGCATCTGGATGGCTCAGCTAAGTGTCTGACTCCTGATTTTGGTTCAGGTCATCATCTCACAGATTGTGAGTTCGAGCCCCACGTTGGGCTCTGTGCTAACAGCAACAAGCCTGCTTGGGATTCTCTCTCACCATCTCTCTCCCTGCCCCTCCCTCATTCATGCTCTCTGTGTCTCTCAAATAAATAAGTAAATAAATAAACATCAAAAAATACTTTAAAAAAGTAAATACTACCTATAATTCTTCTACCCAAAGATTAACTACTCTTAATGTCTTAGTATATATAATCTTCCAATTTTTTTCTATGCATATGCACACAAACATGTTTTTGCTTTTAAAAAAAAATTTAGAAAGTGAAATCAATTGTAAACTCTACAGTGATCACCAAAAAAAAAAAAAAAAAAAAATTCGTAAAGTATAATTGACATGCTTAAAGAGGAGATAAAATAGAATCATATAAAATGTTCGCTTAAAAACCACAGAAGAAAATGGAGAAAAAGGAAACAAATAGCCACTGCAACAAATAGAAAACAGTTACCAACATGGTAGACATTAAGTCCACTAGATCAATAATCACCTTAAATGTGAATCATGTAAATACACCAATTAAATGATACAACTTGGGGTGCCTGGGTGGCTCAGCCAGTTAAATGTCTGACTTCAGCTCAGGTCATGATCTCGCGGTTCATTAGTTAGAGCCCCGTGTTGGTCCGTGCTGACAGCTTGGAGCCTGAAGCCTGCTTCGGATTCTGTGTCTCCCTCTCTCTCTGCCCTCCCCCACTCGCACTTTGTCTCTGTCTCTCTCAAAAATAAATGAACATTAAAAATTTTTTTTAAAAGATACAACTTAACAGATTTTATTTTTAAAAAATAAACCCAAATATATACGGTCTATAAGACACCCAGTGTCAACACAGACCTAGGTTAAAAACAGAGCAAGAGGGGCGCCTGGGTGGCTTGGTTGGTTGTGTCCGACTTCGGCTCAGGTCATGATCTCACTGTCCGTGAGTTTGAGCCCCGCGTCGGGCTCTGGGCTGACAGCTCAGAGCCTGGAGCCTGTTTCAGATTCTGTGTCTCCCTCTCTCTCTCTGCTCCTCCCCTGTTCATGCTCTGTCTCTCTCTGTCTCAAAAATAAATAAACATTAAAAAAAAAAATTAAAAAAAAAAGAGCAAGAAAGAGATCAAAGCTGTATGGAGCTTTGAGATCTGTTCTATCTTTTCTTGAAAGACAAGTGCAGAAAAAACTGGTCTATCGAGAAATTCTGTAAAGTTCTCAATGTTTAAGTCATTTTCCCAGTATACATAAGTATTATCCAATATTTCAATTTATTGACCTATTTTATAGGTCTGACCAAATATTGACCTATTTTATAGGATCTGAGGAATACAGAATTGCATATTATTTGAACCCACAAATTAATGGTAAATAAATACTTAACACACTTATTTCTCCCTAATCTTGCTTGTATCTAACAAAAATCTGCCAACCATAACACAACTGATGCCCTTCCTTAAAGATCAGCTCTCATTCCTTGTTTCTGGAAGTAGAGAAATATTAACAAATGTTCTTACTGCTACTTGAGAATGTGTGTGTGTATAATTCTGTAGATTCCTTCTTCCATGCAGTTTCATGACCAATGTGAGCTGCTAAGCTTTTATTACTAGCTGAGCTCTGAAATAATTCACTGATCTAGCATGTTTAAGTTCAAGTTTAGACTCTATATGTTTGCAGAAAACTCAGTGGGTTTTTCTCTGATCTTCCTGAATTGAATGCCCAAAAAAGGACATTTTCATTGCTGCATCTCTAGCATGGCCCACACTGACCAAACACACGTTGTAACTGGACTCTGCTAAACTAGGAAGTGGTCCGGTGATGACAATTTCACATATGCCAATGGAAGTTTCTGAATTCCACATACATATCCTGGTTCCGCATGTTAAAAGGGGAAAAAAGGCAGCATTCAATTTGATTTTCTGAGGTTGGAAAAAAATAACTGAAACTTTCCCATTGTGTGATGATGCTGGAATCTTTGATCTCCACTACTCTAAGTTCACAGTCAGGCTACTTAGTTTATTTTGAGAAAGCAAACCTTTCCTGTTGTTTCTCAGGAAATGGAAGAACACATTTATAGACTATGTTTTAACTTCACGTTTAGACGGTTTTAATTTTTTTTAACTATGTTTCACTTAGATGAATATTTAATTATGTGGCGAAATTAAGACTTTCAGAAAGAAACTAGAACAGTTGCCTGGAGGGAGAATAGTATTCTCAGACTTAAGCTAAAAGGGTGAATTAAAAAAAAAAAAAAAAAAAAAGTCTCATGCAAACTGTTACACCCTGTTTCTTCCTGTGAAGAATTTTCCAAGCATTAAGTTGTGTAATAGCTTAATGAAGAAAAAAGGAAATGCCCAAGTTTCTCTCAAATATGTAATAGCATAGAGAAAGATTAGAGAATTAATTTTAAAAAGAGTGTCCCATTACCTGTTTAGGCCTGTTAAATTATTACAGTAAGCTCTGGAGGTACTCACCTGATCTGGATTCACTTTTATTTTTATTTTTATTTTTTTAATGTCTATTTGTTTTTGAGAGACAGAGACAGTATGCAAGCTGGGGAGGGGCAGAGAGAGAGGGAAATACAGAAACTGAAGCAGCTCCTGCTGCTCCTGAAGCAGGCTCTGTCAGCACAGAGTCCGACGCGGGACTTGAACTCACCAGCCATGAGATCATGACCTGAACTGAAGTCGGACGCTTAACCGACTGAGCCACCCAGGCACCCCATCACCTTTTTTTTTATCTTTTAAAAAACTTTTTTTTAATGTTTATTTATTTTTGAGAGAGAGAGAGAGAGAGCGCGAGCAGGGGAGGGGCAGTGAGAGAGGGAGACACTGAATCCAAGCAGACTCCAGGCTCTGAGCTGTCAGCGCAGAGCCCGACATGGGGCTTGAACTCACAAACTGTGAGATCATGACCCAAGCTGAATTTGGACGCTAAACCAACTGAGCCACCCAGGTGCCCTGATCTGGATTCACTTTTTCTTTTTAATCTTAAAAAAATTTTTTTAATGTTTATTTATTTTTGAGAGAGAGAGCACGAGCAGGGGAGGGACAGTGAGAGAGGGAAACACAGAATCCAAGCAGGCTCCAGGCTCTGAGCTGTCAGCACAGAGCTGGATGTAAGGCTCGAACTCACAAACCATGAGATCATGACCCACGCTGAAGTTGGACGCTCAACCAACTGAGCCATCCAGGCACCTTGATCTCGATTCACTTTTTAATGTTAGCTGAACTCTAGGGCTTTAAGATGTCATCCCTGTTTGTTTGTTTAAGATTTTATTTTTAAGTAATCTCTATGACCCAATGTAGGGCTTGAACTTACAACCCCAAGATCAAGAGTCACATACTCCCCTGAATGAGCCAGCCAGGCACCCTGTCATCCCTGTGCTTAACAGGAATCAGACAGTTTAAACAGCTTTGAAAAGTAAATGTTCATCCAGGGGAAGAACATTCCCAACTGAGCCTTCAGTGATGAAATGCTTCAAACTATTTCTGGTTTCTCTACTAGCAAAAAAATCAAGGTGTAGTGAAGGAGATGGGAAGGAGAAAAGTCTTTTGAGGCAAGAAGATGCTCACCCTTCTTCGACTGTTGAATTCTCTTCCACAATGCTATCTTTTTTTTTTTTTTTTTAATTTTTTTTTTTCAACGTTTATTTATTTTTGGGACAGAGAGAGACAGAGCATGAACGGGGGAGGGGCAGAGAGAGAGGGAGACACAGAATCGGAAACTGGCTCCAGGCTCTGAGCCATCAGCCCAGAGCCTGACGCGGGGCTCGAACTCCCGGACCGCGAGATCGTGACCTGGCTGAAGTCGGACGCTTAACCGACTGCGCCACCCAGGCGCCCCCACAATGCTATCTTTTTGATGAGGAGGGAGAAATACACCCAGTGAAAATAAAATGCAATCATACGAGGGAAAGAAATACCACAGATGACGAATGCAAAGACCTCCTACTGCCTTTACAAAGCGCCCTGTGAGGTCTTGGGGGAGCCAAGGCACACACACGCAGCAAACCTACCCTGTCATCGCCCTGCACCACTCACAGCCCCATGCTTCTCTCCTTCCCTGCCGAGCTCCTGGGTGCGGGCCGGCAGTGGATCCGGGGCATGCTATCCAACAGCTGGCCTGGCCTCTTGCTGTCAACTCCCCAAAGGCACTGGCGAGGGCTGATATCAGAGGGACTCCTGAATGATAAATGATAGGAACCTAGCTTCTCTTACTCTTCTGGCCACTCATTTTTGTCTAATAATGAACAGGTCTCTCAGATGCTCTGGGACCTACGGGAGACTCGAGGGGACATGAATTGTAATTTTCTCCCCCGAAAGGTGAGGACGGCGAGGCTCAGCGAGATTAGTGGACTTCCCCAAGGCCGTTGCCTGTTGATGGGAGAACTCAGACCCCAACTCAGGCTCCCTAACGTCCAACCTCTTAGCTCCTTCTGTGCTCCTTTTCCTTCCTTCCCCCTCATCCTTAGGTTCCTCAAATCACCATCTAAACCTAACGTTTCAGGCAAGGCTTTTGGGTTTTATTTTAAAAGGTCAGTCATGGTATTTATCTTACTGTATGAACCAGAAGAAAACCCCACCATCAGCACCTAATGCCAGCTGACAAAACACCAACTGATACACTTACTCATCCTAAATCCGTGAGCTCCTTTCTCCAAGTTTATTGTTACCAAGTCTCAACTATCATCCCCAGGCCCCCTCACTCCCAGATTTCATCGGCTCCTACTTTACTAAGAAAACCCAAGCCATCAGGAACGAACTTTCTCAGCTTCCTCCTCTTCCACTAGCACTCATCTATAGTTACACGTATCTTCTTCTTCTTTTTTTTTTATGTTTATTTATTTTTGAGAGAGAGAGAATGTGTGCATGAGTCGGGGAGGAGCAGAGAGAGAGGAAGAGAGAGAATTTCAAGCAGGCTCCATGCTGACAGAAACCTCCCTCCCTACTTAGGGCTTGATCTCATGAACTGAGATCATGACCTGAGCTGAAATCAAGAGTCAAGTCACTTAACTGAGCCACCCAGGTGCCCCCACAGTCAGATGTATCTTCTCTTCCTCTCCCGTCCCAAAGGAATGACTGTCCCTGTTCCCTCTCACGATACCTCCTTTGATCGTGCATACACTCCAGATCATATCTTTTCTGAAGCCTTACTCCACCACTCATTCTCTCTTCTTCTACTTTTGGTTACTCTCTCCGCTTATTCTCAAACAAAATACAAGCTCTGGTCACAATTACACCTGAAAAATATTCCTTTATGGACAAACGTGTGCACACATGCTCCAATTGGTGCCTCCCCCTCAGTCCTTCCTCACCCTTGACTTAAGAACTCTTCCGACTACCGAATACCAATTGAATTTCTCATGGCCAAATCCAGGCTCCCACTTTCAGTCTTTGCTCTACCTGGCCTTCCCGGGGCCTCCCAGAGACCTGAGAGCTTTTCCCTATTTACTACCCGGGTGCTTTGGCCAGTTCCTTACCAGAGCTTCAGAGAACTTATCTCTAAAAGCCAGTAACAGGGCTACCCGGGGGGCTCAGTCGGTTGAGCGTCTGACTTCAGCTCAGGTCATGATCTCACGGTTGGTGAGTTCGAGCCCCACGTCGGGCTTTGTGCTGACAGTTCAGAGCCTGGAGCCTGCTTCGGATTCTGTGTCTCCTGTTCTCTCTGCCCCTCCCCTGCTCGCACTCTGTCTCTCTCTCCCCAAAATAAATAAACATTAAAAAATATATTTTTTAAATAAGGTAAATGAAAGCCAGTAACATTAATGATTTCAGGGGGTTTTATTCAAAGGACCATATGACAACAGAGAGAAACAAGACAAAAACCCTAGTGCTCAAGCTTCCCATCGGTTTTGTTTGTACCATTTCCTGATCTTGTTTCGTTCTCCCCTTTTGTCTGTTGGTCTCTGGTCATAGGGCCATCCATCAGTGATCTCAGCTACATTCACAGCTACAGTCATCAGTTCCAGTCACTCCCCAAAGCACATCTCTGGCTGTGACTTCTCTCTAGGGCAAGGCCTCTCAAGATCAACTGAACGTCCCAGGAGCACCCCAACTTGACTCCAAACTGAAGTCACTACTCTCTCTCCAAACTTGCTCCTCTCATACTTTCCATTCTGACTAATGACACCATCAGCGAATTTTCCCAACCAGAAACATCAGGGGCCATCTTTCTTTTCCCTCCCCTCTCACTTTCCATTCAATCAGTAACCAATTCTCTCTCCTAAATGAGTTTCAAACCCATCCTCTCCTTTCCTTTCCCACCATGCTCAACATAATTCTGGTCCTCACTACTTCCACCTGGGTTGTTTTAATAGTCACTGGACTTCTCCCTGCTTCCTTTTCATGTACCTTAAGACCGTGACTTAAGCATTTATTTCATCTCTGGTCGGGAAAAAACACCACTACCAGAAATAACATGTGTAGCCCTGGACATGGCTGGATCAAGAATCGAGGCCAAGATGTACGTCCAGCCCCCTTTCCCCTGCACCATGACCTCTCTGCTCCAGTCACTCATACTCTGTGGTCCTCGCACATTGAGCTCATCGGGGCTCCGAACCTGGACTATTTCTTTCATTTTTTTCCCTTCTCTACAGCCTGGTAAGTAATCTTATCCCTCTAATAATTGGCACCAAAATCACCTCCTTCATGAATTCTTCCCTCACAAATAAGAAAGGATAAATCACTGCCTCCTTTGTGCCCGATTCTATTATTATTTATCACAACGTACTGTGGTAAAGTGCCTCACTTTCTAAGTTCCAGTTAATGATTTATGTGTCTATCTTCTGAGGTCGGGCACTGTGTCATATTCACACTATATCTTCAACATTTAGCACAATGACTGGCACACAGCAGGTAGGAGGAAGAGAGAGAAGGGAAACTAAGATCTAGTAGTCTGGAGCTCAGCAAATGTCTGCTGAATGGATGAAGTAGCTTTGCTGTCAGTTATATTAGAATAATTGAATAAGAGAGGAGGCTGGTAAGACAGGTGGATCTGACAGCTGGTGAGGTGAGCATAAAGGAACCTGAATGAGAAATGGGAAATGTCAGCACAGATGAAGACCTCTCCTGAGTATGTAAGTTCAATCAGGTCAGTAGCTGGGGTTGTTATCATCAAACTTAGGTGAATACCTAATGAATCCTGTTTAAAGCACACTGGGAGAACAACTCCAACAGCCCAAGGGCATGGTCTTATCTGTCTAAGCAGGTTTTAGACTCTAGAACATTCTATATTATAACTTTATTGGACTTTGTGCAAGCTTAGTAAATTTCAGTAGACTGCAACCCTACATCCACAAAGCACCTATAAATAACTCCAAACAAAAGAAGAATAAAACATAGCCTATCACCCATATAATGCTAGACCCGATGGCCAAGAAGAATATCTTTGGTCCAGGCAACCATGCTATGCAGTATCTATTCTGAGACCAAAATTTGTCCCCCACAGTAATTTCACATTTACTTACAATAATATAAGCCATGTTATATACAACATGGTTTCATGCCATTTCATCAACTAAGGAAAAAGGACACTATTCTGCACAGGCATGCAAATGCTGGTTTATCAAATCAAGTGATCCAGCATTCAGGGTGACATGTATTAGAGCCTGGAAGAGGGATGAGACCAAGTGATCTGAGAAGAGTGTGGAGCAAAGTAAACTTGGGGAAAACCAAGTCAAAACTGGCAATGTTTTCCCAATAATAAACAGACATCTATAATCAACAGGTTTTCAAGAGTTTTCAGCCATGTATTACAGCATCACAAACGTTCACTCAAAAGCCATACTAGGAATGCACATCCCAGATCTATAAGTACATGCAAAGCACTAAAGAGGAAAGAGAAGCCTTTGAAGTGAGACCCCCCTGCCCTACATAGATAACCAAGTGTGGAAGGGAGCTATGTTGCTAAAAAAATAAAACTGAGAAAGAAATGTAAGGTAAGGAATGTTAAATTACGTTACTAAATAATGCTCCCAGTGAAGTAAACACATTTCTAGAAGACGTCTGCAGGTGTTAAGAGTTAACACCCACAGAAATAACAGCAAGAAATCTACCTAAAATAATGTATTTTTGAACTTTATTTTTTTAATGTTTGAGAGAGACAGAGAGAGCGCGTGCATGCGTGTGCACAAACATGAGCAGAGGGGCAGAGAGAGAGGGGGAGAGAGCAGGCTCTGTGATGTCAGTGCAGAGCCCAACGCAGGGCTCAACCCCACAAACCATGAGATCATGACCTGAGCCACCCAGGTGCTGCTATTTTTGAACTTTTAAATTTATATCAATCTTGGTAATATAAATGTACATGTAACAAGACATATTTGAAAGCCATAATAATTTTAAAAGGGTATCAATGACCCAGGAACACACAATTAAGTCACCTAAACAAATGAGAGATCTCAGAAAGAGATCTCTATCAATATACACTTATATGCTAGAGGCAGCACCAACTGTAGAGAAAGAGTAGCTTATTTCGGAAACAGTGTTGGTCAAATTGACTCACAACATGACCAGTTTTTAAAAAATAAAAATGCGGGGCGCCTGGGTGGTGCAGTCGGTTAAGCGTCCGACTTCAGCCAGGTCACGATCTCACGGTCCGTGAGTTCGAGCCCCGCGTCAGGCTCTGGGCTGATGGCTCGGAGCCTGGAGCCTGTTTCCGATTCTGTGTCTCCCTCTCTCTCTGCCCCTCCCCCGTTCATGCTCTGTCTCTCTCTGTCCCCCCCAAAAAATAAATAAACGTTGAAAAAAAAATAAAAATAAAAAAAAAATAAAAAATGCGCATGCTGGTGTGACTCAGTCGGTTCAGTGTCCGACTCTTGATTTTAGCTCAGGTCATGATCCCAGAGTCGTGAGATTGAGCCCTGAATCTGGCTCTACACTGGGCTTAAGATTCTCTGTCTTCCGGGGTGCCTGGGTGGCTCAGTCGGGTAAGTGTCCAGCTTCTGTGCTAACAGCTCAGAACCTGGAGCCTGCTTTAGATTCTGTGTCTCCCACTCTCCCTGTCCCTCCCCCACTCATGCTCTGTCTCTCTCTCAAAAATAAATAAACATTAAAAAAAAATTTTTTTTAAAGATTCTCTCTCTTCTTCTCCCTCTGCCCCTTCCCCACTTATGCTCTCTCTCATTCACAAATAAATAGTTCTACCTCATATATTAAATTCCAAATAGTTTAAAAACTCAAGAGTAAACCTATAAAACTTGAATAAAGTGAGGGAAGACTAAACCACGGTATGATCCTAGAACAGGGAAGGATTCCTGAAATGACTCAATCACAGACCACAATAACATTAAAAACGGATGGGTTCACCTACATTAAAATTAAAGATTTTTGTTGTTGCTAATGAAAGTCACCCTACACAGTTATCAGGCGAGTGACATACTGGGAGAAAGTGTCCACAATACCCAAAGCAGAGAAGGGATTCGTTTCTAGAATATACAGGAATGCTAGAAGAATTCTTTCAAAGAACTTATCAGAAAAGGGCAAGAGACCTGATTCACAGAAAAGGGAAATTAAATCAAGCAAAAGGAAGGGATGCTCAACCTCACTTGTAGTCATAAAAAGGCAAAATTAAACTATGAGGTACAAATAACATCTATCAGATTGGCCAACATCAGGAAATTTGTTAATAAAAAAAGAAATCATCATGCAGTATTGGTGGCGATACAAACCTGCCAACAAACTGCAGAGTTCCCAGTAAAACCAATACGCTTACAGCCTAACATCCAGCTGGGCTGCTTGTGGCCAATATTGCCTCAAGACACTCTCACCAACAGAGTCAATATATCTAGGCTTTTTAGGGAAAAAATGAATACATACTGTGTGAAAGCCAAAAATATTCATAAAAACCTTAACTCTTCCACGTCCCTAATTTCCTAATGCCTTTATATGCTCTGTGGCTGTAACTTAACCTCTGCTGAGAGGGCAAAGTTAAACTTAAGACTAAACGAAGTGTGATCATTTCTCTTCACTAGGGAGGTTAAGGACAGAAAGAAGCAGATATAAAGGAGGGACAGTTTTAGCATGGGGAATCAGAAATCTGGATCCCAGTCCAGGGCTTCACTTGTTTCTGTGAATGGGTAAGCTATAATTTCTGCCTGCCTCAGTTTCCTTACCTATAAAACAGGGAGATTATCCACTGTGCACAACACCAGGAGGATTAGAGACAATCCATGTAAAGGTCTAGCACACATGAAGTGTTCATTAAGTAGGAAGTGATTTTTGTTGTTGTTGTTTAATCAGAAAAAAAGACATTATGCACTAACCTTAATAAGTTTTGGTGCTCGGCCTATCCTGTCTTTAACAGAACACCAAAAGCACAGAAACAGGCATGGAAACCAACGAGACGGATTCAGTAGGAACTTATGTGTCCATTTTTTCCACCAGGAAATAAGGATAAGTAATATCTCTTTCCAGGTACTTATCAAAAACTGTAAAGGTTAAGGTTGAGAGGAAGCTTCTTTTAGCTTCTGGTAAATGAAAATAAGGCTGCTGCTGGTGGTACTTAAGCCAGTGGCGATTATGCAACTGGTGTCAGAGTCCTGACTATATTAACGTAAGGAAAGGATATTCACAGAAGTAATGCAGGGAAAATGGTCTTTCAAGAATTCCAGTTATCCCTAACTGAGTACTTCTAACACCTCAAAGTTGACCATGAAAAACAATTAACCTGGAAACAAAATCAGATTCAAAGTCAGGACTTTACACATCATCTATTTAATATACAAGAAAGACGGAGATCGGCATCTTGATAATCTGACGGCTAAGAGACTGTACATTTAAATCACCATTTCGCCATCCCTAGCCGGGAGCAGTTGTTTTACTTTGGTCCTGATTTTCCAGCCCATGGACTTCAAGGTGCTGGCAGATTTCAGTGCACTGAACCCATGTCTCACATAGATATACACTCCTACTGTGTAAGTACAAGAAGATGTTATAGGCATTATTTACACTATATATTCAGCTGAATGATACATAGTACCTCTGTCACTCAATATTAGCAATCATCAGAAATAAGAAGTAAAACTCTAAGCAAATCAAAATCTTTGAAATCTTTAAGTATTAATAAAAGCTTCCCAATTTGCGTGAAGGGTTGAGAACCACTGCTTTAAAGCTTGCAATTTCCAATAGAAGACAATTTTTACTATATAATGGACATGAAAAAACCAGAGGGTTTTGAAAAAATGAAAATGCTAACACAATCAATCTCTACTCTAGCCCTCTCTTGGTCATAAACTTCTCCTTGGCATTTAACATCAAAGCTAGTATGCTTTCATTCCTATTCACAAGCTATTGGAACTGTCCCAGACAGACAGAAATGGCAGTACATTGTTTATTAAGAAAAAATACATATTTCATTCCTCATTTATAAAAGAAAGACCACTTCCTTTATCTCTTTCCTCTCCCACCTTCTCCCCTTCTGATACTTGGTACAATTCTAAGGAACAGAAATAGATCACTACAGATACTCTGTTGAAGACAAAATAAATATTGCATGCAGCATTTCCCAGTAAAAACGTACTCTCAATTTTATGTTCTTCTTAATGCCGCATAAAATATTAGCTAAAGAAAACCTTAACTTTAAGCATCACAAAGATAAGAAGAAATAAACGTATTTCCATCTGGAGAATACTACAAAATTACTTAACATAGAATTTAAAGCATACATGGATTTGCTATTGTTGTTCTGTAATATGACCTTTTCTTTCTTTTTTATAATCTCTATGCTCAACATAAGGCTCAAACTCACAACCCCAAGATCATGCTCTACTGACTGAGCCAGCCAGTCACCCCTGTGATATGACCTTTACTGTGGGTATCCTGAACTGGGGTGGGGAGTTGCAGGGCTATATATGGTGGTAGTACGTTATGTATGGCAGTGGGCTGTAGAGACAGTCCCACACATCGTTTCATAATTTATTATTTCTTTTCTGGGACATAAAGTGTTCTAGGGTTAAACCAGAAGTACAGCTTTTCTGTTCTAAAAAACAATCTGACCCTTCAAAAAGAGACAGTTTACTAAGACTTGACATAAAATATCTGTATATTAAAATATGCCATTAGAATTCTGGCAGCAGAAAACAGATCAGATTGATACAAACACAGCTATATCTAGTGACTAACACAGAGGAAGTGTAAATGTCAGATGTGGGAACAAAACAAAACAAAACAAAAACCCCTCAGCTCTGGGTAGAGGTTATGGGAAAAGATCCAAAGACGTAGGTAAGGCTAGTCTGGAGTCGGTCATTACCAGCTTGCTGGGAATAGCGAAAGACCACCTGAATCAGCATGGACATCCCTTTCTCAGGCAGCAACTTTCCAGATTACAGATGTGCCAAGGATGTGTTCATCAAAAGACGTCCTGGCATCTCCATTTACGTAGTCCCATTTTACAAGTCCCATTTCCACAGCCTCAGTTTCCTCTCTCCACAAAACAGAGTGAACAAGACCTGTTTCACCAGACTATGAAAGGGAGTGACAAATTCTAAATGCGATCTAGAAAATGTGCTTGTCAACAGAAAATGAAGAGCTCTTAAGATCAATTTTCATTATTTCTGGGTTATTACTTAATATTATTAAATTTTCCTAGGGTGGGAGCAAATCCTGTCTCTAAACAGGGTATGAGTTTGGAGAGTCACAAAGGCTGTTCTATTTTATCTTGAAGCAGAGCACCTGAAGCTGAAGATACTCCTCAAATAATGAACTGGAAAGCCAAGAGTATACTTGGGTATAAAAAGAGAGACAAAACAGTATGGTTGTACAGGTCTTTCAAGAGTCCCTCTCACTGACTTGTTTTAATCATGTCATGTATCTGGCAAAGAGAAGAGGCCTAAACACGGACATATCACAATGAAATTCAAATTTAAGACATCCAAGTCCATCTATCTAGAAAAAGATGAAATTAATTGCTCAGTTCTCACAGTGTATCTTGGCTATTTACTGCTAACGCAATTATGCCAATTACTGATACTATCGCAACACTCAAAGCAGCTGCTTTCTAAAAGGGATTAAAGTTCTGAGGGACTATTGGAATAATGGGATCACAGAATTAAAATCACTGATGACAGGCGTTAAAAAAGGGAGAGAGAGGGCGGTACAAATTTACCAGGCTACCTGACCACAAAAGATTTTCCTTTCAAAGCAAAATTAGTTATGTAGGGGAATATATTTTATTACAAAAGGTACAAATTAGAATAGCATAGCCAGCATATGACATCACGAATTAAATCTACAGCAAACGCTGCTCCCTGATGAAGCTTAGCCTCCCCATAAGGTGAAGGAGTTAATAAGTGCACCTGGTAGTGGGATTCTACACACTCCCTCCAGCGCTGTAGAAAGAGACCCTTCTTGACTTGCCTCCCCTCTAGTCCTCTGCTCACATCCCTTCCTCTAAGAGTAGGAAGATGCTACTGGCTTTAACACTGTTCAAACATTGCATGTGAGGCCAATCTCGCCATTAAACTGATTCTTCTCAACTATCCAACCTCCGTTAGTGGCTCTCCACCAGACTGGAGTTTCACCAGGTAGATAAATATAGGCGGAGAAACAAGGCCAGGCTTTCATTAGGGGAGAAGTCAATTTGACTTAGTCTGCAGAGACCGGAGCTGCCAGGGAAATGAAGAAGCACTAAGCCTGCGCATGAAACCACCCTCTTCTCGAGCAGTTTTTGCTCTCCGCCTGGGAACATCCGAGATGCAGCAAGACACAGATGTGAAATTATAAACTACTTGGTGAATGCGAGAAGTCATTCTCCATTTTCCTTTGGTGGAAAATGGAATATAATGAATAAAGACGTCTGGCTCATACCTTTAAGAGTACCTTCTGTCTGAGCGAGGGAGCCTGGTTGAGAGAAACCACAACTGGAGTTAAGCAGCCAGACACCAGACTAAGCACCTCAGAAGTAGCTGTCCCTCATTCCTGGTCGCTACCTTTCCAGTGCATGTCTACATCACTAATTCCCTCTGTTCTGAAAGCCTGGCTCCAACCCCCCCCCCAACCCCCCCCCCCAAAAAAAACAGAAACAAAACAAAACAAACAAACCCACCAACAGACAGCAAGGCTCCGCTGAGGAGGTGGGCTTTCGGAAGCCGCGCACCAAGACTCTTGCTCCCCTTTCCACCTTACACCTTGCTCACCCTCTCTCTCTCCCTAGGTCCCCACTTCTCACACGCTACCCTTCCTAACATCCAAGCCTCCCAGAGACTTCGGAGCAACAGAGCGCCCCGCTTCGGGCAGCAGTGGCGGGAGGAGGCGGCGGCGAGGGCGGAGAGGGCAGCTGGGGACTCAGGGAAGCCTCCGGGCAAAGGCAGCCCCGCCTGGAAAGCGCCTGCCTAGGCTAAGTAAGCCCGGGCAGGTCCCGCAGGCGTCAGGCAGCCCAAAGCCCTCCCGCCCTCCAGGGGCGGGGGACCAACACGCCCGGGGGAGCAGGCCACAGTTGGGCAGAGACCCCTGGGGACGAAGGCGGGCAGGGGGGTGCCACCAGGCTACCGCGGCACGCACGCGAGTGAGGCTGCGGCGCGGAGCTGGAGAGCAGGCTCGGCGGCACCCAGGGGCGGCGGCCAGTGACAGCCCAGCGCCCGGCCCGCGCGGGCTCCCCGACCCGGCCCCACGCACCTGGACCAGGCGGCCACCCTGCTCCCTCAGGGCGCTCTCCGGGGACTTGGCTTCCGGGGGGAGGGGGGCGCTCCGCAGGCTGGCACCAGCGGCGACAGAGACTTCACTCCTCCATCCTGGGACCCGGCACGTTACAGACAGCCGTGCACTTCCTGTTTGAAAACACAGGGGAGAGAAAGAGCGAGAGATCCGAGTGTTGGCAGAGTGGAGGGAGGGGCGCAGACCCGCGCGAGGGAGGGCACAGGGGGGCTGCGGGTTGCATAACTACCGCCGCCCCCGCCCGCCTCGCCATGGTCCCTCCGGGCGCTGTCCTCTGACCCGCTACACCGGCTTCTGGCGAGGTGGCTCCCCGAGGCCCGGGCCTCCCCCTGCCGGAGGCCTCGCGGCCGGAGCGCTCGCAGCCCTTCCGTTTCCAGCCCCTGCCTCGGTTCTCCCCTCCCCACAAGTACCGAGTCAATGGACTGCACGCTTCCTCCCGAGCGCGCAGAGCGCGGTGCCGCGTGTAGTCTGCCTCCGTTTTCCTCCTTTCCTTTCCTCTCCTCCCCGCCCCCGCCGGTGGAACAAAATCGCCTAGGGGAAGGTGTAAAGACGGGACCCAGCCTTTCCAGGGAGTGGAGGATGGATTTATGCAAAATTGTAAAGCGCATAGCCACATCCCAGTATATTCACTCCAGCTCAGCAACTGAAAGACCCGAGGATGGGAGGAAATTACTTGTCTTGCGCCTGGCTGAGTCAAGAGAGCGTGCACACTGCCGCGAACTTGGGGTGGAGGGGCGGGGAGAGCATTCCAGGGGGGCTACGGTCTCTAGGCGCACCAACCTCAAGCTCACAATCCCCTAACATGACAGATACCAATCCCACACAGAAGATAGTGGTATAGTGCGTTCTTTCAATGAACAACTAAGGATTTCTCTGTGCTTATGAAATCAGAAAGCAGTTCCAAAATTCTGAGTTTGGGTTGATTGTGCTACCCTCTGACTTTGGTGAACTTCGGGGTAATGTTTAAAAATTAATAAACAGATGGTTTAAGAATCTGCTATATGCAGAGCATGCCAGCCCTAGGAGTTTGTATGTGCGTTTAGTGCCTGGTTTCTGGACTTCCAGATGTGGATGGCTTCATCTGTACCCTCTCTGTCCTTGCACACAAATCTCTTGGGTTACAAGGTACTTACAGGCCTGTCTTGGATAAACAGCTCCTTTTGTCACAAGCTGATGGCTTAAATAAAATTTATTCATGTTTCAAAACTCAACATGGAGAGTAGGACAATTATTCTATATAAAAAGCCAAATTTTGACTGAAGTAGAAATTGATGGACATTAAGTTCCTACTCTTGGCTAGACAGCATCTCATTTTAATCAGCTCTTAGTTTCAACATTTCCCAACAGATCTATGAATGTCCTATTCTCCTATTCCCAACTGAGGAAATAGGGTCAGAGAAGTTAAGTAACTGTCCTGATGTCTCAGCTAGAAAGTGGTCAAATGGAGAGCTGAATAAGGGTCTTTCCTAAGTATAAAATCTGGGCCATTTCCTCTACACTCTGCTAATTCTCAAAACAATAGTGAATCCTGGGAGACAAATCAAGCCCAGTGACCATCTGTGATCCATTTCTTCATCTCTAAATGATTCTGCAATTTACATGCTATAACCCTGTTCGACTACCTAGGGTCCTTACCCACCTCAATAATATGTACCTTTATTACCCAAGCAGAGGACACGGTGCTCTTCCCCCAGTGCCTACGACTGGCTCTTTCAGCCTTTTCAGAATTACTCAATGGCAAAAGTTCAAAAGGTTCTAGGATAGCCACACTTATGCCAAGGTACAAAGTCTGTGCAAGTTCAGAACCTAATCAGCTGACTAGTATTTGTTCCCTGAATTCTTTTTCTCTAACTGGGATTTTTTTAAGAGGGAAAATAAAACAACATACACATGACCTCAGCTTTGAGTGAAACTGTTGAAATTCTCTCCTTTTCTATTCCTCTCTGCTTCAGCGCTTCACTCACACTCACCTGTAATAGCATGCTATTGCCCTCCTGACAAGCCAAGAAATAGAGCACATATAGAAAGGCGATTAAGAATCTTGGCAATGGCAAGACCCCAGGCACCTGCAGGGAGTGAAGGAGAAAGTTTATCCTGTCTCCAGATGAACTGCATCTCACCTGCCCTTGCCTGCCCCCTCCCTAAGGAGCACACTCGGCAGTAGGAGCGTGCTCGGCAAGAGCAGTTCAAGAGGGGCAGTGGGGGCTGGGTGGGGGCAGAGATACATCCCCATCCTTCAGGCATGCCCAGTCTAATGAGGGCTTGTCACTACAAACTTCTGAGGGGTCTCAGCATCCTTTTAGGGTCCCGCTGGGCCCTGGCTGCCATCTTTTCCTTCTCCCAGTCCTTTGCCTCCCTAGACTTGTCAATTCTTCATCTCTTTTCAGATCTCTTCATGTCTTTCATCCTTTTTCCCAAAGCACTACCATATCCCCCCCTCCATAAAGTACACGGTGGGAAGGCAACAGAAAGGAAGGCACGTAGCTCAGAACTGTTCTCACTTCTCTCTCATTTAAAAAAAAACTGTCAATGTTACCATGTTTTTGAGGACACAATTCTATTTTAAAATACATTTTTGGGGGCTCCTGGGTGGCTCAGTCAGTTAAGCACAACTTTGACCGAGGTCATGATCTCAGGGTTCATGATTTCGAGCCCCATGAGGGTGTCTCTGCTGTCAGTGCAGAGCCTGCTTCAAATCTTCTGTCTCTTCTCTGTCCCTCTCCCACTCATGTGTGTGTATTCTCTCTCAAAAATAAACATCAAAATAAAATAAAATAGATACAATACAATACAATACAATACAATACAATACAATACAATACAATACAATACATTTTGGTAACCCTGCCTTCATTTGTTACTCATTAGGACTCCAAGAGCCTAGAAGGAAAACCTCTGAAGAAAAAGTGAATTCCTAAGAAAATCCAAAGGAAACATGCTTAAATTAACTTGCATGGATCCCAAAGTTTACAGTTTGGATAATACATACAACACTCCTATGACTGCATCAGTCCCACACATGCTTCCTAAGAGCCACAAGGTCTAAGTACCATATCATACTTTCCCATTGTTCAGCTATTCTCCTACACCTTCTGTGTTTCTGTGTTTCATGGAGAAGTGTTTCTACCTTATACCTGTTGAGAAATAAATACACACACACACACACATATAGATTATGTATATCACAACCTCCTAGGAAGAGAAAAAATATGCTCCCCGGTAGGTACAAATCATGCCACAAGAGATAAAATTGATTTTGGAAGGATATTGGAAGTTCATTTTGAGTGTCTCCACTCCCTAGGTATGACAGTCCATGGATGAAGATGGCAACATTGTGAAAGCCATTTTGGAAGCTCCAAAGTAAGTGACGAGAGACAGCTTCTCTGAGGACTAAGAGGTGTGGAGGAGGAGATGATAAACTCATGTCTCAAATGATGCTGCTTATCTTCCTTCATCATAAAAAAGAAAGACAAAGACCTTACTTTGGTGGTTAAAAATGTTTGCCACAGATCTCTTTGTACGAGGACTCTTGGTCATTATTACAGCTGGATTTTGCAAACAAGAAAAAGAAAACTGACAAGCTGTCTGGTCACCTAAGTGACAGTCTCTCTCTGTACTCGCAGCCTTCAGTTAGTGTCCTTGTCTGTCTGCACTTCCAGGATGGCACCTGGAACAGGCTTTTCGGTGAAGGAGGTCTCTGGCACTCACACTCACCTTCCAGCCTTTGCAGAACCTGGGCCATGGCTTTCAAGGAAGACGTCCTCAGAGCCAACTGGCTGGCTAGACTGGCATCTACCCACAGAGGGGTATGAGCCATTTTCCAGGAGCCAGAGTGTCATTTCCCACAGCAGAAATGTAGTAAAGGGGTACACACCATTTTAAAAAATTCTGCCTGCACAATGGTTTAGGGTCCCTTCTGGGCACAGGGGTTTCCTGGCTTTGAAGGAGCTGAGAAGGAAAGCACTGCTTGGAGCACCCCATGGCAGGACTTCGAAAAGCCAGCCACAGAGGAGAAACACAGGGCCAGGGTGACTATAGACCTGGGCTGGTAGACCTCTCAGCCCAGTGCCCCAGGGTCACAGGCTTCCAATCACACATAGGAACTCACCCAGGCTGCACAGAATTAGGAACTTGACCTGGGGGCCCACACATGCCCTGCCTCACTGAATTTGCAGAACTGCCTTTACAGGGAAGGGTCGCTAACCCTATGTGAGAAGAAGCAGTGGGGCTCACAGATGTTAAGTCATTTTCTCAAAGCAGCAGGTAATGGAGCTAAAACTCACCCTGGGTCTGAACTTCCTCCTTTTAATTAAAGAGAAACGAGTGGGTGCCTTTTTGGCTGTGGAGTTATAGTTCTGTGCTACACAACTTTTACTCAGAAGACTCTTACTTACTTTTCAAACCCAACTTGTAATGTTCTCTTAGCTGCATCATGTGGCTTCATCACCTTGCCAAATTTTTGTAAAGTGTAAATTGTAAATGTGTATTTTCCAACAGGCCAACTCATTTTAAACCCTGGCAATGCAAATCCATACAAATTAGGTTACATATACTCTTGGGCTGTGGCTGAATATTACTTCATGAAATAATAAAGAAGACAGATCTACAGGTCAAACCGTGATGATCAAAATTTCAATACATTTTTTTCCTAGTCTCTCTCTCATTCTTCAGTTAGTATGGAAATATATAATAAAGTAGGCCATCCTGGCTGATGGGCAGTCACTTAAAGAGCGTAAGTATGAAAGAATAGCAAGAAACGACATAAGTTTGACTAAATGCAAATACCTGTACACAAGTTAAGAGTATTCAAAATGGTTCTGGCACAAACTGTTAGCCGTGGACAGCCGTGGGTTATTTACTGACTGCTGACTGTGATGTGTATTGTGTAGACTAAACACTGCCCTATAAGACATTTTTCTTTGGAAGGCACGTTTTGTCTATTCATCTTCTGTAGTGAGTATTTCTGCTTCCTTATTAAAAAAAATATTTAGGGGCGCCTGGCTGGCTCAGCCAGGCCAGCATGTGACTCTTGATCTTGAGGTTATAAGTCTGAGCCCCACGTTGAGTGTAGAGCTTAGTTAAAAACAAAGTCTTAAAAAAATTTAATTCTCTTTGTGCATCCATTTAAAAACTAATATATGAAAAATCCAACAACTTAAAAGGATTGCTCCTAACAAGTCAAACAAATAAAACTTACACTACCAACAAAATCGTGTTCTTAAAAAGGATTTAAAAAATACATAAACATCATAAACATCTGTACACATCTGAAGGTACCAAATTATAGGAGCTGAGAGGGAATAATTCACACACATCACTGTTCTAGTGAATATATCAATTCTCAATTATCTATTATAAAGAAATCCTTTTTAATGGGGCGCCTGGTTGGCTCAGTCGGTTACGCTTTAGACTTCAGCTCAGGTCATGATCTCACAGTCTATGAGTTCGAGCCCTGAATTGGGTTCTGTGCTGACAGCTCAGAGCCTGGAGCCTGCTTCAGATTCTGTGTCTCTCTCTCTGCCCCTCCCCTGCTCAGGCTCCGTCTCTCTCTCAAAAATAAAAACATAAAAAAAATTTTTTTAATGTTTTTAATGTTTATTTTTGAGAGAGACAGAGCACCAGCAGGGGAGGGGCAAAGAGAGAGGAAGACACAGAATCTGAAGCAGGCTCCAGGCTTTGAGCTGTCAGCATTGAGCCTGATGTGGCTCATGACCTGAGCTGAAGTCGGAAGCTTAACTGAGCCACCCAGGTGCCCCTATTATAATGGAATCTTAAAGGAAAAAAAGCAATTTATGGATAACCCTAAGGTGGCAAAATCGGATAGTTTGATTTAATTTTCTTTCCTTTACTTGTAATGGAATGGCTAAGGCAAACAGCACAAAAGAGTAACAAAATACCTAGAAAACCCAGAAACGTTATTATAAACTTCTGAAAGATTATTCACCAATGTTTAAACTAAACCTAACTAAACAAATTTTAGCCACTTTACATACACTGACTCAATTATTCCTGATAACAACCCTATGAGGTAGGAATTACCACTACCTCTGTATTACAGATCAGGAAACAGACAAAAAGATAACAATTTGTCCGAAGTAACACCGTTAGCAAATAGCAGAACTTGGGCAGCCTGGCTGGCCACAGAGTCTACTTTTAACCAACACATTTTACTACCAATAAGGTACAATTAGATGGGGCTTGTTGTTTCCAGAATGAAAGTTCGTGGGGAGAATAGTCCCATGGGTATGGCACATGAAAGGCTCAGAGTTTTTCCTTTTTGCAGCAAAAAGTGGTTGAAGGGGCTCAGAGATACACAGCCCACTACATGTTGCTAAATGAATGAATACAGGAAAGGAAAGGATATCTGCAGAATGGAATAGCCAGGGAGAAGAGCTGCTTCCTCGCCTTGAGCAGAATCCTGGACTGCAAGGCTCCAGGACTGCCTGGCTACAGCACAAGTGAGTTAGCAACGGAAGGGAATCCAAGGATCCCTGTGTACTTTGATCTTTCTGAAGCATTTGATACAGTGTGCCATGAAATCAGGATCACTAAATCAACTGAAACTTATGTGGCAACAAGAACCACCCAGGAGTTAAGCAGCTAGAAAGAAAAACACTGGCCGGATCTACTGGTATGGTGAAGAAAAGAACCGTAAGGAACAGTTTTCAAAAGCAACTCAGAAATTACTCACACCGTTATAATCAAATGCACACATAACATTAATTTGGGAGGTGTAAAAAGGGCAAATGAGGGCGAGCCAATGGAGTCCGTTAAATTAACCGAGGGGTGAAGAAAAACAAGGAATTCAGTTTCATTTTTGTGCTCCTTTTAATTTTCAGGGAGGGGCTGGGATGTTCGATGGGCGCTAACCACCTCTAGACCTGAAATGCCAACACTGAGCTAAGTATAAAGTAAGCAACAGCCAATTGGAGAGGTTTAGGATTTGGGGGCCTTAGGTCTGAACTTTAAAAAGCATGCTCCTATTATTCCACACACCATCAATACAGTTCCATGAGAAATAATATTCCTTTCAACAAGAAGACTTTGTTAGCAAAATTCAAAGAAACGAAGGGGCTCAAAAGCTGAATTTGGAGGTCGGATGAAAAAGTCAGTCAGTGGTGTATGTATAATCTGGCCCCACTACAAATATGCCACACAGGCAGGAGGTCATGAGAATGGTTTGCAGACACCCGGCAGGATAAAGAACAGTAGAGAAGGAAGAGAGAGGAGAGCTAAAACTTGGACTAACATTATTTTTTTAAGCATAAATTATAATTTCAAATTTCTTTAATCTTGAGAAATCGCTTCTCCCTTGGTAGAACTGTTTGCGTTCCCAGCAGAAACTAAACTTTAAACGTCAATAGTTGATTTAGAACTCAAGAAAGGGGAGGAAGGGAGATCTGCAACATTTGGAAAAAAAGGCTTCGGTTCAGGCTGGGTCCCAGGAAATGGACAAGTGAGCAGCATTTCGGCCAACTCCTAAGAGACTGAAGTGAACTGTGAGCACTGAGCCACCCTGCCTGAGGCAGTGGACTTCAGAACTCACATCCTGAGAGACTGCACTGTTGAACAGTCACCGAGAAAATCCTACATATTCCATTTCCCTCTAAATAAAAGAAAAAGGGCAAATAGAACACACAGGCATAAAGATTAGAGCCATACTACATTCTAGACACGAATGGGAAAATTTATGTGGAAATGACCCTGTTCTGAGATTATTATTTAAGATTTATAGAGCATATAAGACAGATCTTTTCCAAGGTTTGATTACTGGCCCCCTCGCGTCGTTTCAAAATTATCCACACAATGACTGTTGGGCTCAGTCCAGCCCCAGTCGCCGATGTTCTAATGCCCACAGGACCTATTCCTGGATCTGGCTGCACTCAGAAGCACCTTTCGAATATAATCCTCCAGGCCAGGCCCCACCCCAGATTTACACCATCAGCATCACTGCTGGGGGTGAGTGCGCCATTCTGTTCATTTAAGGAACTCCCAGTGACCTAAGGTGCAGCCCAGTTGGGGAATCCCTGCTGCAGACATTTACTCCTCTCTTCACGCTACCATCGATGAAGTCAGAGACTAGAGCAAATAAAGTCCCTTCTCGTGAACCTTTAGTGGAATAACCTTCAAAGGCAATGGAACGAAGTCCAAATTCTGTAGAAGGACACTCCAGGCCCTCAGTAACCTGTCCCAAACTGCTTTTCTGCTCTCCTTTTCTCCCACATCTCTCACTCTGTCACAGCATCAATTCCCCCAAACACGCTGCATACTTTCTTTTTCATTTCCATACTTCACCACACCCACCCTGACCGTCCCAGTCTATTGCATCCTTCAAGGTCCTTTCTGAAACCATTCTTCTGTGTGTATGAAATCTTCGCTGGTCTTTACAGTCTCGGGGCACCTGGGTGGCTCACTCAGTTAAGCGTCTGACTCTTGGTTTTGACTCAAGTCATGATCTCACAGTTAGTGAGTTCGAGCCCCACATCAGGCTCTGTGCTGACAGGGCGGAGCCTGCTTGGGATTCTCTCTCTCTCTCTCTCTCTCTCTCTCTCAAAATAAGTAAATAAATAAACTTAAAAAAAAATCAGTCTCTCTTTCCTCTAAGCAAATGTCCAAAAACTTTAGCTCATGCAGGGGTTACGGCATATACTGCATGCACACTATGCTCAATTATACTACACTGTTCACACGCCAGTCTCCTCCCTGAAAGCAGGAGGGAAATGTAACTCATGTTTTATTCTGTGGATGAGAGACAGATCCAGGTTCAAGGTTTAGTTCCTCCAGGTACTTACTAGCACTGTAACCCTTGGTATGTTATTTAATCTTTATTTACTTTTGAGAGAGAGACAGAGAGACAGAGCATGAGCAGGGAGGGGCAGAGACACGGAGACACAGAATCCGAAGCAGGTTTCAGGCTCTGAGTTGTCAGCATGGAGCCCAAAGTGGGGCTTGAACTCACAGACTGTGAGATCATAACCTGAGCCAAAATCGGACGCTGAACTGACTGAGCCACCCAGGTGCCCAGACCCTTGCTAGGTTATTTAAACAGAGTGAGCCTCAATTTTGTAATCTTTGAAATGGAACAACAACAACAAATGATACCTGTCTCCATGACTGAAGTGAGGATAAAACATGAAAAATGTTTGGCTCAATATGGACCACCTAAAAATTCACCAAAATGACACCTGTTTTTATTATTTTTTATTATTAATTTTTGTTTGTATCCTACTAGAATGTACCACAAGACACACTGCTCAAAAAGCATTTGCTTTCACCAAAAAAAAAAAAAAAAAAAAAAAAGCATTTGCTTTCAGAGTAATAGGCAGTGATTTCCTAAAGGCCTCTTTTCCTCACCCAATTCCATTCCGTTAGGAAGAGCATTTCATAACGTTCCTAGTGACAAGTCATGTCTTATCCCCTTTCTTTCCTTCAAAAACCAATGTACGAAATTCTAATGCACAAGCCCCGTCAGTGTCCCTCCTACTCCAGCCTGGCTTTTTGCTTTGAACTACAGTAACTGCCTGCAGCCACAGTGTCGCTGCCCAGAATCGCCCGCTTCACCCTCACAACAAACAGTACTTTGTAGGCAAACTGGAGGCGAGCCCAAAGTAGGAGGGGGAAAAGCCAAGGAAATGGAGTTTGGGCCAGAAACTGAGTCCACACCCACACTATCGTCCACACTAGAACACAGGTAAGGGAAGAACAGGAAAGGGAAGAAGTTCAGATCAACACAAACCTTCCCAAGTACTCCCAAGCATCCACCTCACCACTCACCCATAGAAAATGACTTCCACGGCTCACAAAGGACACACTGGTCCAGTCACTGCCTAACACACACAACTACTGTTGTTGATAAACTACCGTCCTGTATAATAGCACCTTACCCTCACGAAACCAGTCATATTGCCACTATTCACCCCCATCACTCCCAAGGGGATGAAATCCAAGTCCTGTGAAATCCAAGGTCACATGGTCAGTAGAAGAAAGGGCGAGGACCAGAACTCAAGTCCCTAAGCTCCAGATTCATGGACCTCCCACTGCCTTACATTAAGTGTGAAAAATGATTTTTTTTTTTAGGGTTCTCAGAAGCATTCCAAACCCACTAGTTGTAAAGGTAAACGTAAAACAGCTTTCATGCTCTTAAAAACGATTCTGGTGCCAAGAGTGAGGGTTGTGACAGCAGCAAGGCCCCAACGGCAGCCCTGAGGATGAGCGGTCCAAGATGCTAGCACATGGTTCCAGGAAGATCTTCAGCTTTCTGTTCCTGGATGGAAACAGCTCCTGACAACTCTGTTCATTCTGTTTGTGGAGGAGCAATTAGGGAAGAAGTATAATACTCATTCTTTTTTAAAATCCCACCTTGATCCTGAGTTTAAAGCTGAGGTAATGTGGAAAGCAAAAGAGTTTCT
Source organism: Prionailurus viverrinus (assembly GCF_022837055.1). Classification (NCBI taxonomy): domain Eukaryota; kingdom Metazoa; phylum Chordata; class Mammalia; order Carnivora; family Felidae; genus Prionailurus; species Prionailurus viverrinus. The sequence continues at coordinate 138,320,998 of NC_062568.1, forward strand.
AACGCCAATCTGAGGTCCTTGCCGGGAGAGAGGGCAAGAGGCAGTAATGCAATCCTTGAAAGGACGGATCCTGAAGCAGCAAGGGCTTCGGTTCCCATCACTGCCCTGCTACTACCGCCAATACACGCCCAAGCTCCTTGACTGCTGCCCACGGTCACGGGGAAGTGCGTCCACACTGGGGCACTCTGTCTGTCGTGAGGGGCAAATGAGCTACTACATGCAAAGTGCTCCAAACAGTGCCAGGTGCGTGTAAGTACTTCATAGATGTTTCCTATTATTATTTCCAGAAGAGAATCGCTAAGATTGTGTTCTTTTCAAAGTGTATTTCATAAGAAGTTTCAAGAAGACTTCTTGTCCCATTTGTTGATCCATGATGCCCCACACCAGCACAAAGATTATTTACGAGTTTCACTTCCTGATAGGATCTTTCTGGGTTCCCATCTGTGGACTGGAGGCACTGGAAGAACAAACGGTGGAATTTGAAGAACTGTTCTTTTTCCCAGCAATAGTGCAAGGAAATCTGCACCCATTCTCTCAATACTACAAACTGGCTTCCATAAGGAGAAAAAACCCCAAAGACCTTCACTGCATTACCCTGATGCAAGGGCACATTTTTAAAATGCGTCTTCTATTCTGAAAGCAACCAAAGTGTTAAAAATTTAAAGTTTCACCAGCTGAGAAGGACATGGTTCAGCTCACCCAGGGATGACAGTCCTAAGGACTGGAATAGAACCTGCTGATGAATCAAAAGAGTTCTTTCCCAGAAAATGCTGAAATTCCAGGAACAATGTGCTATGCTCGGGATGATTAAGAGAACAATGCTTTTAAAAATCCCCCTCTCAGGCTAGGAGTCTAGCCTCCACTACCAACAGAGATCGGCTAAAGTGTCACCTCTCTGAACCTCTCCACTTTCAGAGAGGGCATTTGTTCGACCTATTCTAGGTGAACGACTGAAGGCTTCCCCCCAGAAGAGCAGATAAACCAGGCGGCAGCGTTAGTGGGGGTCACAGTGCTGGTCTGAGGTCGTGTCCTGCATGGAGGCACCCAGCCGGGGAGAAGGGGCGGCAAGTCAGCCTCCACTGTTCCCCAGCAGCAAGCCCCGACTGGGCAGATGCAGTCGTGCTGTCGCTAACTTCACACGCGGGGGCGTGGGGGCTGCCGCAAGCCACGCTGAGCACGCAAGCCCTCCACAAGCAAAACAAGCTGGAGACCCGGGGAGCCGCGTGCGAGCTGGGGGGCCACCTCGTTCTGGATCCCAACACAGCCAACTTTCTGCAATGCAAACGCTTTCCCGGTTTCCTTTTTGGTACTGGCTGCTGCGCAGTGTCCTCTTCTGCTTCCACATTCTCCCTTCTCACATGAACCCTTCACCTTCCTTCTCACTCCGGTTCTCCTTTTGCAGAAGCCACAACACAAATTAATGCGCACACACTAGCAATGGCGAAAGAATGGCACTCTGCCCACCCACAGAGATCCCACACTACTTCGCAGTAGGTATCAGGTCATGATTTTCCCTTTCTTGGGTAAGGACTCTCCTAACCCTGTCTTCCCTATCACGCCCAAATCAATTTTGAGATATAAATAAATGTTCCTCTTCCCTTATCTTTGGGGGGTAGATGATCTCTTTCTTCACTTCCCAAGTGGTACTCACCCCTCATTCTCTGCTCTTCGGCCCACCTGCCCCCTCAGCCCCCAGCTCTGAATCACTTTTGCCTAGCTCCTTCCCTCCCAAACTACACCGTTCTCCCTGTATCTGTTACTCCTCAAGCAAGACAACCCTTCAAATGCATTCACTTCAAACATACCAAATTTAAAGGGCAGAAACTGTTACCATCATTGAAAGTATGCGGCTTTTGAGTTTTTCTGCTTTATGTGTACATGGCCAGGGCGAGGGGGTGGCGGCAGGGGGGGGGGGTGCGAAGCACAAAGCAATGAAATCAAGTTTTGATTTGTTTCCACTTAAACTGATTTGCCAAGTGTGCTGTGGTTTTATTCACATCCTATGCTTCTGTTTACCTGGCACCTTAGGGCTATCCATCTCTAAGGGCCTAAGGTTGCAGGCTGTATCTCAGCCCACAAAGCCATTTTGTTTGGTCGGCTGGAAGTTCTTATTTAAAATGTTGAGTTAGCTGATCTTTTAAAATCAGGAGATTTTAAAGTAATAATCCAGATTTTCTGGCTTACGGTGAAAAATCAGAAGATCTGGCAAGACTTGCCCACATTCCCATATGGCCAACAATTGGCTGCTGAACAGATCAGCTAAACAGAGCCCCTTCAGGCAGACCTGCATTTTCTAGTTCAGCCCAGGTCCAGCCCCCTCCCTCCTGACCACCCTACCCTGAGGCTGAAGACCAGCTGCTGCACATCATCTTCCCTGAGGCCTGCTGCAGGCAGTGCTTAGTATTTGCCTGAGACCCGAGGCAGAGCCACCATCCATTCTAATGCTCCCTCTAGTTAGTGCAGAAACTACAGATGCAATTACCCAGTTTTGGCTCCATACAGATTTTGCCAGGTACAAATAACTTATAAGGAAAAGAACTTAGAACCAAGAGAAATGGGAAATGCCCCATAATAGAAAAATATTTGAAAAGAACTAGGCTAGAGAGAAAAGTGTCCCTCCCTCTGCCTTTCCCTCCCTCTCTGTACCTGTGTGTATAGGAAGGGGTGCATTTGTGAAATCTGTGTTAACGCTGCAGACCATTTCCTAATTTGTACTTTCTTAGTGGTCAAATGCTAGTATGAAAAAACCGTGAAAGGAGAGATTCTAGCAGGATGAATTCACTCCGCTGAAATACTTATACTTGATCATAATAAATCTATATTAAGACAATATAAATACAGGATATAGATATTTGGATATTGATTCATGGTCTATTTAGAGGAATACAGATATGATTATTTTTTGAATTGCATATATTTGTGATAGCAGTTGTTCAGCGAGCACTTGGGTATAACACCTTAATAAATATCAGCTACATCTTGACATATTTGTGTCCAGCTGTTACTGTAAGGCTGATCTCTTTAGGAGAAGGGCGCTTCATGTGTATGTACTATTACAAGTGGCATTCCATCACCAACACTGGTGACAAAACAGAATAGGGCTAGAGAAGTCACCAAAACAAGTGCTTTTAAATTACCCTCTCAATTCTAGGGTAAAGTTTCACTCAAATGGTATTATTTTGGTTGCTATTTTCTAAAACCCTGTGTGCTGGCGAGAACACTGTCCTAGAAACCAGAAGATGCAGGTGTCACTGGGGCTCAACTCTCTACGGCCTCTGTCCCCACGTTTCAGATCTGACCCCAGATCTGTCCATGACCTGGACAAGCTGCGAGGTCCCTCTAGACCTCAAAATCCCATTCTCTTTCTTGGCGTTTTTTGTTTTTTGTTTTTGGCAAGAATATGAATAGGTATTATAAAATGAATACAAAGAATACAAGAGTAATGAGAACAGTAGATAAGAGAACGGGCTTTGAAATAACAAGGCTAATTTCAAATTCCACTTCCACCATTTCCGTGTGATTTTTTTTACAAATCACATAACCTCTGAAGCCCCAGTTACCTCATCTGTAAGGTAGGATGTAAGTCTACCTTCCACTCAGGATTGCTTCGAGGATGGCATGAGAATGCATGTAAATTTCAGGGCATACATTTGGACAATCAGAAAATGCCCAATTAACAGTTGTTAGTGTTAATTTGGCGTAGTCCACACATTGTCCAATTACTTCTTGACCAGTTAAGTTAAAAAAACAAAACAAAACAAAACTAGTTACATCTGATAATAAATTGATTTTAAAAGCTTATTTAGTGGGGTGCATCATGGAGACAATTTCCAAACAATTTCAATTTTTAAATATCCCTTAGAACTAAGCTTGGAACAATCAGTAAAGAGGATTTTGACTGATGGTATTTCATACACAGTGGGATGGCATGAATGTGTCCTGTCTCCACTGCATGAGATCTGGAGATCTGGTGCTTTCTGGTGATCAACATCCTTCAGAGGGGAGGGTGGTCTTGCGCTTCCTTTCTTCTCCCTCCTTTGTAGAATTTATTGCAGTGTTGGTGATCTGTTGACGCTAAGATTTAGCAATGGAATTTATGGGTTGCTGGGGAAGTGAAGCCTTCCTTGGCAGTGTTCCTAACTATTACCAGCAAGCAGAAGAGGAAAGTAAAAAAGGGTTTTAAGAAATGTTCATAATGGCATCTAACATGGATATCTGTGAGCCTTCACAACAGCAGGTGTCAACAGGAGGATAGGGACATGTTGAAAACCTCAGCAGTAGTAGTTCCCACACTTGATTTCATAGACCAGTAGAATCTTACAGGAAGGCTGTCATAAAACTGCCAGGGTTTGGGTGACCAAGAGATGACCTCAAAAAAGCAATCATCGCCATCCTTCACAAGAGGAAACAAAATTAACACCTCAAAGTAGGAAGTACCCAAGAATTTTTAAAAAGACCTTTGAAATTGAATAAACAGCATTAAAATCAAAACTCAAAAGCTTGACGCATTGCTTTTACTCTTTTACCCCACAGGCTGGTGCAACTGTCACCATGGAACCTGGAAACAACTGCTCAGGAACAGACTTCAAGTTGGCTCATTATGCCATCCAGTCTGGGGATGCAGCACCTCATGAAAACACCACGGGCCACCCTGTGAACCATCCACTGCCTTGGTCATCACCTTCCAAGGACACAGATGTATCCTTAAAGTTCTTTGTCTTAGTAACTAACTGTGAGCCTGTCAGCCACGAATGTTTCAAAACCTTTTGTCTCCAGTGGGTACCCAGACTTCTGTGTACAAAAGACAGTGAGTGGTTCTGTCTTGGCTCTACACATGGAATCACTTGGGGGGTGGAGGAGAGCTCGTTTCAACACGAAACTCCCCCCGCCCCCACTCCCTGGAGATTTTGATTCGATAGATGGGGCTTGAGTAACTTTAAAAATATTCCCCAGACTGACTCTGATGATAGCCAGGGTTGAGAAAAACTGGTGCCATATTTTTTTGCCTTCATCCTGAACTTGCATATTATAAAGCTTTAACGTATACCTCTTCATGCATTCCTTCTGGCAACAGATATGAACAGAGGACCTGCCATGCATGAGGCACTAGGAAATCAGTGCAGAACAATACAGATATCTCCCCGCCCTTGCCACACTGACAAGTACTGGACCATGGAGACAAGGAAGCAGGCAACTGAAATACCACATTCAGGTTTGCTGGGATTAGGGGAACAATCAGGTTCTTCTATCCTTATCCTAACGGTTTCATGGGTTTCAATAATATCTCCTTGCAGTCTTCTTTCCAGATACTGAAAATCCCATTATTTTTTATTTTATTAAATCCCAATATTTTTATCAAAAAACAGACGGGGAAGGCCCTGTCCTCCTGGAGCTTCCATTCTAGCAGGAATGTCTACATTTTTTAGGTACCATTACATTGGTCGTTCCAGCTCCAGGGTCTTTCCTAAAGACCGGTGCCCATGCTTTGAACAAAGCACAGTGGAAAATCAAATAAGATTTTCTGTTTCGTTTCCAAAATCTTTTGTATGAAGCTTAGCATTTCCTGCCTTTTTTAACCTGCAAGAGCAAGTTGGGACAACACTGTGAAAGTGTTTTTGAAGTCCTTTCCTGGGTTTTGCCAGCAAAACACCCACCCTATGACAGTTCCATAATTTCTAAGTACCTGACCTCATACTGCCCACAGAGAAACTCACCTGCAAATCTGCTGATGACTCATATATCCTAATACGGTTTCCCTGGAGTAAATCCCCATTGGTTACTTATTTCATAATTCAGAAGAGCTTGCTGTCATCTGTAAACTTAGAAATTCCACTGTGTGCTCCTTCTTCTGGATCAATTATGTAAATAAGGCCCGAGGGACCCACTGTTTACACACCTTCAAGCAGAGGAGAAATCTTTATCCTTAGCCTTTATTTGTGGTCTTTAAGGCAGATGAATTCTAATGCCTGCTCTGTCACCTCCTGGGTAAGCTACAGCTAATCACATCACCTCCCTGGGCCTGGATTTCCTCGATTTTATGGATACAAAATTCAAGTGTTGATACCTTCCATCTACAAAATTCTACCTTTCTACTCAAAATGATACTTCACATCTTTAATTCCAAGGTGGCTTCAAGTTCGGTATAGCCTTTGAAAGTCTACAAGGACAATACCTAAGGGCTTTCAAATATTTCCCCTCTCAAGAAATCTCATACCTTCACAAAACATCCCTTCTGCTCTCAGGAATATCTCTCACCTCCAGAGGACATGGAGAGGTTTCCCATGTGGACCAGAACAGAAGTGAGAGCGAACAGACCATCTGGACAGACAACACACCAGCAGGGGATCAGGGCATGATGGATATTCATAACAAAGAGGCTGTACTTGTTAGCTACAAGATCTGGAATTTTGTTCTAACACTCTCAAAACTGTTGGATGGCTACCATCCCAACCAAATCATTTGTTTAAATCTAGTTTATTGGATAGATCCAGAACATTTGAAGAACTTGGCACTAAGTTACTTATGCTTTCTGAACTGCCTGCTTCAAAAGACATCTGAGCGTGGTAATTTCCTAATGTCATTTCAGTGAAGACACGTGAAATCTGGTAAGTATGAAATTACACCAATGACAAGCTAAACCCTAATTCTGGGAAAAGGGCTTGTTTCTAAGCCTTAATCCTCTCTCCTGCCCCAAATGTAAACCTGTCACTAATTAAGTATTTAGAGCATACTAGCAAAAAGAAAAGGAAAAAAAGCTTAGACCGAGTGGGAACCACGTTCATACGTGGTTTTTTCAATACCAGTTATCCTATTTATGTCCACACAAATTTCAAAAGCAACTCTGATCTGGTAAGCTTCAGATTTGCACAGAACATTAGAAATTCTCTTCCAGATGTCTAAACAGAATTACAAAGACCCTAGAGGATGGAGTACAGATTTCAGAAGCTTGCAACTGACTCAAATAATTTCAAAAGGGCACCTCAGGTGCAAACATCTGCAAAAGCTAAATGCAATGTAGTCTGACCACAAACATAGATTCCTTAGAAGCCCCTGACCTAAGGGCCAATCAACCCCTAGAATTTACCTCCATCACTAAACACCTCAGCTCTCAAATAGGACCAGCAGTGCCAAACTACTGGGTTTCGTGCAGTATTACCACAAGTGACTATAAAGCTTTTGGCAAAGTCATCCTCTACTCCTCTCTCATAGGATTAGAAGGCAGAATCAAGACTTTAAAATCTCAAAAGGCCTGAGATTGGACCAAAATAAATAGGATACCACTGAACAGGGACAAAAACTAAAAACCGTCCACTCAATCTCACCTACACATACAAAAATCTGCCCAATGAATAGGGTCGCAGCAGCTCAACACCATATCTGGATGTTCTGACAGTTTGACTGGACAGCACCTACAGGTGAATCTGTGCTAGGTGCTGTTTTTTAAAAAAGGCAGTTTTGGGGATGCCTGGGTGGCTCAATCGGTTGAGCGTCCAACTATGGCTCATGTCATGATCCCACGGTTCGTGAGTTCAAGCCCCACATCAGGCTCTATGCTGACAGCTCAGAGCCTGGAGCCTGCTTCAGATTCTGTGTCTCCCTCTCTCTCTCCCCCTCCCCCGCTCACACTCTCTCAAAAATAAATAAACGTTAAAAAAAAAAAGGCAGTTTTGTGGGGCACGTGGGTAGCTCAGTCAGTTAAGCATTCCACTCTTGATTTTGGATCAGGTCATAATCTCACGGCTCATGAGATCAAGATCGAGCCCTGCGTTGGGCTCTGGGCTGACAGCGCAGAGACTGCTTGGGATTCTCTTCCTTACTCTCTGTTCCTCCTCTGTGTGTGCACTCTCTGTCTCTCTCAAAATAAAATAAAAACTTTAAAAAAAAAAGACAGTTGTTTAAATTGCAGTAAGTAGATGTTTATGCCTTGGTCTTAGGAAAAAGCTGTCCTACTATACTCTCTGTTGACCAGGCACACCTCAATTACCGTATTTAATTCCAGATACCATTACTCTCCATGAGAGACGCTGACAAACTAAAAAGACATCTAGAAACCATGTCCCACACAGGATTGTGAGAAGAGGTTGGCTATTTTGCATTGAGAAATGGGGAGAGAGACATCATACCGTCTTTGTGAATTCAAGGGGCTGTCCTCTGGATATGGGAAGTTCCAGAGGCACAGAATCAACAGAACAGTTTCGAGGAGGCAGCCTTCAGCTCAAATAAAAATCACACATGGAATCCAAAGATATAATGACATGTCTTCCTAACTACAGGGTTCCCTGTACTTTCTAGGGGTTATTTAAAAAAAATTTTTTTTTAATGTTTATTTATTTTTGAGAGAGAGAGCTAGTGTGAGCAGGGGAGGGGCAGAGAGAGAGAGAGAGAGAGAGAGAGAGAGAGGGAGAGGGAGGGAAACACAGAAGCTGAAGCAGGCTCCAGGCTCTGAGCTATCAGCACAGAGCCTGACAAGGGGCTCCAACTCACAAACCATGAGATCATGACCTGAGCGGAAGTCGGTTGCTTAACCGACTGGCTTTCCTCTAGGGGTGTTTAAACAGAGGCTGTCTAGCAAGTGTAAGAATTTACTAAAGCAGTTAGACCAGGACCTCTCTAAAATTCCAGTTCTGACTCCAAGATTCCCCACCTACCCAGTATTATACTGCCCTGCTAACTGATCTGCCATGATTTCTCAAAAATGCCCTTTTCTTCTGATTAGGCTTTGCCCAGATCCTACTCACTTCAGGCCGAGCAGAGCACAGGTCTCCTAGATTGGCTTCCCAAACTTGACGTCCTCGCTCACCGGTCAAGAACCACCTCCTTCAAGGCCCATTCTGAGATGTAACTTTCCTTCACGGTGACCTTAACGTTTGCTGTCTCGAGCAGGGTTTCTCAACCCTGGCACTACTGACATTTCAGCTGGGATAGTTCTTTGTTGTGGGGGCTGTCCTGAGCATTGCAGGATGGATGTGCAGCAGGATCCCTGGCCTCTTTCCACTAGATGTCAGTAGCACCTGCCTCCTGGCTATGACAAAAAAAAAAAAAAAAAAAAAAAAAAGTTTCCAGACATTGCCAAATGTTTGCTGGGAGGCAAAGTCACCCCTTGTTGAGAACCACTCTTCTTGAGGCAAATGATTAGCATCACTGACCTGTGTTTCACGTTTTCCACTAACTAGATCTCCCCTAACTCCATCAGTCTTGTTCTCTCTGCTCCAGCCAGGCAAACCTATTTACTATATTTGACTTGGGACAAAGCTCACTGCTTCCCCTAAAACATGCTCCTTCCCCCTTCCCCAAAGCACACAATCTCCAAACACCCTTTCCATTTCAGTATTCCTTGACCTCCTAAAAAATGCAATCCTTTGCTTCTGGTGGTGTCCTCACTTGTATCTGTCTTACCTGCCCTCTATTTGTGCAAGAATCTTCTCCTTCCTTGTTAGGGAACCACAACACCCACTCTGGTTTTCCGCTTGCTGCTGGCACTCAATAAAGTGACTGGTGTTTCTTAGAATGTCAAGTATCAGCTCCAATTATGTATGAAAAGTACGTGAAATCCCTTACCAACTACCATTTCAAGAGCATGTGTGATCATGAGTACACAGTTTGAACAAAACTTTTGACTTCTTCACAGATAGTGCCAATTTACCTGTGTTACTGAGATTGAACCAAGTCTAACTTCCATCATACAGCTACCAAAACAGTTTAGCTACCAAGACATGACAAACACATCAACATTTTGTGAAATTAATTTTAAAAAGCTCATCACAGTATAAAAGCCAAGGGAAAACGGCAAAGTGTTGATCAAGTTTTTGAATTCTGTAAACCCTGGCAAGGAGAAAAAGATATGAATATGGCTCAATACTTTAACTGTTGCATCATACACTACTCAACGTGGTAACAGAAGAGACTGGGGGACTGGGTCACCTAAGGACACTTTCCTCTGCAAACTTCTAACGTGTTGAGTTTTAATCAACAAAGTACACACTCACACACCGTCAATAAAAACGAGACAAACCTAAGATAAAATGTTCAAATATGTAAGTAAACCATGCCAATTCAAGATTTGCATTTTCTTTCAGCTCCGTGGATTACCTAATCATTTTACAGGAGACTCCCTAAATAACCTACGGAGACCAAACACTCCAAATCAACTGTGCTGGATCCTTATTTTAACTCATCTCAGGATCTTTCCTCTCTTGCTTTTGCACTTTAACAGGATTTTAATCAACTGATGTGGAATACAAGAGAAGTGACAACTCTAACCCTTTCCTAGCTGATGGCAGGGGTTTGGCCAGTATTTATGGACAGTAAAATGAAATGCTGTCTACGGACCTCCTTTACTAGCCATGGATTCTTCCCACAGGTCTGTAAAGAGCAGCGGGGGGGGGGGGGGGGGGGGGGGGGGGGTCCCAGAAGCTTTGGTGGGGAAGGTCTGAATCACTGTCATTCTTGGCACTTGGAAGTGCCCTTTGGTTGTTTATGAGGCAAACAGCCGTCACCATTACTGCAGTGTGTCCTCGCCTGTCCAGACTCTTCCAAAGTCCAGCATGGAACACAAAATAGGTGCTCAATAAGAGCGGCCTGAATGGAATTTTATTTTCAAAGCTCAGGAAAGTTTCCAGAAGCCTGCTCTCTTTTTACTCAGTTATCTTTCAAAATATATCCTCACAGATTTGCCCAACAAGAAATATTTTTGAAATTCAAGGAAGAAAAAGGAGGAAATTTGCGAAGCAGAAGGAGCCATGTATGAGCCCAAGTAGCTCAAGTTGGGCCCCACAATTGACTAGGACTCCCCAGTACTATTCCCCATCTCTCGGCCTACCTCTTGAGCGATCGCTCCCTCACACCTTTGCGTTGTTTCTGTCCTGAAGCCTCACCTCCCCACCTTCTGCCACACAACCCCCAGCTGCGTACCCACTGGGACCGCAAATCCCACCTCTTCCTCTCCAGCAGGGACCTACCTCTCCTCCCTCGACCTGCGGCAGCTCTCCTTCACTGCGGCTGGCTTTTTAAGAAACACAACACAGAAAACAAAACAAAACAAAACAAACAAAAAAAAAAAACAAAACAAAACCAGCCCTCCAAAAAACCCAAAAGCCTAATTTGTTTATCCCCACGGGAGACCCCAAATGAGGGGGGACATTAGGAGGAAGGCCTCTATCAACCCTCCAGTAAGCAACTTCCCCCAATCCTCCTTCCCAAGCCCCTGGCCAGGATTCGAGCAGAAGTCCAGTTCCCAAGTGCCCACGCCTTCAAACAAGCTAGAAGCGGATTATACCGGTACCCAACCCGGAGATGGCCCGCGGCGGGCAGGGTGCACCTGCGGGCCCCCGGCTCCCTCCCTCCGGCGCGGGGGGCGGGGCGCGGCCCTCATTCCCCGCCCAGCCCACCCGCGCGGGAAGCAGGCGAGGGGGAGGCGTTTCACGAGAAGTTAAAGGGCTCACCTTCTGGGCTCCCGGCCAGCAAGGCCAGACACCAAACACCCACCTCCGGGAGGAATCAGCGGAGCCGAAACCGGGACTCCCCGCCCTCCCGACTGCGCGGACGGGGGCGAGGGGAGGGAGCGCGCGCGAGGGGGAGCTGGAGGGAGGCAGTCCACACTCTCCTCTCTCAGGGCCCACCGCCGGCGGCCGAGGCTTCGGCGGCGCCCGCCGCTCCAGTTGCCCAGAGCGGCGCAATCTTCCGGGCCCGGGCGGTCGCAGACGGGAACCCAGCGCGGCCCCGCGCGCCGCCCGCGCCCCCTTTCCCCCCCCCCCCCCGCCCCTGCCCCTGCCCCCTCGCTGCCAGTTCCCGGCCGCGGGGCAGGACGCCTGCGCCGGGGGCGCGCGCTTCGGCTCCGGGGCGGCTCCCACCTGCGCGGCCCCGGCCCCGGCGAGGCTAGCACTAACCTTGGGGGCAGTCGGGGCAGCTTGGCCGCCGAGCCACGGCTTATGCTGAGGCGGGAGGTGGCGGCATCACCTGCGGCGGGCGGCGGCTGCACCGGGACGCGCCGGGGCGGCGAAGGCGCGCGGCGCCCTGGACCCTGCTCCCGAGGCCCCGCCCGCGGCTGCCACCTCGAAGCGCGGCGGAGGAGCCGGGGCACCACGGGCGGCGGCAGCGGCGACGACGGGAGCAGCAGCACATGACTCTGTAACGGGGGGAATTAGACAAAGCGTAACATGGACTCCGGGCCCGTGCAGGCGCTGCAGCTCCGGGACCAACCGCAGCCAGCGAGCGCCGCGACTGGCTCGGCCACAGCCAATGGGGCGGGCCGGGGCCTCCATGTGACGGCGAGCACTTTCCCCTGGCCGCCCTGCCGCGCCCGCGGAGGGTCGGGGCGCTTCCGCAGCGGGCCGAGCTCACCGGAGGGGGCTAGCGGCCAGTTAGGTGGCCCGGGGTCGGGGATTGGTGGCGGGAGGCTGCTGGCCGCCGAACAGGTGCATGGGGCGGGGAAGATCGCTGTCGCCTGAAGACTTACCTGTCAAACGCCTACCTGAGCAGGGCGCGGAGCCAGGCAGACGCTGTCGCCTGGAGGGAGCGGGGCAAGGTCAGCAACCTTCGCCCTTCCTGGGTCTGTCCTTTTGACTAAAACTCTGATATTAAGACATGGGGAGAAATGCAGTGACATGGTAGGGGGGAACTGGCGTAAAAGTCGTTTAAGCAGGCTCTAGTCTAAGGAGCTAAGTACTTGCCTCGGATTCGGGGCACTCACAACTTTATGTTGGCACGAATAGCTTCTCGACTTCATTTGTTCCGTCTCTGCTATTAAAGATATACTGGAGAGTCGGTTCTTGTTTTAATCCGAGTCTACTCTCTTTTCCCCATTCCTTTTTACCAAACTTATCTTGTGCCTGAAGCAGGCAGGTGAACGGCTGCCCTCTGCTAAGGACTGTCCTGCTAAGGCTGTCCTCTGTTCCTCAGCCTGATAGTTTTCCCTCTTGTTTTTGTTGTAAGATTGAAATGTGTTTCCCCTGTTTCTCGTGGGGAGAAGCAGGGATAAACAAGTAAAGCCAGGAGGGATGTTTGGAATTGGTGCTTTATAACAAGTCAAGTGGCTTCAGCCCAATACTTCAATATCTCCTTTTATCCGAATCCACCCATTTCTGTGAACAACGGAAAGTCTCATCTCTGTTAAGGTCTCTCCATGTCAGTGAATGTTCAGTCACCATTAACTCCGCGTCTCCATGTTTTTTGTAAACATGTGAAACAAAATGTGACAGGTACTTGGGTGGGTGTGTGTTTAGATATAGGATATAGGCAGGCCTTAGAAAGAGTGGTTTTCTAGAGTTTCAGGAAAGGCTTCCGAGAGAAGAGAGTGATTAGAACCGACCCTGGAAAGGGATCCCTTGTTGATCAGGCCCTGGAAGCGAAGAAGACCAGCCGTGGCAGGGAGGAGCATGAACAGAGGTCCAGAGCACACTCAAGGGACTGTCCTAGATGAATTACCACATGACACTAGATTTTGAACCCTTCTGACCTTCTCTTGCTTTCTCACTTTCCTTGCCCTGTCCCTCATACCAGCAGCCTCTCCTATTCCACACACCCAGCTGAGAAGGAGGTATGTGGGCAGGGGCTGTGCACTAAGCGATTTAATCACAGAACCAGATTTGCTCTTCTGGACGTTAGAACAGTTTTAAAACTGTTAACGTCTAGTGGTGTAATAGTTTGATTGAAAACACCCCACTATTGTAACTGGTTTGGAATGTTTTGCTGTTTGTAAAAACACTTTGTTCCATGTTTTGATCTTCCTGGGGCTTTAAACTATGATTTGAGATTTGAGAGAAATAGGATTTCAAGATTGGTATAAACTAAGAAAAAAAAAGTAATACTTAGAACACAGTTAAATGTGGAGAAGCAGGCATTCACATACACTTATGAGTACAAATTGGGTAAATCCTTTTGGAGGGCAATTTGGCAATTTTGGAAAAAATACGTATGTGTGTTCTTTTTGACCAGATAAGTCCACCTCTAGGAGTTTATACTTCAGGCTTATATATGCAAAAAATATATATTTCAGAAATATTTATACATGTGTCTAAAAATACATGTACAGGTGTTTATTGCATTGTATGTAATAACAAAAACATGTAATGGTGTACAAGTCTAACAAGCCAGTAGGAAACTTTAAGCAAACTATACTAGATCTGTAAAAGGAAACCAAGTAGCCACTAATATAAAAAAGATAGATCTATTTGTACATGGAAGAACATTCAAAATCTATAAGTGAAAAAAGCAAAGTGCAGAACAGTATGGATGCTATGATCTCATTTTTATTTGCATTTTTTCTTGTCTCTAACCATACATGCTATTAAATGTATGCTTAGTGGAAATCTGGAAGCATGTGTAACAAGCAGTTAGCAGTGGTTATCTCTGGCTGTGGGATCACGATTGCCATTCGCTTTCTCTTACAAAGTTCTGTGCGTTTGCATTGTTTTTATGTTGAGCACATATTACTTAGATAACAAGAAAAATAATAAAAACATTTTTAAAGGTAAAATTGGTAAGAACTCTCCCAATAACAAACAATGAAAAATCACTGTGATGGTCCGGGATGTAAAAGGATGTCAGCTTCCTTTATTCCCCAAGGAAAACAAATGGGAAGGAGATGAAGGACAATAATTGATGTAACATTGGATTCAAAGTTAAGGAGTATGACAGAAAAGGAACCTGGGGCTACTCTAGGCATGTCTACAGGGATGAGGTGGGGGAAACAGACTTCAAGAAGTTCTGTTCAACAAGAACTTACAGAGCCGTTACTATCCTTTGCTGAGTTGTTACAGTCAGGAATCCGGTAGCCGTTCAGGCACACGGTAAATCTGTATCTCGCTAATAACAACAAGTGCAGTGCTTATGATGGGCCAGGCACTGCCCTAAGTACTGTACATATATTTGCTTAGTCCTTACAGCAACCCTAGGAGATAGATACTATTCATAGCCTCATTTTTTAAGACTGGAAGCAAAGGCCTGAGGAGGTTATGAAATTAGCTCAAGTTCACGCAGCCTTTAAGTGGCTCTAGAGGTAAGCACTTACCATATTGTCTAAAAGGACCTTTTAAGATAAAGGCCATTATACATTATTACCTGAGCATCTGTTTTTAGCAAGTATTGTAATTCTTGGTTGATTTGTGCTTACCTAAACTATAGTGTTTGGCATGGCCCTGAGGCACTCAGTAATACCGAATGAATGAATGAATAATTGACTTTCCTATGGAGAAGCAGCTGAGCTCCTGGGAGGAGCGAGTTTGCATTGTTCCCCTTTTTATCACCTAGTAGAATGCCCAACATGTGGTAAGCAATATGAATTCCGATAATCTGTAAACATGTTTTTGAAATATTGTACGGGAGTCAAGTTTTATAAATTGATCCTAAATACACTGGGGTAGCTTATGAATATAATAGCATGATGAATTCCTTGTAACATGAAGAAGAACCGTGGGGCACAGGGCTAAATCTGGATACACCTGCATAACCATACATAAATAAATATAGACTATATTTGCTTGGAAAGTGGCAGTAATGCCAAAGAGTGGAAGGGATACAAAATTGCACATTATTTGAGCCTCTTTTTCTCTCATCTCTCTTGGTTTCTGAAATGGGGAGGAAGATACATACCTCAAGTTATTGTGAGGCCCAGGACTAAATGACATGTGGAAAGGGCTTAGCTAAGTGCCTTAGAACATAGGCATTGCTAAGTAAATGTTACCTATTATAAGTGTGTCCATTTATTATAAATGTGACCCGATTTCCAAATCTATTGTGACTATAAACTCTACAGCTAACACAGTGGGCAATGTGGGGGAGCTCATATGCATATCGTGCTTTGAAATGGTAGAGTAGGGGCTCAGTCAAAGCAAATGGACACTCAGTAGTCTCCTTTTCTTCTGTCCCACTTCCACTTTTCCTCTTCTTTTTATTATTTTACATGGGTTAAACCCATTTCACATAGACTTACTTAAACTCTCAACCTAGGAGGTAGAAAGCAAATTGTCCTCTTTCCTCACAGCTGAGGAAATTGAAATGCTGGAGACTAGATTAGAAATGAGCAGGTCAAGGAAGGAGAACAGTGAGGGGTGGAGGAACAGAACTGGGTGGGTGTGTGGGGTAACTCTCCGTAAGAATTGACATAATACAAGGTCCAAAGAGGAAGGGAATTTGCCAGGCTGTTATAATTAGAAATAAGACAGTGAAATCGAAACTAGGAAAACTAAGGGTACATGTCTTACCCACAATGAGGAGAAGTGGACCTATCCCTTCTAAGATAGATTCATAGAGAAAAAAAATTAGGGTTGCCTATCTAGGCACGCCAGTGCTCTTTGGTAGCCCTAGACTGTGTTTTCTTCACTGAGGAAAAAAATTTTTTTTGAAGCATTAAAAAAAACCACCAAATTTAACTAGGTGAGGATTGGTACCCATATCTTCTGCTTTCCTGCCAGCCACCACTAGGGATGGACTCTTCATGTTCTTAGCGAAAGGCAGTTTTTCCGCTCTTGAACCCCATCTCAAATGATAATTCCAGCAAGTCTCCTATATTACTAATTTACCCCTCTCTGCTGGACTATTGCCATCAACATTTTTTAATTTTAATTGTTTTTTTTAACGTTTATTTATTTTTGAGAGAGAGATCAGGGGAGGGGCAGAGAAGGGGACAGAAGATCAGAAGCCTGCTCCACACTGACAGTAGAGAGCCCGATGCGATGCTTGATCCCACAAACCTTCAAACTATGACCTGAGCTGAAGTTGGAGGCTTAGCCGACTGAGCCACCCAGGCGTCTGACATTTTAAAAAATATTATTTCTTCCATCTTAAGGAATAAACTGTCTCTTGACCCTACTATCCCTGCTCCATTTCTCATCTCTCCGTTGCATCTAAACATATTGTTTCCAATTCCTTTCTTCCCATTATCTTTTCCACTCAATCTAATTAGGGTTTTACTCCTAAAGCATCACAGAAACTGATCTGACCAAGATAACCGACAACTTCTACTTCACTAAATATAGCAGCGAATCCTTAACTGACCTCTCAGCTGCATTAGACTGCTCCCTCCTCTTTGGTAAACTACCTTGTCTGGACTTCCAGGATACCACACTCACTCCCTCCAAGGAGATCATCCACTCTTATGGCTTTGAGTTCCCTTTCTACGGCCAACAACCTCACATATGTGTCTCCAGCATATTTCTCTCTCCTGAGATCCAATTTGCATTTCTTAAAAATTTTTAAATGTTTATTTATTTTGAGAGAGAGAGAGAGAGAGTGTGCCAGTGTGAGTGGGGGAGGGGCAGAGAGAGAGAGAGAGAGAGAGAGAGAGAGAGAATCTCAAACAGCCTCCAAGCTGAGTACAGAGCCCAACACTGAACCAACTGAGCTACCCAGGTGCCCCCCATTTGCATTTTGAACTACTTTTTTGGTTTTCGCACTTAGACTTCTAACAGATATCCCAACCTTAACAATTTCCAAACCAAACTCCTGATTTCCCCCCAAAACCTGTGCAACCCACACAGCTTTCTCCCTTTCAGTAAATGGCAGCTCTGTCCTTCCAATTGCTTGGGTTAAAAGCCTTGGAGTCGGTCATCCTTGGCTCTTCTGTCTTTCTCTCATAACTTATGTTGAAACTGTCCGGAAATCCTTCCAAACATGCACCATATTGTTACGCCTTGGTTCCATCCACCATCATCTCTCTCCTGTATTAACTCATAAGCCACTTAACTAGTCTATGTGCTTCCACTCATGCCCCATCCCTCCCCACAGTTGGTTCTCAACAGCAGCCAAAGTGAGCCTTTTAACACATAAGACTAATCAACTCATTCCTTTGCCCAAACCCTGTGATAGCTCCGTTTTTCATCCAGAGTAAAGGCTTAGTCCTTACGGTGGCTTACAAGGTCCTTGCACAATCTGTATCCCTCCCTCCCAACATCACTTACTCAGGGAAGCATACCCTGACAACCATATCTAGACTGAAATTTCATGCCTACCCATTCCTCTCACCTTTATTATTTTCCTCTTTTAAAAAAAAAAAATTTTTTTTTTAATGTTTATTTATTTTTGAGAGAGACAGAGACAGAATGCAAGTGGGTTAGGGGCAGAGAGAGAGGGAGACACAGAATCCGAAGCAGGCTCCGAGCTGCCAGCACAGAGCCCAATGCGGGGCTTGAACTCATGAGCTGTGAGATCATGACCTGAGCCGAAGTCAGACGCTCAACCGACTGAGCCACCCAGGCGCCCCTAGAATATAAGCCCTTTAAAGACAGGAAATTTTATGTCTTGATTACAGATGTATTCCATGCATTTAGAATAGTGTCTGGCACATAGTAGGTTGTCAATAATTATGTTTTAATGAATGAATGAATGTAGTCCAGATTTCTAATCAGTATAAAGTCAGTAAAACTTTTCCTAGGGAGAGATTTTATTTGTATCGTGCCGTTCTCGAAGTATTTGTTAACGAGAAAAGGCATTCATATTCAGTCTCTAAATCTGGACCTTTTACTAAAATAGCACCTGGCACCTACCTAGGAGCTTGTGTGGCAAAAGAAAAACTTAATGGAAAATATTACCTTTTTTTCTAGTCTCCTAGCAAAAAGGGAAAAGGAAAACAATCTGCCCTGAGTTGACAAACAAAATTGTGAAATAAGAATTCCAAAGTTGTCAATCATATTCTTATTAATGAAAATATGTAAGCAACATAACACAACAATGAAAAGAATAAGTAAGGACGAATGATACATTCACTTCCTCGTAACTTACTACTTAACCTTAAGACTATCTTAATGTGTAGTAAAGTTGTTATGAACTCCAATCTGGCTAAAAGAAAAGGTTTAAATGAAGTGGAGGAACCTAGATGGGACATAAAATAGCAAGCGGGACTCTTAATTATAACTTTGCCATTTGAAAGTTGAAATGACACAAAAATCAGGAGGAAAAGCACCGTAAAAAGGAATTGGGCAATACTTTAAAACTAAACAAAACAAAACCGGCTCCCAAAGCAAACTGATTTGTGTGGCCCTTTGAAAAGAGGAAGGAGGAGTAATGGCTGTTTCCAAATGGTGAGTTGAATGTTTAAAAATCCACATGGAACTCACTCTGTTAGGTTGTCTCCTGAAAGCTGTCTTCCTTGGGAAGAGAAGACGAGCACAACCAGAAACCTTAAATGTCAAGCTGAGGCTGAGCAGTGCTTGAGCCGAGGAGAGGAATGCCGAGGACAGGGAGACAAGCCAGCTGTGGGGTTTTCTTACTCATGGGTGAAATCCTAGCATTCTGGGGTTGAAAGAGTAATATGTCTGGGTACTGTCTGAAACTTCATCCAACAGTTCTCCAAAACAGTGTGGTCTAGAGATGATTGGAAAGTAAAGGTGAGCCCGAGAGGTTGGAATCATGGAACTAAAAGGCAGTGTTGCCCTAATGCAAGCCACTTCTTGGGCGCTGCAGACGCATGGAGGAGACAGCAGCCCCGTTTCCTGTTCCTGGGCCTTTGCCCAGCCTAGACATAGCTCCCCGGCCAAAGGGGAGCCCAGGCCATGTGTCTGGATTTATATCTAAATCTAAATACATGAGACTAGGAGATCTTAGACGTCTCAGATTCTGTGATATCCCCTGGAAGTTTATCTCCAGTGCACTAATGAATAGTTCCTCTTGCCACTTTCCTCATTAATGTTTGCCTCCTCTCCCTGAATCTCTATTCTTTTCTCACTTTTGAAATGAGTAATGTTTTCTGCATTAACTGTGTGAGTCTCTTCTCTTTTTGTGCAACAATTGGGTGACAACCTGTAAACCCAAAGCCTACGGATGTGTTGTAACTGCATAGAGTTTTCTTGAAAAAATTTTAATTAGATGCCAATATTCAATAACTGGGAAATGTCACAAAACTACCCAGATTTCCAGCAGTTTGAACAACCAGACTATCTAGCAAACCTGGAGTAATTCCTGTATAGCAAAATCCTGTGAGGGCTGAGAAGTTGCTGCTTCAGCTGGTTCTCATTCTGCAGGTCACAAGTGGCCCAGCCACTCCTATGGTTCCGGGTTCTGAGGCAAAGAGGAGCAATTGTCCTTTGTCGTTTTGTGTACACTATTGTGTTTTCTATAACAGAGACATACTTCTTTCCACCATGTTTTAATATTTCCTACAAATGTGCTTCACATTTTCCAGACCCAACCCACATTTTAACTGCCTGTCTGGTGACTTTACGCATTTGAGTCTGTGATCCATGGTTTGTATTATCGGGCTGGCCTCCCTGGTTTTCAACAACAGCAACAACAAAACTTCTAAACAGTGTTCAAAATGAAGTGTTAAGAGCCCTGAACAACCCAAGACATTATATAATTGATATAATTATCAGGTGGTTAAGACTGAGGAGAAACTTCTAACCAAGACTCTGATAATCATACTTCATAAATCATTGTAAATAATTTTCATGGAAATTTAGTCCTTAAGCAATTCTGCTAGGTATGTATCATTCCCTCCATTTTTACAAATGCAAAAACTGAGGTGCAGAGAGAAGTGAAGGAATTTGCCCACAGCCACCCAGCTAATATAAATGCCTAGCCTAGGAACAAGCCCAGAGTTTTCAGGCCAACCGCAGTGCTCCTTATGGCACATTGTAGCTGTTGCATATTGTCCTTGAAAGCCAATGTGCTGTGATTCTGAGAAATCTTTAGAAAGTCCTCTGCCGTCAACTCAATAACATGTTTCAATGCTTTACAGCCCAGTTATTTAGGAGAAATATTGAAATCACCTTTGACTTATATTCCTCCAACCCCAACTCTAATTGGGTGGATGGTCTTGTCTGTTTTTCCTTTAAAACA
This sequence comes from Prionailurus viverrinus, assembly GCF_022837055.1. Taxonomy (NCBI): domain Eukaryota; kingdom Metazoa; phylum Chordata; class Mammalia; order Carnivora; family Felidae; genus Prionailurus; species Prionailurus viverrinus. The sequence continues at coordinate 138,341,767 of NC_062568.1, forward strand.
ACTATTCTACCCAAATGTTTGTCTCCATTCCCTGTACACAATCTTCACCCCAAATCCACTGACTCACTCTTGGATTAAGGTAATGGGCTCCAGCTGAGGCCCTTACACAGCACTCTGTGTCCCTCCAGACCGTATTTACAGGCAAAGAAAGTGGCTTTGTAATAGAGCTTCCCGGTTACATTGTCTGTCTCAGAAAGTAGTAGTGGTCTTCTAAACAATAGCTATCAACTACTGGATCTGGTGTTCAAGGTCCATCCTTCTCTTAGCTACAATACTGCTCCCAGTATCTGCTGTCCTTCTCTATAGGAGAATTATACCTCCCACCCAGTGACCTCAGACTTGGCCATATGACTTGTTTGAACTAATGAAATATAAGTGAAAGTGACAGGTACCACTTCTGAGAAAGAGTTTTAAGAGTCACTGTGGGTTCTCATCTTTTCTCTTTTCCCTCTTCCTTGAAAATGGCAAGGTGCTGGATTAGAACTGCCTCTTCAGCTTGAATCTTGGAATGAAGAAACTGTGGAACAGAGTCCCAATGAACATGGGGACTGATCCTCGGGCAATGCGGACTTACAGGAGGAGACGGTCCCATCTCCTATTCGTATGAGATGACTTATGACATGAGCAAGAAATCAACTTTTGCTGTCGTAGCTACTGAGAGTCTGGCGCTGTTTGTCATGGGGATGACCCAGAGAAAGCTGACTGATACAACCTCCACAAGCCATCTGTTTCCTTCAGGCCACACGCTGTGCTCTTTTTTTCAGGGCTCTGTACTGGGGTATATGCTGTCCACAGCTTTTCTAGTCCTGCTGAATTAGAGCCGCTTGGACTTATCATTTTGCTTGGTATCAACTAATCCTCAAAGATGTGCTCAGTTAGAGATTGATGGCTCTGCTTATGGTTCTCTAGGTTATGGCGACAGTAAACCTAGAGGCTCGTACATTTTCTGTTAGTACACACAACAGAAGGACCAAACAATCTGCCCCTTACTACAAGTGGCTGGGGTACTAATCAAACAGCAGTGCCCTTAAATGTCCAACCATTCAGGATTACATACGGGGTTGCAGGCTTCAAAACCTACAACTTCTTTCTTAGAGAGGTATAAATAATGTAAGCTGTGATTTGCCCAAGTTAGACATTTTCTATGGCTCTGCCCTGGAGGCTCTTTTGAACACTATGGTATCCCCAACCTAGATAGTGGCATTGGCAGTGGCACTGGTTTGGCCCCAGGATGAGACCCTCAGAAGACTGATCCAAAGGTCCCCATCTCGCCAAGATCCTGTCTTCTTCATTCCCATTTTTTTGCTGTTCTCACTACCTGCCAACATTTGCTATTCACCCTTCTGCATCTGACCCAGTCTTTAAGACCCACCTTTCTCGTGAAGCCTGGCACTTTTTAGGACACCAGGAGGGAGGGTGGGAGAGTGCCCAGGGAAAGTGATATGTAGCAATGCAGGGGCCTGGTTAAACCCCAAGACAGCTGTCTTGGACTGGTCCTTACCAAGGAGGCAAGGGGATGCTCAGAAATTCCAGACGCCAATTAGGATCAGAAGCCAGGGAGAATGGAATTGGGCATCTGGAAGGCAACACTACATGAAGCTGTAGACAGCAGGCAGAATCCTTGCTGAGAGCCAGTGTACATGGGTGAGTGTCAACAGTTGGGATGTCAAGTCTGCAAACTCTGGGCTTGGGCTTCTTTTTTTTTTTTTATCTTAAAAAATTTTTTTTAATGTTTATTTATTTTTGAGATAGAGACAGAGTGTGAACAGGGGAGGTGCAGAGAGAGAAGGAGACACAGAATCCAAAGCAGGCTCCAGGCTCCGAGCTGTCAGCACAGAGCCTGACGCAGGGCTCAAACTAATGGACCATGAGATCATGACCTGGGCTGAAGTCGGACGCTCAACCGACTGGGCCACCCAGGCGCCCCTGGGCTTGGGCTTCTTTATGTGGAGCCTAGAAGGGATGGTGTTGTGAAGCAACACTTCCTTCAGGATCTTCCATAACTACTTTGGTCTCTCAGAGAACACCTCCAGTGTCAAGGAAAGGGAGAACCCCAGGCCACTGGGCCAGACCCTCCAGGTCTGCCCTCGCTCCTGAGCAAGGGTTCTGAGGTCATGACAGGGAAGGTTCCTGCTGGGTGTCAGTCTGAGCAGGGGCAACCAGGAAGGAGGAGGGAAGTCCCAGGCTAGGAGTTGGTGAGGGGACTCTGGGCTGGAGGAGTAGGGAATTCAAGGGAAAAAGTAGGAAGGGGTGTGAGGGATTGGGGGAGATGAGAAAGGGGGTCCTCTGTTGAGAGTACAGGCAAAGTAGAACAAGGTGGGTGCAAAATGAGGTCAGGAACACTCTAGAAAAGAGATCTGACTTGACTTTTAAACATTGCTTTGGGATAATTCTCTTGTATGTGTGTATTGGAGGGGGTGGGTAAGAACTCACAGTGCTGAGCTGATTCCCACTTCCTGCTACTCTGAACCATTAACTGTATCACATACTGTTTTGTGTTTCCCCTGCTATTTCATGTGTGTTTCATTTGACTCTTCCAACCAGGACCTAAACTCTGTCTTATGCTTCTTCACTGTCTCTCACTGCCTTGCCCAGTGATGAGCTGATTGATGGTTATTAATTTATGAATTAATACCTATCACCAACTCTTTTCATTATTTGTTCTCCTGCCATTGCCATACATGCATGCATTCAACAAGAATTTCTTTCTTGAATTTTTAAAGTTTAAAAAAAAGTTTATTTATTTGTTTTGAGAGAGGTAGAGACAGCATGAGTGGGGGAGAGGCAGAGAGAGAGAGAGAGAGAGAGAGAGAGAGAGAGAATCCCAAGCAGACACCATGCTGCTAGTGTGGGGCTGACATGGGGCTCACAAATCCGTGCGATCATGACCCAAGCCAAAACTAAGTCGGACGCTCAACCAACTGAGCCACGCAGGCACCCTAACAAGAATTTATTTCTACACATAACACATAATAACAACATTTACTGAGTACTTATTAACTGTGAGCCAAGCATTGTGTGGGGTGCTGAAACACATTCATCAGTAAAGCCTAATCCCAGTACCTGGAGGGAAGGGCAGAGATGCAAATAGAAAAATGATACCCTTCCAGGTGTATCAGGGGAGGCTTCATGGAAGAGGTGATCATTTTGCTGGGTCCCAGAGGATGAATAAGGGTTCACTTAGGAGGGCAGGGAAAGTCCCACAGACAACGGGAACGGTATGAGCACAAATGCAGAGCTTAATTCTCCACCTCCATCCGCCCTTGTAATCACAGAAGAAGGGACAAGCCCTCTTCTACCCTAAATTTGATGAGTCCTCGAATGAGGATAAATACACAATTTCTGTTCATATTGTGTATAAACTGAAAGTATTGGCTTTATTCTTTTGCCTTGCTAGCAACCATGTACGTAAAGGCCTCAGCCAATTGCTTTTTAGATGGGGCTTTGCTGAGTTTTAGAGTTCTTGTCAAGAGTCTAACCATGAGATTCTTTGCCTTTTTCATTATGAGCACTAGATTTGAGTGTCAACTCAAAAGACCTTCTCTTTTCATCTTGTCTGCTTTTGATTAATTAACTGAAGTTGTATATATCATGAATAAGTACCTCACATTCGTTTTGACTGCAAATAACTTCTTTTTTTTACAATAACAAATTTTAAAAAGATTCTTGGTATTTACAAATTTCCCTTTTACTTCCCAGCAACCTAAAAATCTTTTCATTTAGCCAAGATGGTCCAACAGTACTTTATCCAGCTCTGAGTAAGCATTTTTATCTTGTGAGTTACCATGGAATGCTTGAAATAACATGGATTCTGAAGAATGGTGCATTATAACACTAACACAGCTCAAAACGTGGGCTATGCCTGGCTCAGTCAGAAGAGTATCTGACTCTTGATCTCGGGGTTGTAAGTTTGATACCCACATTGGTGTATAGATTACTTTTTAAAAAATCTTAAAAAGAGAGAAAGCAGGGTGGGGGGGTGGCTATTTACCAGAAGGAAGTTTTTCCTCCGATGAAGTATAAGTATCTCCCTCTCATCTACAAGACCTTAGACCACTAGCAGCAGTTACAAAGACCAAATTTATGTGCCTCTAACTGCATGCAGAAACTTTGGGCCACAGAGAGCATTTGTGCTGAGTCTGTTAAGTGAAGGCATGGCCGAGCCCCAGTGAAGAATGCAAGTGCTATGCCTGGGAAGGTCATCTGCAGACTTTGGAACAAACGCATGGCTGGGTGTGAGCATCAAGGGGAGTGAGGCTGTACTTTCACCCCTGGAAAGGCCTCCGTCATGTTTTACCTTAAAAGTCCAGAAGGCCAATGGCCATGTCCTGACAGCTTTGACCCTGCTGGGGGCAGTCAGTGCTATAATTTGTGACTTGGACCTGTTGCCCTGCAGAACAGCTGAGAACCTTTCCTAGAATCAACTTTGACCCAGGGGGACCCTGGGGTTTGGGTGGATGGACAGTGGACACGTTTATTGCCATCATTTCATATGCCCTGCAAGAACACTAGAGCTCTTTTATTGTTTGTTCTGTGGTTGTTGGTAGGGTGGTGGCGGTGGCAGCAGTGGGGTATGTGTATATGTGTGTGTCAGTTTGATGTGACAATGAACACAAATCTGAAATCTCACTCCTTCTCCCACTTGCTTCCTATCTGAGGCACAGCTGGCTGGCTGGAAGCACAGAACGGCAGGTGAGAAAACTGAAGGCAGCTTTGGGCAGCCAGGACCATGCAAGGAACTCTTCCCCTCTCCCTCCACTCCCTCCGCCCCCCCCCCCCCCCCCCCCGCCCCACCGCACCTCTGGGTTCTTTTTCTGAACCTCTCATCTAACTCTCTACCTTCTGTTGAGTTCACCAGAACCCCCAGTATGGCATGTTTGTGATGTGGTGCGGAGGCTGCTGTCCCAAAATAAACCCTTGTACCGAGGAGGGAAAGCTGGTTTTAAGAGGCGTGCTAGCCAGCCAAGGCACTTAGCAGTACTTACTGGTTAATGTCTGAAAATTTTCTTTTTCTACAAAAAGCTAAATGGGGCTCATTAAGCTCCTCTGGTGTAATTTTTTTTTTTTTTTTTTTTTTTTAAAGAAAGGACAAGTTAAAAATAGCCTGAGCACAAGTCTTGGAGACAATGAAAGCTTTGGTTGTTAGGAAGAACTGGTGATGAGGTCCAGGGAGGGTTTCTGCAGCTGAAATTCAAAGCCCAGCAGGAGCTGTGGGACCCCAGCAGGAGGGGGTGGCTGGGGGGTCCTTGACAAAGGCTGTGGGGGGCAAAGCTCCTGTTCCAGTAGGGACTCACATTCAGAGTCAGCGTGATGTTGCTTTTATCAAGCACCTATCAACATATAACACATAAGCTATCAAGTGGTTATAACATAAATTCCCGACTCACATCTGCTTGGGATGTCAGGGTCCTGGTACAATTTCATGAGACACTTGGGGCTGAAAAACCCAAAGGGCTGCTCCAGCTTGAGGCAGCAGATCTTTGAAGAAGACAGCTGTGCTGACTCATCAGGGGGATGATAAGGCCTTGCCTGCTGTGTGCCTAGAGAAAAGAGAAGGCAAGACAGACAGGTACCCAAGTGTGAATACTGCAGGAAGTGGAATTTTATCCACTGGTCCTTCACTAACCATCCCTTGTGCTGAGAGCCAAACCAGGAGGGTTCTGGAGGCAGCAAATTAAGCCCCCGACACCTCCCTCCCCAGGTTTTCAAGTTGGCAAAAGGAAAAGCGAGGGGAGCCATGGAGATGGAAATTAGTCATCAATGAACAGTCTGTAGCCCAGAGCTTTAACAAGGGCCCGTGCCAGCCGGGGACGTGTTGCTTCTGGACTCGGCGGGTGCATTTGTATGTTCCGGGCTCTGAACGCAGGAGCGCTGAGCCAGTTCTTCTCCTCCGACAGCTCCTCCAGGCACCCAGCGATGGTGCCCCGGCCACCAGGTCCCCGTGACTTGGGCCCCTTCTGCCTGCACCAAGGTTAATTTGGATTCACCTTTCCTGCCTTCCCTGTCTCCCAGAGGGAGGAGTGGAGCAGCAGTGGGAAGGAATGTCTAATTCTCTAGGAGGGAGGGAAGATCTCCAGTCTCTCCCAAGGTTATGTCCCTCACTGCAGGCGTACCATGTGCACAACATACAGGGTTGACTTAAAAGGTCTTGAGAGTGTTGTCCAGCGGTGACTTTTGGGGCTCAGGCTCTATCCCCTGCCCTCACTGTGGGAGAGCACTAACGAGGTGCTGTGAATAGGGTGGGTAAAGTGGGCATGGACATTTAGGCAGAGACAGCCACTTGGCAGGGATGTGGTTGGGGCATGCATACAACAGATCGGGACCCTGACTGGGTGATCTGTGAGTTCGTTGTAACCCCAAGATGTTCTGGCTCCCCAGGTCTGAGGTCTGGGGGTGATGGCTCCTGAGTCTGGGAAGCACAGTGTGGGAGGAGTTGCAAAAGCACTGAAGCTCCTTTCCTGCCTGTGGCTTATGTCACCAACCCAGGAACCCAGCCCTCCTCCCTATCCGCTGCACTGTCCTCCTAGTGACTCACCTCAACAGCAATCCTTCTGTGGGTCCCACTTCTTGAGTACAATTACAATAAGAATATTAGACACCATGTATTGAAGACTTATTATCTGCCAGGCATCTTGCATTATCTCATCTCTTCATCAATCGGCCAGTCCCAGGTTCAAATCCTGGCTGGGCCATTTATTACCAGGTCACTTTAGGCAAATCACTTAACCTCTCTGAGCCAGTTTCCCCAAGTAGTAAAATGTGGATAATAAAACACTTATCCTGGATAGCTGAGAGGAGCAAGTAAATTAATACATGGTAAGGGCTTAGCAGAGTGCCTGGCACAGTGCTCACTACTGTTAACCACTGCTATTCCATGCCAGGAATATTAGTACTATTGTCATGCCTATGTTACACATAGACCCCAGTCTCCCTGCGGCCCTGGTGTTCCAGCCTGGGTTCATGGGGCGTTAAAGCCTGGCTCTTTTCCGTTATGCTGCACTGCTCTTTAAGACTTCTCTTACATTATGTGGCAATTACAAGACTCAGTCATTTGAACTCTCCTGAGAGTGGAATAATGTCATCTCTTGTTTCCTATTAATAGTTACACACACTGGCATATAGATCACAAAATGGTTTTGCTTTAAATATCCCGTCTACAAGTTCAGGCGCCGTGTCTAGCAGAGTACCTGTCACATCTAAGGCACCACTGCATCTGTATTGAGTTGAATTGACTTGCATCCATAGGGAAAATGAAGCTGGTAAAGTAACCAGGGCTTCACGGCTCCCCTTGGCCATCTCCTAGGTGCCCCATTTGACTCCCAAGTCATTGCCTCCATGCATCCCAGCCCACTGTGAGTTAAGATGCTTTTTAAAGTTTCTTTTCTCTCTTAGTCATTCTTCTCAGTTTGTTCATGCACTTACCCTACAAATGATCATAAATGCTTACTCTGCAAATGAGCATTAGCCTTCTATGCATCAGACCCTGTGCTAGATGCTGACATCCAATCACGAACCAGAAAACCAAAGTTCCTGCTCTCACAAAGGGATACAGCAAGTATCCAACAGATGAGGTTGGGCTATAGTCACTAAGGAAATACAGAATGATGCGCGCACGAGACAGAAAGGTGTGTGTCCCATGTGCCATGCTCTGGTGGGAGAGGTGTGGGGTGCCATGGGAACACATCATAGGAACGTCGCACCCAGACTCTGGCAGCAAGATCATAAGGAGCAGCCTAAACTGAGTGATGGAGGGGAGTGGGAGCTACACGGGTAAGGGCTAGAGGGAGGAAGTTATATTTTAGGCAGAGAGAAGCTCTGGAAAAGTGCTAACCCAATAGGAACCTACTGGGTATGGGGGAGGCAGAGAATAGGGCTTCTGCTCTTGAGAAACAAAATGTATAGAAATGAGGTAACTTGAGAAGCACCTGGGTGTTTCAGTCCGTTAAGCATCTGACTCTTGATTTCAGCTCAGGTCATGATCTCACGGTTCATGGGATAGAGCTCCGCATTGGGCACTATGCTGACAGTGCAGAGCCTGCTTGGGATTTTCTCTCTCCCTCTCTCTCTCTGCCCCCTCCCCACTCTATCTCTCTAAAACTAAATAAATAAACATTTAAAAAAAAGAAATGAGGTAACTTGAGAAAATGTCTGAAGTAACAGCGGCAAATGGCAAATCACATCAGGATGATGTGATATATGAGTGTGAATATATTCAGAGTATTTTGTCAAAATGAAATTCATGAATGATGTACATCAGCGTCACTCAGGATGCTTGTTAAATATGCAAGGACACTATCTCCAATCTCAAGTATCATAACGTCTGGAGGGAGGGCCTGGACATTTGCAAGTTCATCAATCACCCTGGGTGACTCTGGTGCCTTTAAAGGTTTGAGAACCACTGTGAACCAGTATTTATTTATTCAGTACCCATCAAGTCTCAACAAGCCCTAACAATCAGGATGGAAGAGAAATGGCCTAAGGCCCAGATACAGCCTCACAGACTCTGGGGCATGAAGGCATGGTGGTCTCAGAGGTGGATGAAGAAAAGCAAGGATGTTTCTAGCAGGTGAGATTGGAATAATCATAGGGAGTCCAAAAAGACGTGTGCATGGAACAGCAAAAATATTGGACTGGCTGGAGTAGAAGGGCAAGGTTGTGCAATTACAGAGTTTTAGCTAAAAAAAATTCTAAGAAAGTCTGCAAATGAAGGGCATTTAATTAGACAGGAGGACATTACATGGTATCCAACAGAAAAAGCCCCAGTGCAATAGAAATACCATTGGAAGGATGGTATCTTAAGAGTAAGGTACTTTTGCATTGCATATCTAACTTTGCATTGTCCATGATTGAACGCCTCACTTAATTTCACTGAATGTCAATTTCTTCATCTATAAAGGGGAGATAATAATATCTACTTTTCAGAGTTGTGAAGATTGAATGGTATGTATGCGAAAAATCAGTCCTATTCTGGACCAAGTTTATATTAAAACAATAACAAAAGCTAAAACCGAACATGCAGACACACACACACACACACACACACACACACACACACACACACACCTTTCCACAACCCATCATGTGGTTTGTGATGTCTGGCCCCATGATAATTGCTGAACCTGCTTACCATTTATTTCCCTTCTTTTTTTCGCCTCTGCCTGTCTCTAGCTGCTCAGGTGGCTTCCTGGGAGTCTGTGTAGCCAGCCTTCTCCTAGCGCGCCCTCTAGTGCTGGATGCTATAATGACTCAGTCTCCGAAAGGAGGATAACGTTTTCTGATCTTACAAGAAACTGTTCTTTAAAGCTAATATAGCCTGCATAAAAATAACATTTTTAGTAGGAATCTACCAATCGTCATCAAGGGAAAATTACTTTGTAATATGTAGCTCTCACAAATGACTGGTTCATAATTTTCTTCTCTAAACAGAATCTTTCAGGAAATACTTTGGGGTTGAAGATAGAACCAAAGACACGAAGGTTCTCCATCCTGAGTCTTCTCCTTCCATGCTTCCAAAGCAACTGAAGAAGTGCTTCCTTCAAATGTTTTTTATTGATTGTTTCACTTAAAGTTTCTTTTGAAAAAGTAGAACTGTCATTACATTGGGAACATTAGCAGTCTGATTTTTGGTGCCAGTTCTGTTGTTGGCTAATTGGGTGACTTTGGCTAAGTAACACTCCTTCTCTGCATCTTGGTTTCTGCAAGAGTAAAGTGAGAGCCAAACTTTCTGTGGTCACTCAGCTCTCTTCTAGCACATGGGCTCTTTGCCTAAATAGAGACTGTGAAGGGAGGACATATCATTCCGGAGAGGCGTCAGAAGACCTACATCCTCATTCCTGTTCCAGTATCTACCACTTCTGGGACTGTGGCCAGCCATTTAACCTGTCCGGACCTTACTTTCCTCATCTGAAAAGTGGGAGAAAGAACTGCTCTGCCTTATTTACAGTTCTTATAAAACACACAAAAAAGAGCTGTTCACAAAATACATTGGATACTGTAAAATTCAAGTTTCTAAAATACGGACCCCTTTCTAGTCATCTCTTGTAAACAACGCATGGCAGTTAATAACTTTAAGGACAAACACGTCTGAGTTTCAAAGTCACTGGTTAGTAGCTCCTGTAACTTTAGGTAAATCTCAACCTCAATTTTATAAACTATAAAGAAAGAGAGGCCAATATTATTGTGGTCATTAAATAAGAAATCTATGAAAGGGCTGAGTCCTTCCTCTGACCTGCTTCCCCTGGCCTTTGAGGAGAATGATACCACCCTCGTGCGGATTTTGCGCTCAATAGCTCGGAGGCTCCCAGGCAGACTACAAACTGTGACAAATGGTGTGGAGTGTCTCATCTATACAGACTGGATGTGTCACAAATTTACCAACTCAAGAATTGCAGACAGCGTGTTTCAGCCTTTACCTGCAGATCACGAAAAATATGGTGGGGATCCACAGCACCCTCGTAAACTGCATATTGTTACCAGAGTGAAAAGTACAAAAAGATGTCCATATTGGGAAAAAGATAGAACGAAGATGCGTGGATTAGAAAAAGCCCATACTTCTCAAGTTCCACAAGAATATTCCTTCAGTGAATGCAAAACTGAAAGTGGTTAAACATTTTTTTTTAAATTTTTTTTCAACATTTTTTATTTATTTTTGGGACAGAGAGAGACATAGCATGAATGGGAGAGGGGCAGAGAGAGAGGGAGACACAGAATCGGAAACAGGCTCCAGGCTCCGAGCCATCAGCCCAGAGCCTGACGCGGGGCTCGAACTCATGGACCGCGAGATCGTGACCTGGCTGAAGTCGGACGCTTAACTGACTGCGCCACCCAGGCGCCCCGAAAGTGGTTAAACATTTAAAAAAAATGTTTATTTTTTTGAGAGAGAGGGAGGGGAGGGACAGAGAGAGAGCGAGGGAGAGAGAGAGAATCCCAAGCAGGCTCCACACTGTCAGCACAGAGCCTGACACGGGGCTCGATCTTACAGACCATGTGATCATGACTAGAGCCAAAATTGAGAGTTGGATGCTTAACGAACTGAGCCACCCGGTGGCTCTCATTCTCTCTCTCTCTCTCTCAAAAAAAAAAGTAGTAGGAAAGTGTTCTCATGAAAATATATTTTAATACTTTTTCACTGGAAAAAAAAAGAAATATATGAAAGGGCTGAACATAATAAGTGCTTGCTCTTCTTTTTCTCTAATCAATTTCATTATAGCATTTAATGGGTAAAGAAGCTAAGAAAGAAAAGTTACATTATTTTTCAGAAGTAGTCAAAGATTTTATTCTGAGGCCATTGAATGGAATTCTTTTTGACCTGGTACATGCTGTACATCTTGAATTCTAGGAACATGTTAACAGGAAAATCATCAGAAGGGCTCAGACTGTAGGAATACAGTTAAGGTGTGTGCTTGGCTGTGAAACTATTCTGGCAATCAACGTGAACAGCCAACTCAGAAACTCAGTATCCTGATGGATTCCAGAAGGCCAGGGATACATGAATGAGATGATTATACAAAATGCTCTCAATCTCTGGATTCTCTGGGCTTGAGACATCTCTACCCAGCTCGACCATGCCGCTCCCAGAGCCGTCACCCGCGCGCCCCGAGTAGGCTTCTACATTCTGCCTACTTAAAGGCAAAACATTAGGACGAGTGGCAGGACAGACACTCCTTATCGCTGGGTCCTTGACCTATATTCTGGTCACCATATTGTGTTCTTCAAAAAATAAAACCAAAGACAAAACGGGAAGCCCAATTAAAGACCACAAACCCCTGTCAGAGCAAACAGCTGTGGGCTCTGGGAGGTATTCCTGGGGCCCAGTTATGATGCCGAAAGTAGGCTTGCTGCCTTTGATTTCCACAACCGTCCCTCCCATCATGGGTAAAGAAGGCTTGCATAAACAGCTGAGGAAAATGCCCCACAGGAGCTGGCTGGCCTTATCTGCCGACAGTATTTGGAGAACTGAAGGAAGTGGTACCCACCACATCGATGAGCCAACGTCACGTCAGCATTATTTTCCCTGGATTTTGAAAAACAATTTTGTTTTCAGGCCGTGTGACTGCAAGGGGAGAGCCCAGGTTGCACAACAAAACTGATGAAAGAGGCTCTGTGCCTCCCTCCCCTTCCTTCCCAGCCCAGGTGCCCGGAGGACAGGGGAGTCCCGCGAGGAGGGCAGTGCAGGCACGTGGGCAGACAGGTGTGACAGTCCTGGAGTGGGGAGGCCAGCCGGCTCATTCCTCCCACGTTTCTCTTGTTTTAAAAATTAAGACTCCTGCCAGGGATATATTTAGTTCGATGAGCTTTCATCTTAGAATCAGAGTGACCAGATGGTGGTGTTTTACAGCCACGCAGCTATAAAGTCACCTGGGGGGTAGGTGAGCCGAAAGCAACGGCTACGTCTCCCTGAGCGGTCCCCTCCACGAAGGAAATCGGGGCTTCTCTGCACATTCTCCCAGATAAGTCAATCCAAGTAGGCATGTCTGCTTTCTGTGGTGCCTCTTGCTCTGATTGCAGTGTCCCCTGAGATGTGTTGCCGAGGATGGAGAAAGGCGATTGCCACTGAAAAGGCCCTCGTTCTGCGTTTCAGACTCCCTTGTGCATATCATTAGGAAATCAAACACGTTACAACACTTCAAGGCCCACTAAACTCTTATATCTATGGAATAAGAAAGATGCCCCTTCATGAAACAGCCCATCTTTTTCTGCAGAGGCCGACTCAAGTGAGAAAATCTAGATTAAAATCCCAACTTGGGGCACCAGGGTGGCTCGGTGGGTTGAACATCCGACTTCAGCTCAAGTCATGATCTCACGGTTCGTGAGTTCGAGCCCCTCATCAGGCTTGCTGCTGTCAGCGCAGAGCCCACTTTGGATCCTCTGCCTCCCTCACTCTCTCCCCCTCCCCCATTCAACACATATGCTCTCTCTCTCTCTCAAAAATAAATATAACACTAAAAATATAGAATATCCTATTTAAAAAAAAAAAAACCCAGCTCCTTCACTTATTAGCTCTGTGATTTGGGGCAAATCCTGAAGGCCTGTGAATAGAGAAAGTATAGCCTATGTTCCTTATGGACCTGAAAGGGTGGTTATAAGAATAAAACTTAAAACATGATAGGCTTTGTGCAAAGGCTCTGGAAACTAGAAGGGGACCTTAGGAGTGCCTGCCTGGCCCCTGGTTTGCAGCCAGCAAATATTTGTGGAATTGGCTGCTGGAGGGAGATATGTGGGATGTCAGGCACGAAGCAAGCAAAGCCGATGAAGAGATATTTGGAGCTTTATCTTTGCTTACTCTCTTCAATTATTTACTCTGTCCAGACATGAAACTGGCTTCAGTTCCCTTCAGCCACACTGTCCCCACCTAACAGCCATCCACAAAGGGTACACAGACCAGATTCCGTGGCACCATCACGGCAGCCTAGGCCCATCCACCTGCGAGTGACTCTGTACCTCCTAACATGTATTTCCATACAATTGGAGGCCATTGCAACAGCCCTTTGTAAACCTAAAGGAAAAAGAATATCCGGATACATGTGAAAACCTCAGGTGCCACTTCTGGGCCGTAGTTGGGTTACGTTTGTCATAATCTAGAATTCAACTTTAACATGCATAGCACCAACTAGGGATCTTGTAAAATGTGAATCGGATGCAGACAGCCTCGAGCAGGGTCTGACACGCAGCTCTAGGGTGGGGCCGCTGCTGGTGGTTCTCAGAGCACACGGAATGGTGAGGCTGTGCTGAATCACCTCTGCGTCACATCCCCGTTGTCACCGGGTGACCCACGGGTGTAAGCCCCACCCCATGATTTCACCCACAACAAATTCGGTGCTCCCTCTCCTCCGGCTGTTTCCCACTCACTTCCTCTCTCCCAAGCCCTTCTGGAGATCCATCTGGACCACTTATCTTCTTAACTCTTGCTCACATGTGTGGAACCCTGTCTCTCTGAGGTTGCGGCAGATTCCTGTCTGCTCTTCCTCACTCACTCCTCACTATGGTCATAGCCCCTCTGTCTCAAGTCCTGCCATCATTCTGGATGGTGTTCACATCTCCTGGGTGGCCCCAGCCCCTGGCTTCCTTGGTTCTTCGTCTTTATCTTACCTTCCTCTTCACTTAGCCCAGGCACTACTTCCTATGACCACACTCAGGTTCCGGAAGCCACCCCAAACTATTCCATCTCTCATAAGAGTATTTCAGAAAGGCCACTCTGACCTTAATTCCTACACCTCTCCTCCTTTACTCTTCACCTCTCCTTTCACTGTGGCTCTGAACTTTCAAGCTTCCCCAGCCTGAGCCCTGTCTGTTCTTTCTGTGCTCTCTCACCTCCTCCCTTCTTAGGTCAGACCCCTGCTGAAGGCACTCCCGCACAAGTCTCTCCTTCAGAATGTAACTGAAAGCGTAGGAATTAAAGAGCTAATCACAAAGCACACTTATTTCCCTCCCTCTCACACACACAATGATTGCCCTTGTAAATCGCCCTGAGGGGAGAGTTTCCCTCGGATGAGACCCTTGGTGGGGCCCACAGCTTACTGATCCCTCACAGACCATGAAAAGTGCTCTGGTCACTTTGGGATCTCAGTCTCAGTTAGGCATAATCATGCGCAACCCAGAGGGATAATACAAACGGGATTAAAGCTGGCCCATTGAGGATAGGAAGCCTACAGTGGGAGAGGGGGGTGTGGGCAGGTTCTTTATGATGCCAGTGCCCCCCTCCCTCCACCAGGTGCAGTCTCTGACCCCTCCAGGATTAGAGGGGAAAGTAGACAGAGGGGGCCAGAAAGGTTCTACTGACTAGTTGACGAAGGGCAGTGGTTGATGCTGTCTGGAATGGGCAAGTGTCCAAAGCGGGTCCTTGGTCCTAGGGGCTGCTCTGTGATTCTTCAGAGACCCAGTGCCCGGGACTCTTTCATGTATATGAAAGAGTATGTATATACTTGAGACTCCCCCCTTTAGCCTCTGGTCACGGGGGTGTTCGACTCTGCCTGTGGGAGGACCTTCAGGAATGGCCCTTTGGGGCAAAGTCCCTTTACGGAGGTTCCAGGCCAATTCCCAGCATCCCCTCCCATGTCTGTGCTCTTGTTTCACAGAAACACGCACCTTTGACCTGCTGTCAGTGGAGAGAACTTACTTCCTGAATCGCACCTTCTACACTGTTGCCACAGGCGGCTTCAGTCACATTCCTGCCCTTTGGATTTCTTAGGCAGGAGGCAGACACCAGATAAGCCTCACCTTCAGGGACGCATGTCAATGCTCCAGAAAGTCTCCCTGCAGGCCTCCCACCTCTCCTGCATCGTGGATATTTAGGGTGACCCACATACCATGCACCCACCCCACCCTCCTCCTGCAGGTCCTGGCCTTGCTCTCAGACTCCCCAGCCTCTTTCACAGGTTGGGGCCCCATAGCCAGCTTAGGTCTACAGACCAGTTCTTAGCCTCCCCCTTTGCATGTCCTGCACAGCTGAGCTAGCCAACTCCCTCTGGAACCTGAGAGCACTGGCCACCCATTTTCTTGTCAACAGCAGAATCAAAACCCCACGTTAACACCCCTGACAGCAGTGCCTCTTGTGGTAGCAATGCCACATTTATTCTGTAATTAGTATTTTCTGCCCTTCTAAAAGATGATCTCCACAAAGTCTGAGGCCGTGTCTGTGGCATATACAACACCCGCCACATCATCAAGGGGTTCTGTGAGCAGAGCGTATCGAAGGGCTTCTCTGCAACCCCACCTTCTTGAGCCTCCGCCTGCCCTCCTCTCCCCAGTCAAAGGCCTGCCTGTGCTCACTCTCAGGGTCACCTTTCCTAACTTTCTGCCATGAAGAAGGAAGGGCATGGGCTTCCCCAGGAGCTCAGGGCGGTGGTAGTTGACAGCTAAGTGGAGGCCCGGGGCTCAGTCTACACCCGCCACAGCCTGGGCCCCACATCAGCTGGCTGCTCCCCAGGCTCGTGACCACTGTCCCCCCTCCTCTTCGTACTTGTTCCTTAGTCTTCCATTAGTTTCACGCAGTTGAGGCAGACTTTCTACGGGAAGGACCTCACCAAGCCTGATCCATCGACTGACACCTGGGCCTCAGGCAAGGGGCCCTTCTGCTAGGGCAACAAAGTCTCACAAACTGGGGGGGGGGAGGGGGCAGGAATTTATTCTCTCAGTTCTGGAATCTAGCAGGCAGACATCAAGGTGTCAGCAGCACATGCTCCCTCTGAAAGTCCAGGGAAGAATCCTTCCTTGCCTCCTCCTAGCTTTTGGTGGCTGCCGGTGGCCCTGGGCGTCCTTTGGCTTCACTCTAATCTCTGCCTCTGCCATCATATGACCTTCTCTGTGCATGCTCCTGTGCCGTCACACGGCCTTCTTTTAAGAATACTAGTTATTGGATTTAGGCCCATTCTCCTCTGATATGACAACATCATAACTAATTAAATCCACAAAGACCCTATTTTCAAAGAAGGTCTATTCTCAGGCCCTGGTGGATATAGGTTTTGTGGGATACTGTTCCACAGAGCGCAGTGAGTATTGGAGCACTAGGACAATCTGATGAGGTAGGGAATATTCTCCTCAGACAAAACAATGGGAGGTCTTTCCCCCCTCAACAGCCTCATCCCCCTTCCAGAGTGGATCTAAGTAATACATATCTTTATTTTAGTTTGCTTTATCTCAGCAGGCAAATACTCTATGAAGAAAAGAAGGTGTATTTGTAACCAGTAGGAGACCCTGTGGCTTCATCGGCTTTGAAGCTTAACTTGTCATCTGAGCATGTCCCAGCCATCCACTGCATGGCATACAGGTCTCCTGAGACCAGCCCAAGACTCTCTCTGACTGTGGCCTTACATACTGTCATAGTCAGAGAAGGAGTGTTTGGGCCACTGAAACATTGTTTTTGACACAGAATGAAAATGTAGCTCTTGCTCCCTAAGCTCCTTTGGTGTTTGAAAAAATATCTGCCTAGATCAAGTTCTTTTCCAGTTATTTGACATAGTAGAGGGTAACACCCCCATCATCCAACTGAGCCTGCCATTCTGACCACCCCCTGCTCCAACTGTCCACAGAGTCCCCACTCTGGGAGGTGAAGGGAGAGCACAGGCTGGGTGCCTATCTCTACTTTCCAGCTTGTGGTGGAGGTGAGAGAGACGTTGATGGAGCCCTGGGGGGCATGGGTGGTAGCTCTGAAAGTTAGACTGTAAGAGCCCCAAGGGCAGCAACTGGGCCTGTCTTCCTCATGGCGTCTAGTGGCCAGTCTGGCACATAGTGGACACTCATGGAATATCTGGGGAATGAATGATTGGTCACTGGGATGCTGGCTGTCAGTTCAGCCTGTTTCTCTGTGATGATGGTCCTTCCAAGGTCCTGGACTTTGTGAAACACCCACCACTGCTTCCATTGTATTCCGCTGATCAGAGACCAACCCTGATACAATGTGGGAGGGGACTACACAGGGCGTAAATACTGGGGAGCTGGCAACCACAGAGATTAGTTTCCTCTTGTGATCCCTCAATAATAGTGTCATTATTTAGAAATACAAATGAAATGCCATTTTTTCTTATGTTCAGCAGTATTGTTTTTATTTCCCTTACTCTCTCACCCTGTAGGCTTTTATCTGAGTATAGTATGTTATTTTTGTTAGGTTCAGCCTGAATTTCTGCACCAAGAAGACCTCAAACTATAGTAGCTTAGACAAGAGGGGGTAGGGCAACGCAGGATGACCTTGCTCTTTGAGGGCACCGGGAACTCAGGTTCTTTCTATTTATGCTTTTGCCCTTAGGGTGCTGACTTCAACTGCATGGTTAAAGCTGGCTCACAAGTAAAAAGAGGGTAGGGAGAGGATGTGGAGAGGTGAAAGCATTCCATGTAAGAATGTGACCTGGATGGCATACATTAATTCTTGTGCCATTGCTTAAGTCCAGTTGGCCAAAGTCACATGGCCATGCCCATGTGCAAGAAAGGCCGGGAAATACAGTCTCCATCTGGCTGCCCACGTGCTCAGCTCAAACTTTTAGGACCGAGAGGATGAATCATGGGAGATAGTGTTCTCTGTCACCTACGTGACTAGACAGCAAATAAGCAGAGGCCTCATGACGTAACTCCACCACTAACTAGTGACGAGACCAGATACGAGGTACTTATTGCCTCTCTAGACCTCGGTTTGTATTGTCTGTAAAATGAGCATACGGCACTAAATCAGCAATTTCCAACATACAGGCTTTGTACTAAGAGGGAGCTGTGGTGTGAATACAAATAATTTTAGAAAATATTTGAGAATCAAGCATTTTCTATCACTGGAAGAAATAACATGACACATCTTTACATATACTACCAATTTTCAAATGTAGGTGCTGTCATAATGATTAAAATGTGGTATTTAAAATTTTACTATGTTTGCAGTTAATTTGATTTCATCAGGTACTTTTCTTCCGTAAATATCTAGAATCCCAATTACTGTCAAATGGAAGACTGTGAGTTTTTTTAATATTAAGAAAGAATTTTTGGGGGCGCCTGGGTGGCTTAGTCGGTTACACGTCTGACTTTGGCTCAGTCACGAACTTGCGGTTTGTGAGTTCGAGCCCCGCGTGGGGCTCTGTGCTGACAGCTCAGAGCCTGGAGCCTGCTTCAGATTCTGTGTCTCCCTCTCTCTCTGTTCCTCCCCCACTCACACTCTGTCCTCTCTCTCTTTCTCTGTCTCAAAAATAAATATAAAAAAGATTAAAAAATTAAAAAAAAAAAGGAAAGAATTTTTGTATTTGAGTTCCTGGAACATAATAGATGTTCAGTAAACATTTGTTGTTTGGATTTAATAGATTGCAGGGCACCACTGAATGAGATGAGCTCTTTCATCTCTGCCTACTCTAGAATCTTAAGAATTCTTTACTCTAACTCTGAGGCAATTTTCCAGTTTGAGTTTTACTGTAACCAATCACTTCTACATAATTAAAACCAGTGCTGGTCCACTGCATCAGTTGCCAAATACTGGGAGACTTTTCCATTTCACATACATATAATAGCCCTGCTTACTTAGTATTCACGTCTTCAAAATCTCTTCCTGGAAATAACCTTCCCCTGTTGTAAAAATGAAGAAGGTGGAACTTACACGTCACCCTTTAAAGGCCCTGCGTTACAAATTCATTCAGAAACACAGATTATGTCTGCTTGTAAGGGTGACACCGGGAGATGAATGTGATGCATCTTCAATAGGAGCTTCAGTAGACTCAGTAGGGATTTCCACGGCTTTCGCCTACCCTGCAAAATTTATTATTTTATGCTGTATGATGTTATTAAGTTCTAAAATGTTTACATCACAAATATAAAATATTGGCTTGTAGGCAAAGGAAGCTCTCGGTGTTCCCTCCTCTACCTCTGAGGTCAATCCCAGGAGGAGAGATGTTTGTATTGATTGGTCCTGTTCCAATCCAATATGCGGGGATATTCTTGGGCCATGCTTTCCACAGTGGGGCACTGGACGTGGAGCTTAAATAAGACTTCTGTCCTTGAGGATGGTTTTCTTCTGGAGGGAGAAAGAAGAGGGAGAGTCCTGACTACTTTGTTTCATTCCCTTCTTTCTTCTTTCCCATTTGTCTGGGTGAGTCGAAAGGGCAGAGCTGAACTGAGTTCAGCTGAGTGCTGGGGCTGACTGACTGCCCAGAGTGGCTCTGCCCTGGGCATCAGTACACCCGCGGGCTCGTGTTCTCTTCTTGGCTCTCGTTCCTGATTTCCATTGGATTGGTCTTGCCTTACCACCAAGTGTGGGTTTGAGGGGGTGACATTCAGGGGGTTAGACAGGAGGGTCAGTTGGGTGATTGGTGTTATTGCCAAGTTCCGGGCCACTTTACTTGGCTCAGCCTTGCCTGCCAGAGTCCAGTGGTATTTGAAACCAAAGCCCAGGTTTCAAAGCTTTTGTTGTCTCAACACAATTCATACATATGTAGCTTCTGAAGGGTTAGGGACAACCGCAGAGTTAGGGACTGAAAGGCTCTGATCTTCTCTGCAGGTCATGCGTTTTTCTGCTTTTGCAACAATATATCATAAGAGAAGGATTTTATGTAGAGAACGTGGAGAATGCACATTAATTCGGACAGTCCTGTGTTCGAGTTCATAATACACAGAATTGTTTTGAAATGTAACAGACTACAAATTCAAAGTTAGAAGACTAGGGGGCACCTGACTGGCTCAGTCAGTAGAGCATGTGACTCCTGACTTCATGGTTGTGGGTTTGAGACCTATGTTGACTGTAGAGATTTTTTTTTGAAACAGTAGAACAAAAAATAAAGTTAGAAGGCTGGGGTTCAAATCCCACTAAGTATGTGATATTGGCTAAGATATGTAGCCTCTGGTTTCTTGGAAGTGTGTGTGTGTGCGCACACGTGTGCACGTGTGTGTGCATGCGTGTGTGTGTGTGTGATCGTATACATTTTATCAGAGTTAGGAGTAAACGAGCTATAATATCTATCTTATACAAATAGTAATAGGTACTTGGTGAAAATTTACTGAATTTCTATGGTAGTTCAAACATGTTTTACTGGATTTAAGCTTTTGAAATGATTTCTCCTGAGCATTTTCAAAGACTTACTTGTTAAATTCATAGCATTCTTTTAGCTTCAAATCAAGGGATTAAAAAACTCACATTCCTCAATATGCAGTCTACTATAGGAACCAAAAATTACTTCTTTTATATTCAAAGACTTGTATGGCTATGACATACAACTACTTTAAACTGTGGCTTCTGTCATTTAATTAGTCTCATTTAGTTTATTAGAATATGTTAATGCTAGTTAGGTATACTTTACCTAAAGGGATTAAAAACATGTCACAACAAATATTTTACCCATTTTTTTGTGCTTTCATTCTGCAAATATATATTAGTTATCCTGATCTAGGTTTTTTCTATTATTCTAATTGAGGGAGATTTTGTTACACAGCATCAACTTAGTATGTAATCAATTTTTTTTTTAACAACTTGGCATTTTACTTTGTTCTTGCAATAATGTAATGGCAACATTAAGGGACAGTTAGCCATTTTATCATGGCTCTTGGATGGTTAATGTAAGCTTTTTAAAAGTGTCATATCTGCCCAAAGAAAACTCTAGTAATTGTGAAGTGTGATGTAGTGAAGTTCTGGTGTTTTGTTTTTAACAGCAATTTAATCCCTGCTTCAACTTGGGAAACAGAGAAGGACAGACATGAATGCCTGAGCTTGGAGAAAGATGGCTGTGGTCATTTGTGGTGACCTATCTTCCTCAAAAAAAAGCTGCACTGGACTCAAGACCCACGAACTTTTCTTGGGCAGGGCTGCTGCAGTAAGCCTCTATTCGTGTTAGGTAGGGACTTCCAGAGATAAGCAGGTGTCTGTTGAACACAAGTTCTAAAAAAAAAATAAAGTGGGTATTTCTTAGGAGAGGTTCATTTGCTGCATTTTTTTTTTAAGGTCCATTGTCAGAACTCAAAGAGGAGGACGCTGGTCCCTGACTGCCTCCTAGTGCCACAGGGAGACCAAAGGACTTCACAGTTCTGACACCTTTTCCCAGTGGATTTCAAATGAAAGGATCAACATGTATGGCAAAGCCTCATTCTGCACTCCTGCACCCCTCCAGCCAGGGTGAAATGGTCCAGCTCACCTGGTCTTGATCCTTAATAAAACTCACAGTTACTCAGAAAAACCATGAGCCATGCTAAGCACACTATATAGGTGATCTCATTTAATCTTCAAAACACATCTAAGGGGTAGGCTTTGCTTATTTTCTTTTAAGTTTATTTATTTACTTGGGGCGGGGAGGGGAAGAGAGAGGGAGAGAGAGAGAATCCCAAGCAGACTCTGCACTTTCAATGCAGAACCCGATGCAAGGATTGAACTCACAAACCATGAGATCACGACCTGAGCTGAAATCTAGAGTTGGACACTTAACTCGACTGAGCCATTCAGGTGCTCTGGCTTTGCTTATTATCTGAATTTCAAGTGTGAGAAAACTGAATCTTAGATTTTGTGATTTGCCCAGGGGCACACAGTTATTGAGTGGGAAAAAGACAATAGCCAAATCTGGGCAGCTGACTTTAGAGCCTGAACTCTGACCGGCACACCGCCCAGATCACGTTGCCCGGTGATCACCATGTATCCAGACTGTCTTCAACAGTCCTGGCTTCAAGTATTCTGTCCCTTTGGTCTATGAAGATGCTCTAACTTGTCCACTTGTTTATCCCATTTTCTGGTAATATTTCAAACATAGGTAGCAAGTAAGTACCTACTGAATAGGTACTTACTTTGTTCTTACTAGTCTAAATGCCCTTTTGAAATCAATTCTTGTCTCAACTGTATAAAATATGTATTACTATATCATCTCCATTTTATACAATGGGAAATAGAAGAACAGAGAGGTTAAGTAACTTGACTGAGGTTGAAGAGCGAATAAATCGTAAATGGCAGTGTTGGGATTCAAACCCAGGACACCTGGCTAGTAACCATTATGCCACATTACCCCTACATTCATGGCATTAATCACTGGGACATGTATCCAATGCTCAGCACTCAATTAAAGGAAATATAGACATGGACTCTGCTCTTCAGTTGCACACAGTTGCTATCATAAATAGCTGCTCAGAGAAGGGTAAAGTTCAAACAGGCCAGACCTAGCTCTGAAGGGGTGGCAGACACTGCTGATTGCCCATCTCATCTTTCGTTTCTTCCTCTTGCTTTCTAACCAGATGCCAGTTTTGTTTAGGACAGCATTGAGCCCATTAAGAGGCGGCCATGCAGTCAGGTTCTACCCAGTAAGATGAGCCCCAGTGGGGCTCCCTGGAAAGCTATTACTTTTCTGATACAAAGACACAGATTCAGCTGACATGGACCTTTGACCCTTTGTCCTTGCCCTTTCTTTCATCCTGGGACCTGGACACAATACCTGGGGTGCAGCAGCCATCTTACAACCATGAAGACCAAAGCCAGATGCTGAGGATGGCGGGCAAGGAAGTTAGAAGCAGCCCGGTCCTTGACGATTTCTTTAGGCAGCTGTAGCAGTCCTGGACCGCCTACATCTGGACTTCCTGATGTGTGTAGTGAAGCCTCTGGCACAAACAATGGAACAAAATCCTCACTTCTGCAAAAGCCTTCATGGAGGAGAGTTCGACAGCTTTGAAAGAGAAATATTCAGCTTCGCTGGGGGAAAAGAGAAGTGTCCGAGGTATGGAGTATGTCCTACCCAGTGACAGGGAAGCAAAACCAGGATGGTGGCTTCAGGGGAAGGTGGGGAACCAGAGGCTCTGGGCAGAGCATAGTTAACACATCTCCGTGGTGTCTAAAGAAGAGCTAGAAAAGTAAGAGAGCGGCATCTGAAACAGCACAGAAGGGGCCAAGGCTCGGTGAGAGATGAATCTTGAGCCATGTCATGGATTTGGAGCTAAGATTTGGACTTTATGAATATGGAGGTTGGAGGCACCGAAGAGCTTTGGGCAAGAATCCAATGTCAACCAGCCACCACACACGGGCGAGTGTTCTGTCTCTGCAACTGTATCTTCACACAGTCCTCACACAGTTTCGACCATTCTAATATGTGTCAGTCACTGTTCTCAGCTAGGTGAGAGGTCAAGATTCTGTAGATAAACTCAGTTTCTGGGCCCCTTAACAAATATTTCAGAGAAGGGCTCCCTTTATCTTGTTTTAAATGATAAAAAGTGAAGTGTTTTGAGAGGGACTGCTTGGACTCAAATTCTGGTGTTGTCTTTTGACATTTCCGTGCCTCAATTTTCTCGGCTGTATTATATAGCTAATAAAAGGACTTGCCACATAGTTTATTTATGAAGGTGAAATGAGACAGCACTGACTCAGTATCCCCTGTCTGATGAATAGCAGTCCTAGCTTTCCATTGTTCAGTCCCCAAATCATGGACTATTCTTGACCCCTCTTCTCTCAGCAGCAAATCCTGTTGGATCTAAGTTGGAAATACATACAGGATCTAATTGCTCTGTATCCCTTTCACTGCTGTCACCTGGTTGTGGCCACCTTCATTTTTGCAGTGGCTACTGGTGCCCATTTTTCCCAGATGTCCGCTTGAGGACAGATGTGCTCATCACCACCTGCTGGGACTATTGGTTGTTGAAGGCACACAGGTATTTTCCCCATGGGGACTGCCTTGGTTGAAGAGAATTACTTCATTCAAAACTTACATCATTTCCCAAGGGCAACCCCACCGAAGATGGGCTGATGCAAAGATACAAAGACCTGGCCACCTTGCCTGAATGGTCTCCATGTTTATACTCTTAACTCTCTGTAGCTCTTCTCCACATAGTAGACACAACAACTCTGTTAAAATGTAAATTCAATCAAGGGGTGCCTGGGTGGCTCAGTGGGCTGTGTCCAACTCTCAGCTCAGGATAGGATCTTGCACTTCATGAGTTTGAGCTCTGCATTGGGCTCTGCATTGATAGTGGGAAGTCTGCTTGGGATTCTCCCTCTCTCTGCCTCTCCCTGCTTGTGCTGTCCCTTTCTCTCTCAAAATAAATAAATAAACACTTCTAAAAAAACCCATAAATTACATCAAGACACTCCATAGCTTCCCCCCGCTGCATAAAGGTCAAATTCCCAACAGTGACTGAAAGGCTCCTTCATAATCTGCTTAATCACCTTGTCAACACCTCCTCTGCCTCACCTCCTATGATTCTACCCTTTGTTCACTCTACTCCAGTCACTCTGACATCCTTGCTGTTCTTGGACATGCCAGGCAAACTCCTGCCCCGGGACTATTTTTGTTTGTTTGTCTGTTTGTTTGTTTATTTAAATTTACATCCAAGTTCATTAGCATATAGTGCAATAATGATTTCAGGAGTAGAATCCAGTGATTCATCCCCTACATATAATGCCCAATGCTCATTCCAACAAGGGTCCTCCTTAATGCCCCTTGTCCATTTAGCCCATGCCCTCACCCTCAGCCCCTCTGGCAACCCTCAGTTTGTTCTCTGTATTTAAGAGTCTCTTATAGTTTGTCCCCCTCCCTGATTTTATATTACTTTTGCTTCCCTTCCTTTGTGTTCATCTGTTTTGTATCTTAAGTTCGACATATGTGTGAGGTCATATGATATTTGTCTTTCTCTGACTAATTTCGCTTAGTGTAATACCCTCTAGTTCCATCCATGTTGTTGCAAATCTGCCCTGGGGCTTTTATATTGACTCTTTCCTCTGCTTATAGGCTACCTTTCTAGTGGGGTCTCGCCCATTTTCTCTCCTTTTTTTTTTTTTTTTTAATTTTTTTTTTCAACGTTTATTTATTTTTGGGACAGAGAGAGACAGAGCATGAACGGGGGAGGGGCAGAGAGAGAGAGGGAGACACAGAATCGGAAACAGGCTCCAGGCTCCGAGCCATCAGCCCAGAGCCCGACGCGGGGCTCGAACTCACGAACCGCGAGATCGTGACCTGGCTGAAGTCGGACGCTTAACCGACTGCGCCACCCAGGCGCCCCCTCTCCTTTTTTTAAAAGTAGATATGTATGTATGTATGTATGTATGTATGTATTTATTTATTTTAATGTTCATTTATTTTTGAGAGAGAGAGAGAGAGTTGAGGAGAGGCAGAGAGAGAGGGAGACACAGAATCTGAAGCAGGCTCTAGGCCCTGAGCTGTCACCACAGAATCTGACCAGGGACCAGAACCCATGAACTGTGAGATCATGACCTGAGCTGAAGTCAGATGCTCAACTGACTGAGCCGCCCAGGAGCCCCCTGCCCACTTTCTTTAAAATAGCAATTACCACTTGTCCTACTCTGGTACTTCTCATTCCTCTTACTTGCACTGTTTTCTCTCCGGGCCTGTAACTTTCTAATATACTATATAATTAAAAAAAATTTTTTTTAAACGTTTATTTATTTTTGAGACAGAGAGAGACACAGCATGAATGGGGGAGGGGCAGAGAGAGAGGGAGACACAGAATCGGAAGCAGGCTCCAGGCTCTGAGCCATCAGCCCAGAGCCCGACGCGGGGCTCGAACTCACGGACCGCGAGATCGTGACCTGAGCTGAAGTCAGACGCCCAACCGACTGAGCCACCCAGACGCCCCAATATACTATATAATTTAATTATTTTGCTATTGTTTTTCTCCTATTAGACCATACCATCTAAAAAAGCACGTGTTTGGTTTGCCAGGACAGTGTCTGACAATAGTGGTCACTCAATAAATATTTGCTGAATGAATAAATGACTATGCATTTATACATAAATGTATTTAGAATGGTGTCTGGCACATCGTAAATGCTCAGTGAGTGTTAGCTAGTGTTTTTGCCAGTAGAGAAGGGCTCATGAGAATCTTGGAGTTTCAGAGGCTGGTTATACAGAGGTTGATCCTGTGATCCTGCAGGAAGAGGAAGACAAGTAGTATCACACACTGATTAGGACCTTAGTTCCCTTGCTTTTATGGGTGTGAGCCAACCCCTGCGATGAGCTAAATTCCCTTTAGAACAGATTAAAAGCACAAGTCTGAGTTTCTCACATGGATCCAGGAAGTGATCAAGGACATGAGAGGAGGGTGTGGGCTGGAGCTCTGTTTGGAACCACAATTTGAGTGCAAGGAACAGAGGTCAGATGTCTGCTCTGGCTCCAGGTGGGGCCTGATCCATCCTGGGGCCTCTCTGGGAAATGGTGAATGTCCAGCGGTTATACTGAGACAGAGTGGCTGGTGGGAGTTTATAGTGATTTTAAACTCTTCAGTTATTGGAAGGACTGCCCTGTTTAGATGGGACTCCTATTAAGGGAGAGCTCAGAGCTCTATCTATTTCCTTGTTCACGAGCCTTATCCTTTTCTGAACTGAGTGTGTGGTTAGCCCTGGGTACTAGCCAAATGTGAGATGCCTTCTTTTGGTGTGTTTTGGGGAAAGAGGCTCAGAAATGTACTTTGAAACGAGAAGGAGAAGTGTATGTGCATGTAAATGTGTAAGATATTCTGATTCCTGGGGAAATACACACTTGTCCTTAAAAAATACCTATTGAGGTGCCAAGGTGGTTCAGTTGGTTGAGTGTCCAACTCTTGATTTTGGCTTGAGTTGTGATCCCAGGGTCGTGGGATCAAGTCCTGTGTCGAGATCCACGCTGAGCGTGGCATCTTCTCTCTCCCTCTGCCTCTCTCCACCACTCACATGGTCTCTCTCTCACTCATTTTATTCAATATCAATATAGATTTGTATCTGACCATAGAGCAACATAGCCACTTCTGCCATCTGATGGTTGTGTGAGCACTTTGAAGAAAGAGCTCTTGTATGTGTGAGGTACTTGAAATTGTTCAGTCCTTGACTCCAAAAAGTACAGAATGCCTAAACTGTTAGGAATAGGAGGGGGTTGGTCTTATTTTAAAGATCTTTCAAGACACGCGCTCCGTCTTTTGCTGCTTGTGCAATCCAAAGTTAGACAATAGATTGGAATGTCTTAGTAGTGTTTAAGCCCAGTTCTGTTTTGATCCCTATTAATGTCGGCACCTCATCAGATCTGTTTACAACAACCCTGGAAATTACATACTTGAAGATTATGAAGTAACTCCTGTGATTTTTTTCCCCCCTCAAATAAGGTTGATCTCTAATGATTTAATAGTTCTTTTTAAGGAGATGGGTTGGGGGAATTTTCTGAAATCTGTGTGGTTATTTAAATCCTATCAAAGTGCCCCATGACTTCCATGCCTATTGCCATAGCACTTGCCTAATACAAGTAGAATTCCTAACTACTGTGCAATTTAACTATCAAAATAAAACTATTCCAAATAGTGAACAAAATGTGACATAGACAATAAAAGGCACACGGAGGATTGCTTTTAGTGCTTGCATACCATACGTCTTTCTTTGTCATACTTCTGTTAATGCATTCCAGTATCTTGAAAACTTTTGATGTGGCATGTGTTGATGCTGCATGTCTTTTCAGTCTTGTCTCAGGACCCAAGAGGGATTGGACCAGATATGCAGCCTCAGGCCCCTACCCTTCCTGTATGAATTTCATCTTGGCCTTGGTGGGCCATTTTATAAATCTCATGTTGAGTAACAGCCAGACTTTCTAAGGTGTGATAGTCCTGTCCAGTGTTGCCTGCTCATCTCACCTGCCCCTCAAACCTTACAGTCCAGGACTGCTCCTTTGATATGGACTGATAACTGATATTTCTACTTACCTAGGACCTCATATAAATGATTTTTAAAATTTAATTTCTCCAAAAAATTTAATTTCCTAAAACATCAGGTATTACAAGGTTATTTCCACATTTTCACATACTTTTCCGAGAGGAAAAGTCAGTGAACGAATTACAGCCACGTCCTATCATTTCATGCTTTCTCAATTTCACACCTGAATCTGTGTTAACATACGCATGTGTCAACTTGCACTTATGTTAAAAACAAACAAACAAACAAACAAACTGCTTTACTGCTCATTATCGTTTTGAATCCTGTTTCTTGGTATCTAAAGTATCTTAGCAACACCTTTGAGCAACAACCATAGTTCTTTCCAAATATTACACCATTCAAGTCATCCTACTTGGTTGCTCATTGATATTTTCCAGGGAACCTATTTTTATATTTTAGGAATATAACAGGAATCTAGAAGCTAATGACTTACTGACCATCTAACAACCCCTCAAGAAAACTCTTCCGGCCACGGGCACATTTCCAAGACTCCTAGACCATCGTAGGGAGCTTCTATTTGCTGCTGCTGCTCTATCAGCTATTGTTTTTGAGGTTTCCAGACAAGGCAGAGCCTTTTGGAGAGGTAGCTCAGCCCCTGTCCTGATGGGAAACATTACCAAGATCACTTACCAATATGAACACTGATTCTCACTATAAACCAGAGATTTAATTTTTTTTGATTGAGGGATAACGTAACAGTAAGGCGCACAAATCTGGCATAACCTTGACCATTATGCATACCCATGCCCCTGTGTAGCCACTGCCTAGATCAAGATATAAACTATTTCCAATATCTCAGAAGACTTTCTTGTCTCCTTGGGCCTCTTCCCAGTTAATACCTTACTCCAGGTGACCATGAAACGGACCTCTCTAACCCCGTGATAAATGGAGCCCTACGGTGTGTGCACTTTTGTGTCTGACTTCTTACTCTTCAGTGTGTCATTCAGAGTCATTCAGGTTTGTACCTATAGCAAGACTGCATTCTTTTCATCACTAGGTCTTCCTCCACGGGTCAATGTTCCACAGTTTTTGTATCCATTCTACTGCTGATGGACACTTGGACTATTTGCATTTTTAGACTATTGTGAATAAAACTAGTTAGAGAGTTTTACATATAAAAGAACACTTCGCTATATGTGACTTCTGCTATTTGGACAATCCTTTGTATGAGGACAGACACAGAGCGGAAAACCGAATAAAAAAGCCTCTGATGATTTTTGTGAGATATTCAGACAGAACCCTTCTGCCATCCAAGTTGAGATGAACTGTAAGAGCATAAGCAACAGCGAAAAAAAAAAAAAGGATAAATTGGACTTTATCAACTTCATGAACATTTGTGGATCAAAGGGTACTATCAAAGAAAGCAAAACGACAACTTATTGAATGGGAGAAAATATTTGCAAGTTATTTATCTGATAAGGGATTAATATCCAGAATACACAAGGACTTCTAAAATTCAACAACAAAAACTCAAGGGCAAAAATAAATAATTCAAAAAATGAATAAAGCACTTCAATAGATACTTCTCCAAAGAAGATATACAAAGGCCCATAAGCCCTTTTAAAAGATGTGCAATATCATTAGGGGTTAGGGAGATGAAAATCAAAACCACACTAAGATACCACTTCACAACTACTAGGATGGCTCTAACTTGATTTTACGAAAGAAAGAAGTGGAAGAGAAGTGTTGATGAGGATGAGGAGAGATTGGAACCCTCAGGCAGTGTTGGTGCGAATATGAAATGGTGAAGCTGCTATGGCAAACACTCTGCTGGTTTCTCAAAGGGTCGAGCACAGAACTGTCATATGATCCAGCAATTTCGCTCCTAGGTATATACCCCAAAGATCTAAAACCTAGGACTCGAACAGATACTTGTGCACCAATGTTCTTAGTGGCACTATTGACAATAGCCAAACACGGAAACAACACAAGTGTCTGTTGAGAGATGAATAGCTGAACAAAATGTGACATATGCATATGATGGAATATTATTCAGCCATAGAAAGGAATATATGTGTGTGTGTGTGTGTGTGTGTGTGTGTATATGATATATACTACCAAATGGATGAATCTTAAAAACATGCTTAGTGAAATAAGCCAGACATAGAAGGACATCTACTGTGCGATTCCACTTATGAGTTACTTAGAATAGACAAATCCATAGAGGCAGAGAGTATAATAGAGGTTAGCAGGGGGTGGGGATAGACAGAAAGGGGGAAGTTATTGTTTCATGAGTAGAGTAGGGAGAAGATGAAAAACTCTTGGGTATAGTTGGTGCTGATGGTTATACAACAGTGTAAATAGAGTTAGTAACACTGAGCTGTACATTTACAAATGGTAAACATAATATTATACTGTGTATATTTTATCACAATAAAAAAACCAACCATAGGTGTAAAACAGTAGTTCTTTGGTATTTACTCATTCAACACATGCTTATTGAATATCTGCAGAAAGCAAGGGCACTTATGGAAACGAAGAATCAAGCATAGTATTCGTTTTCTATTGCTGTGGTAACAAATTGCCACAAATTTATCGGCTTAAAACAACACAAATGTATTACCTTACAGTTCGGTAGATGGGGTGTTCAAAATGAGTCTCACTGGGATAAAATCAAGGTATGGCAGGACTGTGTTCCTTCTGAAGGCTCGAGGGGAGAACCTGTTTTCTTTCCTTTTCTGGCTTTTGGGGGCCGCCCCCATTCCTTGGCTCATGGCCGTCTTCCATCTTGAAAGACAAGCGGTTAAAACCCTCCTGACTTGCTTCTTTGTAATGTCTCCTCTACCTCCAACCACCCTCCCTTCTTTCACTCATAAGGACCCTTGTGATTACATTTGTCTCACCTGCATGATCCAGGTTAATCTTATCTCTACAGCTGATTAGCAACCTTAGTTCCATCTGCAACTTTAGCTCACTTTCTGTGTGGCCTATCACATTCACAGATTCCAGGGATTGGGACATTGTCATCTTTGGGGAGCCATTATTCCACTTACCATACTTAGCTTCCTGACTTCAAAGATAGGTGGAGAGGGACACCTGGGTGGCTCAGTCAGTTAAGCGTCTGATTTTAGCTCAGGCCATGATCTTGTGGTTCCTGAGTTCAAGCCCCACATTGGGCTCTGTGCTGACAGTTTGGACCCCGGAGCCTCCTTCAGATCCTGTGTCTCCCCCTCTCTCTCTGCCCCTCTCCTACTCATACTCTGTCTCTGTCTCTGTCTCTTAAGAATAAATAAACATTAGGGGCGCCTGGGTGGTGCAGTCGGTTAAGCGTCCGACTTCAGCCAGGTCACGATCTCGCGGTCCGTGAGTTCAAGCCCCGCGTCAGGCTCTGGGCTGATGGCTCAGAGCCTGGAGCCTGCTTCCGATTCTGTGTCTCCCTCTCTCTCTGCCCCTCCCCCGTTCATGCTCTGTCTCTCTGTCCCAAAAATAAATAAATGTTGAAAAAAAAAATTTTAAAAAAGAATAAATAAACATTAAAAAAAAAAAAAAGAGAGGCAGAGAGAAACAACAGAACTAAATTATGAATGGTGCAGCTGAAACATTCTGAGCTCAGGGTGAGAGTATTCGGGTAGAGAGAATCGAGAAATTCAGAGACTAACAAAACCAGTCAAAAAATATATATATAAGGGTGCCCTCTATGCCAAGAACTTTGGGAGTCTCGATGCTTCATAGTGTAAGTGAACTAGCTCTGTTCCACATCTGATGGTCAGGCAGGATCACAGAAAAGCAGCTGATCAGTGCATGTCAGAGGGTGATCCAGAGTGCCTGCCCAGTGGCATGATTCCAGCGGGTCAGCTGGGGACGGGACAGCTATGTTGCTGCTGTTTGACGAGGAAGGCTGCCAGGAGCATTAAGTCTCTGCGTGATCTATAGGCGATCTACACAGCACCTGCTAGCAAACTGGAAACCCAGAGAAATGTGAATTCTAGCATTAATTAGCATCAAAAGTGAATGTGAGAGACCTAGAAATGGCAGGCTGGCCCTGAAATTCTCTTACACATAGTGTGGCTACAATTTGGGCTACTTATTAGTGTTTGCATTTGCACTGCAATATCAATAAAATGATCTCGCAGGCTTTTTGATCTAAATGGTGCCTGATAAAAAGCAGCGAGACCCACTGTATTTTCCTTTTTTATTACTAAAATTTGTTTTCATGTTTATTTATTTATTTTGAGAGAGAGAGAGAATCCCAAGCAGGCTCTGCACTGTCAGCACAGAGCTCGATGTGGGCTCGGACTCACAAACTGTGAGATCATGACCTAAGCCAAAACCAAGAGTTCCATGCTTAGTGACTGAGCCCCCAGGCCCTCCTAGACCCACTGTATTTTCTGATGTAAAAAAATTCAAATAAAATTTTTTTAATGCTTATTATTTTTGAGAGACAGAGAGAGACAGAGTGTGAGTGGGGGAAGGTCAGAGAGAGAGGGAGACACAGAATCTGAAACAGGCTCCAGGCTCTGAGCTGTCAGAAGAGAGCCCGATGCAGGGCTCAAACTCGAACCCTGAGATCATGACCTGAGCCAAAGTTGGACGCTTAACCAACTGAGCCACCCAGGTGCCCCTGATGTAAAAATAAATTTAATGACATCTTTGTACCGTTGGTAGCACCAAAAAGCACTTTAGTCCCACAGGGAGCAGGCTGGGAAACACTGCTCTCCAGGTGTGGGACTGATGAGTTCTTTACATCCAACACACAACAGCATGGAACAGTCTACTACGTGTCTAGGGCATTCAGCAGTGGCCACTACCATATCCCTCCCCAACCTGTGTGATTTGGTTTTGTCCACCATATTTATCACTGAATAAATGAATCCACTGAAGATATAATATGTGCTCAATAAATGTTTAATAAGTGCAGGAAATAGGAATAAATAAATGACTTCAGGTACTTAAAATTCTTAACTTGGGCCTACACTGTGGTTCTGAGGGATCACACCTCTCTGATCCCATGTATTTCTTTGCAGTGACCTCATTGTGTGCACACATTTTTGCTTGGCCAATTTAACGGGCTTGCTTTCAGCCTATGTGAACTCTAACTAGAAAAATGTATTTAAGGATATTAGAAAAAATGTATTTAAAAATTGTCTTATAAAACAAGAGATATTTTCATTAGAATTTTTGCCTTGATCGAAGGAAAACGTTGTTGGACCCTTGCTTGGGTTCTGTCTCCAAGGACATATCCAACCACCAGATACAACTGCCTGCTGAGAGCCCAGAGGTTGGTGCTCCTTTCTCTCTAGTCTCTCTAGTCAGTGACATCAAGAAATAATAACCCCTTTCAGCTGTGTGACTCAAGGTCTGCAAGGTCCAAAGTATGTCACTGTTTACCCTGAGAGAATGTCCGGGAGAGCTGCTTGTGGGTCTCTAGACTCATCAAAGATGCCGCCCCAGACCAGTAATCCCCTTATAAATGGATATGTGAAGTCCTTAAGATACTAGGTGACCCTATCTTTGTGTAGGCCTTGTATAACCTTTTCTGACTCTCTTTTTTTCTTCTATCTCCTTCCTTCCTTCCCCCCTCCCTCCTTTCCTTCCTTCCTTCCTTCCTTCCTTCCTTCCACATATTTATTAATTCTACAAATATTGTTGAAACCTACAATGTGCAAGGGGCTGGTTAGGAACTGAGGATTCAGCTGGGACTAAGACCAAGCGGTCCTTGCTTTCGTGGAGTTTCCATACTAATGAGAGGGGGAGGTAATGAACAAGAGAACAAATTGATTAGTGAAATATCCTCAGATTATAAATCTTAGAAAGGCTGTGAATAGGGTGCTGTGAAAAAGAATATCATGGGGAAAGTATGTTCTTTCTTAATGCGCAGAAATCTAGGTGTCTGCATGTGTGTGAACGAATCTTTGGGGGGCAGCTCCAAGGGAGAAAGCTTGGCTCAATCTTTCTGGTAAAAGAGGGAAAAGAAAACCTAAAGTGATGGGGTAACCTATCTTGTGAGGAACTCAGGGAGTAAGGGACGTCCATCTTGCTTATCATAGCATGGCCAATGCATAGCACTGTGCTGGCATACAGAAAAAGCCCCTGAAGTAATTACTGATAGGAAAGTCACCTGATCCTGTAAAGCATACATTTATGGAACCCATTCTTTTTGTTTTTTTGTCCCATGTAGAAGAAAATCCAGCAGTCTTGAGTGATAGATAACCTTTCCATACATGGCCAACTTTGGTGGCTCGGGGCAGGACCTCCTGTGAAGGCACTTAGTAAGGGGTGGCAATGAGTTCAGGGATGCAAGGCAAACTTTCTTCATGGCCTCATACAGGAGGTCAGACTGTGGGAGGACACCCCTTGGAGGTATTAAGACATTGGTGCCAACTGATCGGGTATTTGAGAGAGGATTATCTCTTGGGGCCAGATAGCTATTTCCGAGAAGAAAATGAGCACTCTTGACCCACCCCGGAAGGGTTCATTAGGAAAACACAATACCCATTATAGCATTTACCCTCTAGTAATTTATTTCATTGTGCACACATCAGTTTCCTACTCCAATAGACCATAAGCTTCTCTTGCGGCAGCTTTAAAAATCTGATGGGAAGACGGGACTAAATCTGGTCTTGAAGCTGCATTTCCATTAGCTTATGTTTTGAGAATACAGGTTTAGACCCATCAAAACAGGCTTTGCACTCTGTTCATAAGATTTACTATCATCATCCTCATCCTGGTGTTAACTGGGTGGTTTTGGGGTGGCTGCTGAAGATTATGGGCAGGCCAAATTCCTCCACACACACCCCTCCCTAAAGACCCCTCCCCCCAGCCTCTTTCTTGTTGATTATTTTAGGACCCAATGTCCAGCACATAGTAAGCAACTGTGGTATTAAGTATAAAAAACACTAAAATAAAAGAAGTCATAAAAAAAAAAAAAAAGGAAGCTTGGAATACAAGTGTCAATGTTATCTCACAACACCTGGACTTTGAATGTGTTTCCCATCATTATTTTTAGCATTTCCAATGGGATATAGAACAAGCTGCAACAGCATAATAATACTTGATTCAAAAAATTCATTCTGGGGCGCCTGGGTGGCTCAAGAGGTTGAGCGCCCGACCCTCGATTTGGGCTCAGGTCAAGATCCCAGGGTTGTGGGATCGAGCCCTGCATGGGGTTCCATACTGACAGCACTCGAAGCCTACTTGGGGTCATCTCTCTCTCTCCTTCTGTCCCTCTCCCTCGACTCGTGCACCTTCTCTCTCTCTCAAAACAAAAAACAAAAAAAATCATTTTAATGCTTTCCCGAACAAGGTGTACTGGAGACCACAGAGGAGAGAGTACAGAGGCTTATTATCTTAGAATAGTTCATGTAGGGGCTCCTGGGTGGCTCAGCCAGTTAAGTGGCCTGCCTTGGCTCAGGTCATGATTTCGCTGTTCATGACTTCAAGCCTTATGTCGGGCTCTGTGCTGAGAGCTCAGAGCCTGGAGCCTGCTTCGGATTCTGTGTCTCCCTCTCTCTGCTCCTCCTCCGCTCATGCTCTGTCTCTGTCTCTCCCTCAAAAATAAATAAACATTAAAATAAATAAAAGAAAAAAGAATAGTGCATGTAAATGCGTGAACAGCAAAGATGTCCTTCGAGCTGGGTGCAGGTCAGACCTTTGTAACTGCTGCCCCATCCTGCCTCTCCCAACCCAAGTGCTTTGACCCCCAAAGCCTCCAAACCTTCTGTCAGGCCAGGTGCAAGAGGTAGAGACTAAAGAGGCCCTAGAGATAAAAGGCTGTCATGAAAGCCCCAATAAGCTTTTCTTCCCCAGGATATGGCATTAGAGAAGCCATCTGAGCTAAAACGATTATCGCTGGGCTGCTGCCAACAGAGAATATTCTATTCCCAGCTTAATAAAAAAAAAAAAAAAAAAAAAAAAAGAAAGAAAGAAAAGAAAATGTAAGTTGAATCCAAATGAAATATAATTCTATTTCCTTTTTATCCAAGTGATTTCAGTGGACAAAGGATAGGAACTCTGCTGAGAGCAAATTAAATAAGTCCTCTGATGCATCACAGTAGCTTTTAGGGCGGTGAGGCCAGTGGCCTGGAGAGGGAGGTAAAGCCACCTTCCCCCCTCAGAATGAAAAGAGAGGGAGGTGAGGGTGAATTAAACCTCCACCCTACTGATATCTCCTCTCCGCACCAGAGGAGTGTTCATCCTCTGAACAATCGTTGCTGTAAGCAGTAGGGAGTTACAGAGGGTTCTTGAGTAGGGGAGTGGCAAGACAGAGGTAGCATTTAGGAAGCTGAACTTGTCAGAGTCTCATTAAATATTTGTTGAATGAGTGATTCAGATTAAGAACAAGACAGAGATGTGGATTTGGCCATTTCTGTATATGGATTTCAGTAAAGCTCTCTGAAGAAAGGATTAGAAAATGATGTTCAATCAACGCCACAAGTATAGCTTTAGGTTATTTATAGTTTTCTATTTGCTATTCTT
The DNA here is from genome assembly GCF_022837055.1 of Prionailurus viverrinus. NCBI lineage: Eukaryota > Metazoa > Chordata > Mammalia > Carnivora > Felidae > Prionailurus > Prionailurus viverrinus. Next base: position 138,378,284 of record NC_062568.1, read on the forward strand.
AAGTTAATGCAGCAAAAGTGTTGACCAGATTTGACTTACGGAACGTGATAAAACACAGCTTTACTTTTGTTCCTGCTGATCCGATGAAGTTTATTGTCTGTGGTAATCTTTCCCTGCCCTAGATAAATACGATTTACCCAGAGGCAATATACAGTCAGTCCTGTTGCCCTTTTAAGTCACAAACACACTCTAAGGCACCCATTAGAATACCCAGCCCTGGAAATAATTAAAATGATGAATTTTATATAATGTCAAACCTCCCTTTGTCAGACCATACCACTAGTAGCTCGTAGCCCACATTTTCCCTTTATTTCTCTTTTCTTGTTCCTCTTCATTCATTGGGCTCACCCCTAGGGCTGGAACAGAGACAAAGGGAAGACAGGAGCAGAAAACGGTCTTGCTTCTGTTGTATCTGCTATCACTTGGCTTTGTGCCGAGTTAGGCTTGTGTTTAAAGCTGATACTCTCTTGTGGCTCCGGGGTGGCTCAGTTGGTTAAGTGACCTGATTCCTGATTTCAGCTCAGGTCATGATCTCATGGTTCTTGAGATCAAGCCTCAAGTCGAGCTGTGCGCTGGGATTTTTTCTCTCCCTCTTTCTCTGTCCCTCCCTCACTCATGCTCTCTCTCTCAAAATAAATGAACTTAAGAAAAAAAAAAAGCCGATACTCTCTTGAGCACCCTTGTGGGGGTCCTCCTGGCAGTTTCTCTGGAGATGTGTTGATACCCCTTCTTTAGCTGGTTGCTCCCAGCCCTCTCGGAGGACCCACTCCCACACTGTTGGAACCCCACCCCCCTGTAGATGGTCTTCTAGGCAGACCCTAAATCAGCCTCGGGAGGGCAGTCCTTGATCCTGTGCACCGTTGTGTCCTGCTGCAGGGGGAGATGAGGTCATTTTCCACATGAAGCAGTTACTTGCCCTGACTCCATCACCCCCAATATCGCTCACCCCCTCCTCTTCTACCCTGCATATTTTCTGGGGCAGCTCGCCATTCCTCAAACTCCAGGCCACACATATCCGACTCTCAAAGTGGCCATGTTGAAGGGCCCCCGAGATTTGAGCGGGGAGGTTCAGACACCCGCCCCCCACATCTTATTTCCTCATGGGATATAGGACTTGAAGTTCTTAGCACAAATTTCCCCCATCCCATCTTTCCTCTTTCTTCCCACTGTCCAAAAACTTTTTATATTCTTGAGGTACAAAAGAAGTCCCTGGATAAATGTCCTGAATTTTTGAAGCTCAACCTCAGAATTTTTTTTTTTTTTCTTTTTAAGATTCCTCTAATGGCACTCTGTCTCAGATATGCTTTGGTAAGTGAGAGCTAGACTATCAGTCCCCCTGGAGAAACTGAAGAGAGAGTGTTCTATTTAACATCAGGTTACGTTCACTTAACAAATTCTATGTAGGGCATGCTACAAAGTAAGTTCAATTTTTCTCATTTAATTTTCTTGTCCTTTCAAAGCTTGAAGTTAAAAGAACTTCCAAAATACCCACACTGGTAAATAACATTTGCAGTCTTTACTAATCGCAGCAGTCGCTCTGGGTTGTATACATTTCACAGTTCAAGAAGACACTCTTTAAGGACATAAATGCAAAATTAAGAATACAGAATTGGTATAAAAACACATATTTAATTAGAATGAGAAAAAAAATTATAGCAAATCACAAATTTTGAAATGCTGGCTATACTGCAAACATCAAAAACCCAGCAAGATTACATAATGCGTTAGTGAATGAATGGTCTTAAATACATACCTCTGGAAGTTCTTTTGAATTTTGATATGGTTAGCAATTCTGGATGAATATAAAAGGTATCTGAAAATAAAAAATACAGAGGAGTAATTAAATTGCATTAAAAAACCCCTACATTGCATTAAGCTACTTGATCATGTAATCACATTATTCTTAACACTATACGTTGCTTTGTTTATAAATAGGTACAGTGATTTCATTCTTTTGTTGTGCTCCATTGATAGGTAATTTTTCATCCCATTTTGTTTAAAACTACTGTCCTCTTCAGGATGTGATCCAATATATTGGATTAAAACAAAAATTTTTTTTTAACATTTATTCATTTTTGAGAGACAGAGTGTGAGTGGGGGAGGGGCAGAGACACTGGCAGACAGAATCTGAGGCAGGCTCCAGGCTCTGAGCTGTCAGCACAGAGCTGGACACAGGGCTTGAACTCACAGACTGAGAGATCATGACCTGAGCCAAAGTCAGATGCTTAACCGACTGAGCCACCCAGGCACCCCCAATATATTGGATTTTCTAAATACATGACTAAACAAACATAGTCACCATAGAACTGATGTTGCTTTGTGCCCTACAAGCGCAGGAATGCCGATAAGTTCTATTTTGTGTGAGTTACATAAAAGAATACTGTGGGTTTATAACTGCATACAGTGCTTATTGAGTATACTCCAGGCAGGACAGAACTTTTGTTTTGAACGGGCATGTGTGAGAATCAAATCCTCTGCCTATAATTTTGCATATTTGAAGACTGGCAGAATTTTTCACAGACTAGCTTCTTGCTTCATTATTTTGGAAACTTGTTTCTTCTTCACTATCCACATACTTTCGATGCCCAGTGCAATAGGTCATGTTCATATTGCAATATGACCCCTGGCATTGCTGAAGTGGGCGGTGGGAAGAATGCCAGAAGCCATTCCTGCACCAGAATAGCTAGCAATAACTTAACTAGATGTGAAAGTAAACCACATAAAACTAACCTTCTTAACCTAAACTCCATGGATCTTCAACTCAACTTCCCCTTAGCTGAACCCCTAACACCCCATGGTCTCTCTAACACCAGCCTACAGAAGGGCAAGTGTAACAGAGGGTGGGTTGGAGAGGAAAGGGACAGAGGTCCTGATTGTGGCCAATATACTTCTAAGTTTTACAAAAACATATTACCATGTCAACACATTGCATGGGCCCTAAACAGGGCCTTGAAAGAGGTGTGGGCTCATGAGGGCCCTGGGATGTCATTAACTTATCTGCCCTGCTAAGCGCGAACGAGTCCTGTTTGGACACACCACCTATTCACAAGACATTTCCATTTACAGTGTTGGTGCACTGGGGTGCATGTGGGCAAATGCAGGTTAGTATGTGCTACCACCAGCATTTGGCAGTTGGCTACCCTCCAACAAATTCAGCAACTGAATAGAGTTTTCCTGTGTTTTAAGTTTCATTCCCTAGCCTCAAGGCATAAGGAACCTCACTGACCTCATTAGTATGTTCACATGCAATTGAAAGGTGTTTCCCTTAGAAAGTAGAGGCAGTTTAGTAAATTGGCACGGAGGAGACTCGTGGAAGGACAAGAAAGGGGTGGGTTGTGCTCAGACTTTGGGCAAATTAAAGAGAGCACGATAAGATGTCCGAATTATCAGTTTAAGCATTTTCTTTGTCACACGTGTAGTCTAGAAGGGGGTCGTCACAGGAATGTTTCCAGCGGGAAGTAATAGAATACTCAACTAACAATGGCTTAAGTAACAGGGCTTAAATAATAAAGATAATTACTTCTTAGAACAAAAGCTTTGAGGGTAGGTGAATTGCTAATTCTGATATGTTGGGGCTATTTGTCCTTTTCTCTATGATTTTCTTGATCAAAAGGTGGTTGCTTCAGCTCCATATATCATTCATCCAAAGGCAGAAAATGGGAGGGGGGGAGGCAGTGAGAGAGTGTGTGCCTTTCTCCTTTTAGAGAGGAAAACAACCCTTTTCTAGCCAGTTTCCTATCAGAATTCCTATTTAGGTCTCATTGGCCCAAACTGGGCACATGGTTGCCCCTCGGTGTACGGGGAAATTGGGAAAGTGGGTCTGGCAAAGGGACATGGGAGTTCCATGGCTTAGTCATGCTTCATCACTCTGGGCTGGGCGTATGACTTCTCTGAACAAAACAGGGACTCTATTATTAAGAAGAAAACGGGATGGGAGCCTGGGTGGCTCAGTCGGTTGAGTGTCCGACTCTTGATTTCAACTTGGGTCATGATCTCACGGTTCATGGGATCAAGCCCCAAGCTGGGCTCCATGCTGACAGTACAGAGCCTGCTTGGGATTCTCTCTCTCTCTCTCTCTCTCTCTCTGCTCCTCCCCCTACTTGCTCACTGTCTTTCTCTCTCAAAATAAACAAACTTTCAAAAAAAAAAAAAAAGAAGGAAAATGGAATGGCTATTGGGAGGCAACTAACGGCATATATAACGGAAACTTTTGTGTTGAGTATCATAAAACTATCTTTACTTGACAATTACTAAGCTAATGTAAATCAAGGACACACATGAAGACAAAGTATCGTTTAGTTAGCCAATATTCTGTGCCAGGATCTGGTGCTAGATGTTAAACATAAGTTTCCTGCAGTTAGCCTTGCCCTGCAAGATGGATATTATTATCATTATTTTCAGAGAGATTAGATTACCTCCCCATTAGGGAAATAAGTAGCTTCATTTTGATTTTATCATTAAAGCCATTGCCTTTCTTGAACATCAAATAAATCATATGCAATATTCTCTTTTGTTTCAGATTTATCTTGCTCAATATTAGGTCTGTGATTCATTCGTGTTGTTAAGGGTACTATCATGTGCCTCTTATTGCTGTGTATTATTCCATGGCTTGAAAATCACAATTTAGGGGAGCCTGGGTGGCTCAGTCGGTTAAGCGTCCGACTTCGGCTCAGGTCATGATCTCACGGTCTGTGAGTTCGAGCCCCATGTCGGGCTCTGTGCTGACAGCTCAGAGCCTGGAGCCCATTTCAGATTCTGTGTCTCCCTCTCTCTGCCCCTCCCCTGTTCATGCTCTGTCTCTCTCTGTCTCAAAAATAAAATAAACATTAAAAAAAAAAAAAGAAAATATCACAATTTATTTATCTACTGTGCTATAGGTTGATATTTCGGTTGTTTGCCGTTCAGAGATATTATGAATAAAATTGCTTTTAACATTCTTAATATGAGTCTTTTGGCATTCCTTTCTGTTGGGTTTACACACAGGAGCAGCATAGGGTATTTTTAGCTTTGGTAGATACTCTTCAAAGATTTAAAGATTTTTAAATCTTTAATTAAATCTGGAAGACTTAAATATTTTGAAGTCTTTAAAAGATTTCCAAAGTGGTTGTACCAAGTTACACTCCCACCAGCAATTTGTGAGAGAGCCATCTGCCAATGTTTGGTGTTGTTACATAGAAGGTGGTAAGACATATGGAAAAAGAAAAGCTGGGCAAGACGAGGGGGATTGTTGGGGCTGGGAGAAAGTGGAGCAGGTTGAAATTTTAAATACAGTGGTTGAGGGGTGGGTACCTGGGTGGCTCAATCAGTTAAGCATCTGACTCTTGATTTCGACTCGGGTCACGATCTCACAGTTCATGGGTTGAGCCCTACATCGGGTTCCACGTGGACAGTGCAGAGCCTGCTTGGGATTCTCTCTCTCTCTCTCTCTCTCCATTTTTCTCTGCCCCTCCCCATTCATGCTCTCTCTCTCTCAAAAATAAATAAATAAACTTAAAAAAATAAATACAGTGGTTAACATAGGTTTTTTGTTTTTGTTTTTTTCTTTTTGAGAAGGTGACATTCCAGCAAAGTCACAAGGAAGGTAAGGGCATGAGCAATGCAGGCATGTGGAAAATGTTGGAGGCAGAGGCCAGGGCCAGTACAAAGTCTGTAAATCGAGGCCCTGTGTGCTGGAGTCAGGGTAACAGATCAGTGTGGAAGAAGAGCAAGTGAGGGGGAAAGCAACAGAAGATATTATAAGAGGCAAATGGCACCAGATCATGCAGGATCTTTGAGGACACAGGGAGGACTTGGCCTTTCACCCCAAATGCCAGGGGGAGTCACAACAGTGTTTTGAGCAGATGAGTGACATAATCTGACTTCCATTTTAGAGAGATCATTCTGGTGTCTGGGTTGAGGACAGGTTGTAGGGTGGGAGCAGGGAGAGCAGTTAGTAAGCTACTGCAGGAGGTGACAGTTGCTTTTGGACCAGGGCGGTGGCAGTGGACATGCTGAGACTGATTAGATGCTGGGTGTATTTTGGAGGTAGAGCAATCATTTTTATTGGCATCACTAGCTTTAATATTAGCAATGCTATGGTAATAATAATAGTTATCATTTTCAATCTCTTACTATGTCCGTACTGTATATTATTCTCGTAAACTGAAGCTCAAAGATGTTAGGCAACCTCCCTAAAAACACAGGTTTCATAAGAGATAGACCAGGCATTCTATCTTAGCTCTAGCAGATTTCAAACTTAATGCTCCTAAAACTGCCTCATCACTAGGTTCTGGTTTCCGTTTTGCCTCTACCCCAGGCAGCGCCTTATACATAATAGGTGATCGATATATTTACATTGAATTCATTGACACCATTCACTTTTCCCTGAACTTTGTTTCTGGATTTTCTTAAAAAATAAGATTTTACTGTTATATTTACACACTGTAAACTTTACTTTTTGGGTATATAGTTCCATGACTTTTAACGTGCATAGATTTACGTGAGCACACCACAATCAGGATATAGACTATTTCCATTGCTTCTGCCTGCCCCAAATTCTCTCATGCTGCACCTGTGCAGCCAAACCCTCCTCCACACAATAATTCCTGGAAACCCCTAATCTGTTCTTCATCTTTATTGATTATAAACATGAGTGTACAGGTTTTTGTGGGAGCATAAGTGTGTAGTTTTCTGGGATAAAAGCCCAGGCATGTATTTGCCAGTCCATGTGGTTAATATTTGTTTAACTCTATAAGAAACTACCAAATTGTTTTCTAAAGTGATTACACCATTGTGCAAGTCAACCAGCACCATATGAAAGTAACAATTGCTCTGTGTCTTTGTCAATGCTTTTTGAAATTTACAGTGAAAGTATTTTGGACTCCAGAATATATTTATAGGCTAAATTCCATATTCCATATTTTTTTAATGTGTCACATAAATTTAGTCTGTGACATTTTCCTCATTGAAGATATTTTACAATACATTAAAATACATCAATATTTCATGAAAAAACCTAGTAGAAGAATTTAGATAATACCTATGATATACGAAATTTCACCCTGGCTATACATTTTTTTCATTTTAAGCATCAGTTTTTAAAAAGTAACATCAAAATGATAAGGATTGCTGTATTCTTCATATATCCCATGTCTCATAAATTTGAATTCAACTGCTAGTTCTTTTCCCAACCATATATGTATTTGCTTCTGTTTTTGAATGGTAACAGTACCCATTTTCTGTTCCTTACGAGTGATACTTAGGTCTTATTTTTCTGATTCTTCCAGAAAATGCTGCATGTTGCGTTTGAATAGGAATTGAGGGTTCAGAAAGGGGTGGGCAATTACAGATCTCTCTAATTTTAAAAACCTGAGGTATGGGTCCAGCCAAGTGCTCAGCTTGATTTCCATGATTTCTAAATAAACATGATATTGGCATACTTTACAAAATTTACCACCTGCCCTTTTTGATCCAGATACCTTTCCATTTGGAGACTGTTATTGTGATGTAATTAACACATATAAATAACACAATGTGCTTGCACGACTTCCAATAAAGAAGTCCCTATGAAACAGGCCTAAGCTTTTCTTTTCTTTCAGGGATGTTGTAGAAGTTAGATAATCAAAGGTCATAAGGTAGTGAATGAAAATTTGCTTTAAGGGACAAAAACATGTTACTATTATTATAAAAGATAAGTCACTTCTTAATTAAATGAGTACTAAGTACCTCATATACTGAAAGTATCATGTAAGATATGTTCATGGAGAATATAAGTATAAAACAGAGCTCTTACCCTCATGTATTTATAATCTAGTTGGCAGAGAAGTAAAATGTTTAAAAAAATTTAGGGGCGCCTGGGTGGCTCAGTCGGTTGAGCATCCGACTTCAGCTCAGGTCATGGTCTCACAGCTTGTGAGTTCAAGCCCCGCATCAGGCTCTGTGTCGACAGCTCGGAGCCTGGAGCCTGCTTTGGATTCTGTGCCTCTCTCTCTCTCTGCCCCAACCCACTCACATTGTCTCTGTCTCTCTCTCTCTCAAAAATAAATAAATGAATGAATGAATGAATAAACATTAAAACAAAATTAAAAAAAATTTTAAGTAAGTATTCCAGTAACACATGAATATACGTTACAAGGCTTTATGTATGTGTGATTGCACAAACAGTAAAATATCCCACACATTGGTCTATTACATACATATATAAGTTTAAATGGTGCACTCTCACAAAGTATTGGTTTCGTCTCACAGCAGATAATGTGTGAAGTCATAAGCCCACTATTCTTATCTCAGTTCTCTGAGCAGGTGAAGAAATTTGAGCTGGGCTCAGCAGAACATTAGAGAGGAGGGAGAGGACATTCCAAGCAAATAAAGCGTCAAGAGCCAAAGTGCAGAGATGGAAAGTGCAAGCATGTGCCTGACCTGTGAGCAAACCGGTTGGCTTAACAGAGGAGTAATGATAACAGCAGTCATTAATTGAGCACTGAGTGTGGCAAGCACTGGGCTAAGTCTGATACACGGGCTACCTCACTAAATCTCAACAACAAATAAACTGAGGATTCGGAATCTTTCATACAGGTACACAGCTAATAAGTTGTAGACCTGGGGTTCCAACCCAGACGGTCTGATTCTAGTCCTTAATCTCAACATTATACTGTAAAACTAAGGCTAGAAAGGCAATTTGAGGACACATTGTAGGGAGCTGAGATGTTTGAACTTTAGCCCAGACGACTAGGGGTTCTCCATCTTTTCCCCAGCCCTCTACATTTAACTGATAGGATATCTTGAGGAACATCCCCTTGATAAAAATCATTCAACATGAGCATGGGCTGGGGAAGAGCATCAACATCTCCAGCCTGTGTGTGGAAATGCTGCTCATTCTGTCCTGAGAGTGAGATGCTTCTCAAGGAAGGGTGTCTCCCTTTTGAGGGTCACCACGATAGATGATGGGGGAAGCCTGAAAGTCTTAAAAAGAGAACATAGAAGAACCAACGAGTGTCAATGAATTTGGCAGCAAGGTCCAAAATGGACTGGACACAGGTCCAGGCAATGGACCACTGTAGCCCAACTATGCAGATAAGGGAGAGCTAAGGTGGGACAATGGGGATGGCTGTTGGGAAGGGAAGATTGATAGGACCTGGTGACTAGAAGGATCTAGGGGCAATGGAGTGGAGGAGTTAGTCAATAAAGATTGTATAACTGTGGTTTCTTTGCTGTGCCTTCAAGAAGAGCAGACTGGTCCCTACAGCATCCTTGAGCCCTCAAAGTCTATTGTCATATCGGCCATGGCCACTAGAGGGCTGCCCCATCTCGTCTGGAGCCCAGACTGATTCCTACGCAGGGAAGACAGTGGGACTGTTTAAAATCCAAGTCCTGCTGGTCCCTGGAACTTCATGAGAGCCTCGGTTTACAACGGTTGATTTTCATTGAGACAGAAGGTTGGAAGGTCTTCCACGCACTGACGATGGCTGGAAGTGGCCTAAGAGGTGGTGATAAGTTACGGAGTGCTGGTGTGGGTGCCCAGGCCGCCAGGGGAACAGGAGGGCAGGAGGAGGAAATCTCAGGTTTGAAGATATCCTGGTCGCGGAAGACAGAGAACTTGCACGGTTGAACCGCAGCTGGAGCGGATGTGTGTGCCCATGTGCGTGAGTGTGGGGATGCATATGGGCGGTACCTGTGCACGGGTGAGTGTACGTGTGGATGCATATACGTGCATGCGTGAGAGTGTGGATGGGTGAGTATGCGTGTGCATGTGTGCGGGTGTATACGTGTATGTGTAAACGTGTGCATGCCTGGGAGAGCGTGGCACATGTGGGCAGGCTTCCAAGTGTCTGTGTGTGTCTGCTCCACAGGGGGGAATATTCATGTTTGTTGCTTGGCTGCAACCCAAAAGACAAACAATGAGGTGAATGGAAATGAACTGGAGTCTCTGCTTCAGCAGTGATTAGCTCCCATCAATTCTGACCAAGCAGAGATACAACAGGCACCAAGGAGCAAACACTGGGAAACTCAGAGACCTGGGTTGTGCAGGGGTCTGCAAAGCCACTCGGCAGCGTCCTTGGACAGCAAAGGTCGCCTCTGGAGCCTGGAGCGGGAGATGGGTCATTCCTACCCTCAGACACAGATCTGTGTGCTATTCCATCCTGGCCAGTGGCTCTTCGGTCTGGCCTTGGTCTTACTAAACATCACTTTACTTTCTGATGGGTGGACAGCTACCTACCTCACCTTCCCCTGGCAGTTTTCTCGTTCTCTTTGTCAGTCTGGCCTCCGTCTCTTCCCAGAGATGAGGTGAGAGCCCTCTTTCCAGCTGCTCAGAGGAGCCCGGCTTCATGCTGTGTTCGCACTTAGTCATGTTGCCTTGTCCTCAGGCTCCCCTCTTGCCACCTGTCAGGGGTTGGAAGCAGAATGGTGAAGGCAGAAACACAGACTGTCTGGTGGGTTGGTGAGAAGGAGTTGTTCCTTATCTCTAGACCTGTGCACATATTTATGTGTGAGCGAGTGGGAAAGGTGGTGGTAGGGAGGGCATTAGAGGACCCTGGGGCAGGCCTTCAGCCCTCAGAGCTGGGGTCCCTGGCTGCGGGTTCCCTGAGGCCCAGAGACACTGGTTTAGCTGGGGACATGAGTGTCCACCAACCTGCTTAAGTGCATGCCCTGTCCTCACAGAACAGGGTCTTTCCTGGGCTCTCACAATCCCTCATGAGCACGTCTCAGAGGGCGCCGGGCCCCTCAAGCAGCATGGCTATGAGAATTTAAAAAAAGCTCTCCTTATGCTTGTATACTTGTATGCTTGTATAAGGTTCTCCTTATGCTTGTATACTTGGGTGTGTGGGGAGGGTACTTCATCATCATTCACATCCTAATAAATCTAGAGTAGTTGCTTCGTAGAAATTACTCATTGGGCACCTGGGTGGCTCCATTGGTTAACTGTCTGACTTCGGCTCAGGTTGTGAACTCAATGGTTCGCAGGTTCCAGCCCCGCAATGGGCTCTGTGCTGACAGCTCGGAGCCTGGAGCCTGCTTCAGATTCTGTGTCTCCCTCTCTGCCTCTCTCCTGCTCACATTCTGTCTCTCTCTCTTTCTCTCTCAAAAATAAATAAACATTAAAAAAGAAATTGTTCATAACACTTCCAGTTTGCTTTTAGTCTTTAAATAGTTCCTGTTCCCATTTGCCCCCTCAGGGCACAAGTGGCCCAGTCCTGATTTTCTTTCTAATGCAGTTCTTGTTTTATAGTTCACTAGATTGAATAGCTGTGGGAGTTCTCAAGCTTTAATATTAAAAAAAAAAAAAAATCTCCTGAGGAGCTTCTGTTATTTAAAAAAGAAAAAAATAAATTCTAGGGGCACTTGGGTGGCTCAGTTGGTTAAGTGACCAACTCTTGGTTTTGGCTCAGGTCATGATTTCACTGTTCTGTAAGTTCAAGTCCCACATCAGGCTTCATGCTGGCAGTGCGAGCCTGCTTGGGATTTTCTTTCTCCTCTCTCTCTACCCCTGCCCCACTCACTCTGTCTCTGTCCCTTTCTTTTCTTTTCTTTTTTTTTTCAACGTTTATTTATTTTTGGGACAGAGAGAGACAGAGCATGAACGGGGGAGGGGCAGAGAGAGAGGGAGACACAGAATCGGAAACAGGCTCCAGGCTCTGAGCCATCAGCCCAGAGCCTGACGCGGGGCTTGAACTCCCGGACCGCGAGATCGTGACCTGGCTGAAGTCGGACGCTTAACCGACTGCGCCACCCAGGTGCCCCTGTCTCTGTCCCTTTCAAAATAAATAAATAAATTAAAAAAAAAAAAAAGTAAATTCTACCCCCAAAGTGGGGCTTGAACTCACAACCCTGAGCTTTGAGATCAAGAGTAGCATGCTCTACCGACTGAACTAGCCAGGCATCCTGAGTAGCTTGGTTTAAAGGCAGATTTCTCAGGCCCCGTTTAAATCTATGGAATCAGAATTTCTGGAATGAGACACAGGAATTTGCATTTTACCAATCCCTCCCCCACACCCAAGATCCTGAGTTGGGTGATCCACAGAACACATGCTGTGAACCATGGTGTGGAAGGATGCTTGGATCCATTTTTTTTAATGTTGAGTTTCCAAAGTTCTTTATATATTTTAGACACAAGGCCCTTGTTGGTTGTGTGATTTCTAAATCTTTCCTCCTAGACTGTAATTTGTTTTTTCATCCTTTTACAGGGTCTTTCACAGAGGAAAAGTATTAAATTTTGATAAGGTCCAATTTGATGAGGTCAACTCTGCTGAGCCCTAGGTCCCAAAGATACCTTCCTGTGTTCTTTTCTAGAAGTTTTGTAGTCTTATGTTTACATGTAAGTCCATGATCCATTATGAGTTAATTTTTTTTTTAATGTTTATTTATTTTTGAGAGAGAGAGACAGACACGAGCAGGGGAAGAGTTGACAAAGAGAGGGACACAGCATCCAAAGCAGGCTCCAGGCTCCGAGCTGTCAGCACAGAGTCTGATGTGGGGCTCTAACTCACAAACCGTGAGACCATGACCCGAGCCAAAGTCGGACACGTAACTGACTGAGCCACCCAGGCGCCCTGTGAGTTAGTTTTTATATTAGGTGTGAGGTTTATGTCCAATTTTTCCAGCACTACTTATTGAAAAGGCTGTTTCTCCTCCATTGGATTGCTTTCATTTCTTTATCAGAATTAGTCAGGGACATATTTGTGTGGCTGTAGATCTGGGTTCTTTATTCTATTCCACTGATCCGTGTGCCTATTCCCTCCACCAGTACCATGCTGCCTTGATACCAGAGTTATGCATTAGGCCTTAATGTTGAGAAGAATGGTTTCTCTCACTTCATTCTTGTTTTTCAACATTGTTTTGGCTATTCTTTTTTTAAGTTTATTTAATTTATTTTGATAGAGAGAGAGCATGTGTGTGAGCGGGGAAGAGGGGGAGAGAGAGAGAGAGAGAGAGAGAGAGAGAGAGAGAATCCCAAGCAGACGCCATGTTTTCAGCACAGAGTCTGATGGGGGGCTTGATCCCACGAACTGTGAGATCATGAACTGACCCGATATCAAGAGTTGGATGCTTAACCGACTGAACCACCCAGGTATCCCTGTTTTGGCTATTCTGGGGCCTTTTCCTTTCCAAATAAATTTTGGAATAAGCTTGTCAAGGCCTACAAATTAACTTGCTCAGATTTTGATGGGAATTACATTAATACTGATCAGTTTTAGAAAAGGACTGTATTTTTTTTTTTCTTGCACCAGAATTTTGGGAGAGCAGGGTTTAACCAAAGCAGTTCTGAAGTCTTACCTTGTTAAATCTTTCTTGCCTGGGATATACTTTTACTTCCAGCCACTACAGTCTCTTATCTGGCTGCAGAGAAGAAACCATGTGGAAAAACTGGGCAGCTACAGTTGGTGCAAGGTTCACCAATAAGCTTTGTTCCAACCTAGAATCCTAGAAATTAAGCATACTCAGTGCTCTAAATTGTCTCCTTAAGGGCACATTGTAGCTTCTTGGGATTCATCTGCTGTCTTTAGGAAAACGGAATAGAGATATCTTAAGAAAAGTAGGTTGTGGGACGCCTGGGTGGCTCAGTTGGTTAAGCTTCCAACTCTTGATTTCTGCTCAGGTCATGATCTCGTGGTTCATGGGATTGAGCCCGGAGTTGGGTTCCACACTAACAGCATGGAGCCTGCTTGGGCTTCTCTCTCCCTCTCTCTGCCCCTCCCCACCTACTCTCTCTCAAAATAAATAAGTAAACTTCCAAGAAAGAGAGAGAAGTAGGTTGTACTTCTTGAGTCTGTGAGGTCCAAATGTTTACTTCATTCACTTGATCCTCACCTCTGCTTTGCCAGAGAAGGAAGATTGAATGGACTTGAGGGGTTACTGGGAACACCCATCTCACCAGCACCACCAAGCACTGTTCCAAGGGTGCGAGAAGATGTGGTGACTCAAAAAGAGGATGGTTTTGTGGAAGGTCTTTAAACTTAACCTCACACTCTGCAGTGCCTGCTCGTGCACTCTTCCCATTTCTTATCCTCCTGGGAAGCAGCTGTCAACATGCGATCCTAATGTTCTCGCACCCTTTTCCTCACATCGTTCTTCCCACCCCCCCACCCCCCCACCCCCAGTCACACCCTTCAGTTCTCCAATCGGTTATTTGTAGCCAGTGACTCAGATGTTTGGCACGTTAACATTCATCTCAGTTAACACCAGACGAAGTGAACCCAGTTTCATTTCTTTCCTCATCTAAAAGTTGGCCCCAGACTAGTTCACAGAATCTCTGCAGTTTTCCTTGGCTGGTGTAAGCTATGTGTGTCCCTTTAGTGATCTGATTGATACTGGCCTTTGTGGTGGATGTCACATCCAGAGAGCTGTAAGGACACACTTGATAAAAGGGACTACTTACCTGGAATTTACCCTCAGAACACCATAATCTTGACAATGACAGTTTTGTGCACCTCCAGTGCTTTGAGGGGTTCTTATAATTCTGAGTTGTACAGAGGCAATCAAAAGATTTCTTGAGAATGACTAACTCCCCATGTGGAAAGAGAACTGTACGCAGTTAAACAGTTAATTGTACCAATAGCATCTAAATGTGGTATCCACACAATAAGCTTCAAGAAGCATCCAGTGTGTTGTAACCTAAAATGCCCCTATCTTAGAGAATTAGCAATACCCTTGGTTGGATCTGGCTAGAGAAATGACTTTACTGAAGCCTTAAAACCTCTTTGCCAAGTTCTCCCCCCGCCCCCAGTTTTCTTTATTCTTTATGCCTTCCCTACCCTCTTATGTCTTCTGCCATGTCACATTGGGATGGTTCCTTCTACATGCAAATGGCAACTGATGTGGTCATTGGGTTCCATGTCCCTCAGTAGTTCCCTCCAGGAACTATGTGAGAGCATACCCAGGGCCTGAGGGCTGGAACACAAAGAAAATGAGGGTGGAGTGTTGCTGAACTAACCCAAGAGCTATATATTCTTTCTGTATTTTTTTCTCGGTCAGTGAGAGCACACAGCTGCCTTGCTTAGGGATTACAGAAGTTTGTAAGGCTGGGCTCAGGGCTATGGAAACAGTAATACCCATGGGACTAAGGCATCCATTGTCTGTTCTTTGCTAAAGTCACTTCCATCACCAATGCAAACATTACGGTCATCCTCCTTTCCCCCCATCGCTTCCGCCAATCACCCCCCGATCACCTCCTCCTAGGCTGGCCAGACGCTTCTGCCGTTTGCCGGAGGAAGAGGGGATATTTTTTGGTATGCACAGGAGAGCCCTGGTTTCCTAGTTACACTATTCTGTCCTTCCTTGTCCCAAGCTCCTTCTACTAACTGCAGAGAGCTCTCAGTTCACAGGGGCTGCTGCTTTCAGTGCTTGCTCCCTGAAGGAGCATGCCTAGCTGCTGTTTGGGGGATGGTATCCTCCACTGACATCTGCATGGACTCTGTCTTTGTAGGCTGCAAGGATGTGAGGGATGAGGTTTTTAGAAGAGTGGCTTTTCTGATAGGAAGGGAGAAGCTTCCAGACTGCATCTAACCTAAAACAGGTTTTCCTCTCTGAACAGAAGTCATCGATGCTTCCCGTGTTGCAGTAACAACAACAACGACCCGTCCTAGCTGCTGCTGGGTATGGGTTTGAGTGTTGAATCCCTTTGGGCTCATTAGGGATGTGGGGCTGGGAGAGTGCAGTGGGAGGTGGGGGGCCACCCTTTCACGCTGGCTCCATCTACAGAACGCTTCCCGAAGATCCCTTCCTGCTTCTATAATCTTGGCAGAACAAAGCGGCCACTATTCCTCTTTGCCGAGCCCTGTCTGTGCTCAACACCTCCTGTGCCCTCTCTAATTTCCCTCTTCCTCACGCAATCCAGCTGCCTGTTGAGGCTTCTCTCCCTGTATTTACAGCCATCTAATCAGCTGGTAATTTACTTTCAATCAGTGCCAGATTGTGTTCCTCAGATTCATATCTCTTCTTTCGTTTAGTGAGGAAATTATTGCCTTTCCTTTTTACCATTCTCTTTACATATCAGCTGCCATGTTGTGCTGATGAGTAGGCCCTTCGATAGGAAGGGATAGTCCGACATTTCAAGAGTGCATCTGTCCAAAGCTGTCCGGGTTAAGACTTACATCACAGGTAAGTTCAAATACTTGGGACTGGGGGAGAGTCTTTCACGGCCAGTCTTATGGTCAGTGTCTCAAGTTCTTGAGTTGTTAGTGGCAAGTGTAGTTTGGCAGAAACTTCCTGTCATTTAATCCCAGCTGGGAATTAATTTTCTGGTAGGCTGCCTGTCAGGATCATCCAGAATGGTTAGGGATGGGGGAAGGGTGATGCCGGGCTGTGGCCGAAGTCCTATCTCTTAAATTTTAGCTACATGAGGTTGAAGAGGCTGCCTGCTAAAGTTTGAAAAACTGCAGGCCAAGAATAATAACAGATTATTTGTGTGGCTTGTGAAGCTGGTTGAGTCGCGTGGAAGAGAAATTAAATCGGGAAGATGAAGAGAACAGATGAGGGTACAGTCAGAGACTGAATGAAGGACAGATGGGCTGAGGGTCAGTTGAGGTCCACCCACCCACTTTCCCCTCATACGTGTGTTGGGATGCTTTCCTGGATGGGGGCATGTTCTCAAATATGGCTGAGTGGGTAATCTGTCTTACCTCTCTTCTAGGGAAGATTCTCCTGTGGGACAGGATGGGGCTGGAAAACCTTCACTTCTTACCCACCCCTCCAGCTTCTTGCTCTTGAAACCATCGTGCCCTTTCTGCCTCTTGAGCCTGAAGATCTCTTCCTCTTCCCAACCCTGTTAACATTAATAATTATTAACTATAATAAATAATATATTGGTAATATATTAATAAAATATTATCATATTCTTCACATTATATTAACATGTTATTAATAATAATATATTAGTATATATATGTGTATATATATATATATATATATATATATATATATATTTGGTCTTGGTTTTAAATGGAAGCTTCTTCAAGTTGCTTTCTCTACCTCTGAGCCCTCCAGACCCTGGTCAGGTGCTCCACCTCTGTCCCCTAGGACCCTATACTCATAGGTAATGTGCATCCATGTACCTTTTCGTATCCCTAATTAGATAGTGAGCCTAACATGAAAGCCAGAGGGATGTGTATAGTACAAGGTCTAGCACATTGTGTCATCTAAATAGTTGCTGAGCTTGGTTATGGAGAAGCAGCCAGGTTGGTGCATTCTGTGTCTAGAGGGCAGGGAAGGGCCCTTCATAAGTCAGGTACCAGTCACTAAGAATATTTCCCATGCTGGGCACAAATATTTCCCATGCTGGTCCCTTAAAAGACCAGAATGTGGTTGGAAATTGATGGTAGGGGGTGCTTAAGAAGCAAGAGAGTGATCAGTTATTGGGAGGATCTGTCTTCAGAGTTTAGTGGCCTAGCCACCAGGCTGGGGTCTAGGGTCAGGGCGCTTCTCAAGGAGAGGACTAACAAAGGCATGAGGGAATAGCAGGCCCCCAGCCTAGACCTGGTCCTGAGAATAGGCACCAGAGGAACACCAGGCAGCACGAGAGCCCTCTGGCTATCACTGGGGGCATTGGATCCTGGCTGAGCTTAGCAGCAGAAGTGGATCCATCAGTTTTCAGATGTGCTAAGGCCCTGGGGCCAGGGAGGGGACTAAACTACACAAAGTCAGTTAAGTCCTTCCTACTTCTCATTCCAGAATTGTCTATAAGGCTTAATAAAAATCAGATTCCTATGCTTCACCTTACAGTTACTGAAATGAAAATATCTGGAGGTTAGGTCTCAAGTCTGAGAATCTTGAGTGGGATAACAATGGGCTCTGATGGAGTGAACTAGAGCAGGCAGAACCAGGGGAAACAATTAGCGTTCACATTAGAATCAGTGGGCAAACTCTCACATCTTTGTACTAATTCTGACTGTATTAGATTGCTAGGGCAGCTGTAACAAAGTATCACAAAACTGGGTGACTTACACAGCAGAGTTCCAGAGTCTAGAGGTCCAAGGTCAAGATGTCAGCAGGATAGGTTCCCTCTGAAGTCTGGGAGGAAGAATTTGTTCCATGCCTCTCTCTTAGCTTCTGGGAGTTTGCTCCCAATCTTTGGTGCTCATTGGTTTGCAGATGCATCACCCCATCTCTGCTTTCATGTTCATATGGCATTATTCCCATGGGGTGTCTATTTCTGTGTCTCAATTTCTCCTCTTCATTGGAGATGAAGATATCATTATTATTGGATTATGATCTCCTTTTAACTTGATTACCTCTATAAACACCCTATTTCCAAAAAAGGTTACATCCTGAGGTACTGGGGATTAGGGCTTCAACATATCTTTTTTGGGGGACATAATTCAACGCATAACACTAAGTGGGAGAATTCATTGAGGAATAGTAGAAAGGGAGTAGATTCTCATCAGAGAGTCCAAAATTTTTGACGAAGGACCTCTTGGCTGCTTCTGATATGGTCTCAAAACTCTTAAGATACCATTCAGAAAGTTTCTGTAAAAGAAAAAGAAAAACTCACAGGTATAATCGAAAGATCCAACCATGAGAGATAAGTAATTCTCAAAAGTAAAATTCTGATGACATAAGTGAAAGTGGTCCTGAAGGATTTATTGTGCCTGCAAAGAGAGCTCTTTGATGAGTTTTCATCATAAACGGTCATTGGTGGTTAAAGAAGTGTTGGTGGAAGGAGTACAGTCAACAAAGAATATAACCTGTAAGAGGAAGCTAAGAATGAAACACATCTAATAAAAATGCTAAGGGAGGGGCGCTTGCGTGGCTCAGTCATTTAAGTGTCAGGCTCTTGATTTTGGCTCAGGTCATGATCTCACGATTGAGACTGAGCCCCACGTCGGTTCCACACTAAACATGAAGCCTGCTTAAGATTCTCTCTCCCTCCCCTTTCCCCCTGCCCCTCCCCTCTTCTGCCATGTTACATTGGAATGGTTGTCATGAGGGGAAGGAATTAGATTTGCTCTGTATGTCATTGAAGAACAGACTTATGGCCAGAGGGAAAAGGATACAGAGAATATTCTTTGTTGTTGTTTTTTTTAAATGTTTATTGACTTATTTTTGAGAGAGAGATAGAGCATGAGCAGGGGAGGGGCAGAAAGAGATGTACACAAAATCCCAAGCAGACTTCTGGCTGTTAGCACAGAGCCCTATGTGGTGCTCAAACTCACGAACCATGAGATCATGACCTGAGCTGAAACCAAGAATCAGATGCTCAACAGACTGAGCCACCCAGTGCCTCAATACAGAGAATATTCTGGTCACTGATATTTCCTAATGATGCAATGGGCTTCCATGTGAGGCAGTGACCATTTAGGGGAAGACGGATATAAATTGTCTTCTAGCTCCTGCCCGAGTACTTGGCACAATCATACAAATTTGTGTGAGAATTATGTTAACAATTCCATCATGAAAACTTGTACACACCCATAGGACTTTCTCCAGAGTTACTCACCTCTAATCCACCTGCTCCACATTTCTCATTCATCAGCATCCTGGGTATCTTCTTGTTTGGTTCCATATTCTTTATTTTCCCTCTTGCACTTGAGACTGGAAAACTTATTTGGTCCTCTTTTTCCAGGTCTTAACCTTAACTTCTCATTCAGATGTAACTTTCTCTATCTGTCCTTTGACCCTTCAGACCACAACTTTGGGCAAAAGGTACCACAGTTAATGATCTTTCCTCACCAACAAAACAACACGCAATTAAATTGCTATTCATCTGACCCCATCTGATATAGGAAAGGTATAGAACACTGGAAGACTCCTTGTCAGGTCTGCATAGAAGAATCTTACATTAGGAGAGAGGTTGGACTTCATGACCACTAATGTCCCCTTTTATTTTCAGATGTTATGATTTTCTTATTTATATTTGTCACTGCTCACAGGATGGGCAATAAATAGAAAGTTTTCAGTGGTTCTTTGTCAGTGGTAATGCTCTTTCCAAGAACACCACCATTCAATAGGTCACATATATGTAGAGATGCTTCCGCTCTTTGATATTGCCACCGAACTACCTTCAGCAGGTCATAGGCAGCTCTTGGAGCAGTGGAGATGAACGAATTCTTCCTCATTTACCTTCTTGTCTGGTGTCCTATGAGACCAAAGGGAGCCTATGAAGTACAGCCAGCTACAGAGGCAGAAGGGGTACGGTTTGTCATGGAGCAGTGCCATGCTGATGGCCGTATGGCCAAACCATGGCTTTGGCCTCCTTGGCGCTCTGAGCTAACCAAGAGTCAATGCTGTTTGAAGGCTTGTGGGGAGGAAATTACAGCCACAGTTGTGTTGATCCTGAAATGATTCAATTCCGTGGAAAGTAGCAGAAGGCTAGGACCCTGGCCCATAGATATCCATGAAGGGATGGTCTTATTAAAAAGACCTCAGGGGTGCCTGGGTGGCGCAGTCGGTTAAGCGTCCGACTTCAGCCGGGTCACGATCTCGCGGTCCATGAGTTCGAGCCCCGCGTCAGGCTCTGGGCTGATGGCTCAGAGCCTGGAGCCTGTTTCTGATTCTGTGTCTCCCTCTCTCTCTCTCTGCCCCTCCCCCGTTCATGCTCTGTCTCTCTCTGTCCCAAAAATAAATAAACGTTGAAAAAAAAAATAAAAAAAAAAAATAAAAAGACCTCAAAATCTGATCAATCATATCGCTCCACCAATACTCTCCAGCTGCGCCTACAATAATATCCAACTCCATATCAGTACTTAAATGGTCTGATTTCTGGCCCTGTCTCCAAACTCATCAACTTATTCTAATTGCTACCTCTTGAAAGCAGAAACTACTTCTGTGTCCTGCTCCATCTGCAGTGTTGAGAACAGTACTTGGCATATACTTTAATAACTATTTGTTTCACAAATGGATCTAGACTCTACTTGCAAAGAACTTTACTAAGTTTATGTAATGGAATCTCTCATTACTAAATTCTTAAGAATAATCCCTTTTTAAAAATTCTATCCTCATATCCCCATCATGCTTTGGGGATGAAAAGCATTCTTTTGATTAATAATAGGAGAATTGAAGAAGTGAAGAATAATGTCTTCTCTCGTTCAAACTCCTTGGGGGAATTTGGTTGGGAGAATGGAATTACCCAAGTTGGACTCTGCCCAGCACACCAGGCTTAAGTTATTGGGTAAGAGTACATTAGATAAATGAATTTTGGCAGCTGACAAAATATTCTCTTTATGTGGAAGTGAGTGACCTTGGATTTAGTTTCTTTTAAAGGCTGGCTTTCTCTGGCAGGGGCAAGAGATGATACTTTGAAGGAGCCATCATTTTGCAGTAACAGCAGCAGTACCAGGAAATTTGTGGGTGATTGTAGAGCATCCATTATCTCAGCATCCATTAGGGTAGGAATGCAGTGGACAAATCTGCTTTTCGTTTGCCAGTGTTTAGCCCCTTCGCTTGGAGAATCACCCATGATTATAGCTGAATGTAGTCCAAGATTCATGAGTGCTGTGAATCAGATACCTATGGGCAGAAAGGAAACCATTTATTCATTCCTTTCTTTTTTCTCTGTTTTTCTTCCCCCATTTAATTGTCCCACATTGTCAGTGAATGAGTCAAATGTTCAATATTTTTTCCCCAGAGACTGCCTTTGGCAAAGCAATGCAGTGTATCATACTGTTTCTAAACTAGTTCATCGTGACATTCTGGGATTTCGATAGGACATCTTTTCTGTGTCAAGCTGTCCTAGGATAGCTCATACCCCTTTGTTCACTTTTGACAAGATAGATGGAAGCCAGGGTTATAACATGGCAGGATGAAAGGGAGAAAGTGGGCAGATGAAGGGTGTATGCATTCGGAGGGGAGTGTGCAGACAGCTGAAGGAGTGGTAAAAGTCGTCTTTGTCTGAATAGTCCATATTCCAGCAAGCCCCCAAAGCTGGAAAAGAATTTAAACAGTGGAGGGCTTGAGGTAGTTATATTCTCTGCCAGTAAGGTCATAAGTAATCACCTTTATTGTGAATCCAAATAGAGTATATTGTGCCAATCACTGTGTGATTTGGAGGAAACCACCCCAAAATACCTCCTCCACCAGCTGGTTGAGTGTTTTATAAGCTCTATGCACATCCTTTCTTTGTGTGAAAGTCCTATCTCTCAAAGTCCTTGAGAAAATGCTATCTCACCTGCAAGGGGCAGGTCAGTTAACAGGATCAGGGATGGTTTATTTAGTCAGAGACAAATGCAATGTAGGAAGTTTGGAATGGGGTGGGAGAGGTAGGTCAGCACCAGCAACTGCTCTCACAGTGGAGAGCTCTGGGAAGGCAAGACCAGCAATAAAAGACACTGGTTTGGGGGAACAAGTGAGGTGAGCCACAGAATAGTGGCAACATGTGTGAACTATGAAATATTGCTCACTGCTTCCCTTCAAATCTCACACAAGATCATCTCTTGTGGGCAGTCTAATGAGAACAATGCAGGGAAGGGAATTCTGGGAAATGTAGTTCGGCTTCTCCAAGTTGACACCTATCAAGCCACCATTCCAGGTCACCTGATTCCATATCCTGTGGCCTTTCCATAACACCATGTTGTCCCTTTCCAAATGGACTTTTAAGTTACTTGTTCAATCTTTAAACCCATGAAAGACATTTTTCCTAGTTCCACCTAGTCTGAGTATTGATACCACAGGCCTAGAGCAGGGCCGGCTAGTGGTTAGGGGGCAACATACATGAGAAAGAATAGGAGGTTAGCATCTCCTAGAACAGGTCCAACAACAGACTAAACTCCAGCTGCAAAGGAAAAGGGTCTCATCTGTGGGGGCATACGCAGTAGGAGTCAGGCATTTTGCTCTTCGTGTACCTCTAGCCCTGCAATACCCCCTCTCACACAGCCACCCCCCAGGGGCAGTTAGGCAGTTTCTGTCCTGCACAGAGAGGTCTAAACAAGGAGAGGGGAAGGAAATGGCTGAAATAAGCCCTGCTTCTCTCACCAGGCTCAGGGACGCTTCAGCCTTGAGGAATGAAAAGTTTTCCAATGCATAGGCCTGGAGGAGGCAACTTTTATGGTTTGCACAAAGGCATTGGACATATAGTTGTGCCCCTTGAATCAGTTGCCTACAGCTCACAAGACTTTTCTTTTTTTCCTTTGGGAGAGCCAAGCCAGGACAGTCTGCTGGACTTCGCAGACTTCCCACAACTAGTTCAGCTCCTGTCCTCCCTGTCTGGAGCTTGGGTGGACCTCCATGTGAGGGAAGGAGCTGAGACGAAGAAACCGAATACTTGCACACTGGTCATTTCAAGGCATCAAGACAATGGGACCTTCATCATGACTTTGAAGAATTTCTGCTTTCCCTTTTGAGGGTCAGCAGAGCATTTCAATAAGAAAACTGAGCTTGAGGGACGCCTGGGTGGCTCTGTCAGTTAAGCGTCAGACTTTGGCTCAGGTCATGATCTCATGTTTCCTGAGTTCAAGCCCCGCATCAGGTTCTGTGCTGACAGCTAGGAGCCTGGAGCCTGCTTCGGATTCTGTGTCTCCCTCTCTCTCTACCCCTCGCCTGCTCACACTCTGTCTCTCTCTCTCTCAAAAAGAAATAAACATTAAAAAAGAAAAAGAAAAAAAAAAACTGAGCTCGCTATAGAAGGATTTGGGGTGTGTGTGTGTGTGTGTGTGTGTTGTAGGAACTGAGGCAATGCAAGTGCATTTTGTTTTGTTTTGTTTAATTTTTTTTAATGTTTATTTATTTTTGAAAGAGAGAGAGTCAGTTGCCCCAATGCAAGTGTATTTTGAAAGAACCAACTTCCCATCAAGATGGAAGGCAGATTGTTGATTGATTTTGGCTTTACATACTCCATGAGCTTGTATAAGGGGAACATGCCTTATTAGGATGCCCTGATATCTACTTAATATCTACTTAAGATGATTCTTTCCTGCTGCCTGTTGCAGCTCAGTTCTGCCTGCTTTAGTACTTCCAAACTTTTGCTCTGATGCCCCTCTGAGCTTCTGCTTTGATCCTCATAGCCTGGTACCCTCCTGGTAATGGTGTTGTGGGGTGGCTAACTGGAGTTGGTTTTTGGACAATTCTTCATATTTTCTTTTTTAAAATGTTATTTATTTTGAGAGAGAGAGAGAGAGAGAGACAGAGACATAGAGCATGAGCAGAGGAGGGACAGAGAGGAAGACACAGAATCCGAAGCAGGCTCCAGGCTCCAAGCTGTCAGTGCAGAACCAACAAGGAGTTAAATAAATCGAAGGGCCACTGTATAAGGATGGTTCATTGTGTCTACACCAGAGAGTCTTTAAAATAATGTACATGTGCACGTTAGCCAGCTGGCGCACCTCTTCTTGACTCTTAGAGCAGAATCTGGTGTGGGCCAACTATACTTCTATAGGCATTATGCAACTATACAGGCATTAAAAACTTCCAGTATTTCACTTGATGCTTAAAAGGAAATATGAGGGGGTGCCTGGCTGGCTCAGTTGGTTAAGCGTCCTACTTCGGCTCATGTCATAAAAAGATAACGAGAAATTTAAAGGTAAAATGTATGATATGGAGAAGATGGGAAATGCTTTGTAGAAAAGTAAAATGAGGAAGGGCTTTAGGTTGTACTGGTGAGGGCCCAGGAAGGGAGGGTGTGACTCTTCTAGATGAAGATTTCCTGAAGACCGATCCATGTGACATCTCTTGGGTCACGTAATATTGTTATCTTCATTTTACAGGTGAAGAAACTGAGGCTTAGGATATAAAAACTATCTTGCAAAAATTGATCTATTAGCTATTCATATGGTGGAGTCTCCCAGAAGTATTTGCTATGGCCTTCTTCCTAGCTGTAGAATGCAAAGCAGTTGTACACAGTTAAGGAATTGTAACATGAGGGATCAGCCAAAGGCATGATATAGAGAAAAGTTACATTTCCTATGGCTCCTCTCATCACGATGGCTTAGCCGGCCTGCTTACCCACTCTTCCTCTTTTTTTTTTTTTTTTTTTAATTTTTAAAAAAAATTTTTTTTTTTCAACGTTTTTATTTATTTTTGGGACAGAGACAGAGCATGAACGGGGGAGGGGCAGAGAGAGAGGGAGACACAGAATCAGAAACAGGCTCCAGGCTCCGAGCCATCAGCCCAGAGCCTGACGCGGGGCTCGAACTCACGGACCGCGAGATCGTGACCTGGCTGAAGTCGGACGCTTAACCGACTGCGCCACCCAGGCGCCCCAAGAGAACTGAATTTTAATTTTCTTTTTTTAATTTAAATTTAAATAGCCGCATGTGGCTACTGCCCCTAATTTTTTTTTTTTTTAATTTACATCCAAATTAGTTAGCATTTAGTGCAACAATGATTTCAGGAGTAGATTCCTTAATTCCCTTTACCCATTTACCCCATCCCCGCTCCCATAGCCCCTCCAGCAACCTTCTGTTTGTTCTCCATATTTAACAGTCTCTTATGGTTTGTCCCTTCCCTGTTTTTATATTATTTTTGTTTCCCTTCCCTTATGTTCATCTGTTTTGTCTCTTAAAGTCCTCATAGGAGTGAAGTCATATGATATTTGTTTTTCTCTGCCCAGTCTTCTTCTTGAGCTAGGATCAACCTCTGCATGATGCTAGGCAGGGTTCTGTGGCCATAGAATAGGTTTTAAAAAGAAATTTCAGCCAATTAAAAATTTTGTTTTAACATTTATTCATTTTTGAGAGACAGAGAGAGACAGAATGTGAGCAAGGGAGGGGCAGAGAGAGAGGGAGGCACAGAAGCTGAAGCAGGCTCCAGGCTCTGAGCTGTCAGCACAGAGCCTGATGCAGGGCTTGAACCCACGAACCGTGAGATCACGACTTGAGCCGAAGTCAGACGCTTAACTGAAGAATCCACCCAGGTGCCCTTGGCCAATTTTTAAAAGTTATTGGATTGTTTAGAGCAGTTTTAGGTTCACAGCTAAACTGAGCAGAAAGTACAGAGAGTTCCCATATACCCCCTGCCCCACACATGTACAGCCTCCCTGACTGTCCACATCCCACCAGACTTTTTATTTATAAGGTTAACTCCTTCCATGTCTTGCTTCTTTCTTGTGAATTAAATCTGGGCTGCAGATTCAAATCATATCACTCCCCAGATGCTGAGTCCCCCATGCATACCTGGGCTACCATGTCTGTTGGGGGCTTGCCGCTGTCCCTCATAGATGGAGGTACCAGAGCCTGCAGAGGAGGTCAGAAGGCACACAGGGGACACAGACAGGTGGTCGGGTTCCTGTGTGCTTGCAGGCCCATGAGCCGCTGCAGGTCTGACGTCATCCCTGCTTAGTAGCTCAAGTCACCTTCTCCTGTCCAAGGTTATGATTTCGTTTCTAGGAATTTCTCAGCCCTGGATTTCCCCTTTTGCTTTTTAGTTTCTCATCCTAAGTTGGCTCAGCTTGTCCTCCAGACTTGCCTGAAAACTCCTTATTTAATTTTGAGCCTTGAATAAATTCTCATCTGCCACAGAGTGCTGAGTCACAGTGATGTCACAGACTGCAAGCTGCCTTCCAGCCTGGTGGGCTTGCCCTGCGGCTGGCAGGAAGCAGCGGCCAGCCAGACACCCACACCTTCGGGCAGAGCCACTTCTGAGAAGCAGTCGGGGTGGAAATGTGTCATCCGCCAGGCGGGTGGGAGAGAGGCATGAGGGTGGGAGTGACATCATGCCTGCTCCTGCTGGATTTGAGGGGAGGTCATGCTTGAGCTTGACTTTTGAGGGAAAAGGAGTTGAAGTCATTGACCAGCTTTCTTTACTTGAGAGTCAGGGGAGGAGGTCACACTGGGGTTTTTACCTTACTTGAGAGAAGAAACAATGGGATCGTGCTGCGTGTCCCTTACTTGGGGTCCAGGAGTGAGGGGAGAGGGTACAGCTAATTAGAGGCTGGGGAAGTTACAGAGCGTCCTAGCCTCCATGTGGTGCTTTGCCTTCCTCCATGAAGAGCTTGCTTATCTCTGGGAAAGAGTCTGAGGGGAGGACACCCTCCTGGGCAGCACAAAGCTTGGCTAATTCTGCTGTTCTGCTCAGGACACCCAGGGCCACGCTAGGACTTTCGTGGGCCCTGCTCCCTTTTTTCCACCATGGGCACTTTCCTTCATTAAAGAAAGAATTAAAAATTATATATATTATATTATATTATATTATATTATATTATATTATATATTTTTAAAATATTTATATTTGAGAGAGAGAGAGAGAGAGTGAGCAGGGGAGGGCACAGAGAGAGGGAGACACAGAATCAGAAGCAGGCTCCAGGCTCTGAGCTGTCAGCACAGAGCCCCATGTGGGTCTTGAACCCACAAACTGTGAGATCATGACCTGAGCCAAAGTTGGATGCTTAACCGACTGAACCACCCAGGTGCCCCTAAAAATTATAATTTATAACTGTGTCGGTATAAAGATGAATATAATCCAGGCTAGAACCATTATTATATAAGCATTATGATATTCGTTTTCCTTAGAATTTTAAAAGAAATTAAGATTAAAATATGTTTGTGGGCCTCTATTTAAGTAGATAAATTGGCCCTAGGGTCAGGGCTCTCCTCACCTTCAGAAAGGAATCTGCCCCTCTCCCCCACCAAATCCCTTGCCCTCATTTTGCTGATAGGAGATGCCCCAGCGGGGAGTGGACTCACAGAAGCCCACAGAACCGCACCAGCCTCCACGTACAGACAGAAGGCACAGTGAAGAAGCTGGGTGGTCCATCAGGATGCAGGCTTGCTTAAAAGGACTACTTTCAGGGGCGCCTGGGTGGCTCAGTCGGTTGAGCGTCCGACTTCAGCTCAGGTCATGATCTCACAGCTTGTGAGTTCAAGCCCCGTGTCGGGCTTGGTGCTGACAGCTCGAAGCCTGGAGCCTGCTTTGGATTCTGTGTCTTCCTCTCTCTCTGCCCCTAACCCACTTGGATTCTGTCTTCGTCTCTCTCAAAAATAAACATTAAAAAAAAAAAAAAAACTTTCAGGTAGTTGTAAGAGCTGAGTTATTCATCCAAGAGGAGATACTAGTCATTTCCTCAGGCAAAGGCAGAGATCAGAGGCATGATTTGGAAACAATGTCACAGGTGATCAACTAGTGCAGAGGAAACAATTTAAGGTAGGAGTGATCACATAAATTATCCACATTCATTTGCTCATCTCATTCAACCAATATTTATTGAACATCATCTATGTGCTAAGCTCTAGGCCTTGGGGATACCGACAAGTTCTGGCTTCCGTGGAGTTTAAATTAATACTGTGCACCGTACATTTGAATTCTCCAATGTATCTATTTATAACCACAGGAAAACCGGCAGGGGGTACTTATGAGTCCTGCTGCCCCCTGAGGCAGGATTAGATTTACTAAATTGAGTTCTCCAAAATGTGAAATTGCTCATTCATTTTGCACTGCCTGTGTCCTAGCATCTATTAAATGTAGATGTTTAAAATACACTTAAAAATAATGTAAGTAGATCTGTCCTTGTTTTTCCTTTCATACTGAGACCCAAAAAATCCCCGGTCCCGCCCCATGCAGGCTGGGTCACATAATAGTAACTCTGTGAGAATAATCTGCCAAGACCCATAGTTGCCATTTCTGTCATTGACTAACCTCTACCTCCACTTCTAGGCCCAAACCCCAATATCCACCCAAGTCACTTTGAAAATAGAAGATGGCTTTTTCTTCTTTTCCCTCTAAGTATCTGCCAGAACCAGAGGAGATGAAGAAGTCATTGCTAATTAATGAAGTTTCCAATTGTCAAAACAGAAATCATTCCTGTCACTAAACACAACTAGAAGTGAAATGTGTGAGCAGAATTGCCTAGACAGTTCATCAGCTAATCCCAGAAGAGCTGGGAGATTCAGGAGCAGAGGAAGGTTCCTGCTGTGACACTAAGGTATGAGAAGTGACTGGCAGCGGGGGAGGAATCGCACAGCCAGGAAATGGCTTTTTTTGGAAGAAAAATTACCTGAATCATTTCAACATTGAAAAAAAATGTAAACAAACCTTGGCATGGGGAAATATCCTAAACAAAAAAAGTTAATACATAGACAATAAGGAAAAGTGTGGTACCTATGATAAGGCTTAAATACACAAACAGCAAACCCCAATCCCCTTCCCAAGGATGGAACCACCAGGTCACCCTGCCATTTCTGGACCTTCCACCTGGCCTGAGTGATGAAGTTCACCCCTGACCCTTACTGGTGGAGGCTGTGCTCTCTATGTGAGAAATCTATGAGCCTCCAAGACCAGCGAGAGGAGAAGGGAGGATGTAAGGGGGCAGGACTCTCACCCCTCCAGGGAATTATCAGGCAGAGTAGGATATTAGACATTTGTCCAGACTACACAGAGATGTACCAAGCCCTTGGAAGCCACATCGCTGATGCCGACATGTGAGGCTTGGATGGAGTCCACTCTTCCTAGTCTGTATATGTAGTCACCCTCCCTCTCTCCCTCTCTCCCTCTCTCCTTCTCTCCTTCCCTCCCTCCCTCACTTCCTTCCCTCCCTCCCTCCCTTCTCCCTTCCTTCCTCCTTTTCTTCCTTTCTTCCTTTCTTCCCTTCCTTCTGTGTAGGAAGTCGTATATACAGAGTATACAGAACATCATTTAATCTGTTTTAGTTGATAATAAAAATCTTTCTGGAATTTCAGATTCACCATTAGGAATTATTTTCATCGGATATGACAAATATTGACGTAGAAAGTCTGGAGACTAGTCTGAATTGGCAAAGCCTTAAGAAATATCCTGAAAGTTGGTTATGAGAAATTCTCAATTTGCAGTCACTTTCTTGAGAGTTTGCATTCTCTCTTAAAAGTCAAAGGCAGAAGAATTTTTGATTAGCTAAAGTTTCTGGTTGTTTAGTCTCTGGTGGAAGCTTTCCTTGCTCTTGTCCTCTCTTCTTTTCTAGATACATCAGGGTTAAAATACTAGGAAGTATTAATGAGGGGAAAATCCCCCTCCTATTTATATAAACCATCCACATATCTGGCTGCAAAATCATCTTCATATACATAATTATCTCTGGTTGAAACATTTTATCTTGATTAATTAAGGCACTTCAGCTGCTCCCAGCAGCAGGAAAGAGTTTCTGGAAAGGACTCCAAAGTCACTTGGCCTTCTTTAACAGCTCTGCTGTCCACAAGTCTAGACTGGCAAATGCTTACCGCCGCTTTATAATTTTTTTATCTCATAGAACAGAAGTGTGGCAGTTACATACTTCAAATTACTTCTGTTATAACTGAACACTACCTACATAATTAAGAACCTCAACCTGAAAAAAATCCTTTTCTTTTTTAAATGTCACAGATTTTCACTGTAGAAAATTATAAAATACAGAGAAACAAAGAAGAGAATAAAGATCACCTATAATCACATGACTAAGTGATCAGTTTCATAATATTTTGGTGAACATCCTTCAAGTATTTTTTCAATCCATATGATTTTTTTAATATTCAACTGAAAGCTTACATTCTAATAGGGATGCTTTTTTTTTTGGCCACTAAAAAATATATCACACACATTTTGCCCATGCAGTTAAGTATTCATATGGAATAGGACATTTAATGTCTATGTGGTTCTCAGTTGTGTAGATGTGTTATAATTTATTTAATAAATCTATTGGGAATTCCAATTAGATTGTTGTCATTTTTTTTCACTGTTGTATATAACACAGACATGGACAGCCTTGTGCATAAATCTTTTCAAGAATCCCTAATTACTTCTTTATGGCAAATTCCCAGATATGGAATAGCTCACTGACAGGGCTTAAACATTTTCACGTCTTTTACTAAAAGACTGAAAAATGGATGCATACATTTATTCTCTTAAAGACTTTTAAGACTTTTATCTACATCTTCAACAACATACCATCTTCAAAATAAAGCTTTACTAATTTGGTTGTTGAAAATGGGAATCTCATTTTCATTGAAATGTCTTTGAATACCAGTGAGGTTGAGCACTGTTTTATGCATTTAATTGGCCATTTGTTTGTGGGCTCTGGGGAACGGTCCATCATACCATGTACTCAATTTCCTACTGTGATGGTTATCATTTACTGATTGGTCTGTGGGTAGCTAATTGTTTGTTCTTTTCCACTGTCAGGCCATTTCTAAAGTTGAATTTTATGGCAATGTTTGTTTTACATGCTTCCTTTCTGTCACCTTTTCTACGATGGTCATGGAAAATGAACACATATTAAAAACTGGCCAAATTACTTTGCTTCCAAATTTGCAAGAAATTTTTCTTCTTCTAAGTCTACTCATGCCATTACTCTGTTTTGAAGTTTTGCAGTGGCTCCTTTTCACCTTTAGAATGAAAATGAAACTTACCAGAAAAAAATGACGAAAAAGATCTAGCAGCAGATCTCACCGCTGTTGTGCTGTTCAATACTGTAGCCAGAGTATATCTTCCGTGAAGTGTTCTTATCACACACATAGAATAATAATAAATAAGACGGCAGGAGCAAACCCTTGGAGGCGATGGAGGTGTTTAGGGCATAGATGGTGGTGATGATTTCACAGGTATATACTTACCTCCAAACTTATCAAGTTGTATTGATTCTGTACAATTTTTTGGTATGTTAATCATGATGTGGAGAACAAAGGCAAAAGGAAACGTAGTAAAATTAAATTTCCTTAAAACTTGCAGCCCATCGACAAATACTTGGGACAGGCAGTGTAGGACATTCCTCCAGGAACTCCCAACTGTCTTAAGGCTTTTCTAAAGGCAAAAAGCAATCTTAGCTTGATGATAGCCAGGTCTCCAGGATCCTGTAAGGCCTCTCTAACCCATGAAAATCTTTTGGGAACTTCTTTGTCTCTACCCCAACAGAAAACTAGCAGCTAGCTATTTCTGCCCTTGGTTCCTATCCCTGTGCCTTAAAAAAACCACCTTTTTTGTACCGAAAATATCTCAAGAGTTCTTTCTTGACCATTTGCTCCAGGACCTCACATTAAATCACATCAAAGCATGCCTCAATAAAGTGATGTAAAAAATACAGTAGCCACATGTGGCTATTTAAATTTAAATTAAAAAAAGAAAATTAAAATTCAGTTCTCTTGGGGCGCCTGGGTGGCGCAGTCAGTTAAGCGTCCGACTTCAGCCAGGTCACGATCTCGCGGTCCGTGGGTTCGAGCCCCGCGTCGGGCTCTGGGCTGATGGCTCAGAGCCTGGAGCCTGTTTCCGATTCTGTGTCTCCCTCTCTCTCTGCCCCTCCCCCGTTCATGCTCTGTCTCTCTCTGTCCCAAAAATAAATAAACGTTGAAAAAAAAATTAAAAAAAAAAATTCAGTTCTCTTGTTCAATAGCCACATGTTATCTTGTGGCTCCTGTTTTGGACAGCAGAGGTATGGAACTTTTCCATCTAGATAGCACTGATCAACAGATTTCGCTTTTTCCAGTCCCTGGGTGTGCTCCCTTCTACTTCTCTGAGCTGATGCTTAGAAGGCCCTTCTCCTTTTCTTTGGCTAATTTCCACACATCCTTCAACATACAGCTCAGATGTCACCTGCTCTGGGGAAGTGTCTCCTGACCACTCATATCTCGAGTCTGGATGGCATGCCCTTCTGTGGCTCACAGAACTCCGGCCACAGCATGCCCACTATTATCAGCCACAGATGTCAGTTCACTGGTCCACATCCCCCACCAACACGTCGAGGGAAGAATACACGTCTTCAGTTCCATATTCCCCAGGACCCAGGATAGTGTCTGGGAAACAGACAAAGCTTAGTGGACCATATGGACTGCCCACCATTTGCCCCAACCTGTGCAAATGCAATGGGTTATTCTTTGAAATTCTCAAGAGTTAAAACACACACACACAAAAAGTATTCAAGGAGCAACCCATGTTTTAAAGAATAGTACAATGATTAACTATAATAATGAAATACATGGGTGTTCTTTATGAGCTTCCTCACAAAAGATAGTTACAATGGCAATATGGATCCTTTCTCTTGTTAGAGCTATAGACATAGGACCTTTATACTTGAACACATGTGTATCATTGGAACAATGTCAAGTCATATCCTCTTGAGAATTTTCACCCCAAAATAAAATACTATAAAAACTTAACTGTTATTATTAGCCTTCCAGAGTCTCTCTGGAGTCTTCATCTCATTTTCCTTCTAAAGTTACAGCATGTTGCTGGCAGAGTGTGCATTTTTGAGCAGCAGGCCCAGGATACATTTTTCCTTTTAACTAAAAAAAAACAAAACAAAACAAAAACAAAACAAAAAACCAAAAAACACAATTAATATGTATTTCTTAGAGGAAAAAAATTAAAAATACTGATACATATAAGGACTTAAGGAGAACTCATTCATAATCCTACTACCAAATGACATATTCTGTTTGTATTTGGCATGTAACTTCCCCCAATTTTTAAAATCACAGATATATGTATTTTTATTTCTTGCAAAAGTGAGGTCATACTGTACTTTGATTTTTTTCGATTAACACATCATGAATGTTAATGTGGCAATAAACATGCCTGTAACATAATTTTTAATGTCTATCTAGTGTTTTATTCTATAAAGGTACCATTTCAAAAAAATCACTCTGTTTTTTGGAAGCTTGGATTATTTCTGTCTCCCCCCAACCCCCCTTGTTAATAGTGCTGTGATGGATGGTTCTCCTTCTGACTAAATGTTTTCTAGAGATCTGTAGATCTGAATTTCTCCAGTGCAGAAATAAAGAATGCCCTTCCTTTGGGGTTTTAGAGTTTGATGGGCAGAGGTGAATATAAACCTGCCCAGGATGACCTAGGAGAAAAGCAACCAAATTAATGGGTCCAGAGTGTTATTTTGAGGTCAGTGAGCCACGGTAGTGGGTTCCCTAGAAAACAGACTGAGGCAAAACTTACCTGCTCATGCTTCTTTGGGAGGTGCAATGGCAGGGTTACAAAAATGAGAGAAAAGGACAATCAAGGCCGGGAAAGAGGAAAGTGAATACTGGTTAATGGGTTGGTCACAGCTTCATGATACAACACAGCCAGTCCCTTGCTAGCATGGGATGCTCTAGCAGGGCATACCAAACAGCTGAGCATAGGGATGATCCATAGGAGGAAAGAAGGGAGCAGAATACATTGCTAGCGCCCTGGGGTCTCCTTTCTGTCTTTGGTTCAAGTAAACCCCACGGGGCATGAACTCCCCCCACTTCCAGGTTGAATCACCTGGTCCCTCTGGACAGCCGCTGCCAGCACGATGTGATGCTCAGAGGTGCCATGCTTCCTCTGTGTCTGAAAGCGACTGGAGGAGGGAGGGGCTCCAAGGCTCTGGTCAGGGAGAAGGCAGGTGACCAGAGATGCTCCCACTTGTGGCAGGCTCACTGGGGTCCAGCCAGATTCTGAGCCTCACCCTGGGGGGAGGCAAGGGAGTGAGAAATACACTAAGAAATGGTACCAGCAGAGGAGGGGGACGACCTCTAGCTTTTCTACCTGCAGTTTTCCCTGGAGGCCCATCAAAGGCCTCGGTTTTGAGAAAAAAAGGATTCTATTGAGTGCTGTCCGCAGGATACACCAAGTCCCATTCTCCCCAGGAGGTAGGACAGGAATGCAGTGTTGCAAAGAACGGGAAAAGGAAATTAAGTTCTGTGGGCAGGAAAGCTCCACCTTTCCTCTGGGGACAGAAAAAGAGCAAGAGGTCAGACGGGGACACTTGGCTGAGCCGAGCCACGTCCTCTTCCACTTCTCCTGGTCTGGACCATCCAGCCCACGTGACTCAAACAGGCAGCCTGGGCTCGCCCAGGAGTGGGCTTCAGAGAGGGTGGCAGATACAAAGTGTGTACATCCTCGTGTGCCCTGAGATCAACCAATGGCACCTCCAAATGACCAAAACCTGAGGGGCAGGGGCAGAGGAAGGAGGCGAGTTATGTCATGAGAATTACACTCAGAGTTCAATTTAATTGAGTGGTTTCCTTTATGACTTTCCAAACTCTCAACAGGGCAAATTTCCTGCAATTAGCTGGGCTATTAAAAAAAAATGGCAGCAAAGCAAAGGAAGAAACTAGGGTGTGAAAGAAGAGGAAGAGGCAGGGACAGAGAATGAGTCCTCTGGGTGGTTTCCCTGAGGCGTCCTAATGCCAAGGACAAGTTCAAGCAACACATTGTTCGTGAGTCTCGTTATGCACAGCCAAGTTTGTTCTGGGCATTGTCAGTCTGCCGATGCTTGGCTTCTCCTTGCAGCTTTTGGTTTTCTGCAAGACCAGATGGTAGTGTTTTCTTTTTACAAGGATTTGAAAACAGGGAGGAAATTCTCTGATAGATGTGGTAGGATTATCTGGGCTTTGAACGTAAAGGAGGATGGGTTGAAATTCTTTGCCCTTTCCCATTGCCTGAAGGATAAGCCCAAGGGCTCCCGGGCTTGGGTGACACGGGCAGGGTGCGTGCCAGTGGCTCCACCATGTCTCTTCATCTTCACCTTTCATCAGTGCCATGGTTCATGATTCTTCCCTGGCCCTAAGCCCTCCAATGACACTGGGTGGTCTTGCAGGTTTCTGTGCCCTTGCAAAAAGCTCTTTCCCCACAGTCTTCTCATTTTTGCTTGGGGGGTCACATGCGTCAAGACTCAGCTCAGGTTCACTCCCAGAAAGCTTTCCAGTCACGAGGTGAATGTGACCGCACCCTTGCCCTCACGTGTAGCATGAGCTCTTGTGACACATTATTGCTATTGAATACTTGGTTGTCTTTTCCTATTGGATTAGAAAGTGCTTCAAAGCAGGGATCATCTTCATTTTTGATCCCTCAGCACCTAGAAGAGTGTCTGCTACCTGCAGTGTGCTCGGTAAATGTGGTTAGTGGAAAAAGAGCGTGTGTTTCCAGAGTACTGCACTTTCACACTTGCTACACCACTCGTCACGTGGCCCCCTGGCACTGCTCACCTGTGACTCTCCTGGGATGCACCGGCTCCTTGAGGCCAAAGCTACAAGCTTACTGCCTCTAAGACAATGCCTAGCACGTCCAAATACGAGTTGGCTTTTGGAAAATGTACAATACTGTATGGTATTTCTTACATTCCCCAGAGCTCAGTCCACAGTCATCATGATACTGGCAAAACTCCTGAGTGCAAGCGCTGAGCTGGGCACATTGTATGCATCACACCCTAAGCATCACCACAGCGCTTAAGGGGGGTACCCCCTACCTGCTGCCCATTTTACAGAGGAGGAGACCGTGACTCAAGGAGCTAAGTGATTTGCTCCAATACACACATCCGGACAGTAACACAGGTGAGAGGTCAATTCTGGCTTTAATTCGGATGCTACGAGGCAGCAAGACTTTTGGCTCCAGCCCTTACCCCCTGTATTTCCAACTACCTGTCAGCATTTGAACTCCTGGAGAAAAGGGAATAAGTCATTGCTCCCTAACTCCATCCATGTCTCCTCACAGTCCAGTAACTGCTGCAGGATATAGCTAACCATCCACTTGGCTGACTATACATATGATTACATAGTCACTTCATTGTATTCTCTTGCTATTAAACCTTAGGCCATATCATAGAGGCCCTGCAAATAGCTATGACTTATGGCTGAGGATACTGGTAGAATTTCAAGAGCACAGATTGTCTTTTATTTATTTTTTAATGTTTATTTACTTATGAGAGAGAGAGAGAGAGAGACAGCACGAGTGGGCAGAGAGAGAGGGACACAGAATCTGAAGCAGGCTCCAGGCTCCAAGCTGTCAGCACAGAGCCCGACGCGGGGCTCGAACCCACAAGCAGTGAGATCATGACACGAGCCGAAGTCAGTTGCTTAACCAACGGAGCCACCCAGGTGCCCCATCTTTTCTTTTCTTTTTTTTTTAAGATTGTTTTTATTTTTAAGTAATCTCTACACCCCATGTGGGGTTGGAACTCACCACCCTGAGATCAAAAGTCTCATGCTCTACCTACTGAACCAGCCAGGCGCTCCAAGCACAGATTGTCTTTACCTTGATTGAGACCAGGACTGGTGATAAACTGTGAAAATAGATTTACAATTTAGCAAGGACAGAATTTGAGGTATTATCAACATTGGGATACATAACATTTTAGTATTTCCTGAGAGGGGCCAAATATGCATGTTTTTAACATACACAGAGACCAAAGAATTTATATTCACTGTCCCAAGGTTATGCATCAGGTAAATGGACAGAGAGGATTTGAATTCACGCTGGATTCCGGGGCTTGTGTTGGAAACGTAGGTCAGACCTAGATTATGGTAAACCTTGAAACACAGGCTAAGGTCTACAGACTGGATTAAGAAGACAGCAGGTTTTGAGCGGAGGAAGCAATAAGATCAGAATTACATTCTGGAAAACCAGTCCAGCAATGGAGAAGAGGAGAAAGCAAGGATGGAGGGACAGCACGCTGTGGAGGCTGTTGCCAATAGTTGTGCTTAGATAAGGTTGCTTTTCTCCTATACATGCAACCTGAGATGACAGGACAGGAGGAAATGCCCAGAAGGCTGCTGAAGTGGGATGCAGAGACCAGTGGTAACCAAGGGCACAGATCTGGGAGCTGCTATAGGAAGGCAGCCGACGTCACCCTGAAAGTCATGAGGTCACTAAGGGTTCCTGGGAGGGCCAAAGGGGGACAAAGGGCTGAGGATGAAACTTGGAGATTTGGCACATTCAGAGGGTTGGAGAAAGGCCAGGTAATTTTGAAGAAGACAGGAGGCATAGTCAGGTGCAGCCCAGAGCAAGGGTTTGTAGCAAACTGGCTGATGAAACAGTTTAACAGCAGACACCAGCATTCCTTTTAACGGAATTGTGCTGAGAAAATCTTGGACAAGCTGCCAGGGTGGAAGAGATGAGCGAGGAGGTGGATAGAGGAAGGCGGCGGAAGAATAGAGAAAGTTAAACTGCCCAGCTCTGGACCGAGGACTTTGAGCTTGGGGGTGGGGCAGAGAAGAGGGGGGGAGGGGTGGGGGTGGTCGAAGAATTCCGTGGACAGGCTGAGGGCTTTTACAAATATGAGGCTGGAAAGTGGCTTGCATGGCTGTCCTGAATGCTCTGCTCTCTCCCCAAACCTCCACTAGAGTCTCCAAAACGCACCCACGCCTGGTGTGTGTGTTGGGGGAAGTCAAGGACCAGGGCCGACTCCTCTTTCAGGTCTGGAAGGGGGATCCAACACTTGGAACGGTGAGGTGATGCGCTCAAGACATTCCACAGTAACAGAGGCTCAGAGCCGGTGGCCTGAAACCATAAACATACCGGAAATTTGTCAAGGTTTTGGGGGAGGGCAAGGGAATGCAAAGGGCGTGGAGCGGAGGGTATAACCAATTTCACCCAAGTCTTAAGACCCATTCCGACTGCAGCTGACCTCCGCGGTACAAGCTTATGACGGAAGGAAGGCATGCCATTGAAGAGTTATTCTTTCCGGATGAACTGAGCACGCTGGTGGATTTTACGAGAGCGAACACGAGCGAGGGGAGCGGTGCGTGGTTTGACGATGAGTAGGCTGGAGGGAGGGCACCGATCCCGAGGCAGCCTTACACACCCTCGGTTCACATCGGCCCGACGGGGCAGGCTGCCCAGCTGCGAGTCATTAGTTTACCCTGTCTGCTGGAGCACATCTCTGGGACTTTTCTGGTCCCTTTGCTCATGAGTAATTGTTTCCTAGAAAACGTTCCCCAACCCTAAACGTTCCTCCTGAGCTGAAAGGATGCGAGGTAACAAGACAAGGCTGTTGCGAAGCAAGGGGTGGGCGGCTCCCTGGGCGGGTGCGTCGGGAGGGGAGGGCAGGGAGCTGGGCTGGGGCGGCAGAGAGGGACGTGGCTAGCGGGTCGCCCCACGTCTCTCCACTTTTCCACACAGACTCTGATGAGACTTTTCCTCCGATTGCTTTAAGTCACAGAGCAGGGGTGTGTGCGTGTACACGTGCATCTCCCAGCACCATACGAAGTTTTGGCTGACATTGGGAGAGACATAGGATAGTCAGGAAAGTTTTGTGAAAGCACCTTGCTTTAATCGTCAAAAAGTCGACGGTTAAAAAGAATATTTTTAAGAGCTGTGCAATTTATTTTTGTGAACTCACAACGTGGGGCTCAAACTCAGGACCCCAAGATCAAGAGTCGCATACTCTACCGACAGAGGCAGCCAGGTGCCCCAAAAGTTGATGATTTCTTAAGATGCAATTCCATAAAATGAAATGATGACTTCCTTGCAGTAAATTCATAACAAACTCTGCCAGGCTCTCCCAGCTTGTCCAAAAAAAGAAGAAACAGAGGAAAGGGGTGAAGGAAATATTAGCTGGCTCAGTTTTCGGGCTTTCTTTAATAATCATTGGATCTGCTAAAGGAGTGTGTAAAATTTATCAGTGTTATTTGGCTTCTGTGGATCCTGTATTTATTATATACAGTTGCTCGTGAATGTTAGAGTGTCAGCGAGAGGTGGTGCTTAATGGTTGAAGAGACTGGTGTGGATAGTGTCACAGATTGTAATCTTCACAGATGCCACATTTTTTGTTCCACGTATTCTTACAATCCTGACACACCTCTTATTGAAAGGTGGGGTGTGTAGTCCCTCTCCCCTACTCCTAAACTGGGCAAGATTTACAACTGTCTCAACCAATAGAATATGGCAGTAGTGATGTCACAAGAGTAAGGTGATACAGCATCCTTTCTGCCTACTAGAATAGTCTGTTCGGAGCCCTAGGGTATCACATAATGCCTCTGATTCCCCTGAAGCTGACAAGCTGTGTGAAGGCTCAGGCTGTGTGGAGAGGACCAGCTGAGGTTATAGCCAACAGCCAGAAGCAAATGCCAGAGGTAGGAGTGAAGATGACTCCAGATGATTCTAGCTCCCAGCCATTGAGTCTTCCCAAATGAGATTCCAGACACTGTGGAGCAGAGATATGCTCTGCTATGTTTGATATGTTTTTGCTATGCCCTCCAAATTCCATACCCATGGAATCTGGGAGTTATCATGAAAGAGTTGTTTTAACCTGCCAAGTTTTGGGATGGCTTGTTACAGGGCAATAGTAATTGGAACAGGTATGAAACCAGGAGCTCTAACTAGTCTCCGAATCCTCCTGAGATACTTTGTTGGAGCATTAGAGTTTCTTGGAACACTATTTGAAAACCTCCTAACTAACCAATCTTTAAGGGCTCCAAATTCTCTGTTTCTAATAAACCTGGAATATAATAGCTTTATCAAGAAAGTGAAGTATCTTGTCTAGAGTAATGGATTGAATGGTGTCCCCCGCAGTGGCCAAGGACAGGCTGTCCCAAGATGGGCCACTTTGGCATGAAGATTATTTTCAGTTGAAGGGAGTTGAGACCCTGCAGGCTCAAGAGAAAAATTTTGCCCCTCCTTTAACTAAATAGAAGAATATAAATTGCGGTCTTTCCCAGAGTAAGGGTTATTAACAGATAAATTTTATCTGAGTGACCTATCTATATGGCAGAGCAAACATCTAATTACTAAACATCTGCTTGTCTTACTGCCTTGTGAATGGCATTCCTTCCCTTCAAAGTCCCAGACCTCTATCCTCTTCTCCTTAGTTCATGATGACATACAGATCTCGTTTTTCCTGACTGTCTTTGGAGTTTCCAGTCTGTGTATTCCCCATACATATGCTATCAACATTTTTTTTCTCCTAAAATTTTTTTTTCTCGTATCAATTTGATTCTTAGGCCAGGGACCTGGAAGAGAACAGGAATTCTTGCTCTTCAACATCCTCAGAATGATAAAGTCCTAAGCATTTGGAAATAGGGTCTTTGCAGATTATCAAGACGAAATTATTAGGATGGGCCCTAATCAGTACGATGGAATCCTTATAAGAAGGGGAAGTTTGAACACAGAGGTAGACACACACAGGGAGGACGCCAATTGAAGACGAAGGCAGACATTCAGGGATCCATCTACAAGTCAAGGATTGCCAAAGATTGCCAACACACCACCAAGAGACAGGAGAGAGGCGTGGAGCAGATTTTCCCTTACAGCCCTTAGCAGCCACCAACCCGGCTAGCATCTTGATCTAGAACTGTAAGGCGATATATTTGTTTGTGGAAGCCACCTGTGTGTGGTAGTTTGTTACGGCAGCCCTAAGGAACGTGTGCGTCCCAGAACCAGTTTGGACAGGGATGATGTCCCTTCACAGCCCCAAGGCTGTCAGTTAATAGCCCTGTCCAAATGTTAGAGTATGATTTTTTAAAAATGTTTATTTATTTTGAGAGAGAGAGCAAGCACGGGAGGCGCAGAGAGAGAGGGAGAGAGAGAATCCAAAGCAGGCTCTGAGCTGTCGGCATTGAGCTCCACAGGAGGCTTGAACTCATAAACCATGAGGTCATTACCTGAGCTGAAACCAAGAGTTGGACAATTAACCGACTGAGCCACCCAGGCGCCCCCTAGAGTATGATTTAACAAAATTACTCCGCAAAGACCATATGAAATCAGAAAGGAATCCCAAGAACCTGTGCAATGAAGATTGAAGAAACGTTACAAAAAAATTTTTTTTATAGCAAAATCACTGCTAGAAGTTTCTTATTTTTTTCTTAGACTATGGAGGAGATATAAAACATAAAATTTACATGCTACCCCTTTTGTGTCGCTTTTCCCAAGATCTATTATTACCTGATAACTGCTACTAAGACACTTTGTTTTTAATGGTGATGTCTAGATGTAGCTTGAGTCGATATAAAATAAATTCCTTGAAAGATTAAAAAATTAAAGAGAGAGCCCATTTTCTACTTGTTCCCAAACTTTCTAACAGGAATCCCTAAATCAAAATAATCAGAATGGCCAATTTGGTTTACATTTGGTGATATTACCTTTGCTTCATGCTGTGTCTTTTATGCAAAATATTTTAACTTTGAAAAAACTGTCATCTATTGTGGGCCCAATCTTATATGTGGTTGTACGTTGCTTTGTTCAAATATGAAATGTAAAGTATAGCCTGCATTCAAAGATTTACACACAAAAATAATTCAGCCTTTCACTTTTTTTACTACTTGGATATTTAGGATAACATTCAAACTTAGATTTATAAATATGGAGGCCTATGGCCATGTAAGTACCCCCACTGAGTCAAAAATTGCCTTCAGTGACTTTCCTCTTACAGACTTCTGCACCCAAACAAAAATGCTTATATCTTACTAGCCTGACCAACAGTGAATGAATTTATTTAATTCCAGTGTTTATCTCACTATTCTGTATAAACGAAAGGACCAGAAGATGGGACATTAGAAGGTACCAGTGGATAGTCTTTTTCGTATGTACAAATTGCACTGAAATCACCAGCTGTGTCTATTCTATTGTATTTCTCTGCTCTTGTGTCCAAACTTTCTCGAGCTCACACACAATCTGATGCCCACATTCACAGGGCCTCTCCCCAACTCAGAATCCTTCCTAGTCTCAATAGTCTTTCTCCAAAGGACTATCAGTTGATCATCAGTAAAATAACGAGTCATAGATGACTATAGAAAAATACGTTAAGTGACAAATTAGCTTCAAAAGTTACCAATCGCGGTTTTCTTATGTATAAGTGGTGTATTCACTTTTCCTAAAAAGGGCTTCCATAAGCCTGGTGTGTACGTGGTTAACAAGGGGAGGCATCCTAACTGAGAACCATTCTGATTCCTTTAAGTAACCACGATCATGACCATAAAAGTATTTACTGAAAGCTGGGCTGGACAGCAATTGTACAATCTGATCTGGCAAATGCACAGAAATTGCACCCCAGATTACATATTAATGTGCTAATTGCCCAAATGAAACTCCAGGGGCACCTTAGGTAGATGCAGTGCAGTGAATTAAGGAAGGAAATAATTAGTCACAATTGCAGAAACAGGCTGGACACGAAGTGGAAGGATCCAGGCAGCCTACTTCCTGCAGAGTACGGAGAGCCTTGGCAACACAACATGCAAAACACCAGAGAAATGCAAAAGATAAATATGATTTCTACAATCGAATAAGGGACAAACCTCAATTTTAAATTACAAAAATGTCTTTATTTAAGTTATTTTCCGTTCCTATGTACTACATAGCCAAATAACACTAAGACATTTTATCATGAATTCGCACTGTGACAAATCAACTTTCAAGCATTTCCTTGACAATCTTAGAGGTTTACCAGCATTTGACACAATCTGAACACATAGAGACAGTGAGAGAAAACAAGTCGTAGGAAGAACAAACAAACAAACAACTGAGTGAGCACATAAGGCATTATGAGTTTCAACCCCAGTAAAGATACTCATTGAAGAGGCAGGATCAGGTGGGAGAGAGACTAGTATTCCGCAGAAAGCCAATTTATACCACGTTAAAAACCATGCAGAGGAACTGTTACTTAACACGGCCAACAAATTAAGCTCTTCAAAGTACCCTTTTTCAAGGTCTTCTGATTTAAAAAAAAAAAAAAAAATTCCTTGGGGGCGGGAGGACACTCTTTCCTTTCCCCAGAATGAACTTCAGGATGTTAACTTTTGTCAGTGTGTGGCTCTGGGAGAAAGGAGTAAGAGTGGACACCTAGTTTGAAAGCCAGTATGAACTTGTATGAGAAGCATGTCACTGAGGGGGCGCCTGGGTGGCGCAGTCGGTTAAGCGTCCGACTTCAGCCAGGTCACGATCTCGCGGTCCGTGAGTTCGAGCCCCGCGTCAGGCTCTGGGCTGATGCCTCGGAGCCTGTTTCCGATTCTGTGTCTCCCTCTCTCTCTGCCCCTCCCCTGTTCATGCTCTGTCTCTCTCTGTCCCAAAAATAAATAAAAAACGTTGAAAAAAAATTAAAAAAAAAAAGAAGCATGTCACTGAGGCCTAAATCTGAAAAATCAATGGCAGGCCTGGCTGAGACTGTCCAAATTTTCCTACAACGTGTCTGAATAGACAAGAGAAGATGAGAATACCTTACGGACTCTTGAGGCATCCCCCTCACTGCTCACTGCTCTGTTTTGTTCCTTTGTTTTACTGACTTAAGGCTGCTATTGGACCCTACTGTGAACTATTGAGATCCTACCAAAAATGTGAACTGCTTGACCAGCGTGGTCACTTTCAGAATTAATAGAACACGAGTAG
Source organism: Prionailurus viverrinus (assembly GCF_022837055.1). Taxonomy (NCBI): domain Eukaryota; kingdom Metazoa; phylum Chordata; class Mammalia; order Carnivora; family Felidae; genus Prionailurus; species Prionailurus viverrinus. The sequence goes on from NC_062568.1 coordinate 138,422,123, forward strand.
AAATTATATTAAAATGTATCTTATGTATTCACTACTAAGTACTGCTGACCATTTTCATAAAGATGGATCATGAATGTTCACTGTTTAAGTAAATACATCATTACTATGGATCAGGTATTTGGCATGAAATTGGAAAGTAAAATAAACTACTTATAAATGGACTTTTTAAAAAAAGAATTAGAAAAATAAACAACAGCAAAACTCTTCTTGGGGGAAATGGTAAGAAGAGATGTAAAGAACTTGTCTTCTCTTTCTTAATATCAGAGATCATAAGATAGCATATTGCAAGAACTTGGGCTCTCCTCATACCAAGTAGCCCAAGAAAGAATCCAGGAGGTTTAAGATGCTCTTTCATGAAGACGGCGTGAGAGGCAAATAAAGTAGAACCTCTGAATGAACAAAATACTCATAGCAGGCATATTTTCCAAGGCTTTCTGAAAACGCAGTGCCTGCTGAACAGGATGCCATGTGAATTGTTCGAATTCTTTACAGTAGCTACATAGGAAATGTAACAGCAGGGAAGAGGTGCGTGAACAATAAGAAAAAGTTTACAATTGTAAGTAACAGGTTTCACTGTATCAAGAACATTTATATTAAAAATGTTGTGTTAAGAACAAAACAAAACAAAAACCTAACACATGACTAATTTCTGAGGTGTGGTCTCCTTAGGTGTGAGTTCCATTGGGATATACTTTTATGCTCTGTTTCAACCAGACCATCACCAGACAAATAACCTGTTCGATACTTAACCATTAAAACTGACCAAAAAGCATACCCATCATGGGCGTCAAGCAGCTATAGGAGTTATGATTACATATGGTGCTTTTATATTTACATAAGCAGTTTCTCATGAATCCTATAGAGGTTGGAGAAATAGAGCTAGTTTGTTCCTTGTTAGCAAGAGCACTTGTAAAATACAGAAAGGGATTAGGTAAATACCCCTTTTACACTGAGTTGATCCATTAAAGGACTTTAGAAAAGTCAGCAGTTCGTTTACCTGAGTTTCCCATTTAAAGGCTAAACGTAATTGAATACTTTTTGCTTATAAATGTGAACAAAAACTTACAATATTAAGAAGGGCCAGAGTCAGAAAATTGAGACTCAAGATGACATTTGAGACTTTTGAATTTTTATAAAATCGAATAGAAACATCTATGAATTTTCCTTCTTAGTTAAAACATAAAGTCATAGAGCAATACCGATTTACTGGATGTTATTTAGAATTTACGTTTGGGGTCAGCCTGTGACATCATTAAGAAAGCAGATCAAAGTCTCTTGGAATTGTGAACAAATTATTACAAGTGAGAAAACTACTTATTAGTGCCTTACTTCAATTATGAACCCATATGAGATTATGAATTAACACCAGATAAACACTTCAGCATAAATATGATTTTTAACCTGAATAGATCCCTTTTGAAGGGTGACATAGAAAATAACTATAAATTTTGTCCAGAAATATAGTGCACCCAGTGTTTTACCAGTAGTTATTTAAGCTTACCTTTCAACGGGGTACTTTTGTCACGCTCGGCCATGGAGAATCTTCCAGGTCTTTTGTTTGCTTAAAACAAAATAGGGCTATGTTTCTAAATACAACACATTGTTCATAATCAGGATCCTAACCATATTCTGGAATTGAATATTTTATCATACAAGAAATATAACCATGTTACTATTTTAAACATATCATTTCAGTTCCAGTGGGAAATAAATCAGTTATACAAAATCACCATTTGAACACTTTAACACAGAGCAGAAACAGTAAAGCACTTTGGACTATGTGATTTCATTATTAAACAAATGAAAAGCATCTCTTTCCCAAATCCTTCACTCCATGACATCTCATAACATTTAAAACACGACTGAGGTACATGTATCCGTTGAGGAGTTTCTGTAGTTATGTTCTGTATACGACTCGAAGCAGCACTGAGCAAAATCACTAGGACCAAGGAGCAAATTCTAAAAGCAGTGTTCTGAAACCCCCAAATCATCTTCCTATTTTCTTGCGCTGTTAAGTCACAAAACTTTCTTAGATCAGACTAGAGTTCCGGAAACAGTCCGTATGGATTTACTACGTAAAACAAAAATCCCATGATTGGTAATACTGTTCCTGGATTGAGGGCACAAATAGTCTTTTCATTTTCCTGTTCTAACAGAGTAAGAATCAGTGATGGATTTTGCCCAAGATGCATACTATGTTGGTTTAAATACAAAGATAAATAAAAGCTCTGCTGACCATCAAGCAAAAATTAGTTGAGTGACATCCGCTTAGCTATTTATTCGCCCCTTTAAAACAAAAGTAAAAGAACCATTTTAGATGAGATGCTTATTTTAAGCCAAAAGAGAGCAGAAAGTTCCTGTGCTTGCATCACTGGCATCTGCGGCAAGGGCAGGATTAAGGGAGCTCCATTTCTGTATATATGGGTATTTTGTGTAACAGGCAGAATCTGAATAGATGACCACCCCACACCGCCCAGGGCAATCAGGGCGCCTGACTACAGTGCGCCAGCCCTTTAACAGAGTGCTTTCGCAGCGATTTTTTTTTCCATCTGATGTACCCACATATCAAGATATCAGAGATTATTAAATTACTTAAAAACCAGGCTTCTGATTCTGATTTTTAAATTTAATTATCTATTTTAATTAAAATAAATCTAGCTTCTCTAAGGTTGTTCACCAGTACTACATAGCAATATTAAGATTAAAAGGCGAGGGGCGGGGAGGGCCTCTGTATTTTGCTTTTAAATGATATTTTTGAAACGTCGTTGAAAACGCTGATCAGTTAGATTACAAATGACCGATTCGAGGAAGCCAACCATGGAAGATTATTGTCTTCACTCACAAAATCCTAGTCTAAGGATAACTTTCACTGTCAGGTATATGAAATAACACAATTTAGGGTTCTTTTGGAGAGGAGGAGAAATTTTAAGAACACTCGTCTGTGACAATGCACTTATGTGAATTTACACTCCAGAGAAAAATTTTCTGTAGGATGAAGGACTTGGCCAATGGAGAAGGCAGCTGGTATTACAATAAACTAGCTGAAATTCCTTGGTACATACACAATGAAAACAAAACAAGGACTCTGTACAGGTGTAAACAAGCTAAAAATGACCTTGGCAAAATGACTATTTAAAAAATACCAAAAGCATGCAACTCAAAATTCCCTCCCTTTCACAAGAATGGAAAAAAAAAGGAAAAAAACAAAAAAACCCCCAAAAAACAAAACAAAACAAAAAACAGATGGAACCACCTGTTCCTGTCAGTAGAAAACAATAATAGATACATTAGGTTCCAGGACAAATAAAACTTTAAAATATTAATGTTGAGAAAATACAATTAAATTTTTATTAAAAAATACATACTCCTTGCTCAATCTCTGTGTACATTTTGTTTTGTGTGAAAGAGAAAAAAAATAAAATAAAATAGGAAAGGCATTAAGACTACCTAATTATTGATACTGTATTTGGTAGAAGCATGTGTCAGTCAAGCTCTAAAGAAAAATAAGTTATTCTGCTTTCATTTGTTCCCGGACGTCAGAAGGCAGAGTTTCAAACAGAGCATCTTCAACAACTAACCCAGCTCGCTTCAGAGCCCGGCAGTCGCCCAGTTCAGGCGGGAGAATTTCAAAGTGATTGCCTTTAACGTCTAAGTAGGAAAGAAATAACAAATTTCCGATTTTCGGGGAAAGTACAGATAGGCTGTTTTTCCCAATCTTCAGAGTTTTAAGTTTCTTGCAGAAGTAAAGTTCATCCGGAAGGCTCTCCACTTTGTTACAGGTGATGGAAAAGTACTGTAAACTTTGTAGAACTCCGATTTCAGGTGGGATAAACCGAATGTCATTGTAGGATAAGTCCAAGTATCGGATTTTGTTGCATAGGAAGAGGTGGGAAGGGAGCACCTCTATTTTGTTATGACTGAAGGCCAGGCGCTCCAGGCTGGTGAGTTTCTTGATATGCTCCGGGATGTAGGTGATGCTGTTGTGCCACAGTTTGAGCACTGTCAACTTTCTCAAGTGCTGGAAGCTAACGATTTCTTCTATAGATTTCAGATTGTTTTCTTTGAGGTCCAATTCCTGGAGGCTGAGCAGACTAAACACGGCATGGGGAATGCGCTCCAGGTCGCAGTGGACCAGCTCTAGCTCCGTCAGATTGGTCATCTTCTTTAAATTGTTGAGCATCACCAGCTTGGTGCCGTCGTTGTGTATGCACATCTTCTGCAGATGGCTGGACACGTCCACCACGGCCTGAGGGATTTTGGAAACGTTGCTTTTGATAGAGAGAATTTTAAGGCTTTTGAGATCCCGCAGAGACTCAAGAGTGACATTTTTGGAAATATCGTGACTTAGAGACCCAACCAGGTAGAGCTCTTCCAGATTCCGGAGCCCATACATCCAGGGCGGCAGCTCTCTCATGTCATCAAACTTGACGCTCAAGACCTTGAGGTTTTCCTTCAGGAAAGAGAGCGCTGCACTGTGGATTTTGACTGAGCACTGGTGCAGCGAGAGCTCTTGGAGATTGTCTAGCTGTGCGATGGTGGCTGGTATCATTACGTTCTTAATGATTTCAAGCTTTAAAGACTGCAACTCTGTGATTTCAAAAACCGTGTCTGGAAGGCCAGAGAGCATGATGAGAGGCAATTCTAGCCGGTTATGGGCATTCGTCTGGAGCTTCTGCCTCAGTTTGTCAGGAGTCCACTCGTTATTTAAGTTCAGCTGCTTTAATTTGTTCTCACTCACTTCAGATAGGAACACCGCAAATCTCTTGGAATACAGAGGGTCATACTGATCTATCATATGAAGCATAAAAGCAAAGTCATTTTTCACATCGGGAATATCATCGATTCCAGTCTCCTGCCGGACATACTCGAAAGAGTATTCCCGGAGAGAACGATAGAACAGCCAGTATAAGGTGTAAAGGCACGTCAGTCCATAGATACTCACAAAACACAGATAGCAAAAGGACAGTTTTGAGAACAGATGGGCCATGGTATGATTACAAGAAAAGTTTTTATATCCAGTCATGTCCTGAATGTCAACGTTACAGTCCACTGTAAATTGAACTTTGGAAACCAGGGCGCTATTATAGGCAATGATGATCAGGAACTTTATAACCTTAAGTACAGTCTGGCGAACATACATAGCATATAGGATATCACCTTCTTCTACATGCAGCCTGAACTTCTTCACCTTCTCAAATAAGGCCTTTGCCTGCTCACCTTCCTTCTTATCCAGTGCTCCCGCCGTGGACTTGTCGACCACAAACTTCTCGGGAATCGACTTTAGTGACTGAGCGTTGACCAGGCTGCCTTCCGGACCAGACTGGATGGTGTTGGACCTGCTCATGTTGTTCTTCCTGTTGTCCTTTTCTTCGGAATCCTCCCCAGACACTTCAGATAAAGCCCGGGTGGTCCACGGAGAGTCAAAACACTTACCCAGGATCGAGATGAAATGTTCTATTTTGGAGCTGGAGCCAGGGAATTTGAACCAGAAGTTGCTGCAGAGCATGAAGACCAGGGTATGGATGAGCACAAGGTAAGGGAAATACTTGGCATACCAGTGGAGGGCTCGCTCGTAACACATCTGGTTTATGAAACTGTACTGCTGAAGGTCCAAATCTGTCTTTAGTCCTTTCATTTCCACAGTGGCGGGGTTAGTAGGAGATGGTTTAGGGGGAGGCAGTGGGGTGGTGCTGGCAACTGCCTGAGAGACATTTGAAATGGAAGAGTGGTTCTGAGAAGGCTGAACCCTTTTTGGAAGGCAGATTATCTTGTCTTGCATGACCTGAAACACAGAAGTAATATTTTCAAATTATATTACTCAAAGAGCTTTGATAATGTCATTAGTGTGGAGAGGGCAGCAATAACATCCAATAAATGTCCATTTCCTTTGCCTGGAGAATACAACGTTCGATTCCGGCACCAGGATTTTATCCTCAGCCCACATGGTGGGAAAGTGAAATGTCTGACTTTGTTCAGCATGTGTAAGTCATGACATAAAACACAGCGGTTCTGCTAGGACTTAGAACAACTCACAACAAAATAAATATCTAAAGAATATTTGTGTGTTTTAAAATTTTGCATTTCTTCCCTCACTGGAGCCTGGGAGAATCAATCACTGGGAAGTACATGTCCTTATCAGACTCAATCTTTTCTTAAGCAAGATTTATGCCCAACATGGGGCTTGAACTCATGACCTCAACATGAGGAATCACATGTTCTCCTGACTGAGCCAGCTAGTCACCCCTTATCAGGCTCAATCCTGAATCGGATGGCTTCTGAGATGACATAAACTTATGTATGAGAATTAAAAGGATTGGAAGGAGGGAATGTGGAAGAATTTGTCTTTATCATTTCCCCTTTACTTTCTACCCATACCCCGAACTGCATGCACAGGAGCGCAAATGGCCTTATTACAATGGGAATTTACTAAGCTTTTATGAAAGCCATTTCATCTCTCTGCAGAAAGATATGGAACAATACAGAAGTGTTCCACAGTAAAATAATTAGGTTTAAACTTGCTGGCTTTTTATAAAAAATATTACCTCAACAACTTTTATTCCTGTACCAATACTTCAATTCATCGAAAAAAATAGTAAGCCCTAAAAATGTCCAGTAGCCCCAGACATTGAAATTTGGGTAAGAGATAGTGCACGCATACTTTCTGAATATGAGGGAATGTAAGGCAGCGTCCTCTTTGAATCAACCAGGAGGAATTGTCCCTACGAAGAAGTCCATGTAGGTGGAACTCTTTGAACAACAAGCAAACGGTGTAGAGGGAGAATAACCACCCAAGGAATCGACAGCAATAACATGTCAATAAATAGCAGGGAAGATCTATTTGTACTGTAAGATGTCAAATGGCTGGAAAACCATAGCATTCAGTGATTCTGCAACAGCAAAATACTTAGTGATTTTGGTCATAAACAGCAAAGCCTTTTCTATGGATTATAGAAGCAGAAACTGAATCCGTTGCCAAGTGGGCTGCTGTGGCATGGGGATGTGACCACGCGTTGATGGCATGGGAGATACAAGCCACCGGAGAGAAGTACGAGGTCTGACAATGGAGTGGAGCATCCAGCACTTCGCAGAGCACCCAGTACAAAGGAGAACACCAGTATGTATTTGCTGAGAAAGTGGGTGAATCCAGAACTGACACTGGTAGTTCCAGTTCAGAGTTCCGTATGTCTGGGTGTGGCCCATCTCTCTCCGAGGGATGAAAATACGGATGGTGATTATAGTGGGTGACAGCAGAAAACTTCTGCTGTGTTTAATATGCAACTGACCCTATTCTAAGAATGTCACAGGTAATCATTCTTTTCATTGTCACCTTAATCTGATGAGGCGGGTACTCTTATTATTCCCGTTTCACAGATGAGGAGAAAGGCACAGAAAGGTTAAGTCACTCAGGCCACCTGCACCCAGAGCCCACATTCTTATTTTATTTTACCGAATTTCTAGAATTAAACAAAAAAGATACCAATTTTACTTTATTGTAAGTAACAAATTACCTTATGCAAATTATGTTTTAGGGGGAAAAAAAGCTTACTTCTTCAATACCCTGTGCAGATAACAGTGAAAGAATGAGGCTAGGGAGAGAGAGGAAGTCTCTCTACAAGAGTTATAAAAGTTCTGTCCTGGGACACCTGGGTGGCTCAATCGGTTAAGCGTCCAACTCTGGCTCAGGTCATGATCTCACGGTTTGTGAGTTGGAGCCCCGTATCAGGCTCTGTGCTGACATCAGGTTCCAGGTGCCTGGAGCCTGCTTCCGATTCTGTGTCTCCCTCTCTCTCTCTGTCCCTCCCCTGCTCACGCTTTGTCTCTCTCTCTCTCGGAAAAATAAATAAACATTAAAAAAAATTTATAAGTTCTGTCCTGGAAGATTAAGCAGGGAGCAATTACATATTATGTCAATCAAAAGAAGCAGGGAAGAGGGAAAATGGGTGATGGGCATTGAGGAGGGCACTGCTGGGATGAACAGTGGGTGTTGTATGGAAGCCAATTTGACAATAAATTATACCAAAAAAAAAAAAAACCCACAAAAGCAGCAGGGAAGAATAATAAATGGGTCTGCATTTTACCAGAATTTGTTGGCTACAGAGGTGTGAGAATAGAGTGGTGGTCTTCGAACATTTTTATCACTTACCCATGTCAGGGAAAAATGTTGAGCGTGCCCACCCGGTATATTTATTTCTATTCAAAATTATAACCATAAAGTTCTGTCAATTCATATGTGAAATATTAGAAAAGCTTAATTCCCTTCCCTTTAAGCCTAAAATAAATACAGGCATACCTTGAAGATATTGCAGGTTCAGTTCCAGACCACCACAACAAAGCAAATACTGCAACACAGTGAGTCAAATGACATTTTTGGTTTCCCAGTGCATATTTACACTATACTATAGTCTATGAAGAGTGTGAAAGTGTTATGTCAAAAAAATACGAACCATCATCTGAGCTTTCAGCAAGTCATAATCACTGATCACAGATCGCCACAGCAAATAATAATAAGAACGGAGAAGTTTGAAACCTTGCACAAACTACAATGTGACACCGAGACCCAAAGCAAGTAAATGTTGGAAAAGTGGCGCCAACAGACTTGCCCAACACAGGATTGCCACAAATCTTCCATTTGTGAAAAACACAGTATTTGCAGAGGACAATCAAGGGAAGTGCAATAAAATGAGGTATGCCTATCTAAAAGTTTTTGTCTTTATCTCACCTTTCAGTGGAGCATCTTTTGCACTTCTGGGGGGTCAAACACTCTACCTTGGAAAACCCTGGGATCGAAAATAGGAGGAAGCCTAGAATGCCAGACTATCCTTAAGGAATACAGAAGAGAGACAAGTAAGCAGTTCAGTTTGGGGTCAGGTTCTGGATGTTTTCCCATTAGTGGTCTCACTGGATGCTGTAATGGTCTGTGTAGTAAGCAGTAGGTGGGGGCCAGAGCTGAGCAGGGACAGGGAGCGCTTCCCCGAGGACCTTCCCCAAGAGGGACACATTTGAGCCAGTATGTTAATAAGGCATTGTCAGTGTTGTGATGAAAACACAGGAGAATCCACTTGTGAAAGCAAGACCAGTTAGAAGGTAAAAAGGCGGACACCTTCTTCAGTGCTAACTCCCTGCCAAGCAACCAGCAGACCCCATTACTGTCCCCCTGCCCAGTGCTTCCCCAGGCTTGTTCCTAATGGTGGAAGATGACAGACCTCTGGAGCTTGTGTAGGGTTTTAGGATATGCAGGGCACGAGAGGGTGCAGAGCTAAGGGGGCAAGGGTGGGCTGAAATCCTGCTGTGTTTCCCTCAGCAGGATGGGAGCTCCATCCTCCTGGGGCTACCTATGGTCACACAGCGGGGATACATTTTTAGATTCTGCACAAAGGTCCCTGACTGGCTAACATCTGCCATGCCAGGGAGGCAGGTCATATTCTCTCCCTTCTACAGAAGAAGAAACCCAACTGAACGGAAGTGACTTGCCCAAGTTCACATAGCTAGGAAATGGTAGCGCAGGAATTTAAACCTGTCTTTTGTTTACAGACTTGTGTTCTTCTAATTCCACACATCTTCCCATCTCACCCAGCTTCTTCTTTGAGGGCTTCACGGAGAACAGCCCAGTTGATCTCCCCAAGTTCCTTTCAGCCTTCTGATGCCCTATTTCTCTTTCAATCTTCACAGAGACAGAATTTTAAAAAGGTGCCTACTTATTAAATTCCAGGAGGGTAAGGATGGTGTTCTATTTTTCAGCAGCTGTTAACTATTCAGAAGTGAGCAGAGAGTAAAAAAAAAAAAAATACTGGTGTTCACTTGCTAAGAACAATAGCTGCTCGAGCTGCTGAGAGAACATTTCATAGAAGACTCCAGCAGAGACGCAACTCAGAGGAGAATTCCCAAAGAATGTGATGGCAGGTTGCCTAATCCAGGAACCTGGATTGAAAAGGATGAAAAGGAACAGGGCAGGTTAAGGAGTCCAACAGTAAGAGCATGAAGACTGGAATAGTAAAACGGCCACAGGTGAGAGGAAGTTACCCCCGCCGTGTTTAATAGACATAGAATTTGTGAACATTCTAGCATTGAGAAGAACCGGAGAAGAATCTATATTTTCAAAGGTACAGTAAAAAAGGGAAAGACAGACAAAAATAAGGCAGCAGCAAAAACAACAAATGGTAAAGGGTGTTTTTGTGGTATCTTTTGTAAAAAAACAGCAGCTTATAAGAACTTGAAATTTTTTGTTTCACTTTTCTTGCTCTTTTGAGAAATTTGCTATTTAAATCTACATACCTCTTTTCTCTTTACCTTTATCCAGTAATTTAAAGGTTAGAGAACCAAACAAGCCTTACTGAGAGGCTAGAACACAAATTTCAAAGGAATATCAGGGTCTCAGGCTGCTGGTGCAGGACTAAGGGAGAGCACCTGGGGGGTGGGTAGGGAGAAAGCCCTCCACGAAACACTAAGGCTCAGACCATCACCACCAGCTTGTACACACACATCACAATGCAGAGGAAGTCCATTTTTATTTAGGAGCAACCCTCAGAATGCCTTTGGAGGAAAAGGGCTTGAGACCAGGAGCTACAATGTGTGTTTGTGAAGGGAAAGAGAGACTGGAGGGGGAAGAAATGGGGTAGGGGAAGAGAAAAAGATTGAAAAAGCAGGATGAGCAAGAGAATCTAACTCAAAATATAGCAAGGTGAGAAAGTTACTATCCTAAAGGTGGATATGAGAATAATTCTTGAATAAAATCATCTATATTAAGGAAAATATCTAAGTTAGCTTGGAAACAAGGAGGAGAGGGACACAGAATGTGATCACTGAGAGCAAAGGTCAGGTGAAGCCATGGCAACAACAATGGCCAACCCTACTTTATCTGGGGATGAACAGGTTTGGAGGTGGGAAGTGGTGAGTCAGCAAAGCAGAGAGGGGCTAGAATCAAACAAAATAGGTCAGGCAACATGGAAGGAGGCTGGAGTATATGCTCATTATTTCTTTTCTTTCTTTTTACATTTTTAAAAAATGTTTATTTATTTTTGAGAGAGACAGACAGAGTGTGAGCAGGGGAGGGGCAGAGAGAGAGGGAGACAGAGAATCTGAAGCAGGCTCCAGGCTCTGAGCTGTCAGTACAGAGCCTGATGCGGGGCTCAAACTCACAGACCACGAGATCATGACCTGAGCCGAAGTCAGGAGCTTAACTGACTGAGCCACCCAGGTGCCCCATATTTCTATTTTGAGATATAAATACCTTTCAATCTTCCCCGAAACTTTGGTATAATCTGCTACAGAACATACACATACACACACACACACACACACGCACACACACAGCTTTTGTGAGTAAATTTTGTAAAAATCACAACAAAAAGGAAGATTTCATGCCTGGATCCAAACTGTACAGATGGGGAGAATTTGCCAGGGATGGTAATAGTCTATCATCTAAACTGTTTCCACGGAAGTAGGAATGAGAACCATAAGAACCAAACCCTTCCAGGAGTCTGTAGAACTTGGAGAGGGTCATGGGGCTATGGACTGCAATTTGATCCATTAGGCTCTGGATCCTAAGGAGCAGCTGATATCTAGGTGATAAAAATGTATACTATGACCCTCAAGGTCTTGCAATTAAAGAACCTGGAGGAATAAAACTATTCATGCAAAAGTCTTCCATCACTGTGATATCTAGGAAATAGTTCTGGAAAAGAAACCTAAAGGTTTCAGAAGTGGGCTCAGTGAAATTTGGATTCATACATTCCCACTGGTAAATTATTTTGAGATAACACAACAGCTGTTTTTGGTAGGGGGAAGGAACTCAGTGTGTTTTCAAGAGAAATAAAGTAAACATTCAGGCCGCCTTAGGAAAGGAAACAAGCCATCTAAACCACGCCTGACGTGCTGCTCATATCTAAGAAAAGAATCAAATATTTAACATTGTAATTGTCAAATTTATACCCACAAAGAGTGGAATTAAGTGGAATATTAAGTGGAATATGTTGAAATACTTTATCACCTATTGAAATGCCCTGCATGGTCAATGGAAATTGGGACCTTTTAATAGTAATTTTCACTATTTTAAATCATTACTGTTCATTCCTCCATCTTTGATTGTATGATATACCTTTGATGATAGCGATTTGATTCCCAGTACTTTGTTAGGATTATAGCATTTACTGTATAATGTAAAAATAAGATCTACTTAACTTACACAATTTCTAGAAAAGCAATGCAGTACAAAGCAGAACCCACCTGCGGTAACAAGTTGAAAAAGTATCATATTGGCATGAATGAGACACCAAAAGAGCTGAGGGTAAAAGCAAAACAGAACAAAACAAAACCACTTAGCTTCAGAGAAGCTGCTTGAAATAACAAAGAGCAACATGAAGAAGGGCCAGCTTATCTATTACATGCCACAGATATAAATGGCATTGATGGCAGTGGGGTAGGGCAGACAGAACATGAAAGTGGAGTGTTGTATGCGTGCCCTCAGGAGAGGTCAGCCATCTTGGAGTATCTACTTATGCCAGATATTATGTGAGGAATAGAAGAACAAGAAGTCCTTCAAGGTCGGGGCGCCTGGGTGGCTCAGTTGGTTAATCATCCGACTTCAGCTCAGGTCATGATCTCACAGTTCACGAGTTTGAGCCCTGCATCGGGCTCTGTGCTGACAGCTTTGGATTCTGTGTCCCCCTCTCTCTCTACCTCTCCCCTGCTCACACTCAGTGGCTCTCTCTTAAAAATAAATAAACATTAAAAAAAAAAAGAACCCCTTCAAGGTCAAGCACAGCAGTAATTGGTGTGGTAAGTGCTCACTCTCATGCTTGTCTTTCACGATGAACTTTAAAATCAACTTGTCTAGATCCAGAAAACAACAACACCTTGGTGGCATTTTTATTGGGACTAAATTACATTTATAAATTAATTTAAGAAGAACTGACATCTTCATGGCATTGATTCTCCTCCTTCATGGTGTGTTTTCATTTGTTTTCACCCAATTTTATGCCTTTCAGGAGTGTTTTATAGCTTTCTTCACATAGATGTTGGATACTTAATGTCAAGTTATGCCTAAATAGTTTTATTATTCACTATCATAAATCTTCTTTCTAATCATTTTTTTAACACTTTTTTTCTGGGAGAGAGAACATGAGAGAGGATGTGAGTAAGTGGGACAGGGGCAAAGGGAGAGGGAGAGAAAGAGAGAGACTCTTAATCAGGCTCCATGCTCAGCATGGAGGCCTATGCTGGGCTCAATCCCATGAACTGTGAGATCATGACCTCAGCCGAAATCAAGAGTTGGATGGACGCTTAACAAACTGAGACACACAGGCGCCCCATGAATACTTATCTTTAACACAGAAGGTAGATTCCTCCTTTCTCCCTTTCTACCCTTGTGCCATTCCTTAGTAAGCCCGGCTAAGTCTGGTGTACACTCTTCCAGATCTATATCTGTGTATTTGCATATATATGACATATAAACACATGGGATCTTACTATATAGACTGTTCATGCACCTCGAGCTTTTCACTTTCATTATAAGTCCTGAAGATCTTAACACATTGGCACATAGGGCTCTACTTCATTTTAAGGACCACCAGAATTCATAGTGTGGATATGCTATAATTTAAAAACATTCCAATGACGACATGCACTTAGGCAATTTTTCTGTTGAAACCAATGCCAGTGTTAAAAAAATTATGTGCCATCTGACTTTACACGGCATTCTGTAAAACAGGACAGAGAAGTTGTGGGCAGTTGCCGGGGGTTCCCTCCAGAGTTTCAGCACAGGGGAATTCCTTAGGGTGTTGGGATTCCTCTGTATCCTGTCTGTGGTGGTGACTACAAGAATTTACACATCTTTTAAAACTCACGTATGTATCTTGTTCTGATAAAGAGTGCATTCTTGAAGATGGCAAGGCTAAATGTGTCTAATATTGACAGTGTCCCACCAGCTTTTTTTTTTGTTTTAATATTATTCTTCAATCTACTTTGCACCCCTGTCTGTGATTTTATTTTTTGGGTATGTCTTTTATGGATTAAAAAAAAATCCAAACAAATCATTTCTCTCTTTTTACAAGTGAATTAAATCCATTAATTACTTTGCTCACTCATATTTGTATATTTACTGGTCTTTGGATTTATTTCTGCCTTCCCCTGCACTGTTAACATTTTCCACATCTCTTATTTGCCATCCTGCCTCAGCTGGGTTAGTAAGGTGTAGACTGTAGTTTTAGAAAGATACTACCTATAATTTCTTAGAATATACGCTTTAAAATTTTTCACTATTGCAATCCCACTCCAAGCACATTTTAACTACCCACTGAACTATCACATTTTGTTATTGTTGGGGTTTTACTTTTCTTCTGAAACACACATTTTAAAAAATGACCTAGAGGTGATTGTGTTTATTTACATATTTATTAAGTCATGTGCTCACCAGTTTTCTTAGATACTGTATCTTCTCTCTGGGTTCATTTTCCTTTTAGTTGAAGTAATATCCCTTAATAATTCTTTTAATAAAGGTCTGTGGATAGAAAACTCATATACTTGTATGTCAGAACATGTCCCTATTGATTTCATTCTTTTTTTTGTTTAATGTTTGTTTATTTTTGAGAGACAGTGTGCATGAGCTAGCGGGGGAGTGACAGACAGAGGGAGTCAGAGGATCCAAAGTAGCTCTACACTGTCAGCAGAGAGCCTCATGTGGGTCTCAAACTCACAAACTGTGAGATCATGATCTGAGCCGAACTTAGATGCTTAGCTGACTGAGCCACCCAGGTGCCTCTATTGCTTTCATTCTTGAATAGTTTCATAAGTTATAAAATTCTCTGTTGGCAGTAATTCCCCTTCAGCACATTAAAATACTATTCCATCTTCTTCTGGCCTGTATTTTCACTGCTGGGAAGTCTGCTGTCACTCCGCATTTGTCCTTTAGTGGGCAATCTCCTTCCCTATGATAACTTTTTTTTTTTCTTTTTTTTTTTTTTTTTTAAATTTTTTTTTTTCAACGTTTATTTATTTTTGGGACAGAGAGAGACAGAGCATGAACGGGGGAGGGGCAGAGAGAGAGGGAGACACAGAATCGGAAACAGGCTCCAGGCTCTGAGCCATCAGCCCAGAGCCCGACGCGGGGCTCGAACTCACGGACCGCGAGATCGTGACCTGGCTGAAGTCGGACGCTTAACCGACTGCGCCACCCAGGCGCCCCTCCCTATGATAACTTTTAAGATTTTACCTTTAATACCAGGTCTTCTACAATTTCACTTTCATTTTGAATGTGTGTGGATTAATCCTGCTCAATATCTATAGCTAAGGACTCAACTTTCTTCAATTTTGGAAAATTTCAGCAAAATCTCTTTAAATATGACTTCCACACTTGCTCCATCATTTCTTCCATTTTTTCCTGTAATTCCTATTAGAGGTATGTTAGAGTCTCTCAATCGATCATCCATGGGAGTGTGTGTGTGCTTTTTAATCTCTGCCTCTCTCTGCTGGGATCTGGGTAAACTCAGAATGCTTATCTAATTCATTACTTCTTTCTGCAGCTGAGTACAGTCTTATTTTTCATATTTTTAAGCTCAGTGACTTTTTTCATCCCCAAACTTCTAAATTAAAAAAATATATATGGGGCGCCTGGGTGGCGCAGTCGGTTAAGCATCCGACTTCAGCCAGGTCACGATCTCGCGGTCCGTGAGTTTGAGCCCCGCGTCGGGCTCTGGGCTGATGGCTCAGAGCCTGGAGCCTGTTTCCAATACTGTGTCTCCCTCTCTCTCTGCCCCTCCCCCATTCATGCTGGGTCTCTCTCTGTCCCAAAAATAAATAAAAACGTTGAAAAAAAAATTAAAAAAAAACCATATATATATTTATTTTGATGGGGCACCTGGGTGGCTCAGTCGATTAAGCATCTGACTTGGTTCAGGTTATGATCTCCCTGTTCATGAGTTTGAGCCCCGTGTCAGGCTCTGTGCTGACAGCTCACAGCCTGGAGTCTACTTCAGATTCTGTGTCTGTCTCTCTTTCTCCACGCCTCCCCTGCTTGTGCCCTCTCTTTCTCAAAAATAAATAAACATTTAAAAAAAATTATTTTGAGAGAGAGAGTGTGAGAGCGAGTGGGGGAGGGGGAGAGAGAGAATCCTAAGCAGGCTATGCTGCCAGTGCAGGGCCCAATGTGGGGCTGCATCCCAAGAACCATGAGGTCATGACCTGAGCCCAGCAGTTGGATGCTTGACCAACTGAGTCACCCAGGCTCAAAATTTCTAAATGTTTTATAGCCATTTGCTCTTATGTCATATGTACCCATTTTTTAATCGTTATGCTTTTATCTCTTTGACCACTGTAAGTATATTTATTTGAACTTCACTGTTTCAAAATTTAGTTTCATCTCAGGTGAATCAGTATTCCAAAGGCTAATTTTGCTGAGAGCCTTTTCTTAGCATAGTTTTCTTCCTGTGCTCTGGGTGGTAGGCTGGTTGGGAGATGAAACTGTTTCCCACCATCTCTTGAGCGCTCTTTTGCGGTTCCCTGCACCCAACCCCCAGCCCCCCAACCCACCATTAGGTCTTATCACGGTATTTTGACATTCCACTGTAATATCAGGATCCCATGGATCCGGTCAGGATACAGCAGGCAGGCTGGCTCAGCTCCCAGCTGGAGGCACAGTTTCCTCAGAAGTGTCAGTCCGCCATCCAGTTACTCGCCATTCTTTTCAGCTTCCTTTTGGGAGTGGGGGCCTTTGGCTTCAAACAGTGACCAGGCTCCAGTCTCTTATCTTGCTCGGTGCATTTTTAGCTCCCCTTGCTGGCAGGAGCTGAGCCCCTGGCTGCTACTGTCTGCTTTTGGCTAACAGCCCGGCAGCTGCTTCAGCCTCACTCAGTATTCTGTTCCTGCTCCACACAAATGTTGGTCTTGTTTTTGAGTCCATGTATGCATTTTCGTTATCTCTTTTTACACTTTATCATGGCTATATACACTCAACAGAGGGAATGTTTTGAAGTATAACACTTGCTTTAGTATCTTTTCCAGAAGGAAAAGAGTGTATGTGCATTCTAGTATAAAAATTTAGTCTTAAGACTAACATTATGAAGAACCACATTGCTCGGGTAGTGCCAAACAAGGCACATCTATGATGCCAAATTCCTCTCCCCACCAAAAAAAAAAAAAAAAAAGGCTGACTTACTTTATACATCTCCCACTGTCACAGCATATGAGAGTACTTATTTTCCTACAACCTCAACAATTAAGTACATTACTCTTTTTCTTTGTACTATAACCCAAAAATTATTTCTCTGGTTTAGACTTTAAGTCATAGTTATGACTATGTTATCACTGAAAGAAGTGAGAACATTTGATGCATGTGATAAAAAGGCAGGTGTCATTCCAATATGCTAACTTATGATCCAGACGTATTCTTTAGATTGTGGTTGATTCTTCCTTCCTTCGTTTGCTTTTCCTCCATCTTTTCTTTTTTCTTTTCTTTCCTTTCCTTTTCTTTCTTCCTTCCTTTCTTTCTTACTTCCTTTCTTTCTCTTTCCTTTCTCTCTCTCTTTTCTTTCTTCTTTCTCTTTTCTTTTTTTTTCTTTCTCCCTTTCTCTTTGTTTTTAAATGTTTATTTAAAGAGGGGGGGAGGGGCAGAGAGAGTGAGACAGAGGATCCAAAGCAGGCTCCGCTATGACAGCACAGAGCCTGATGGGGCTCCAACTCATTAACCATGAGATCATGAACTGAGCTGAAGTCAGAGGCTTAACCGACTGAGCCACCCAGGCACCCCTGTGGTTGACTCTTTAAAGAGATAGTGCTTTGGGGCGCCTGGGTGGCTCAGTCGGTTAAGCGTCCAACTTCAGCCAGGTCATTATCTCGCGGTCTGTGAATTCGAGCCCCGCATCAGGCTCTGGGCTGATGGCTCAGAGCCTGGAGCCTGTTTCCGATTCTGTGTCTCCCTCTCTCTCTGCCCCTCCCCCGTTCATGCTCTGTCTCTCTCTGTCCCAAAAATAAATAAAAACATTGAAAAAAAAATTAAAAAAAAAAAAGAGATAGTGCTTTAACTGGGTTATGCTCTAGTTAGTTAGATGGCAGCCACAGAAAGGCAGATGAGCCAATATAAAAGTGATTAACTTTATCCTCTCTCCGCTCCATAGATTCAAATACAGTTGATTCCAAAGGGTTCTACCCTGCAGCTAATCATCCAAATTTCTCCCAGTCTGACAGATCAAAACAATCTCTGGTAACCCAAGAATGGCCTTGCAAGAAACAGATCCTAAAGACCTATTCCTCAGACTTGTTCAGAGACACTAGGATAGAACACTTTTAGTTTTATCAACTAAAACTTCTTGAATATCTACTCTATGCAAAGCATCACAGGGAAATCAAGGAGACATAACCAAGGTTTGCTGTTCTAAAAGTAGTTATAATCTGATGGGAGTGGCATAAAGAGTCATATAAAAAGTCAAGCAGGGGTGCAAATAAGGCAGGATCTACAGCAAATGAACGGTGTGGTAAGTACAATGAACACTCAGGCTTGGCGTCAGTGGGGAAGGCTTCATGGGGTTGGAGCACCTCCATCTGCCCCTCAAAGCTACTGGACGTGGTGGTTACGGGAGGGTCAAGTCAGAACCTCGTGGTTGTAGAGGCAGGAATAAAGGATTGCACTTGGGAAGGGAAAGAGAAAACATGATAAAGGTCGAGTGCAGCTCTTCCTCTCTGAGGCACCCTACCTCCTTCTTGGAGAAGGGATGGAGAACCAAGGGAAGGAAATGAATTTTCACATTTCTAAGTCATCAGTGAGCGTACACACTTACTCCCCCAGAAACAAGGTGCTAGAAGATAAAGAAAACACCTATTCTCAAGAGATGCAATATTTGCCTCTGTCAGTGACAGGATTCACTCTGAAAATGCAGATTTTGTTTCAGGGCTAACTACTGAAAATATTTTCGGTACACACAAATCTTGGTGAGAAAGAAAAGGAACTGAAAAGGTAGAAAAGATGGTTCTCAAGGGGGGAACATCTAAATGCTTTCTTTCTCAGCAAATGCCTTGTTCACAAGCCCAGAACGTGTGTATGTGGGGCGGTGACCGCGGCAGCACAGACACAGGCACCCCCGAGCGCCACACGCAGCAACGCTCTCACCAGCACAAACCAGGTCCCAGTCTCCAGGGGAGTTGGGGACATGTGGCTGCTGCAAGGGTGTGAGGTTCCCGGCCTGCTGTGCGCAGGGCACCGGCCTTCTCTTCAAGGATGGCGTTTAAGACTTTTATCGTGGACAGGAAATAATACCCTGTGTATGGAGGAAGTATATACCCAGATAGTAAGAGGAAAGAGAGGGGAAAAAAACAAAACAAAACAACACCAGCCTCAAGCAAATTGCCCAGTTTTAAGGTGTTTATTAAAAACACAAAAGGGCCGAGTGAAATGCCTGTTTTTATCGGTTGCTCATTTTCTCAATAACAACAGGAAAAGGAAAAGGGAAAAAAAAGGTCATCCTCTGGCACCTCTGAGGCATAGTTGAATTTATTTTATTTGAGAATAACTCCAAGGGATCAGAGGGATGAGTGACTGAAATTTGGATATCTGAGTTTATGAATTCTCTCGGTGGCAAGGTACAGCAATAGTACACTTGCTAAAGGGTGCATCTGTACACGAGGGAATCCCAGACAGCAAGTACATCTTCTCAAGTTAAGCATTATCAGAAATGTCTAAGCTTGAGGGAATTAAGTGCCACTGGTCTGGTGGAAAAATTAACCACTGAAAAAGTTAAAGCCTCATTTCTTTTTTTTTTTTTTTTTTAAATTTTTTTTTTTCAACGTTTATTTATTTTTGGGACAGAGAGAGACAGAGCATGAACGGGGGAGGGGCAGAGAGAGAGGGAGACACAGAATCGGAAACAGGCTCCAGGCTCTGAGCCATCAGCCCAGAGCCTGACGCGGGGCTCGAACTCACGGACCGCGAGATCGTGACCTGGCTGAAGTCGGACGCTTAACCAACTGCGCCACCCAGGCGCCCCATAAAGCCTCATTTCTTGAGTCATTACTATACAGAACAAGGGTATACAGTCAAACAGAACTGGAAGTCTTTTAAGCCCAGGTTTCCCCCCATCATAGCACCTAAGGAAACCTGGCATAATTGTTTATTATCATTTTCCCTCCTAGACCAAGAAGCTCTTTAAACGTGGGCTCCATCCTTATTAACACTGCCTGGCACAAATTAGGTACGTAATAAATATGAGGCAAATAGACAAACACATGTTCTCACCTAAGGAAAACAAACTACAATCGCAAACACATGCATTTATAAGATCAGATGCCAGTGAGCATCAGGAAATATTTGGCTTCTAGCTACTTTCCTCTGAGATGAAACAATTCATTTCACACATCTTCCAAATTGCCAGGTGATGTCTGCCTAGTGATTCGTAAAGCTGGAGCTAAGTGCTTACTCATTTAAGATACACAAAGAAGGGGCCAAGATTTGCGAGGCACTATCCCTTTATTCCCAAATGAAAAAGAAACCATCATGCCTCCATTAGGATCATGTATACATTCGACACTTCACTTAACAAAGGTGATTCTCTTACCACTGTAAATACAGACATACTGACTTTTTGAGGGAAGGATTATATACTATAAATGTTATATATTTTTAAACCATTGATTAGCCTGAGACTTTCCAGCCATCAAGGATGCTCTCAATTTCTGTATCCTAGTTGTATTTACCTTGTGTTTTCTTTTCCCTCTTTGAGGTCAGCTGCTCTAGGATACAAAAGGAATTGGAAAAGAGAATTCAAAAATGAAGGAATGGGTCCGATTCAAAACTGCTTTCATTTTGCTCCATGGCATTTTCCTATAAGCCAAGTGGACTAGTGCATTATTTGATCCACTGCAATTCAAGATTTAAGTGGAAAGTATTCATTTTAAAGCCAAAACCATGTGAGAAGATTTAGTGAATATAAAAAAACTGGATAAACATTAGGAACTTACAGTTAATGATTCATAATGGAGACTGTTTCAGTTGCTTGAGAAATTTAAAATATTTATAATTATGCTCTTGAAATAATGAAGGGAAAGCTCTTTTTAAAGCAATCTCCAGGGACTGAAATCCTAGTTCTGTACTCAACATGACTTATCCCTGGACACACTGCAGTTCTCTGATAAACTGTGAGCTGAAGGAAGAGGAGAGAAACTGGGGGGGGGGGGGGTCCAAAGAGAAACAAATCCTCTGGATGGTCCACACAATGTACAACCAGTATAAAGATGCAGAATTCTAAACAATGGAAGCATCCACACACAAACAAAAAACTGTTTTACTAAACAAAAACTAATTTACTCTAATAATCAAAGAATAAATTGCTCATCAAGTGAATGATGTCAAGGCTGTGGTCAATCTATGGGAGGGAACTGATGGTATAGTTTACGAGAAAATGCCTGTGCCTTGTTGTGACATCCTGGAAAGCTTGCCGGAAAGGCAAAAGTCAAGGCAAGTGTTATTCATTTAGGTATGTTGGATGGTAAGGAAAAAAGTTGTTTTTAATCATCATGCTTTTTGGAAGCTAACCTATCTGGACTCCAGAAATATCATTAATTTGGATAAGAAAGGTTCCATACATTCCAGGCAAATGGATCTTTTACCATATAGGATGAATTTCAGTGATGGGTCTTTTTCTGAGTTATCTAGGTGGTTGACCTCAGGGTACAACTCAAGATTCTCCTTTGTTCCTCCTTCCTTCTTTCTAGGAGAAATGGGGTTAGTGGAGATAGCTGCATTCAAGGAAAAGTAGTGAATCTTGGTGCTCATAAGGGGTGAAGGCTCTGAGTTCAAGTGGCATGAGCTCTCAAGATGAGTTCTTCTGGACTCTCTTTAGAGCTTCCCTTGGGGGTCACCACTTTGAAGTCTCTCTTCTTTCTTCAAGCTGATGTGATATGATGGCTCTGGAAATGCCTCTGTTGGAAGTGGACCACCTCCTCGGAGGGCCTGGGGAGGATAGCTCAGACAAGTTCTCCCCCTGGCTTTAGGGAGAATCGACAATCAATCTCCTCCCCCCACTGTCCCGATCTCAGTGTCTTCCTTGCCCTTTCCAACTCTGGACAGGCAGGGATTAAAGTGCAGGGAAAGAGGATAAGGCAGCTTCTTGAGCTGCCCTCCCCCTCCTCTTACCCCAGATCACATAGCCTTCAGTGGTTAGGCAAAGGAAGGCCTTGTGACTTATCTGAGGCCTGGCTTAGCTCACCAGGAGATTGATATAGTGAGTTTGGGGACAGAGTGGGGCTTTTATCAAATGTTCTTTTATTACATGTTCTTTTTTTTTCTTTTATCAAATGTTCTTTTGCCTGGTCTTGTCCTCTGTCCATATAGCTCCTGTAGGGTCCTCTGGGAGAGGGAAGAATTGAGCATTTGGTCCTTTCTCTTAGACCTTTCTCAATCTGTTTGCCAGAGACCCAACTAATCACACCTAGGGCTGAAGGAAATGCACCAGATGAAGGCATTTGAAGTCTATAGTTAAAGAGACTAAAAAGAATACATTTCTATTTTACCACCATTTTTTTCACAATAAACTGTGAAATGGAAATGATGCCAATCCTGCTCATTGAATAAAACTGAGGCTCAGAAAAACCATGTGTTTCACCTAAAAACCTATGGGAGAGTTCATGTTTTCTGTTAAAATGGTGATGTAATTGATGGCCTGTTTATTAGACAGAAGATTTGTGGTTAATGGTGCAGAATTTTTTGTTTTGTTATAGTGTTTATTTATTTATTTTGAGAGAGAGAAGGAGAGAGAGAGAGTGAGCAGGAGAGGCAGAAAGGGAGAGAGAGAATCCCAAGCAGGTCCCTTGCTCTCAGTGCAGAGCCCGGTTCAGGGCTCGCTCTCACACACTGAGATAATGAACTGAGCCGAAGTCAAGAGTTGGACGCTCAACCCGCTGAGCCACACAGGTGCCCTGATAGTGCAGAATTTCTAAAAATATAAAACTAAATGACTAACCAGTATGATCATGCACAAAAGTGAACTAGAAGATATGTTTCTACCATATTTCCTAATTTTGCCGTAGGCATTTCTGAGCCCAACATCTTGCACCCACATTTTAATTTTTTTCCCTCTTTTTTTAAAATTAGGTTTTAATTTTAATTCCCGTTAATATACAGTGTTATATTAGTTTCAGGCATACAATATAGTATTTCAACAATTCCATACATCACCCACAGTAACTACATTTTAAAAGTTAACATCGGGGCACCTGGGTGGCTCATTGGTTAAGTGTCCGACTCTTGATTATGGTTTGTGGGATTGAGCCCCAGATCAGGCTCTGCTCTGACAGCATGGGGCCTGCTTGGAATTCTCTCTCTCTGTCTCTCTCTCTCTCTCTACCTCTCTCTCTCTTCCCCCCAAAAAACAAACAAACAAACAAAAACTTTAAAAAGTTAACATCAACATCACAAAACATAAGCTAACATATTTGAACTTAAAGTTACACAGCCTTAGCTTAAGGTATCAGTGCAAAGAATCTCACCAGCTCTTACAGACTAATATATTTTGAGTAGGGAGACACAGCTCAATTTAAAAATAGCTGACCCTAATTTGCCAGTTAGCAAAGTTTACTTCTTAGAGAAAGCTAATGTTTAGACCTTGCTATTATTACCTGATGAAAACTCACTATGCATATTTAAAAGCCTTTACTCCTTTATTCTTTAGGAAGAAGAAGTACTGTTAAATAAAAAATCTAAGAGTCTTTATTTGCTATAATCTTCCAAGGGAACATATAATTAAATTTTACTTTGCCTCACAAGTCTTATTTTCTGTAACACAGCGTAATACTTTCTTCCCCCAGGAATATAATTTAAATCATCCTATATAGAATGTAGACAAACTTGATTTCCCCAGGTAGACTTAACTGTTTTTCCTGCTTTGTAGTCATTGCAATAACTGGTCGTTGAAATATGACCATATAGCATGCACGCATACACACACACGCACATGCACACACACTGCAGCAATTATCTTGCGTTTTAGAAGGATGTATGTGAATGTTTATCTTTGCAACAGTTTAAACACCTTCAGAGTCAAGAGCAAGTTTTGTGTTGTCAAAACTTAGCATGTAACACAGCATAGCAAACAAAACGGTATAATGAAAGTCTGTTATTTTGCTTCTTCAACTATTCCTTAAGGAGACGGAGCCTTAATTATTTTGTATCCCCCATAGTACCTAACACAGTCCCGGGCACCTAGTCAACAGCCAGTACTGATTTACTTGCAGTTTCATGGCAAAAATTTCATTGAACAAAACACTTCTCCCTATCACCACATATACTCAAATAGGAACTAGGTATTAATCTGTCAAGGATGTTATAGAAGAGATTTCTATATTGGATGGGAACTTATATTAACTCACCTCTAAATTCTCCTCTAATTCTGAAATTCTATTTTTATTTTTTAGAGAAACTTAATTAGTGCGGGACTACAAACTTCAAAGAACAGAATAAACCGATATCATGGAAGTATCACCGTTACTCAAGAACCAGTAAATGTTAATTTTTAAAACCCCCTGAAAGACTAACGTATACTAAAGAGTTAATGAATATAAAAAAAAAACCCTCAAAAGTCCATTTGAAAACTGGTTGTTTAGAATGAAGAAACCATTTTCCCACAAAATAACATGGAGGTTTTTAGACTCTTAGGGAAGCTCATAAAATCCAATCCCTGGGTAGAAGGTCAAGTATTAATATTGCTTTGGAACTTAATCACTGCTCATAATATGGTTTATTTTGGGATGCTGGCAGTATACTTCTCTGTACAACATCTGAATAAATGGGCAATTGTCTAGATAAGAAAAACCTGGTTTTCACCATGACAGTCAACTACAATTGTATTAAAAAACCACCACACATGCCAAACATAACAAATTTTCAGTCTGTAAAATATACTCCATTGGTCTCACTGGATTGACTCTATAACTTGCTCTGCTGAGGTGCCTCAATTTCTATAAATTTCTTTGCTCTAACAGCATGCTATTTTTTTGTATACAAATTTTGGCTCTAGTTTTCTAACACATGAAGCCACATAACCACCTATAAGTCAGGGTGTGTTGATCTCTTTCTAGTCCATTATTGCAAAACATCCTCAAAGGACTTTTTCCCCCCAAGTTTGTTGCTCAGACACAGAGCCAGTCTTACTTCTTTGTCACTGGGTTTATGCTAATTATTCTAAGGATGGTGCTCCCCCAGTCTCATCCAGTTCTAGAAGGTTGTGGTTACTCTCTGATATTACTAAAGGAAAATTATTTGCTACTGGCTTCTTTTTCTACTTTTGGGGGAAGATCTGATTTTTATCACCTCCTTATTAATTACCCCACACAAACTTTCCTCTGTCAGTTTTTGGTTCAGTTTTAAATTGCAAGTTCATATAATTGTTTTTATTATTATGACAGTCACTGAATCCTTAGAGCTGCTGAAGCATATTAATGCATCCACTCAACACATTTCTTGAGTGTATGTCAAGTCTAAGACATGCAGGTGGGCAGCACAAAGATGAATTAGACACGCACCCTGCCTTTTAGCAACTTGAAGTCTTTTAGTAACTTGAAGTAGGTGTGATGAGATATGCTCTTGACATTTTCTGCCACACACTGTGGCTGAAGTGTCAACAAAGGGTCATGCTAATTGCTTTAGCAGTTCATAAGGTCCTAGGTTCCAAATGCTGTAGGATTAAATTCTTTGTCTTACGTCTGATGTCGGAGTCGACTTAAATCTGGAAGCGTCAACCTAAGACATGCTATTTGCAGGAGCACAGTGCTCCAAGGCATTAGTGGTAATGCTCACTTTAGGTTAATAGTGATGTCAAGCCTTATAAAGAGGATCCAAGCAAGAAAAACTGCAAGAGACCATACTCCCTGTTCTCTCTCTGTACCTGGAACACTGTCCTCCTCTGTTTCCTGTCTGGCATTTTCTTCCTCTAGATACCTACACACCTCCTTCTTTCAGTTCCTTTAATTCTGCTCAAATGGCACCTTTTCAGAGAGAACTTCCTTGACCACCCTAGAGTAGGACACTTGTCACTCTCCTAACATGGCTTTACTTTTCACAATTCACTTATATCTAATGTTGCACTTTACATTTTTCATTTTTTTTCCCAGGGACTTGTCATGTTTTATCACCACCTAACCTCACTGCTTGGCACTATTTATTATATGTAGAGAACAAAGGAACATTGTTTGCATGACACATGGATTCTTGAGCCATTCACTTTCTGGAAGGGCATCTCTAAGAAGAGAAAACTCACTACTTTGCATGACATTTTCAGAAAGTTCTTGACTTTTTGAGAGTCTGAGTTTCTACTCAGCCCAAATCTTCTTTCCTAAAACTTCTGCTATTGGTTCTATTTGGTGTTCTAGGACACATGGAATGGTTTAAGCCATTTCAACTTTCCACAAGGCAGCCCTTCAGGTGTCTGCTGTCTATTCTCATGTTCCCTTCAATCTTCTCAACTTTAGGCTAAGTGTACTTCCATCAGGCCTCAGACAGGGGCCGTGGGTTCCCTCTCTTGTACTGGTCACAGTCTCTGAAGTTACGGTGTGAAACACCCACAAATGAGTATAGTATCTTTGTGATTCAAAGGTCTCAGCTCCTTCCCACGGCTGTTGGATGCTCACTGTACCTTAGCACATGGCAAAACATGTCTCATCTACTCTTCCTTGCTCACTCACCCCTTCATTCCGCAGGATGGCTTCTGGTGAGCACTCACACCTGCCTGTTACTGCTCTCGGTCATGGGGATATAGGATAAATCTGACAGATGAGGCATGGTCTTATGGAATTTATGTTACTAGGAATTTATGTTACTAGATTTTTGCTTTTGAAACAAAAGGATGATAAATCTTAGAGTTAGTGATTCTTCTATTTGTAAAACTTGGAGTTAAGAAATTTCCAGCTTATGAAATCCAATAGAAATATTTGTACAGAGATTTAGAAGTTTATAACTGAAAGAAAGAAAAAGGATGAGATTTAAATGGAGCACCTGACTCATATTCTATAAAGAACATTTGAATAAATTAGTTTATATAGTTGGGGTGGGCTGAATGTGTGTGTGCGCGCGTGTATGCATGTGTGTGTGTGTGTGTGTGTGTGTGTGTGTGTGTGTGTGTGTTAGGGAGAGGGGAACCTCAAGGGCAGAGGCTTGAATTACCCATATTCTTCAGTGCACAGTATATTATCAGTTCACGCAAAGCCCCTTTCTTCCTCCCTCCTCTCTCCCCTCCTCTTCCCCCTCCATCTCTTTCTTTATTCCCCTGTGCCATTCTAACCCCCCCCCCCCCCCCCAATGAGCACTTGTCATATAAATTTTGGTATAAGTTTATCAAATTTCTCAAAAAATCAAGCTGGAATTTTATTAATATTGCTTTTATTTCATAAAATAATTCATGGGGACTGGACCTCTTTGTAATATCAATTCTGTGCTAAGGGCACATAATATCTTCCCCTTAATTAAAATTGTCTCTTATGTCATTTACTAGACATTTTAAAGTTTTCTGTGAAGTTCCTGTGTATCCTTTGTTAGCTTAATTCCTACATACATGATAGGTTTGGTGCTATTTTGAATGGTATCTTATTTTTTTGTTAAATCTTCTAGTTGGGAGTGTTTTATTACATATTTTAAAAAGTGAGCACAAAACAATAATACTGGGTAAATTTTTTTAACTATACAAAGGCTAAATGTTCCCAAACAACAGAAATTTTAAATATAACAAAAATGTAAGAGTTTATAGAGAAAACATTACCACAGAGGGAGAAGACACAGCAAGCACTCTTTATATTAAACAGAAGACTCCAGATATAAACTAGAAATTTCCTAGCCTTACAATTAAAATGCAGTCCCAGTGCTAGCCAAATCTTTTGATCTCAGGGCCCCTGTGTGGCTGAGATGACCCACATGTCATCAGTGTGGTGTCCTCAGTGAAATGGAAGAAGGGGACTTGAAGAGGAACCAAGTGAGGGCAGGGGAGGGCTAGTCGGTGTTTGGTTGGGAGGATTAGAGGACTGGGGAGGGTCTCCAAGTTCAGGACCCTGATTAGAAATACAAGATCATGCCCTCCATATCAGAGCAAACCTACTCAACAGAGACCTTTAAACATAGGTCTTGGTGAATTACAATCCAGGCTCAACAACAGAGACTAAATCTCCTTTGCTTCTTATAGGAAGAAAAAAAAAACCCACAAAAAATCCTAAAGCCTATCAGTGCTGTGCTATTGAGGGGAAAGGTGTATTATTAAACAATCAATAGGCAACACGATCATAACAATCAATAATAGTGAGATAAAGGGAAATGTTCCTCCTTCACTGACTGGCATTGGACGGCATTAGACGACCTAAGAAAAGCATTTAGATTCATACCCCATGTTAAACCCAAGAGGATGAGGTGAAAGACACTCATATATTATTCTGGTGGCCAGGGATTCACTGCATATTCAGTTGTCAAGGTGAAAGATGACAAGAGTCATGTTCTAGGGAAGATCAAAAGTATCAGTCTGAATAAACCACCATAACAAGGAAGTCCTAACTAAGACATATTTTTGTTACTTAGATGTAACAGGGACTTTGAAATAGTGCTTCTCTTACAGGACCCACCACCATCTTACAGAGATGGGAAAGGGTGCTCTTTAAAATTATTTTTGCCACCAAATGATTTCTGTTTATATTCCCCAAAGACTCAGAGCAGAATGATGACATGAGGGTACACAGAAACTTCATAAAACATGATCTTAGATGAGGGTTTCATTTCGAGCCTACCCATTAGTGCCATCTGCTCTTTCACCAGGACTCTGAATTTCACCAAACACAACAGGCTAAGTAAGAATTTCTGAGTCTCCATTTTTAAATTCAAATTTGACAAAAGAAAAAGATCAACTAGAAATCCAGACAGTATGGGACAGAGAATGGGGGAAGGAGACAGAAGCCAGAACTCAGGGCACATTATCAAAGTGAACTCTTTTGAAATCATTCTGGAGTCTACAATTTTTACCACCTGTACTTTCCTGGGAACTGCCTGTAAGCATTTTCACCTGAAGGCCATTGTCGTGCACTTGACACGGATGGCTGTGACTCAGAGAGGTGGAACTTACCTTCAATATGTACCAAAAAATCAAGGTGGGACTCAATTCCCACCAATAAGCCAGATGTCCCAAACTCTTCTCCAGTGTAACTCTGCTGGCCGGACTGCTCCTGGGGATTGGGTTAAGTCCCCGAGGATTTTTTGGTAGGTGCTTTCAAGTCATTGAAATCATTCTCTTGGCTTTTTTTTCTTTCCTAATTCAGAAAGCAGGAAATGTCTTTCTTGTGTAACAGTCACAAAGCAGTCCCCTTGGGCTTCCAGGGGGCTTGTTTCTTCCAGTTCCTGTTTCTGGTTTCTAACTACTAACTCTATAT
The DNA here is from genome assembly GCF_022837055.1 of Prionailurus viverrinus. Classification (NCBI taxonomy): domain Eukaryota; kingdom Metazoa; phylum Chordata; class Mammalia; order Carnivora; family Felidae; genus Prionailurus; species Prionailurus viverrinus. Next base: position 138,451,490 of record NC_062568.1, read on the forward strand.
TTGGAACAGCCTGCCTGGGGGCTGTTTTGGATTTGGTCATAATAAGATAACCTGGAGTCACTGAGCAGAGATCTAAAGCAATCTTATTTTTCCAGGAAGCAATGTGTTGACCTTTCAGGATTTGTTCCATTTTATTGAGTGTGTTGAGTTTTTGAATAGTGTTGTTTATAGCAAAAAGTTGGGTGTTTACACTACTGGTCCTTAAGGGTGTATGACTATACAGGAATAGGATATGCACAGTCTCCCGGTTCACAATGAGTTTACATTTGCTTCTTATGTGGACGGACGTAATCTAAGGAATGCTCTTTATACATTCTCTTATTCCATGGCAGCCTTGAAAATAGCTACTTGCTTGGAAATGGACAAATATTTGTCAGAAGAGTAAGACCAGAGTGTTGACGACAATCCTTTTACATCAGAGCAAAAAAGAATGAACACTGATAACAACTTATTGATAGATGACAACTTCTTCCTTTCCCCAGTAGTTTCAAAATGCATAGTGTTAAACCTATATGAACACAATATTATAGGAATAAACAGATAATCAACTTGCCACTGGACAAAGCCATTTGAAGAGTCAAAGAGACTCTTACCACCACTGAGCACTCTTGTAACCCTACCTTTGATTTTTTGCTTTGTCATGTTTTTGAACCATAAGAGTAACTTGTTTTGTAAATAAGATCGGAAAAAATTATCACACTTTCATTTTACAAAGGGAAACCCAAGGCATAAAAACACATTTTATGATAAGATTTTATGATTATTTAAATTATTGCCTTGGGAATGGGAAGGGAATTTGAGCTTCACAGAGAACCTTTTGTTTATGAAGTTATCAGTCATCAAGTCAATTTCAGAGGATTATGATATCAGAACTAAAATAAGAGTGCAAATTCTCCCCCTAAAGAATATTACTTTCATGTGTAATATGGATATATGAGATGGTTTTACTTTAAGTAATTTATACCATATTTTATTTCTTGTTTCTTTAATGTTTACTATAGGTTAAAAGTTATTCTTTCTTATAGTAGGTGTACAGTGAATCATCTTTGAGAAAATCTAAGATGTAATTCAGGAAATTCCTTCTTTTTCTAACTTTCTATTTTCCCTTTTGGCCATTTTGCCCTTGTTTTTATACTTAAGATCCTGTGTCACAATCCAAAATTTGGCCATATGATCTGTGCAGTTGTAATGCTTCCATACTATTCCAGAGCAGTGTGCACAGCGTTCATGAAAAGACCCATTCTGGAAAATCAACAGCAGATTGGAAAATCCACTGTATCCCTCTTGGCTTTGGGACAAGTCACCTAACCTTTCAGATAAAAATTCTCATCTGAAAAATGGGACTAATTTACTTTTACAGTTTCATTCTGGGAGCTAAAATACATGCAGATTCTAGAACAGGTTCCCTTATCAGGGTTACTCAATGCAGATGCGATTAGCATTGGAGATAAGACAATTCCTCTGCTATGCAGGAATATCCCACCCACCATGAGACGCCCTCTATAACGCCATTGATACTCATCAATGAGGGCTTTGTGAAATGATCATACTAAATCTTTTGTTTGTGCTGATTTTTCCTTCCACTCCTTTAAATATATATATATACACACATATATATATACATATATATGTATATACATGTATATACACACATATATATATACACACACACATATATATGTGTATATATATATTAATACACATATATATACACACATATATACATATGTATATATGTGTGTATATATACATATATATATTAGTTTTGTATATTTATTCATTGAGACTGAGTTCAATTTTCATTTCCTCAAGTTCCTAACTTCCAGCAGCTGAGATGACACCATATTTAATGCTCTTGAAGTCTATCACCATTGAGGTGCTTACATGCTGAGTGGCATTGCTTATGGATTTCTATGGTCTTTTGACTACTAGCAATCTGAGGTCAGGGGCTGTATTATATTTCTCTTTCAGTGTCTAGCACTCTACACAATGCCTGACATATTGTGGGTACTTGGGGATGTTGTTGAATCAAATGGTCCACCTCCTACGAATTCTGAGACTGGTAACCTTCATATTCTGACACAATCTTCCTTTGAGGCATTTCACATTGTTTACAGCCTTGACTTCTCAGACTATACTTCCCATATCTAGATAACTGGGGTCCGTTTTCTTCTAAAGACTATGAGAATGAAACAGGCCTGTGTGTGAAGGGACCAGGTTAGGTCAGTATCTGATACGCGGTGATGCTGGGTGGGGTGCTAGGTGGGGAGTTCCAAGAGCTACAGCACAGCAGAAAGATGCAACAGAGCTGTGCTCCAGGAACAGAATTCTGACCATGACACAGGAACAGGTGCTCCAGTTGTGCTTGAACTCACTTGTCCCTTCTGAACTTGCTATGGGTGCACTTCTTAAAGGATGTTCACTGTAGATATTTTCATCGGTTCTTGCTCTTGTTTTCATTTTGTTCCAGGTTAACTACTAGTTTTTATGGATAGTCTGTGTGGTTTCTCTTTTCTGCATTTCATCCTGCCATGGGATATGCCAACAAGAGAAACGATTCCAGGCCCTGCCATGGTAATAAAGTAAAACAGGCACAGAGTCCTCCTGCTGATCTATGTCACCTCCCTCTGTGACTTCCCAAACTGGCCATTCTAAATATTTGCCTTTCTCCTCAAGGACCCTACTCCAGGCCTCCTTTCTTGCCACATCCTATGGCCTCCCACACCCTCACAAGCTCTCTCCAGATGTGTTGCTTTCTACCTCACAGAAGCTATTAGGTGCAAACTCTCATCTTTCTGTGCCTCGCCCCTGCCCCTCCAACCAAATGCATCTGTAGCCATCATTCCCATTGTGGTGGAAGATGCCCCCTCCCCCCAAATCAAGGGTTGTCCTGCCACTGGATCCTGGATCCATCACCTCCTCCTCTGTGAAGACGACCATCCTTCACTTACCCTGAGCTCCTTCCTGAGTCTTCTATCCAACTTCTGACTTAACAGGTCTACTTGGATATCTAACATATAACTCAAACTTATGCTCAAAAACAAGCTTTTTCCAGTTGTTCAGGCCTAAAAATTTTAGTCATGATTTTTTTCCCCTCATACATCACATTCAATGTTTCAGCAAATCTTACAGCTTTTCCTTAAAAATATGTCCAGAACCACTGCTTCAATCCTGGTGCAAGCCATCTGATTCATGTCTTGCCTGGATTTTATTGCACTAGCCTTCTTCTTCTTCTTTTTAATGATTTTTAAAATTTAATTAATTAATTAATTAATTAATTATTATTTTTTTAGAGAGAGAGCATGTGAGTGAGGGAGAGGGGCAGAGGGAGAGAGAGAGAATTGTTTTTCAATGTTTATTTATTTTTGAGAGAGAGAGAGGTAGAGAGGGATGGGCAGAGAGAGATGGAGACACAGAATCCAAAGCAGGCTCCAGGCTCTGAGCTGTCAGCATGGAGCCTGATGTGAAGCTCGAACTCATGAACAGTGAGATCACGACCTGAGCTGCAGTCCAAGGCTCAACTGACTGAGCCACCACGTGCCCAAGAGAGAGAATCCTAAGCAGGTTCCACACACAGTGCAGAGCCTGACATAGGGCTCAATCAGATGACCCTTGGCTCATGACCAGAGCCGAAATCAAGAGTTGGAGGTTTAAATGACTGAGCCACCCAGGTGCCCCTGCACTAGCCTTCTGAAATTAGCCTTCTAAACCTCCCTGCTTCTGTCCTTGCCCCCTCTACTGTATTCTTCACAACTAGAGTGGTCTTGTTGAAATACAAGTTAGATAATGACACTCCTCTGCCTGAACCTCAAAACATGTTCCATCTCGCTCAGAGCAAGGCCCAAACCTTTACAGGGACCTACCAAGCCCTGTGTGATCTGCAACTATTGCCTCTCAGGCCTTATTCTTCTACTCTGTGCCTAGCTCACTCTGCTCTAGCCCACTGGCCTGGCTTTCTTCAGCATGCCAGGGACATCCCTGCTTCAGGCTTATAACATCACCAGGGGTCCTTCTAGGTTTATCTCAACATTCGAACTTTAAGATTATCCTAACACTCATGTGGTACCAGAATCACTTAGAAAGATCCAGGATTAAAGTCACAGCTTGCCAGCAATGTGGCATCAGGCTTTCTACCTTTGGAGGAACCTTCTTAACTGTCTGTGTGGAATCCACACCCTGCCCAGGACCTCGTCTCTCCCCAGGCCCCTCCTCTCCGGATCATCTCAGGCACAAGGAAAAGAGATCCACTGGACATGGGGGTCTGCATTTACCCTGGCTTAAAAGGCTTATTATGCTCCAAAGAGACTAATCTCTGGTGTAACTCAATAGATACACTTTCTGTGTGTCAAGGGACATGCCCTGTTATAGGTGTCACCACAATCACAGAAGTCCGGTGGTGTGGCTTCCTACCAAGCATTTATCATTCTTCCAGTCCAGATGCAGTTGACCAAACAGTAGTCATTTATATCACAAGCAACGTTGCCTAGTAACACAGCTAACATTCTACTTTTATCAGGTCTCCAGGGAAACAGAGCTAGAAAGCTGAAGAAGTCAAATGTCAAGTTCTCCTGGAGAAGGGCAAGGAGTCTGTGAACACTCTGTCCATGTGTCTTTTGCTTTTGTTGTTCCCTCTGCCGGGGACGCTCTTCCCTGGACATTCGAGTGGTCTGCTCCCACACTTCCTTCATCAGAAGTCACCTTCCCAGTGAAGGCTTCCTACATAAGAATTGCAACTCCTAATATCACCTGCTGACACCATCCACGGATGCTGTATTTTCTTTTTCATTGTCCTTATTACCTTCTAATATATATAATTTATGAGCTGGTTTTGCTTATTTTGTTTTCCCATAGAATTTAAAGTCTATATGGCTGGGGTATTTGTCTTTTTTCTCCTGCACTGATAATTCTTAGCACCTAGGACAGTGCCTGGAACACAGTAGGTTCTTCAACAACTACTTGTTTTATTTATAAATGAATGTATGTCTGTTCTGTCTTTCAAATTCTGAATTTTCACTGGTATCCTTTTTTGGGGGGTAGAGAGAGGCCAAATGTTTTCGGCCTACAAATACAAAGGGGCATGGTGTTTAACACACAGGCCAAACTGCCTGGGTCTCAGTAAAGGTTTTGCCACTCACCTTGGAGATTTCCCTAATCTCTCAGTGCCTTTGTTGTCTCTCTGTAAGTGGGGATAATAATAGCACCGATATCTCACTGTTGCCATGAGGATGAAATGAGTTAAAATATGTGTCAAGTATTCAGAAGAGTACCTGTCACTTAGGAAGCATTATGTGTTAACCATTATTAAAATCAAATTTTAAAAGGCCTTTGTTTCCACTCTGCACCACTTCTAGATATTTCCCTTTCTTCCAAGTTTTTCTTCCTCTCAGCTGATCGACCTGAAAGTCACACCTACGCCAGTCTTTAATTTCCATTCACTTTTCCAACCACTCAAACTATGATTTCGAATGACCCAGGTGCTACTTGTTTCTCCTTAGTCCGTGAGTGAGTTGTATGCCTGCCATCGTTGACCACATGTGTCTTTCCACTCTCTCCTGGGTTCCACCTCTCCATACGGCTGCCCCTTCTCAGTCTCCCTCAGAGGCACCCCTTTTTCCTTTGCTCACACGTTGGTATTCCTGACGTCATCTCTCTCTCCACATTCTCCCGGGTGACTCCATTCACAGGCATGGCTTCAACTGTCACGCTGATGACACCCAGTGAGTGCCAGCCCTACTGACAGTTTCCCAAAGGTGTCATGTTCTTCCTCACACCCATGACTTCAAGCTTTCTGTCTCCTTCCTGGCATCTTTTTCTACCCCTGGCTCCGTCTCCCTTAATACAGTTGGTTCTCCAAGTTTTAATACAACCATCACCTTTTCTCTTATTCCCAAGCCACGGGCCCCTCCTCTGCACTCTCTTAGTGCTTTATGGATGCCCCTATCATAGTAGAACACTTGATGGCCAGTTTATTTAGTTTTATACAAATATATATACATATATGAAAGTGCAGTGAATATGTTTTGGGCTCCCTTCCATGACTACAAACACCATACACAAGTAGAGCAGGACAACTAGTATTTACATGGCTGAAAATCATACCACCAGCTCTTTTTAAAGGTTTCAACAGCCCAGTGTCTTGCTCTGGCTCCCATTTTGATGTGAGTCTAGGCACCTACCTGCAGAGTACATCCGAACACACCGATCATCAGCATAGCTACCGAAAGGTAGTCGGTAAACACATCCCACCATGGTTTCAGCACACGGAAGGCAGGCTGCTGCTCAGAGAACTGCCGGAATTCTGTCACCGGAATCATGTTTCTGAGAAAGGAAAGGCTGTGAATTAATTTCTCTTCATGTACAACACACCGCATTAACAGCATTTGACGTGCTGCTTCAACCCATGAGAAGCAGTGACCTGAATTAGTCCAGGAGTTGTCAAGGCACCTTGGTGTTTTATGAAACCATTGAATAACGCCACTGGTAGAGGAAATAAGCCCCACACGGAAATGGCAAATACTTGACTATTATCCCATAAGTGGGTTGCCTTTGGCTCCGCATGACCAGAAAGACCATGGCCAGAGCAGACCATTATTTCCTGGACCTTCCCTTCCCCTAAACAAAACATGAAGATGCCAGAGAGAACAGAGCCCAGCCTTTGAAACGCTTCTGTTATTTATCTTAGCATCCTGGGTTGCTGCTTTAAACTATTTTAAATGTAATCTCAGCATTGGTTTGTGTTAATTATTTACTAGTCTCTATTTGTAAAGCATTTACTTGCCCCCTGGGAAGGCAGACTGCTTTGCCACCTGGCCCTGGTCTTGTAAGATGGAAGGACCTCATTGGTTGTGGTTGTGGTTCTGGTAGGGGGAGGGGATGGTTTGCAAAGGACTTCACTTTTTCTTGCTTCCCATTTTTTGTCCCCGTGCTTTGTAAAACATTCCTTTCTTTTCTTTTTCTTTTCTTTTCTTTTTTCTTTTCTTTTCTTTTTTCTTTCCTTTCCTTTCCTTTCCTTTCCTTTCCTTTCCTTTTCTTTTCTTTTACTGTTTATTTCTGAGAGAGAGAAAGCACGAGTGGGGAGGGACAGAGAGAGGGAGAGAGAGAATCCCAAGCAGGCTCTGCGATGTTAGCACAGAGCACCATGTGGGGCTTGATCTCATGAACCCACAAGATCATGACCTGAGCCGAAATCAAGAGTCAGATGTTCAACCAACTGAGCCACTCAGGCATCCTGTGCCTGTGCTTTTGACTTGATTTATTTTTCTCTATTTTCTGTATTCTGCATATTTCACCGTGAACCTCACATTTATCCTGATTTTCTGCTCTGAGAAATGAGTTGTCCTTGGAAACGCCTATCTCTATCTCAACGACAGAAGATAAATGAGTAGGATGCAACTGAGGCTCCAGGAAAAAGGAGAAAGAGACACATCCTTCTTAGACTGTGTTGTCCTTTCTCATGGCTCAGTCCCACTGCCTTTCCTATGGTCCGGGACTTGAAGTTCATCACCCTGCTACGTGAGAAGAAATGTTCTGTTCTTATGACAATAAGGGTAGCCAGTGTGGGACAAAAAGAAAATTTCTCTCCCTTTTGCCACCTTTGGATCCAAGAATCTAGCTCTCTGCACCTGTCCTTATTACTCAGTCCTAATTACAGAGCAAGAGCAAGGCTGTGTTTTGCTGCTTCTTCTCCCAAGCCTTGTTTATTTTGTGGATCTTCCCTTCCCTCATACTGAATTGAGGGCTGTACAATAAACAGCCCACAGCCAAGCCAAGCCTCCTCTTTGAGTTCACAGGCGGTTATCTTTGGAAACGATTTTAATTATCCATTCTGTCTTGTTGCTTTAGCTGACTTCCTAAAGCGGCAATCTGTCTTCCTTCTAGGCTTATTCCTTAACACAGTGTTGAAAATTTCAACTGCCTGCTGCCGCTCTCATCTGTGACCTGCCTACTTGACATCCATGCAGCATTTGATACAATTTTCTCATTTTATCAAAACACGACTTCCCTAACTTCATTCTATTACTACCACTAGGCTGCAAGCTTCTTGAAGGAAGAACCTATATGCTATGCATGTGCGTTCTCAAAACATATGTTGCAGGTAAGCCATACAAGCTAAATTAAGAACTTTGCAGATTCCTAGTGTCCTTGACATTTCAGACTAGTTCATATTTCCTAACACTTCATGACTGCTTTGCTTCCCAGTGAGTCATTACAACCTCACTGCCCCAAGTGTTTCCTACTCACGGTTGGGCCAGTGACAGTCACAGAGGCTCTAACTCATCTTAACTTCCGAGTTCTGCTTCCAAAGCAGGCTCTGCGATGTCAGCACAGAGCCCCATGTGGGGCTTGATCTCACAAACACACAAGATCATGACCTGAGCCAAAATCAAGAGTCAGACGCTCAACCGACTGAGCCACATTGTCTCATTCCATTTTGCATTCCCATCACTGACCACAGCACCTGGCAAACAGGAGCAGGGCCTGAACAACTGCTGTTGAGTAAGTGAATGACTGAATTCAGATGCTTGTTCATGGAGCTCTGCTCACCCAAATGAGATTGGAGGTGACCCCAGCCAGCTGCAGTGACAGTGCTAACGAGGGCAGTATACCTGTGTGCTAGTCCACATTCTTTGACAGATTTGGTGGTTGTTTCCTTCATGGTGAGTTCCTGTACACCTTTGGAGGAACTGGGCTTGTTCTTTGAAGTAAGGACCAATCTCAGGAATAAAATGCACCAATGTAAAGCAGTGGCTTTCAAATGTTTTGATCTCAGGTCACTTTCACCCTCTGAAATGTAGAAGGACCTCAAGGAGCATTTTTTTAAATTTTATTTTTTATTTTTTATTTTTTTAATGTTAATTTATTTTTGAGACAGAGGGAGACAGAACATGAGTTGGGGAGGGGCATAGAGAGAGGGAGACACAGAATCTGAAACAGGCTCCGGGCTCTGAGCTGTCAGCACAGAGCCCGACGCAAGGCTCGAACCCACGAACCGTGCGATCATGACCTGAGCCGAAGTCGGACGCTCAACCGACTGAGCCACCCAGGCGCCCCAGGGAGCATTTTTTTATGTGGATCACACCACTTAATATTTACTGTATTAGAAATTTAAACCAAGAAAGTTTAAATATATACACTAAGTTAAAAATAAACCCATTACATGTTGATTATAACTAGTCTCCAAAACAGTAACAAAAAAAAAAAAAAAAGAGAGAGAGAGAGAGAGAAGCATGGCTTTCCACTTTTGCAAATCTCTTTAACATTTGGCTTAATGGAAGATAGCTAGATTATCGTATCTGCTTCTGCATTCTGTCTGTTGCAATGTTATTTTGATCGAAATTTATGAATCCAATAGATAGGCAGTTGGAAAATAGAGTATCTTAACAGCCTTTTCATATAATTGTGGATATTAACTTTTGATATCAAACTGACCTAGTTAGTTGCAATATGGAATCTGAAAACTATATCAACAAACTTTTCAAACTTCATGATATGTTGGTATTTGGTCATCTGGAAAATATTGGATTGCTGAGTTATGCAGATCTTCCAAATGTTGACAAATTATGTAAAAAAAACCATCACATTCATTAATATCATTACTGCTTTCACAAGAAAAGTTTTAAGGAATGGGAATTTTTCCAAAATTCTAATCACCACCTGAAAGTTTGAAGTTTGTGGTAGCAAATGGTATCAGATGTTTTCCTTAAAGCATTACGCTCACTTCATTCAATTCGAGAAAATATCTTCCACAGGCTAAAGTCTGAGTAATCAGTTGTTTTATTCAAGTAAAAGTGACATAATACGATAAAGGAGCTAACTCAACTTTCAACTCAAATGAGGACTTTTCCTTGAGACAACCGCTGTACTGTGGAATGTACCAGAAATGCTTTATGTATTCTTCTCCTTCATCGTACAGCACATTAATACAGTGTGTAGCCAAGGCTTATGAGTTATTTAAATAATTTTAATGCATCAATGAGGAGACTAAATAAAACTAGCATTTAAGTTGTAAGTGTATGCTAATGAAGAATGTAATCACCACAGCACAGTCTGATACCTCTATCTTGGTTCGTGCTAAGGTGCTTTACCCACCACTGCTTTGGCACCATAAGCGAAAAAGGCAAAAATAAAAAATAAAAAAATAAAAATAAATCTGAGCATGACAAAATAGTTTTGACCTTGTGGACTCCCGGTTTAGGCCACCAGGGTTCCATCAACCACACTTTGAGAAGCACTGAGGTAGAGGCTCACTGTTCTTTCATCGACAGCTCTTGTTGAGAAAGCAAAGCATAGGCACTCAGCAAAGGCCATGTTCTCTGAGTCCTTGGCTACATTGCCTTCACAGGCATTAGTCTTTTTAATGTGGAAAATAAAGACAAACTAAGGAATCTAAGAAACTTAAATAGTATGTACTGCCTCCCCATACTGGCACAACCTAACTAAGATGGGTTTTTAGAGAAGCTGCCGGCCAAGATGACACAGCCTTTTTGTTAGAGCTCTTAACACACTTCACCGCTTTTGGGTAAGTGTATGTATGTGTCCATGTTTATGGCCATGCCATATATGCGTGTACACACATACTCCACGTGAATGTACATACACAGATCTACCCTACACACACAGAGACTTTATTATTTTAACATATCACAGGGCTCATCCTTGTAATTATTTTTGACGCAACAAAAGGGTGGGGATAAAGAAGTTGATTAAACAACTCCAAAAACTAAAGAGAGAGCAGATGGACCTTGTGCTTGCTGATTGAAAACAAAAATTTATTTTGTATTCTTTCAAAAATTTCAGCAGCTCTGAAGACCTGCATTATCAGTGGCTACCCTGGACTTCTCTTTCATTACTATTGTGGCTTCCAATGGATTTGTTACCATTTCAAGAGTTACTGTTTCAAGCTCAGGGAGTCACCACTGAATCAACTGCTTGGGTTTAAATATAGTCTTTTCCCCTAGAGATCAATCAGCATAATTTTATTTCTATTTAACTTTTTTCTATTTTGGAATTTTGTCCAACTTTGATTTCCAACTTATTATGTAAGAGCTTAGTTTACCTAATTAAAAAATGCCTTTGGAAATATGGCATTGCATTTCAATCATGAGATTCTGGAGTCCTAATTAAAATTATATAAATTTTACATTATGTTATAGAGCTGCTTCTGTGTCCTTTTGCAGAAATCCACGTGCATTTCCTTTACTAGAAATATTTATTTCCGAAAGCCATTTTAATGGCTTTATAAAATTTACTTCTCAGAAGATCATATGATATAATCCTCTGGTAAAGAATATTGGTAAAGTTAGTTGCAAACCCAGAGTTTCTTTCTTTCATTTATTTGGCTCTTCCTGAACAATCTGTCCTCCTCCCTCTCAGGAGAGTTTTATTATTTTCTCCAGAATTAATTACACAGAACAAATTCTGCTCTATTAACCCTTGGCTCTAAGAATATGAAACCTACTCTATTTGATTCAAACCTGATTGCTAACACTGCTCTCCAATGCCTATCAGTTGGATACAGCCAACATTTGCTTTGTTCCACAGTTTTTTGGCAGTTGGAAAATGGCATTACCTTTAGACAGACATCGTTCAAGGGAACAAGAGCCAATTCCAAATTACAGTAATGTGGTGAGTGAACCATTACAAAAATGAATTTAAAAGTTCAATAATTCCTGGGGCGCCTGGGTGGCTCAGTCGGTTGAGTGTCTGACTTCAGCTCAGGTCATGATCTCATAGTTCATGAGTTCAAGCCCTGCATCGGGCTCTGTACTGACAGCTTAGAGCCTGGAGCCTGCTTCAGATTCTGTGTTTCCTCTCTCTTTCCCTTCCCCACTCATGCTCTGTCTCTGTCTCTCAAAAATGAATAAATGTTAAAAAAAAAAAGTTAAAAAAAAAAAAGTTCAATAATTCCTGAGCACATGCAATATGGATTCTACAGAGAAGAAATCCACATATATGCTTCATCTATGTTGCTAAACCTATCTAATGGCCAATGCTCAGGCCTCACCTATTTGCTCTACGAACATATAAGCAGCATGGGCAGAATCTGACCATCCTTTACTTGACTTTCAAGACGCCATAGCTGTTAGGTTTTCCTCCTCCTTCCCTGGCTGTTCCTTCTTTAACCCTTTTGCTGTTTCTTCCTCTTCTCCTTCACCTCTGACTTTGGAGTGCTCAGGGCTTAGTCTTTGGACCTCTTCTCTTCCCAAAGTCATTCATCCTCTGGCGATCACATCTAGTCACAGTGCTTTAGTTTTTTTCAATTTTTTAAATGTTTATTTTTGAGAGAGAGAGAGACAGAGCATGAGTGGGGAAGGGGCAGAGAGAGAGCAGGAGACACAGAATCTGAGGCAGGCTCCAGGCTCTGAGCTGTCAGCACAGAGCCCAATGTGGGGATCGAACCCATGAACTGTGAGATCATGACCTGAGCCAAAGTTGGACACTTAACTGATGGAGCCACACAAGGTGCCCCTAGTCACACTGCTTTAAATAGCATCCAAACTAAACACAAATTCAAACCTGAATCCAGGCTCATGGACCCAACTGTCTACTTGACATCTCCATCTGGATATTCACCAGACACATTAAATGCGGTATGTCCCAAACCAACTCCAGGTCCCTTCCCTTATTCCTATTTCCCCCAACCCCACACAGCCCTATTTTTCTTGTAACTTTCCTATCTCTAGGAAATATGGCAACTCCATCTTTCCAGTTGCTTAGGCCAAAAACCTTGGAGTCATCCTTGATTCTTCTTTGTCTCTTATATCCTACATCCAATCTACCAAAACATATTGTGCTCCTTTATGGTCTGTCTCCTACCAGAATATAAGTTTCATGAGGGCAGGTACTTTCTTTTCAGTTCTACTCTATACGTTGACGTATCTCAACTATTTAGAAAATAATGCTTGACATATAGTAGGCACTCAGTATTTGCTGAGTAAATAGTGGATACATGGTAATTTTAATGAGGAAAGGGAAGTACAATTGCCTTTAGCTTTAGAAATAATCACTGTAAAGGCAAAGGGTGTCTCTGGATAATGTTATGGGAGGAAGATCCCATGGTGCAAGGCCAGGACATCAGCTGGTGTCCTGAGGCTACTGTGGAACAGGAGTGCAAGTGAGGAAGAGCACAGAAATACTTTGATTTATTTAGGGATTCTTCTCAGCTGTACCCAAAGGTTCCATAAATCAAAATAAAGTCCTCAAGATATGCTCAAAACATCAATCATAAAAATAAAGCAAACTGCTTTTCTTCTAGCAGTGCAAAGATGGAAATAAAAAATGAGAAAATGCCAAATTTTCCAATTCCTAAAAATGATACCCTTCTCTCTTGGGAGAACGTGACTCTAGATTGTATTTTATTCTGTAGTTGTGGCACACATGACAAAATATCTCTAGAAAAGTCCACCAAACAAGATCATAATTACATGGTTCTATAGAAATATATCTAATTAAAAGGAAGTAAGAAATGAGTTATAAAATTTTAGAACCTGAATGGCACTTCAGAGGTCATCTCGTCCATAACTCTCATTTTAAGAGTGAAAAACCTGAGTTGACAGATTAGGTGACTCATGCCCAAGGAACACGGCCAAGGGTGAGCCATGACTTCTAACCAAACCTTACCCCATACAGCTCCTAGTTAAAACTACATCATGATGACTCAAATGCAAAACAATTAAAATATACTAGGAAACAAACAGTTTAAGTAGAAGTTCTCCTGTATTCAACTTCTCTTTTCATATCCCTATTTGATAGCAGGAAATTTCTAAAAAACCTATTATTAATACATTTAAGTGATTCTTGAACTCTACTGCCCTTACAGCCCCATAAAGCAAGAACTTTGCAGTCAGAAGGAATCGAAAGAGGCAAGTGAAACTTGGAACCCAGTGGATACTTCTGTATTATTAACTCCTTGCATATTTCTACAATGTCATACATTAAATTAATGGCCCAATCACATTATTTCAAAAATATTCAAATTGAGCTTGCCCTTTTGTCTAAGGGTGGTGGTGGTGGTGGGAAGCAAAAATTACTCCTACCTAGCAATTCTCATTCTTAAAGAGAGATATCATATCTTCTCTTCCTCATTATACCTTTCACATATTAAAGAAAAATCCCTTTAATCATTGTACTTCAGGCCATACATCTCAAGGACTTTGCTTCACATGATAGTTTCCACAGTTATCTATACTGTAGCCAGAAGCTTCTGAATCCACTAAAAATTTAGTATATATGATGATCAACAGCGGATTTTTTTCTCTCACAAGCACAGATTACCTTCATTTACTTATGCACTTGCTGTAGAATAATGAAACCGTAAAATATGTCAGGTCCTGTGCTAGGGGAATGCAAGTGAACAAAACAGAGGACAAGGTACCTGCCTTCACCCACATGGACTCTCATGGGAGAATGTGTATTAAAGAAATTCTTATAAAAGCATGAATTGTAAGTGATCTGCTTTGTAAATGTGACTGATTAGTGTTCCCTGTGCCAGTGGTGCATTTAAAGAGGTTATTTCTATTTCACTGAAGCTGGAGTGTATATCTTGTTTATATCTGTGTCTTCTAGAAAACAACACAATGCCTTAGAGTGGACCCTCCATTCCTATTTGGTAAATCAAACCAGGCCCCCATATACAAGCATACACAAAGATACACACACCCATTCAAGCATTTTGTAGTAAAGACCAAATTCTTTCTTCTATTATTATCCTGTTATAAAGTTTGACACTGCAATAAATGACTATTACCATTAACTATTCACATTATAAATAGTGATTATTCAAAGAACATGCACTATGAAGAGAGTGAGAAGAAGAAAAGAGTCAGGAATAATTTATAATTTCAAAGTTAAGGATCATTGCAATTTTAATGCACAATGTTCTGTCACTGGTGCTAAAGAGGATGTGTCGATCGATAATGATTTCTTAGGTTTAGCTTGTATCCAATGGCCAACTTTTGTGACTCCCTTATCAGAACATTGCTCTATTAAGAAACAAGAGACAGAAAACAGATCCAAACATAATAGTCTTGTTTATGATATAATGGTTTGGAATAGTGCCCTTCTAAATCTTAGTGAGATCTCAAAAGAAGGCTTTGCTTTCTTTGGGAATTTCTGTCCAAGAGCTTCAGCTTCATCTATATGACAGTAATAATAATTTAAGGTTTATTCTGTGCATTTCAAGTAAATTTGGATTCAGAAACATTTTCTAAAATGAGACTAACTTGTGATCTAACAGTCTCAAAAAGCGATCATAAAGGATATCAAGGCCTTCCTCATCTCTGTCATTCAGAATTTACTAAAAGTCTCTCCGAGAAACATGGCTCCAGCTCCCTGCATCCCACTGGCATTCTTGGTCACTTCTGTTTCATGTCATTTCTCTCTCCCTTAAACCAGAAACAGTCTTGCAGGAGGCACACTGTACATGTCAGCCTCCACCCCTTCCCTGACAGGATTCTAAACCCTTGAGAAGATTGTGTGTTTCCCCTCCAACTCTTGATATCATTTATATGTGATTGAGAAAAGATTTCAGCTCATCTTATCAGTCCTGACATCCAAAAACTAAGTCTAGGATTCAACTGAGCAAATCCATAATGACTGTTTTGAAGACTATCTTCTTCCTTCAATGGACAAAAAGAAATTTATCTCCAGTCCAGTTTTACCCCCTGAGCCAAGAAAGCGCAATAGTTCTAAGCAGCAGAAGCACCATGAACATTTGGTGCAGGTCAGAGAGTCCAGACAAAATGCATGTAGGATCAGTGGTAGGTCTACCTGGAAGGCAACTTTCTTTCTAACAAAAAGAAATTTATCTCCAGTCCAGTTTTACCCCCTGAGCCAAGAAAGAGCAATAGTTCTAAGCAGCAGAAGCACCATGAACATATGGTGCAGGTCAGAGAGTCCAGACAAAATGCATGTAGGATCAGTGGTAGGTCTACCTGGAAGGCAACTTTCTTTCTAACAAAAGGAAAGCAAGGAGAGGATGGTGGAGAAGACAGGATGGCTCCTGCCCTTCAGAACATTAAAACTGAAGGTTCCTACTTAGTTTTCACTTTTTGGAGTTTAAAGTAGTCTGAAAAGGCAGAGGCCATCTTTCATTTCGTATTGTTAGCTCCAGGACCCAAAATGCTCCATAGTTTTGAGTTAAATTCTTAGCGATCCTATGGGGGAAAGTTGCCTTGTCTATTCCAATAGGCAGTTTGGCTGTTTTACAAATACTTTTCATAAACATAGATTGATACTTTTATTTTTTTTTATTTTATTTTTTCAATATATGAAATTTATTGTCAAATTGGTTTCCATACAACACCCAGTGCTCATCCCAAAAGGTGCCCTCCTCAATACTCATTACCCACCCTCTCCTCCTTCCCACCCCCCATCAACCCTCAGTTCGTTCTCAGTTTTTAAGAGTCTCTTATGCTTTGGCTCTCTCCCACTCTAACCTCTTTTTTTTTTTTTTTCTCCTTCCCCTCCCCCATGGGTTTCTGTTAAGTTTCTCAGGATCCACATAAGAGTGAAAACATATGGTATCTGTCTTTCTCTGTATGGCTTATTTCACTTATCATAACACTCCAGTTCTGTCCATGTTGCTACAAAGGGCCATATTTCATTCTTTCTCATTGCCTTGTAGTATTCCATTGTGTATATAAACCACAATTTCTTTATCCATTCATCAGTTGATGGACATTTAGGCTCTTTCCATAATTTGGCTATTGATGAAAGTGCTGCTATAAACATTGGGGTACAAGTGCCCCTATGCATCAGTACTCCTGTATCCCTTGGGTAAATTCCTAGCAGTGCTATTGCTGGGTCATAGGGTAGGTCTATTTTTAATTTTTTGAGGAACCTCCACACTGGTTTGCAGAGTGGCTGCACCAGTTTGCATTCCCACCAACAGTGCAAGAGGGTTCCCGTTTCTCCACATCCTCTCCAGCATCTATAGTCTCCTGATTTGTTCATATTGGCCACTCTGACTGGTGTGAGGTGATATCTGAGTGTGGTTTTGATTTGTATTTCCCTGATGAGGAGTGACATTGAGCATCTTTTCACATGCCTGTTGGCCATCCGGATGTCTTCTTTAGAGGGATTGATACTTTTAAAAACAGTCAGCAAAAGTGCAACAGGCAGCTGAAAAACTTATTATGAAAACTTTCCCACTAAGCTTGCTTGCTTTTTCTTCTTTTCTTTTCTTTTGTTTTCTTTTCTTCCTTCCTCCTTTCCTTCCTTCCTTCCTCTCTTTCTTTTTTCTCTTTTCTTTCTTTCTTTCTTTCTCTTTCTTCTTTCCTCCCTCCCTCCTTTCTTTCTTCCTTCCTTTCTTTCTTTTTCTTTTCCTTCCTCCCCTCCTTCCTCCCTCCCTCCCTCTCCCCTTCCTCTTTCTCTTTCTTTCTTCTTTCTTTCTTTCTTTCTTTCTTTCTTTCTTTCTTTCTCTCTCTCTCTCTCTCTCTCTCTCTCTCTCTCTCTCTCTCTCTTTCTTGGTAAGATTTAAAAGTTCCAGCTATGTTAAATCTAACAACTAGGAAACAAAGTAACACTGCTCAGGAAACAAAAGATTGGGACTTAAAGTGAGAGACTGAAAGACTAATAGATTTGTAGTATGAATATTTTTATGGCCTTTTTTATTAAGCTCATCTTTGCAAGAATCTACCATTTAAAATCTCTCTTTTTAAAAAATGTTTATTTATTTAGAAAGACAGCATAAGGGAGCAGCAGAAAGGGAGGGAGGGAAAGAGAGAGAATCCCAAGCAGACTCCATGCTGATGTGGGGCTCAAACTCATGAACCATGAGATCATGACCTGAGCTGAAATCAAGAGTTGGACACTTAACTGAATGAGCCACCAATGCACCCCTAAAATTTCTCTTTTAAGAGAAGATTTTACAACAGTAAAAAAAACATTAACTGTTAATCCTCTTAGGGGCTTTTCAAAAAGGTTGTTTTGAAAAAGTTAGCTCTTGGTTTGTCTTTCCTGTTGGATGTGCTCAGTAAAATCCACGATGGAATGAAATCCAGGCCCTCCAGCCCCCAGGAAGAAACAATTCTACATAAAGAAATTAACAACCACCATACTTTTGTCAGAATATTAAAATGGATGTGAATACACCTAAAATTTGAATATTAGGTTTTTGTTCATCCGACCAATAAATATTTAATGCAAGGCTTTTTGCCTATAGGAAAAATATTTGTTGGGTTTGGCTCTAAATTTAACATATTGATTTAATGGCCTATCTTTTCCAAGTTAGACATTACAGGACTTCCCTCTTTCAACTCTTATTTTCTCATAGCAAAGCTAAATAAAATCTAACACGATGATATTCAATACTAGAGGCTCACATTTTAGAAACTGAAGGAGGGAATAAAAGTTTTTTTATATGAAGGCTCTAGGAGAACATGGTCAAAGGCTACTTGCCTCTCGGACCTAGAATGTGCCAAAAATTTAAATGAAAGAAATGCTTGGAAAATATGAATCAACTTGTTAAAGTACATCTGTTTCTGAAGATTAAATAGAGTCTTTAGTTAAAAAATGAAAACAAAAAACTCCCCCCGCCGCCCACCAGAAAGAAATAGTGAAATAAGGTGGTATACATTGCATGATTGCAAAAGTCAAGTGATCTGTATGGCTCTCGAAACGTCACTATGAAGGAGATTCAAGCAATGGCAGGGCCTTGTGGTATTAGTCCTAAAGCTGGAATGTTCTTCCAACCCCCCTTGCTTTGCAGATTCCTATGCATCCTGCAGACCTCAGCTCTAGCACCATGAGCCAACCCTGATCTCCCTGACTGGGTCAAATCCAGCCCACAGGCTCTTGGAGCACCCTGGACTCCTGTCATAGACTCCATTTTCCACTCATTTGCATGGTTCTTGGATTAATGTTGGTCTCTATTGTTTTCCCATCACCTAACAGTCTTCGGCATGTCATAGGTGCTCAGTATAGAGTCATCAAATAAATAATTAAAAAGAAAGTTATAATACCAGTCTAAGTGTGAGACCTAGACTTACTCATTTGAATACTTTGTCGGCAAAAAGAAAATGGTGGTGTGGGGGCAGGGGGTGGGAGGAATAGAACCCATTAGCCAACTTGGAATAAGACCCAAAGCAGTGCCCTCTTTGTAGACAAACTATAGTATTTTGAAAATCGTTTGCTTGCAGTTGCTAATTTTAGAAAGAAAGATGGCTTGGGGCCAAGGAAGTCTTCCTGAGAAAACTATCTCAAAGACATTGAGAGCCCTGCCAAATGCGTTTTCAAAAATGGCAGAAAGACCTAGAAAACAAGACCCTGAAGCCCCACAATCTGTCAACTTGCAGGGTGCCATTTAGTTACCTAAAGTTGCTTGGCAGTTTCATCAGCAGGATGAAAAGGTGGACTAGGGATGCTTGGAAGGAATAAAACTAGTTCAGTGGTTGTTGAATTGGGAGGTTTTATGTAGTGATCACCAACATTAAAAAAATGAGAAGCTGTGTAGAAAGGTCACAGAAATTTACCTAAAACCTTAGATTTAGTTGGAAAGAGCAAGGAAGAAACAAGAAAAAACTTACATTTAAAAGTCAAACATTTCAAAGCTGACAGACCGTCAGAAGTTCTGAAGTAGGGGCGCCCGGGTGGGTCAGTTGGTTGAGTGTCCAACTTTGGCTCAGGTTGTGGTCTCACAGTCCATGAGTTTGAGCCCTGCGTTGGGCTGTGTGCTGACAGCTCAGAGCCTGGAGCCTGCTTCAGATTCTGTGTTTCCCTCTCTCTCTCTGCCCCTACCCTGCTTGCTTGCTGTCTCTCTCTAAAAAAAAAAAAAGTTCTGAAGTAAAGTGGGACTTAGAAATGGGTGGATGGGCTTTTAGGTGGCTCAGGTCCAGGGGAAAATCAAGGTTTATGGAACAACAACTGTGGGGATTTGTTTGTTTTTGTTCCTTCTGTAATGTTTGATCCTATTTTCAGATGACCCCTGTTAAAAACTTAACAGACTAATGTTTTAGGAACCTAATAAATGGCTACATAGACATAAATTTAAATTGTTTGGGTAAAAACAAAATAAATATCCATTTCAACAAAGAAACAGAAATTGGTGGAAAGATAGGTTGGTTCATTTCTATGCCAGTCCTTAGATACAAACAAAGTCTGTGTTGGGATACTTGTGGTCAAAGAGGTAGAATTTGGGGAAGTGAGGTGGAAAAAGCCATACCATTGTGATTCGCCCTTGGTCTTTCCCCTCTAGAAACTGAGAGAAGGATAAATTATCATTGGAGATACCTACTTCAGAAGCACAGTTTCTCAAGGCTGGATGTAGTGTCTTTGAAAGCTTTAAATCCCTAGCACCTATCACAGTGCCTGGCAGCTTTATTCATTCTTTCTGCAAGTCCTAGAGTAGTTTTAAACTGCGAAGTACTGGGATGCCTGGGTGGCTCGGTCAGTTAAGCATCCAACTTCGGCTCGGGTCATGATCTCATGGCTTGAGCCTCACGTCGGGCTCTGTGCTGACAGCTCACAGGCTACAGTCTGCTTTGGATTCTGTGTTTCCTTCTCTCTGCTTCTCCCCCAGCTCATGCTCTCTCTCTCCCTCTCAAAAATAAGTAAACTGCAAGGTATTGAGCTCACTGATGTGGACATACCAGTGAGTAAGCCAGATATAACCCCTGTCCTTATGAATCTTACATTATGGTGGAGAGACAGACAGAAGTAATGACATACAACCACTTCATCGCAGTTGTGATAGTCTGATGAAGTGGACGTTTAGGACACTGATATTTACTGAGGTACCTGAGCCACTGGGGGCTTGGGAAGTGGTGCCTGCACAGAAAGATGAAGTACAGGTAGGGACAGTCATCTAGGTAAAGTTGGAGGCCAGGGCCAGAACATTTCAGGCACAACGTAAGGTCTATAATATGACGGCTCTTTGTTCCCACTTTAAGGTGTATCATTTTGGCTTCCATCACTCACCAGAAATGATTTGTTTCTGTTTATTTTGAATCAGGTTAGAGCTGATATTTTCCGTGTCTGAAGACACAGGGTAAGGGTAGCCTGAGCTGGTCCAGATTCTGAGACCAAGTGGGCAACTGAAATGCCAAAAGGCACCAAGACTCACCAAGTCTTTCTAAAGTGTACATAAAAATTCACCCAAAGCAACCTTTTTGTAGAGGAAGGTAGACCTTCTCAGCTTCACCTTGTACCTTGCTGCTGAACTGCCTTCTAAACACATGAACCAACCCACCACTGGATCTCTTGAATCATCCCCCACACAATGCCTTCACTCTCTTGTTAACTGTCTAACGATGCCCCAAAGTTCTGGCTGGGTAGGCTATGTTCGGTATTGAATTCACCAAATTCTCACCACAAATAGCAAACATTCTTCTAGAATCTCAGTAGGCCAGTCATGACCAGTGAGGGGGCTGCTGAGTAACTTCCTGGAACTGAGCACAGGTGGCAAGCATGAAAGCCTAGGGCTGCTCTTGTCTCCTGCACCTGTCCAAACACGTGCCAGCCTGCAGTGTAGTCACCTCACTCAAAATCCATCTAAGCTAAGCGCGCACTCTACCACTGAGCTACACCCCCTCTCTTCAAAATCCATCTAGAATTCCCCCTCAGGAGCCGACTTCCAAGTTACACACAAGAAATTCAGTCTTTGGTCAGAGGATAGTCTCCTATGGTCTACTTATTTCCTCCTTGTCTTCTTTCCCTCGAATATATCCTCCTCCTTTCCTTTTCTTTCTTCCCCCTCCCCTTGATTTCTCTTCCTTCCCTCCCTCTTTCAACATTTGCTATCCAACTATTATGTGTCAAGAACTAGGGATAAAAGACAAAAAGAAGCTATAGTCAAATGTGTGGGCAACAGATCTGTTAAACAAGGAGATTCAAAATCTGGTATCTTTCCTCTTTGCTCCTCAGCTTTTTGTATGATTTCAAACCCAAAGGGCTTGTGAGCCAGACCAGCACTGGGAATGATGCATGCCAACTAGCCATTTAACTCGGGCGTGTACTTTGCCAAGAGGCTTTCCAGACAACAGATATAAAACCAAACAGGAGATTGCCCTGGGATGAGGTAAAAATGAAAACAGAAATAAACAGGTGCCTTAACTTTCACAATCTGAAGTTAGAATAGATTGGGACAGATTTTTTTTGATGAATCCCTTGCTATACCAACTCTTACAACTTGCTACTCAAAACCTAAGACCCAAATAAATTTGGATAAGAGATACTATTTGTTCAATATTTTCATCCACCATGTCTTTTTAAAATTGAGATATAATTGACATATAACATTGTATTAGCTTTAGGTGTATAACATGATTTCATATATGTGTCTATATTGTGAAATGATTGTCCAAGTAAGTTTAGTTAATATCCACTAACCACATGGAGTTACACTTTTTTTCTTGTGGTGAGGACTTTTAAGATCTATTCTTTTAGCAAGTTTAAAATATACAATACAGTATTGTTAACTATAGTTGCCATGCTGTACATTACATCCCCAGGACTTAATTATTTTATAACTGGAAGTTTGACTCCCTTCACACATTTTGCCCACCCCTGCCTCTGATAACCACCCATCTCTTCTCTGTATCTACAAGTTTTGTTTTGTTTTAGATTCCACATGTAAGTGAGATCACAGAGTATTTGTGTTGCTCTGTCTCACTTAGTTCACTAGCATAATGCCCCAAGGTCCATGCACGTTGTTGCAAATAGCAGGATTTCCTTCTTTTTATGGCAAAATAATATTCCATTGTATGCATATATGCACCACATTTGCTTTATCCACTGATCCAGCCACAGACATTTAGGTTGTTTCAATGTTTTGGCTATTGTAACAATGCTGCAATGTACGTGGGGGTGTAGGTATCTTTTCGAGTTAGTATTTTTGTTTCCTTCAGATAAATACCCAGAAGTGGAATTGCTGGATCATATGATAGTTCTATTTTTAATTTTTTCACGAACCTCACAGTTTTCCACAGTGCCTATATCAATTTACATTCCTACCAATAGTGCACAAAGGTTCCCCTTTCTCTATATTCTCTCCACCACTTGTTATTTCTTGTTTTAATAATAACTGTTATAACAAGTGTTTTGATAATAATTATTATAACAAGTGATGGATAACAAGAGGTGATATCTCATTGTGGTTTTGGTTTGCATTTCTCTGATGATTAGTGATGCTGAGCATCTTTTCATGTACTTGTTGGCCATTTGTACCTTTTCTTTGGAAAAAAGAACTATTCAGACCATCTGCCCATTTTTAATAGAACTGCTTCATTTTCCTATTGAATTATATGAGTTCTTTACATATTTTGGATATTAACCCCTTATCAGATATATGATTTACAAATATTTTCTTCTATTCCATAGGTTGTCTTTTAATTTTGTTGATGGTTTCCTTTCTTATATAGAAGTTTTTAGTATGAGGTAGTCTCCACTTGTTTATGCTTTTGGTGTCAAATTCAAAAAACCCTTGCCAAGACTGATGTCAAGGAGCTTATCTCCCTTCTTCTAGGAGTGTATGGTTTCAGGTCTTACATTCAAGCCTTTAACTCATTGTGAGTTTATTTTTGTGTGTGGTATAAGACGGTGGTCCAGTTTCATTCTTTTGTATGTCACTGTCCAGTTTTCCCAACACTATTTATTGAAGAAACTGTCTTTTCCCATTGTACATTCATCCATTATTGCTTAAACTGGCTTTTTCCCCCCCCTCTGGTGAGAAGGTCCATAGCTCCTTTCTAATCCTCAGTGGGATTTGTAATTCCCCCAAATACTTAACTACTATACCAACAGGACCTCATCTATCTTGGCTACAAAAAAGCAGAAAACATCTGTGTAAAGAAAGTAGCTGCAGGAATTAAACTAGAAAAAAAGTAAGAACATGAATGAGTCAGCATGAGGGTATAACAGCTTTAAAGGCATCAACTTCAAAGAGAAAATGAAATTATTTGGGTTGCCCTAGTAACACCAAGATAAAACGTGGAAGTGAAAATGCAAGATTTAACATTAAGAAAACCTCCTTCAGCACTGAGGTCTCTCACTCATGGAATGAGCTTTACCATGGCAACAGGCAAAAAACATGTAAACAGATTAAAGAAAGAGAATATCCAAGGGAGTAGAACCATAGTAATCAGGACTAAGCTAATCTAATAAACATTCTGTACCTTTCTTTTCTTTACCTCCCAGAATTAACTCTCAAAGGGTCTACAGGGATCAAATGAGACTTTCTTCAGTGACATGTGATCTTAAATGACTTTAGAAGTTCAGCTATATGTATGATCTCCAACCCACTTACTTTTCTGCAAACGACATGGAACTTCCACACATTCTGGAGCTCTGGTTTTATTATAGGAAAAGACAAACATAAAATAGGTTACATTCTGCATGCCCAACCTCTACTTTTTTGGAGGTGATCCGTCCCTGGTGATTAAGGCAAGAACAGATAGTCGTATTAATGTAGTACTAGAGTTTTAAAGTATTCCTTTAGAGTTACAGTGATTAGGGGCACAGCACTCAAGTCCAAGTGCCTGAGTGTGAATCTTGGTTCTGCCACTTGGGATCAGGATAACAACGGTCAGGGTGCTTAATCTTTGTTTTTTCTTTAAAAAAAAAATTTTTTTTTAACCTTTATTCATTTTTGAGAGACAGAGTGTGAGTGAGGGAGGGGGCAGAGAGCGGGAGACACAGAATCCAAAGCAGGCTCCAGGCTCCGAGCTGTCAGCACAGAGCCTGATGCAGGGCTTGAACTCACGGATCAAGAGATCCTGACCTGAGCTGAAGTTGAACGCTTAACTGACTGAGCCACCCACGTGCCCATTTCTTCTTTAAAATAGAGAATAGGATAGTATCTTCCTTCATAGGATGGCGGGGAGGAGTATGGAAGAGGTAATTGTAGCTGCAGTAACTACAGTAACTACTTGTAGATACAGAGTAACTGCAGAGCTATAGCACTGCTACTAATTCAAGCAATAAAGCGAACAACCAAATTGGTAAGTGCGATCGGGAGTTTTACTACTCAAAATAAGAACTCCTTGGTGTTTGGCGCCTTGGTTCTAACTCGAGGTATCACACTAAAAAATAATCCTTTATAAAAACAGAAGAAACAGAACTTTGAATCATTTTTAATGGGAAAGTAAAAGTACAATAACATTGAACACTTAATATTATTGTGTCTATTGAACCACCAGGCATTAAATGTGCTATCTGTGGACCTTCCACATTATACCCATGAGGTAGTATTATCTTTGCTCTACAGATGAGGAAGTGTGCAAAGAGAGATCAAATAATTTCTCAAAAGTTACACAGGCTGTGAATGGCATAGCAAAACTTCCCATTCCGTCAAATTCCAGTGCCCAAGCTCATTCCACTTTATGAGAGAAATTATTTCAGTCTCTAACAACTTCCTTTATGGGAAATTCATCTTGTCATCCACTGGCAACAACACCTATTTGAGGCATTAGGTGTCTGAGGACTGAATTCAGGACAATCATATTTGTGATGTGCACACTCTGGCCTAAAATCTGGCACTGAGAGAGAAATCCACTCTGAAGTCAGATCTCCTTAGACGTTAGAAAGGACTCAGCTTCTCTCCAAAAAGGTGTAACTGGTAAGAGACTTACCCGTCTATCATAAACAGCTAGGAAAGACATAATTTTACCAGAGCCACAGAAAGCTTTTAATGTTCTACTTTTGGTTATACCTACTTTTCATTTGACACTAACCCCTTGGTTTGAAAATGCAGTCCTCAACTTTATACTGTTCCAAACTCTTTCAGGAGGAATCTCCACGTTATTTCCAGGAACTCAGAGCAGCAAAATAGCAAGAACCTTCTGTACTGAAAACTTGAATACTGGGAAATGTATACCAAATGAAAATAGAAGGACAGCGACTACTTACTTCCTTTTCATTGTTCTTTTTCAAATTAATTTGGTCAACACACTTAACTACTCTTAGATATTAACCACCACTTGCCCCTATAAAATTATCAGGATTTCCCTTCCCTGATGTTCCAGCAAAGTATATTTGCTCTACTGCAGTAAGCCCACAAAGAGAATTGGCTTTTCTTTTTTCTTTTCAAAAAATTTTGTTAACGTTTAGTCATTTTTGAGAGACAGAGAGAGACAGAGCATGAGTGGGGGAGGGGCAGAGAGACAGACACACAGGATCTGAAGCAGATTCCAGGCTCTGGGCTGTCAGCTCAGAGCCCGACACAGGGCTCAAATCCACAAACTACGAGATCAACTACGAGCTGAAGTCAGATGCTTAACCGACTGAGCCACTCAGGTGCCCCTCTTTTTTTGTTTTTTAATTTTTTTAAGTTTATTTATTTATTTTGAGAGACAGAGGCACTGAGAGAGAGGGAGGGAGGGAGAGAATCCCAAGCAGGCCCTGCACTGTTAGCATGCAGCCTGATGCAGAGCGGGAACTCATGAACTGAGAGATCATGACCTGAGCCAAAAATCGCGAGTCAGATGCTTAACAGACTAACTCACCCAGGTGCCCTGAGAACTGGTTTTTCTAAAACAAAATGGTTCAAATATTCAGTCTTTTAAAAATTATGACTCTGGATTTCTGGCTTCCCCATTCAGGTCCACAAAGTTTCCAGAGGCAGGGGACAGAAACTACATCAGGTGAACTTTACGTGAACATTGTCGTGGGTACCTAAAGTCCAGCTAATGTTCGATGTTGAGACACATGCATACATAGTGGACCACTCTGAAGTTCCAGCTCTCCTAGGGTCTCATCTGGCTTACGATGCGCTTTCATATCAACCTGCCTTCCAGGGCTCACATTCCCTTAGCTTCAATTTTCTCCATAGCACCAAATACTGTCCTGCGGATACTTCTATTACTGCTCTGCTTTCTACTTTACCCCAATTCCTTTGTCCCAACTTTCCAAGTCTCCTCGTTTTCTAGTTTTCTCCAGTATGAGTAATCCTGATCATCTGATTGGTCGGATATGGGGTTTCAGTGAGAGGGAGAGGACACCAAGGTTTTTGACTTGAGAAAGAATGGAACTGCCATTTGCTAGGGGAGAGGGAAGCCACAGCAAGAGCGGGTCTGGGGAGGGGGCGATGAGCTTGGTTAGAGATGTGTTAAATCTGAGCCCACTATCAGACATCCAATGGGGCTCCATTAACAGCTGGATACATGAGGCTCAAGTTAGGAAGATCTGGGCTGGTGATACAAATGTGGTAGTTATCACATGACAGGAAGTGGGTAAAGCCACAGGGCAGGATGCAGTCACTTAGGAAGTGCATGGAGAGAAGAAAACTACCTAAGGACTTCCGGTAGCAAGGAGCGTTTTCCCACCAGATGTGGGACTGAGTCACTCACTTCCTTAGGCTTCTGTGCAAATGTCCTATTATCAGATGCCTTCTCTGGTCACCCTATTTAAAATACTAATCCTAACTGGCTACTGCCAGTAGCACAGCAGCCCAGCACTCCCTTTTTCATTCTAAGTTACTTTTCTCAACAGCATTATCTTTGTCAGATGCACTACACCGTATTCACCTGTTTCCTTGTGTTATTGTCTGTCTCCCCATTTATAAGCCCAGTTCCATAATAAACAGGAGCTTTGTCTTGTTCATTCCTGTCTCCCAGTGTGCAAAACAGTGCCTGGAACATAAAAAGTACTCAATAAATAAAGACGAGTGTATGCTTATTCTGAAATTCTTCCAGTTGTTAAAAATGGGTAACAGAAATAGTTCCGTGAATACCAGAATTTAGAGTTAAGAGCACTTCGTTTTGGGGAAGAGAACCACCAGATTTCTTTTGCAGCACTCTGCATTTTCTCATGCTATCTGCTCTCTGCTTAGGGGCACAGGGGAAGCATAGAAGGCATCAAAGGCCCACTGAGAGATTGATTAGTAGGCTAAAGAGCCACAGTCTGTGAGTTTGAGCCCCACATCGGGCTTTGTGCTGACAGCTTGGAGCCTGGAGCCTGCTTCAGATTCTGTGTCTCCCTCTGTCTCTGCCCCTCCCCTGCTCATGCTCTCTCTCTGTCTCAAAAATAAATAAAAACATTTTAAAAAATTAAAAAAAATAAAAATATTAGTATTGTGTTCTTTCCTCTACTCCTATTGCCTGCCTAAGCTACCTTCCAGGGACTCAGGTAAAGGCCACAAAGAAGGGAAGAAAAGCACCAGCTGTACAATAGTGATCATTGATAATTTGGGTCAAAATACTCAGTGGCAAATGACAGCAATGCACAAGCACAGGAAAATGTGGGAAGTTATGGTAGATCAGAAGTAGAAAAAATCAGCAATGCTGGTGTCCTTTAAAAAACCAACAGGATACTGAATTTGGTGTGTTCAGGAGCCAGAAAGTTAAACTTTTTAAATATTATAAAAAAATTTTTTTTAACGCCTATTCATTTTTGAGAGACAGAGAGAACAGAACATGAGCAGGGGAGGGGCAGAGAGAGAGGGAGACAGAATTCAAAGCAGGCCCGAGGCTCTGCACTGTCAGTACAGAGCTCAACGCAGGGCTCAAACTCGCTGACTGTGACTGTCAGACACTCAACCAACTGAGCCACCCAGGTGCCCTGAAAGTTAAACTTTAAAAACAAAAAAAAATTATTATTTATTTTTATTTTTGTTTTTTAAACTTTTTTAGAGAAAGAGAGAGCATGCTCATCCACAAGTGAGGGAGGGGCAGAGGGAGCAAGAGAATCTTAAGCAGACTCCATGCTCAGCACAGAGTCGATGTGGGATCATGACCTGAGCCAAAATCAAGAGTCGGACCCTCAACCGAAAGAACCACCCAGACACCCCTAAACTTTTCTGTAACTAGAATTACTCGGGTCTCTTCCTGGGGTTTAAGACTCTTTTAAGGGGAATGTGGAAAAACATTAGACACTTATTTGAGAGCCACAAATTCTACCTTCAAAAGCACATCCAGATTCAACTGTTTCTGACTCAACTCTACTGCCATTATCCTGGTCCGAGCCATCATTATCTCTCAACTAGATTATCCCAACAGTCTCATAACTGGTCTCCCTGCTTCTACCACTGAGCCATACAGATTAGTCTCAATGGAGCAGCCAGATGATCCTATTAGAATGTCTGGTTTCTCCTCTGCTTAAAACCCTCTAAGAATTCCATTTCGCTGAGAGAAAAAAGAAGTCAATATCTTTACAAAAAGCCTGTAAGGTCCCCTGCCATCTGCACCCCTCCCACTTCCAATACCAGTATCAGAGCCCTCTTTCCTTGACTCTCACTTTGCTCCAGCAGCACTGGTCCTTCCTGCAGCTTCTTGAACATCCCAGGTTAACTCCTGCCTTAGGGACTTTGCATTTGTAGTACTCTCTACCTGGAATTCTCCTCTTGGTGATGTCTGCCTGGCTCAGTCCCTGGCCTTCTTTAGGCCCTGCTGAAACTTACCCAGATTCCAACCAGTTTTCATCATCTCTGTCACTACTACTCTGGTCCAAGCCTTCACCAGCTCTTGCTTGGATAACACAGCAAAGCCAATTTAGTATCACAACCCAGGCCCAACCCCAGCACTCCGTGCCTCCTGTCCTGCCTTATTTTTCTTTATAGCATTTAACCCCTCTGAACATACTACATATTTTTGTTAATTATGTGTTTCTCTTCTGTTTCCCCCCACTTGAACATAAGTCCCACGAGGGCAGGAATTTTTGCCTGATTTGGACACTATTTTGTCTGTAACGTCTAGGAGAGTGTCTGGCCCATATTTGTCACTCATGAGATATTTGCTGAATGAAAAAGTAGTGGAAACAGAACCTACACAGAAATATTACATGAACAGAGATAAACAAAGGAATTAATGAGTCTAACAGATGAGTCAAGAACCTGGAAGCATATGGACAGACTGAGGTACCAAATACAATGATGCTTCACCTCTGTGTATAAAAACAGACTTCACACTGCTTACATGAGACGTTTAGGGCAGACCAGAAGAACCTGTTATTAAATGATTGAACAGAAGGCTCTAGAACAAAACCTGTCAGTTGGTCATGCCATGGAGATGTGAAAATAGGCAAGACTCTCTGGAAGCAGAATGCTAGTGGAGAAAGCCCTCTGTTGCTCCACTTAGATAGAGCCTAAGGTCTGAGCCAATGTCACTGAAACAGCAGAAAACGGTATGTGTTTCCAAAAGGAAAACACATGGACTGATATGAAATTGGAAACTGCCAATAGGAAAATCTGTTCACAGAATCCGGGCTGAGCCAGTCTTGTGAAACTTATTATATTAGAACATCTTGAGGAAAACAAAACCCTGGGTAGGTAGAGTAGCGGCTCTCAATGTTGGCTGCACATTGGAATCAGCTAGAAAGCATTAAAAATACTAACACTTGGGTCCAAGTAAGTCAGTATATCTGGAGTGAGATCCAGGCATGAAGTTTCTCAGGTGATTCTAATAGCTGAGTAGCTGAGGCTGAGACCTATCTCTCTAGAAACATCTTTTTTTTTAATTTAATTTTTTAAATGTTTATTTAGTTTTGAGAGAGAGAGAGAGAGCATGAGCGAGCGAGGAGGGGAGGGACAGAGAGAGAGGAAGACACAGACTCCAGGCTCTGAGCTGTCAGCCCAGAGCCTGATGTGGGGTTCGAACTCATGAACCCATGAGATCATGACGTGAACTGAAGTCAAACACTTAACTGACTGAGCCACCAGGTGCCCCTAGAAAACATCTTGATTCCTCTTCTTGGGATAAAACGTAAACCCAAGCATCAGATGAAATCTTAAAGAAAAATCAGAACTTTCTCTGGGCCTATCAAGGCAGAATTCACTTAACTTAAAATGACTTCAGTACTCTATGAATTTATATTTTATAGCTGTAAGGAATAAGTTAATCACGTATTTAGTTACTACATACCTCAGACCCTCTCTCTCCCCGGATCACCACATCAAGACAGACAGGCTTTCCCTGCAGCCCCCTTCCCATGAGAAATACATGCGACTGGATTTGCAAGGGTCTTAGACCATAAGGGCAGTGTCCTATTTTGGAAGCCTGTGGCTGAGTATTTTCATATGCAGTCCAAGATCAACACCTTCCCTACCTGCTCTGCTCACTCCTTCACTCCCCTTCCTGGGTTATTTATACACCCATCTATCTCCCCTCCCAACTATAAATCCTGCGTGGGCGGAGTGTAGCTCATCTTGGCACGCCTCGCCTCTGACCTGGTTGTCTGAGCAGTAATGGTTTTACATGACAAGAAGGTGATGATTTGCCTCTCTAGAACATTCTCTGAATGTAGACGATGCTTTAAACTGTAAATAGAACTGCAATCTATTTTTATTTTATAGGTGTTTTACTTTAGAATAACGGTGAGTACCGATCTTACCTGGCAAGGATCTCTGTATGTATAAAGGAAAACTCCACTTCCAACATAACATGAGCTAAGGTTTACTGTGCACCTAGACAGTGCCTGGCACTTCACATGTGACATATTATTTAATCCCCAAACATTCCGAGGCTCTAGGTACCATTAGCTTGCTCTTACAGATGAAACTGAGTCTTTGGAAGGTTAAATATCCTGCCTGGCGTCACACAGTGGTAAGCAGAGAAGCCTCAATACAACCCAGGGAATCTGTTTTTAGAGCCAGTTTTTCAAAGTCACTAAACCTAACATTCCATGGACAACAGAAACAATAGAATTGAAAGTTGAATTCCTTCTAGATTTAATTTTGGAAATGGTTAGCAAGAAAGGGTGTTTTCCTCTATAGAAAGATTTCTTTAAAAATGGTAGTGATATCACTTAAAATTTCCTATTAACTTACATTATAATGTCAGAGATTTTTTTTAATTTATAATATACTCAAGGTGTAATATATCCTCTGTGTATTATATTAGTGTGTGTTTTCTTTTAATTTCTCTTTGCTTTTCCATTGGCAGTGGCTCCTAACTCCCTGCCTTTAAAACTCTTAGCTCTTCTGTCTCTTGGTCAAACACTTAGCTTTAAAGAATTTAAAGGGTAAAATCTACTTCATCCAACAGCTAAGTCAGAGTATGGATAGTCCATTTTCCTGTTAGAAAAGTGCCCATTTTCAGCATACTGTATATCTTTATTTTTAATAAACACCGTTCATCTTGATAATGAATAATATACAGGTTCAATTTTTATATCCACAGCTTGGTTTTAGAAAGACAATGAGGATTTCTTTAATCCTGTTCATAGGTGACTCTAATATAAAAACAGTGATGGTGCTTAGGTATAATCTTTCTTTTTTTTTTTTTTTTTTTTTTTAAGAGAGAGAGAGATCAGAGGAGGGGCGGGGGCGGGGGGGGGGTAGAATCTTAAGCAGGCTTCATGCCCAGTGCAAAGCTCAATCCAGGGCTCAACCTCACGGCCCTGAGATCATGACCTGAGCCGAAATCAAGAGTCCGACACTTAACTGACTGAGACACCCAGGAACCCCTAGGTAGAATCTTTTTAAAGGTGAGGACATAGCTGTCTATTTTTAAAACACTGTGTTCCTCCACCTTCCTCACTTCCACTAAATAAATTCTTGCTGTGAGATGGTGGATGGCTGTTTTAATACATCATGGAGGTTACAAATTTTCTAACTTTTTAGATTATATTCTAAAAACAAATATATTTTACAATAGGCTTCATTCCAGGTTTCCAAGCAAACACACCCAAATAGATTAATATATCAGACCCTTAGACTGTTTTCCAATGCTATACACTGCTTATGATGTCACACAAATAATTTTGATTCAGTTTGAATATGTCAACAGGAAGAGGTCTGGCAGAAACATAAAAATTCTAAGCAAACTAATTCGGAGACTTGGGCAATTCCATTACCAGAAATGTTAGTTAAACCAAACAGTAGTGTGGCCAAAGAACATCAAGGAACACCACTGTTCTCAAGATTTGTGGTTCCCTCATATAAGGGATCTATTCTGCTTGTATTTGGATGTGGCACAAGGGGGCTTTTGGAAAAGCATAGCATATTTTGATTAAAAAAAACCCTCTCAACGCAGCTGGGTAAACGTAAACATGCTCTCAGGCATATGCTTACATTCCTGAGATTCACCATAAATATGTTTGACCTTCACACTGATAACACGCCTTACTGTCTCACCTACATTTCTGGTTTTGCGTATAAAATATTCTAGGGGTGCCTGGGTGGCTCAGTTGTTTGAGTGTCCGACTCTTGATTTCGACTCAGGTCAGGATCCCAGGGTAGTGAGATCAAGCCTTGAGTC
The DNA here is from genome assembly GCF_022837055.1 of Prionailurus viverrinus. NCBI lineage: Eukaryota > Metazoa > Chordata > Mammalia > Carnivora > Felidae > Prionailurus > Prionailurus viverrinus. The sequence continues at coordinate 138,484,615 of NC_062568.1, forward strand.
AGGCTCCCTGCGGAACATGGAGCCTGCTTGAGATTCTCTCTTTCCCTTTGCCCACACCTCCTGCTTGTGCGCATGCAAGCACTCTCTCTCTAATTAAAAAATAAAAATTAAAAAAAATTCTAATGTGATATGGTCCTTTGCACATGGCTCCAGTTTGGGTGTCAAATTTTCTTCTCTTCTATAGCAGACTAGACCCCCTAAAATTCTCTGCAGAGGCATGCGGTCATATTAAGCATCTTCCTTCTAAACCACAATGGCCACTGCCTACTGAGCCCCCTACCATCCTCAGGTGGACATATGAAGATATGATATGCTCCTACTCAGGACACCAGCATGATTTTAATAGTATTTTAATATAAAATTTAAAGATAGTTTCTATAAATTTCCTTCTCAGTGATTACAGTTGCTGCGCACATCTAGGGTGATATAAAGTCCTTATTCCAAAACAGTATATGCCCACAATAAAACTAATAAAAATATTCCTGTTATTACCTTATATGTATATATTACCTCTTTGAACATCTACATTCCCAGAACTCTAAGTTTAGTAATAAACAACCACATTAATCTAAAAAATAAAAGTCATCTCTACGTTCATTTTGTTCAACGTGATGTACTGGTTACAATGCAAATTTTACAGCTAGAAATTTATAGTGGGTTTGAAATCTAGCTCTGTGCCAACTTCTTTAAATTACGTGCACTTAGAAAAGTGCCTGGCAGTAAATATGACAATTATCAACCTCATTATTTAATTAAGAAAATATTAGCTAGGCTTCTCTCTTGGGAAGATTCTGGATCCTCAAAAATCCTATTTACTCTGTTTCTTTATATCTAATGTTCATAGAATGTGCCGAAAAAGTACTCCCAAATTGTGGTGACCTCTTTAAAACATTTGCTAATTTTTTCCCTTGCCTCGAGATTGGCCAGTTTCTGTGGCACCTGGGTGGCTCAGTCAGTTGGGCGTCCGACTTTGGCTCAGGCCATGATCTCAATTTGTGGGTTCCAGCCCCACATCGGGCTCTGTGTTGATGGCTCAGAGCCTGGGGCCTGCTTTGGATTCTGTATCTCCCTCTTTCTGCTCCTCCCCTGCTCATGCTCTGTCTCTCTCTGTCTCTCAAAAATAAATGTTTAAAAAAAAGGCCAGTTTTTTCAAATCAACCATCTCTAATTCCATTTGTTATCTGTCCTTGTTGTATGATATAGAGAAACAAAACCCCATGAAAATGCCAACCTGCCCCAGTTCTTGAAGTAGATATCTGCAAACACAGAGGTCTCAGGTGTACAAATCTGCTAGATCCTCCATAGACTATGTGGCTTCTGGACCTTACTCAGCACCTAGCATCTCTGGAGTATGACACAGAGTTTTAGGAAACTCTTGAGTTTAAGAAGATCTTAATGATAATGATAAGGTCAACTGAGTAACTGAACTTAAGAACAAAGGCCCATCCCTACCCCACACCTTCAGGTGGTTACACCTGCTAGTGTGAAGAACACAGCACTTTGGAAAGGCTGTTTGTCTGAGTGCTGCCATCTACGAACACAGCTGCCTTTCTGAGGTCTACAGCATGGTCAGCAGCTGTGCTCCTATGTTCCTTGTGCTTTCAGCTATAAGATAGCAGTACCATTGTGGGAGAGATCACTTATTGCCTTCCAGTATCTAGTCTCTCCTTTTTACATAATAGAGAATACCTGTTCCAACCTCCTTGCAGGCAGGGGTGACCATGTGACTCAGTTCTAGCCAGTGAAATATAAAGAGAAAAAATATAGTCAATTCGGAGTTGTGTCCTTAAAAGCAAGGAGTTTACCCTTAACATATCCTCCTCCCCTCTTCTAAGCTGGGATGAAGGTTTAGTATTCAGGATCTTCAACCATGCCAGTGAGGGATACACAATAGCAAGAGCGGAGCATCAAGACATGTGGAAGATGAACTCTTGACATCATAGATCCACATGACTGTGTTCCTACTAGTATGAGAGAGAATGTCCTTTCTTGTTTGTCACTATTAGGGATGGAGGAGGCAGAGATTTTGACAGTACTTGCATTCATAACTTAACTCTTTAGTTGCATGTGACACTGCTCACACTGGAGGAGGTGAACGCATGCCAGCTAGGGAGTGGGAGAAGTCATAGGTTCCACACGGCCTATTTTCCAGGCACACTGGCTTCACTCAAAAGATTAAAATTTTTTTTTACCTTTATTTATTTTTGATAAACAGAGAGAGACAGAGCACAAGTGGGGGAGGGGCAGAGAGAGAGAAGGAGACACAGAATTGGAAGCAGGTTCCAGGCTCCAAGGTGTCAGCACAGAGCCCGACGTGGGGCTCGAACTCACAAACCGTGAGATCGTGACCTGAACTGAAGCCGGACACTTAACCGACTGAGCCACCCAGGTGTCCCTCTACTCAAAGATTTTGGATGAAAAGAAAGTGTCACATTGAAACCAACAAGGGTGTGGTTTAATGTGCATTTTAGAGTTAAAATACAAGATAATAAATGAAATTTGGTGCTTCAAACAATGCTTCTGGCTCTACTCCAGATTTATGAAATGAGCTGAAATTCTGAAAGTCTGATTTCTGAAAAATCTCTTCTATCCCGAGGGAGGCTCTGATAGACAGTATGAACAGCATTACTTGTAGAAAGAACATTAGACTGGACGTTCAAGGTTCTAGACCAAACTCTACTACTGACTATACTGTATTAGACCAGTCCTAGTGCCCTGGTGCTTGTTACAATAATAAAACAGAACCACATGCCTATATGTTCAGCCAATATGCACTATTAAACACACACACACACACACACACACACACACACACACACACACACAGACTAATGGGTTGCATGAGGGATAAAGATAATGTAGACATGATCTTGAAAGGCAGTGAGATGTGAGGTATTGTAATTCTGGCACAATGACGTCTAACTGGAAGCCTTCCAGAAAAGGGCTGCTTACCATCTTAACACCTATTATGAAGCTCTTTGGTAGAAAAATTCTACAACTCCCACAGTACTCCTAAACAGCTTTCTATGCTTCATTATTAAATATGAACACACCATTACAGATTACCAGCCATCTCTGGGGAATGCCTCCAACCTGAAAGACGGATCTAAACAAACACATAATCAAGAGTGAATGAACACACAGAAAAACCAAAAGCAGGAGAAACACACAAAGCAGATTGTAACAGATCACACTTAAAAGACTCCAACCTATATTTAATATCCTCAGAGCACTAGCAGAAGATACTGTGTCCATAAAATAAACACATCAGAAGAAACTTGGAAATTAAAAATAAGATAATAAAAAAGTCAATCTAAGGGTTAGGTTGCAACCTGGAGGAAATTCACTGTAAAGTCAAAAAGGCAAAGGGAAGAAAAAACAGAAATATAGATTCCAGATCTGATAGCTGAAAACAGAAATTGTACTTGTAAAGAGTCTGATAGCTGAAAATGGAAATCTTATTTGTAAAAAGTAAAAAGATAAAATGAGCAGGGAATTATTGCAAGAAAATTTCCTCAAACTGCAGGATATGAGACTCAATATTTAAAAAGGCTGACTAAAGTGTCCAGCACAACGAATGCATATAAATACCTGTACCATCATGAGATTTCAGAACTTTAGGCATAAAGAGAAGATCCTAAAAGCTTCTGTGAGAGAGGAGGTTAGAGGGTACATACAAAGAAACAAAATTCAAATCAGCATAAGACTTTTCAGTAACAACACTGAACACCAGAAGATAATGGTTAAAAAAAAAAAAAAACTTTAGAACTCTTAGTGAAATAGTTTTTTGTTGTTGTTTTGAATGCAGGGCTCGAACTCACGACCCTGAGATCAAGACCTGAGCTGAGATCAAGAGTCCGATGCTTAACTGACTGAGCTACCTGGTGCCCTCAAAAGTAATTGTTAATTTAGAGTTCAGTATCCAGCCAAACTAACTTTCAATTCTGAGAGAATAAATAATAGATTTTAGACTCTGAAATGTTCAGAAAACTTACACTCACATGTGCAATTTAAGAAATAAAACAGATGAACATAGGGGGAGGAGGGGGAAAGAGAGAAGCAAACCATAAGAGACTCTCAATTATAAAGAACAAATGCAGGGTTGATGGAGGGAGGTGGGAGTGGGATGGGCTAGATGGGTGATGGGTGGGTTTTAAGGAGGCAATTGTGAAAAGCACTGGGTGTTGCATGTAAGTCACTAAATTTTACTCCTGAAACCAATATTACCCTATATGTTAACTAACTAGAATTTAAATAATAACTTGAAACAAACAAAAAAAGTACAGAGGGATGTAAAGGCAATTAAAAAATCCCTCTCTTAAATCCCAGCTTTAGATATTCAGCTGGGGCGCCTGGGTGGCTTGGTCGGTTAAGCTTCCGACTTCGGCTCAGGTCATGATCTCACGGTCCGTGAGTTTGAGCCCCGCGTCGGGCTCTGTGCTGACAGCTCAGAGCCTGGAGCCTGTTTCTGATTCTGTGTCTCCCTCTCTCTCTGCCCCTCCCCTGTTCATGCTCTGTCTCTCTCTGTCTCAAAAATAAATAAACGTTAAAAAAAATTAAAAAAGAAATAGATATTCAGCTGCAGACTTGACATTTACCATTGAGTGTTTAATAGGCATTTCAAAATCAATCAGTCCAAAACAATCCTTCATTTCACCCCCAAATCTGCTCTTCCCACATCTTCTACATTTCAGTTCCTCTGGTCCAAAACCTTGAATTCCGACTTTATTTTCTCAAATCCAGGTCTATTGTGTCTGCAAACCTACCGGGCCCACCTTTACAGTATCTCCAGAATAGGAACATTTCTCATTACACTAGGACCTGAGCCACCAACATATCTCGTGTGGTTTACTGCAACAGCTTCCTAATAGTCTCCGTGCTTACCTGCTTGCCTCCTATAACCTAGTCTCTTCTCTGCCTCTGTTTCTCAAAGTGTGCCTTTTCAGGAAATCAGTAAGTTCAAAGAATACTACACATTACCTGCTTTTTTAATTCTCATTTTCTCATGGGTATACAAGGGAGTTTTCTAGAAGCTACATGACATGTGATAGTGAACAGACTGAATGCCAGACACTGAGGAAATTGTAAAAATGTAAACACTGTCATTTTCTCTTTTTTGGGTGAAAATATAGTTATTTTCATTAGAAAATGTTCTCTGTGTTAACATGTAGTGGCTTTATTAATGTTATTTTAAAATAAAAACTTAGTTTTAAATTCCTAATATGGTAAATATCTACAGATATAAACCACACAAAGCTCTGTCTTTATATAATTTTTTAACTATATAAAAATTTCAATAATTTTAAAAATTTTTTCCCACTTTTTAAATAAGCTTTTAAATTCCAATATAGTTTACAATGTTATATTAATTTAAGGTGTACAATATAGCAATTCAACAATTCTATACATTATTCAGTGCTCATCATGAAAAGTGTACTCTTTAATCCCCATCACCTATTTCACCCATCCCCCCATCCACTTCCCCTCTGGTAACCATCAGTTTGTTCTCTAGAGTTAAGAGAAATCTGTGTGTTTAACAATCCATACCCTTCATATGTTTGGTAGCTACTGATGAAGAGGACAGAACCCTGGCCTATGAGCTTGGAGTCCTGGATTCCTATCAGGGTCTCCATGATTTACTTCATAACTTCATTTTATTTTTTTAATTTTATTTTTTAAAATTTACATCCAAATTAGTCAGCATATAGTGCAACAATGATTTCAGGAGTAGATTCCTTAGTGCCCCTTACCCATTTAGCCCATCCTCCCTCCCACACCCCCTCCAGTAACCCTCAGTTTGTTCTCCATATTTATGAGTCTCTTCTGTTTTGTCCCCCTCCCTGTTTTTATATTAGTTTCCCTTCCCTTATGTCCATCTGTTTTGTCTCTTAGAGTCCTCATATGAGTGAAGTCGTATGATATTTGTCTTTCTCTGACTAATTTCACTTAGCTTAATACCCTCTAGTTCCATCCACGTAGTTGCAAATGGCAAGATTTCATTCTTTTTGATTGCGGAGTAATACTCCATTATGTGTGTGTGTGTGTGTGTGTGTGTGTGTGTGTGTGTGTGTGTGTGTATACACATACCACATTTTCTTTATCCATTCATCCATCCATCGATGGACATTTGGGCTCTTTCCATACTTTGGCTATTGTTGATAGTGCTGCTATAAACATGGGGGTGCATGTGTCCCTTCAAAAGACACACCTGTATCCCTTGGATAAATACCTAGTAGTGCAATTGCTGGGTCGTAGGGTAGTTCTATTTTTAGTTTTTTTGAGGAACCCCCATACTGTTTTCCAGAGTGGCTGCACCAGCTTGCATTCCCAAATAATTTTTTAAGAGTGAAAGGCCCTGAGGCCAAAAAATTAGCTAAGGGCTTCTCTACACTGCCACCAGAGTGATCCTTTTAAAAGTCAAGTCAGATTTTGACCCTCATTTCCTCGCAATCCTCTAATGGCTCCTCATTTCACCCGAGTAGAAGTGGACAAAAATAAAATCTTTAAAAAGGGGGGGGAGGGCGGCTGCTGGGGCATCTAGGTGGCTCAGTGGGTTGAGTGTCATGACTTTGGCTCAGGTTGGGATCACACGGTTCCTGAGTTTGAGCCCCACATCGGGCTGGCTGCTGTTTGCGCAAAGCCCACTTTGGATCCTCTGTCCCCCTCGCCCTTTCCCTCCCCTTCTTGCATTCTCCCAAAAATAAATAAATATTTTAAAAAGGGGAGGGTTCTTCGCTGGCTCAGTCGGTGGAGCATGTGACTCTTGATCTCTGGGTTGTGAGTTCAAGCCCCACACTGGGTGTAGAGATAACTTAAAAATAAAAAAAAAATTTTTTTTTTTAGAAGAAGTGGACAAGATACTCCATGAGCCTACAACATCCTCATTTAACAACTACTACTCTCCCCCTTGCTCAGTGCCCTCCTCTCACTTTGGCCTTCTTGCTGTTCCTCCATCATGCCAAGGATACACCTTTGTACCTGCTGTTCACTCTGCCTAGATTGCTCTTTCCGCAGATGTGGATGGCTCCGTCCCCGAGTCCAGGTCTTCGCCTTCCGAGCCATATTTTTAATTGTTTCCCTTTCTGGATAATTCAATACATGCAAATATTTCCTTGTCCCCCTGTGGTAGTACTGTCCCTTACCTTTGCCATGCACGTATTTGTTTACCTTACCCCCTCTGCCACAGAGTAAGTCTTCAGGGATAATGGCTGGTTTTTAATCTCCTCAAAGGATAGCAGGTCTGGTGGTTTGCACCCAATATAGTCTTAAATGAAAAATACATGATCTCAAGGGATTATCTGGCTAAACCTTCAGGCAAGACCATATTCAACCCATGACAGAGAGCCCCAATGCTACTCTATTTTTAAAGTATCTTAAAGACCCAACCTCTATGAAAATTCGTGTAAAGGCTGATGTCTTGATGTCATCCTCATTCCGCAGATTAAATTTTTACCTCTTTTGAGAAGAGATGCATAATCACTCTTCACACTCAGTTGGAGACCCCTTTATACCCTTGGAATTGTAACATTTCTCCTCATCCTCTTAATCTGAGCTGAAACATCCCAATTCTTTTCATTTTTTCCACATAGATTCAGTTTTTCAATGTTTTAATTTAATCCTCTTTGTGATGGTCTTCTGACTTCCTTCCAAATTTTTCATCTTCCTGCTTATTTGTGTAGTCCTAAATTAAACCGTAAGAGCTAGTGTGGCGTCAGAGGTTCCTAGAGTCTGCTTTTCTTTTACTGCATCCTGGGTATGCTTTTAAAATATACAATACATTGCCTTGTAAAAGAAAAATTGTTCCTAATCTGTTTGTCTGATATAACTTGCAACCTCCTCCCAGAAAGAAATGTGCTCTCGATACAATGCTTAAGTAGTTGAGTCTCATGAACTTTAATGACATTAAGATTTGTTCTCGGAAATCAGTTACCACCCACACAGCTGACCGGCTGTCAACCACGTTTAGTAGCCTTTAACCAATATTATTTTCTTCTGATGTTGAATCTAATGCTTTTCTAACCATTCTTTTCTCCCATAAAATGTCCCTACCAAGAGCAAATCTTTCAATTAGCCTACTAGGGAGCTTTTCCCTTTCAAGAAGTTTGTTACATACTAACAATGAAGTCGGGGAGGGGGGGGTTGTTTTGTTTTGTTTTGTTTTTGTTTTTAGTAAATGAAGAGATAAGTAATCTTGTTCTATAAAGGGAGAGACAATAAGTATTTAGGCTTTTCAGGTCACATATAATCTGTGTTGCATATTCTTTTTAAAAAATTTTAAACAACCTTCCAAAATGTAGAAACTAATTTCAGCAAGTGAGCCAGATAAAAACAGGTTGCAGACCTCAAACTACATGGGTCACACTTTGCCAATTCCTAGTGGAATGGGTCTTGAAGTTTCAATGGAGACTCAAAAGAAGCAGAGCTGTGGGCAGCCTCTGGATCAAGGACCCTCAAGGCATGTTTGCCAATGAGATCCTGTATGTTTCTCTTCCTGAGCCTTGGAGTTTTTGCTGCAATTTAAGCACTTCAATGTGAAAGTCTAAAGGCCATCGGAAAGGAATCTCACCCTACGAGACTTAGATAACTTGTCATCCAAGTTGAGAGCCTGGAGAGCAGTTTGGGCCCTAAGAATTGGCTGCACTTGGGGGTGAAGTTAAAATAGAACTCCTCCCCAGAATGAGGTTAGAGAGGTATACTGACACAAAGGATTCCCTAGAAGAGAAGTCAAGGGTAGAACCCAAAGTTTCTGTTCCATGTTTGAAGTTTGAGGATTTCTATGGCCAGTGTTTTGTATTTGACACACTCCATGGCTGAATGTCTGTTATTTTACTAAGAACAATCAAAGCCCTTAGAAAGTTGAGGATGAGCAAACGTATGCATTGTTAAGAAACAAAGTATCCAAAACTTAGAAATGAGACAAAGGGAAGGCAGTACACTCTTTCAAGGTAATATTAAAGAACTGTTTAACTGGCTCACCCAAAGGTTATTTAGGGAATATAGCTTTCTTTGACTTGCTAATTACTGCTGATTCAATTCCAGACTTGTAGATTTTTGTCCAGTAGGAAACAAACAAACACTGGTGTGTGTGTGTGTGTGTGTGTGTGTGTGTGTGTGTGTGTGTGTTTTAATAGCCCTGAAGGACTCTACCTAATTTTTGTATCTAACTGAGAAATGTTATTCTAACATTCTTTTTTCAGATAGTTCCTTGAACGCTCTTTGAACCAGCTGGCTTCTTTATTAAGAACCTGAATAATTCCTCGACATGTTCATTCTATATTAAGAGTCATGTTCAACTTTTTGAAAATTATCCTTTGACAACATTCACAGAAGCCTTAAGTTATTTTGTGTCTTGGTTGCAGTGGGTTTGTGCATATATTTACATTTGTCTAAAAGTTAAAATTGCATGTAGGAATTTATTCAGGGGTTTTCTGTTCATTTGCCTGTATCTGGAAGTGGTTATTTATAGTGTTCTGCTTTTATGGTGAGTGAGTCCTTTGGGCCCCTATGAAGCGTTAGCTTCCCACTTGCTCAGAACATCTCTAAGAATGAAGGTTCAGTGGTTGCAGGAGTTCGTCTTTTGTGTGTTAGGAGAATACCTGTTTAAACAAATAGATTCACTTTGAAAGGAAGGGAAAAGGGAAATCTGTCTGGGTGATTTCACAAGGGTGTGAAGAGAAAAGGTTAGGGGAAATTTCTGCCAGGTCTTGGTCGGACAGTGAATTAAAAGAATAGTACTAAAGAGACTGAAACGGGTCCAATTAACCAAGGTAGTCTCTCCATCACCATCCCCTGCAAAAGAGCAGTGCCTGGAAAAAATGTTAACCAATGAGAGGTATTTTACTTTCATAGGTGACTTTCCCTCTTTCCAGAGAGAAACTAACAAGACTGTAGACTTTCAAATGAATGGAGTTCACATTTTTTAGGCAGAAGCTAATAAACACTTACATACTTCTAGACTAAGGGAATATGAAAAATATCCCCCTCCACCCTACAATAAAAAGAGGAAAAAAATGCACAAAAGGGAAGTTTGGCGTTAATGGGTGGTGTCCTGGTCACTAAGGATAAGGAACCAGAAAATATACAAATAATTATGTAGTCAGTCTTCAGCAGGCCTTTTCATATTTCTTAACCAGAACTGTTATTCCAAAATTTAAAGAGATTTTAGTTGCACTTTACTAGTACTTTGCAAACTGTGGCTGAATTATATTAAAATTCAAAATTCAGTGGATACTTCTGATGATGAATACTTAGACAAATTAAACTATCTTGTTAATTTTCATTAAAGAGCCAGTTAAATGCCTCAGCCCTGATTTTATTCTAATTTGGGATATGATGCAAAAATTATACTCATTTACATCAAACTCATTTACATCAAAATTTTAAACACACAGTTGCATACAACCCAGCAATTCTATTTCTACATGCATCTATCCAACAGAGAAATGAAAACCTATGTCCACACAGAAACTTGTATACGAACATTCATAGGAGTATTTCTCAGAACCTAAATGTCTAGCAACTGATAAATGCATAAAGAAAATATGGCATATCTATACAATATTGTTTGGCAGTACAAAGGCAAGGACTACTGATAGATATTACAACATGGATAAACCTCAAATGTATGCTAAATGAAAGAAGACACTCACAAAAGATCACATATTGTAGGATACCATTTACATGAAATGTGTGCACAATAGGCAAATCTATAGATATAGAAAACAGATTGGTGTCTTTTGACAGCTCAGGAGGAAGAGAAGTGGGAGGGTACAGTGGGGAGTGATAGCCAATGGGTACAGGTTTCTTTTTGGAGTGATGAAAATGTTGTAAAATTAGATTATACTGAAGAATTCTGTAACTGTACTAAAAACCACTGAATTGTATACTTTAAGCAAGTATTATAGTATACAACATATCTCAATAAAGTTGTTAAACTGTATTTTAGCTTATGTATGATTGATACGTTCTCTGATAAGATGTATATTTAATTGGAAGTTACTGAATTCCTTGTATTTATCTCACAGATCAGATCATTATCTACACTAAAAGTTTAAGTGCTTGTAGATATGTTCAAAATTGAATTATAACCATTCAATGGTATAAGCATTCATACAACCATTATAACTATTTCTCTAATGATGGTTGTAAATTTTAGGCAATGCTACAATAATGTGAAACAATGGATGTTGTATTTCTTTGAGATATATATATATATATATATATATATACACTTTTTTAAAATTTTTTAATGTTTATTTATTTTTGAGCGAGAGAGGCAGAGTGCGAGTAGGGGAGGGGCATAGAGAGGGAGACACAGAATCTGAAGCAGGCTGCAGGCTCTGAGCTGCATGAGATCGAGCATGAAGCCTACCTGGGATTGTCTCTCTCTGCCCCTTCCCTGTGCACACACATGTGCCTACATGTGCTCTCTCTCAAAATAAACAAACATTGAAAACAATTAGATAATGAATAATCTTTGACAAAGTACTATCATGTGATAATTTAAATTTACATATCATATATACAAACATAATTTATTCTTCATAACATTCAAATAATGATTATAAACACTATTTTATAACACGCTTTATAAAGTTAATTTTATCTCAAAAAGTTTCCCATTTTAAATACTGTCATCCCCAGTGCTTAGCTTATGCGATTTATATGATAAATAACATATACTGAGATACAATTATTTTTTGAAAGAGCTTAATAGATAACTGATAACTGAGAAAGAAAAATAATTATTATTATTATTTAAAGTTTATTTATGTATGGGGGGAGGGGAGACAGAGTGAGAGAGAAAGAATTGCAAGCAAGCTCCATGCTCAATCATGAGATCATGACTTGAGCTGAAATCAAGAGTTGAATGCTTAACTGACTGAGCCACCCAGGTGCCCCAAAAGAAAAATTATTTTTGAGATGACCTTTTCTCAGTATGAGGCTGTAAAATCATTTGCTTATATATCCTACCCGGATAGCAAGTTATTTTTTTCTTCACCCAGCCCCATCTATTATTTCAAAAGGGGCAATTAGCTTTTTTGCTTTTGTACTGCTTTTTGGTATTCCTAAATTATAAATAACTGAAAGCAAACAAGCGGAGTAATACGAGATTCCTGGCCTCTAGAGATATTAAAATTCTGACATGTTGTATAACTTTCCGATTTAGTTGTTAGTAAATATGACTACCAACAATATGGCTTCTCTTGTCACTGAGCATCTGTATTCTTATATGACATTTTATAATTGTTCTTTTAAGATTATGTTCCAAATTTGAAGCAATAAAGATTTTTTATACTCAGGACATATTTGATACACACTAGACAGTATCCAGGTGGCATCAAAGGTTTTCTCCCTCTCCTACAAGCCAGATTATGGCATTCATAAGTAATAGAGATGCTAGCAATCATTAGCTTTAATTGATTTGCTCCCTAATTCCTTAATTAGGTCAACAGTAGGCTGCTCTGTGTATTGCAATCACATTATGGGGAAAGCTATCAAGCAGAAAAAAAAGTCAATAGGTAAGATGTTATTTAAAAAAAAATTATTTTAGAGACAGAGAGAGCATGAGTCAGGGAGAGGGAGAGAGAAAGAATCTCAAGCAGGCTCCACGCTGAGCATGAAGCTCAACACAGGACTTGATCCCAGAACTCTAGGATCATGACCTGAGCACAAATCAAGAGTCGGAAGCTCAATCGACTAAACCACCCAGGCGTCCTGATAGGTAAAATGTTATTAATGTGACTATAATGTTAGGTACACTCTCAGGACAAGTAAAATCATCTACATGTTTACATACAAGGGCCGACTGAAATAGTGACTTGACAACATATTTACTTCTAAGCTTTTTTGGTAAATTTTGAATACCTGCAATTCAGTTAGAGATTAGTGGGGCACTTATTGTTAGTAGCTGCTTTGTAGATTCCTTAGATTATGGAATCTTCTCTTCTTTCTTTCTTTCTTTTTTTGAGAGAAAGAGAGCATGAGCAGGGGTGGGGGAGAGGGAGACAGAGAGAATCCCAAGCAGGCTCTGCACTGTCATGCGGAGCCTGATGCTGGGCTTGAACTCATGAACCATGAGATCATGACCTGAGCTGAAGTCAAGAGTCAGACACAACCGACTGAGCCACCCAGGTGCCTCTGGAATCCTAATTTCTAATCACAAAGTTATAGGGAGAGATATTTTTGCTACATCCTTTCTAATCTTTTATGTCTTTAATTTTTTCATCATTATTACATTTGCTAGCCTCCTGTATAATGTGGAGTGGGGATAAGACTTATGCTTGGAAACCAGCTACCCAGTGACCCAGTTAATTGCTGACTGTAAGTCAAGAGTCTAGTAACCTTTAACGCACATTTTGTATTTGGTCTCACAATTGTATCTGACCATCCATTACTTTTATAAAATGGCCTTAGTAAGAATGAATTTTCTTTTTTTAAAAAAAATTTTTTTTTCAACGTTTATTTATTTTTGGGACAGAGAGAGACAGAGCATGAACGGGGGAGGGGCAGAGAGAGAGGGAGACACAGAATCGGAAACAGGTTCCAGGCTCTGAGCCATCAGCCCAGAGCCTGACGTGGGGCTCGAACTCACGGACCGCGAGATCGTGACCTGGCTGAAGTCGGACGCTTAACCGACTGCGCCACCCAGGCGCCCCAAGAATGAATTTTCAAGCTGACATACCAGAAACCTTTTTTTCTTATATGTCAGACTAAAATAAAACGTTAACAAATACACTATTCTAAATACCGGTGATACAGAAATGAACATACCCAAACAAAACTCTGGCATATTCGTATGGTAGGCTTGTTTATTGTTCTTCAAGATATAATCACATGCTTTCCTTAAGTAAATTTTATTGCTTGTTTTTGACTGTTTCCTTTTATTTTATTTTAATTTTGCCAAGCTCATTTCTAATCCTTGCTTCAACACCAAGCTACTCTATTCACCATGAAGCCATTTAAAGAAATATCAGATACATGTTTTCTGTTATGCCATCCAGATTCGTAGATAAAATGCCTAAGCCCTCAACTCAGATCCAAAGCCTAGACATACCTCCGGCTAGCTCCTCAACTTTAACCACTCTCTGATTACACAGATCCACATAGCTTTGCATTAACTACAAAGTTGTGTATGCTGGACAGTATTTCCTAACTTTGCTGATAATAACATTATCCTGGACCTAAGGTCAAGGGAAATAATACAAATTAGCCTGATGGTGTTTTCCTAATGAAGCTATTCTCACAGTTATTTTGAAAAAAATCAAGGTGTTATTAGATTAATCCTCTATAATATTTTTTTCCAGAAGTTGGATTATATTTTTCCCATTTCAAAAAAAAAACATATTTAAAGTGGCTTCAATTGTCTAAGCCTCAACAATATTTAAGAAAGACTACTTAATTTGTATTGATGCGACAAGGTCTTCAAATACACAGAATGAACTCATAGGACTCATGACCTTTCATATATTTAGCTTATTTAGTGACATTTGTCCAGGATTTATTTTGGAGTCCTGACTTCATATTTTGCTCCTAATTTCCAATCACACATAGAAGTATTTCCATATACATATTTCATGACCCTAAGAAGGATAACTTCTAGTTACACTATCAAATTTCATAATCAGAATTTAAAGCAATAGAAAGGGGAAAAGATACATCCCCAGCTAGTAGGTTAGAAACGTTCCTGTCACATATACCATATACTTATCCCGTGACTATATCTTGAGCAGCTATGTCTCAGGCACTGTGCAGGTGCTGTGGATACAGACGTGCACAAGGCAGATATGGTCTCTGCCCTGAGGGAGGCTTCAGTGCAGCTCCAAAAATCAAGAGAAAAGATGCTGAAAAATAAATATATTACTGGAGGTTTGAGGGTGAAGGAAAGGAAAAAGAACACTATAGTCAAAGCAAAAGCTACAGGTGATGAGGATGAGTCGTTTGAAGGGAAGGGAGCGTACAGAGCCGATGAGCTCCAGATGCTGAAAGAAGTCAATATACAAAGAAGCCAAGCTCCCCTAATGCTCGTGGCTTCTGAGACCGAACACCAGAAGCCCAGTCTATGATCCCCAGGGAACTGGAGCAAGGAACAGAACACAAGAAAGCCAAGAATGACTTCAGAGCCCCACTCTCCCGTGAGATCATGACCTGAGCTGAAATCAAGAGTCGGACGCTTAACCGACTGAATCACCCAGATGCCCTCAACTGAGAAAGGATTTGCAATGGGAGGTATATGGGCTCAGGAAGGAGGCAGCATTTAGGCTGGGCCTCGAAGAAGATACAGCTAGTAGAGATCTGGTCAAGGGTGAGGTATGTGGTAGGAAGATACTGGGATTGTCATGGTGCCTTGAGTGATAAGCAAGGCTGAGAAATCAGGAGAGGCAGAAAACAGGAAAGTGTGTTTGCCAAAAATTACAAATTCCAACTCACTGAAATATGGCTAGTGAAGTTCTAAAAAAATATGCAGAATGGAGCAAAGAAAAAACTGCATTAGGTGAGCAAATGTTTTTAAGTCAGGACTACAAAAAAAGGATGTGATTCAAAAGTTAAAGATGCTAAACACTTGATTAGATGTTTGTATAGTTGAAGAATGAATCACTGATAGCAATGACTAATCACTAGGTGCATGTAAAATATACACGGAGTTAAATACAGCAGAAATTTCAATCAGTGCTAGGATACAGGGGTGTTAATCCTTACCACTTACTGAACACCTACCAGGTGACAGGAGCTGTCCTTTATATGGATTGTTACACTTAGTCCACAAAATAATCCAACTAAGCAGGTTTTATTAACCTCATTACACATAAAGAAACTGGGGCTCAGAAAAGTTCCACGGCATGAATTCGTTTACACTCCTCCTTGATAGCAGAGCCAAATTTTTGGCCAGCTTTTCCCATCTTGAGGCCATGCTCTTTCCCCCATGCCAATCTAGACTGATTTATATTTTAAGAAAAATTAAGTGGATTCAAGGATACGTCCATAGTAATGTCACCCTCATTGGTTATGGGTGCATTTCATATAGTGATCTAGGGCTGGAGATACAGCCTGCACTTCAGGGATGGAATATAAAAACTTGAGAGTGTATTGCAGCCTATCTGAGAACATCATTGTCAAGTGGATGAGAACAGCTGATGAAAAAGAGTAAAATGTTTCCTTAAGTTCTTAATCAGTCATGCAATAGAGATCAATGGCAAGAACACAGGTTTGAGAAACAGAAGGCCCTGGATTCCAAATTTGAAGTCTACTCTATACTAGTTACATGGAAAACCATGGACAGGTGATTTTACTTCTTCAATCTCAGTTTCCTCATATAGTCATTACGGCAAATTAACAGTAAATTTATGTAGAAATAAGAAAGGCCGCTTTGGATAATAGAAAAGTACATCATTAAGGCTAAGGAGAGTTGGCCTCATTCAGACATTAAGTTAGCTCTCTGGTCTTGGGCAAGTCACAAACTCTCTTCTGTAAAATGTAGACAGTCACCATCTCCCTAAACATTTGTTGTAAGAATCTGAGTATAGTGTATGTTAGGTACCTAGAGCAGCTACACTATAGCAATGTACCATATTAAATCATTAACACAATGTGTGGAAAAATATGTATAACTTTCCACCCTATTTGCTTCTAAACTTGGGCTATATTATAATGTTATTGGCGACTAACTTAAAAATGCTACAGACTATTGCAAAATCATAAAAACAACTTGGTAAAAATTGGGCACCTCAGGAATTTTTAAAACTTGCTAACTCCATATTGTTTTAAAAAGAGAAACTTCACATAAGTGGAAAATCATTCAGTCTTTTCCCTTACGCTCTCTAATCAATCCCCCCCACCCCCCAAAGCATTCCCTTCCAAAACATGCCATGAAACAAAGTACTTAGTCAATCTGGGAAATAAGAGAATAGTACTGTTAACAAAGACTTTGATAATTTTGTTACTAAGAAATCATTAAACGTGCTTGCTATCTCTGATACCATTGTTAAATCGGTAGGACTGATCTGTGGTCAATCCATCATGTGAACCATCAAAATATATCCATTCTTGCAAAGCTGGTCCCACCCCTCAAAAACAAACTGACCTCAAGACAGGATTTAAATGAATCACTCCAAAGTAAATCGGGGTTACACTCTTGGTCTTCACTATTTGAGCAAGTCAGGAGAAATGCAAATACTAGATTAGAGTTGTATACATCTGTGTCCACACATCCAGCACATGGTTTATCGATCTGAGCAAATTTGGGGAAGTTCAACTTACATTTTGGGTTTAGAAAAATAATTTAAAAATGAAGAAAAAAATGTATACACACATAAGGGTGATTTTGCAGTGTTGTGCCAAACAAGAGGGTTACCATCACTTTGCCTCCTGTCCCATCTAGATGCCATTTTCCTGACTTGTCCATGAAGTAGCCTCATGGATGCCTTAGGACACCACTCCATACCTGTCTGGAAATGTGCCCATTGGTTGAGGCTCCATTTCTTACATTATAAGAGGTATGTGACTAATTCCTCCTCCATAGAGCTGCGACAAATAAGGTCACTCAAGCCTCCCCTTGTCCAGCATTTGCACTCCCACAAAGATTCTTATTTTATTTTATTTTTTTTTTACTTTAAGGATGATGGGGACTTGCAGGTGTTTTCCTAACTGGTTTGCCGAGAGTTTCAAATGCTTAAAAAGAATCTGAAACCAAGTGAAGTTTGGTCTTCACACTTTGAAATATCCGTCCTGGGACGTGGGCTGGGTGTCTGTGGTTATTCAGAGCTAGGTAAGGTGTGAGCTTTTGAAGGAACTATAATCTGATGCACACCGGCAGGCGTAAGGTGGGGGAGGAAAGAACTGTCTGAGCAGCAAAGAAAGGAATTGGAGTCTACAGAGCACATCCTAAGGTTCCGGTGTTGCTAACTCCATCCCTAACCACCTCGCTGCTGGGAGGGGAAGGACCGGCGACCCTGGCTTGGGTCTCAACCGCCGGCCTAGACACCTGGCCCTCCGGATCCGGCTAAACCCTCTCTCCCCTCCGGTCCCGCAAAGGGGCAGGCGCCGCGCTCTCGTTCGCGTTGGACACCATCAGACTGCTCTCTCCCTGAAAGTGCTAACTTCAGGGGCTTGGGGAGAGCAGACCAGAAGGTCCAGGCTGTGGGGTCTCCGGAGGTTTTCAGGTAGGGAAGAAGGACGACCGCCCCGGTGGTGGCCGCCTTTCCTCCTCGTCCTCCACCCCCGGTGCCCCCACCCCCCACCAAGTCCGCAGGACCTGCGGCGGCCGCTCTGTGCTCGGCGCCAGGCTGGGGTCCCCGGCCCCGCCGCTGGGGCTGGCGTGGGATGGGTGGGGTAGGGGCTGGCGGGTCCCCGAGCCCTGGCAGCGGGTGGCTCCAAGGACCACACAGTGGGCAGGCGACCACATATTCTGCGCGCCCGAGAGCGGGAGCAGTCAGGGACGCGAGCGAGGCGGGGCGAGCGGTGGCTCCCGCGCACCTAGCGGACCGAGCCCCGCGGTCCTCGGCGGGCCGCCCCTCTCCATCCCTCCGCGGTCCCCGCCCTTACCTCTGGGCGCGAGGGTGTCGGCGGGGAGGGCGCTGGGGAGCGGCGAGCGGTCTCCCGGTCGGACTCAGCGGCGGCCAGCGGCAGCGGGGTCGTCGGCGGGGCCGCTGCTCGGGGCGAGTGGCGCCCGGAGCACTGCGGCCGCGGCCACGGCGGCGTCTTCCTCCTCGTCCTGTTCGCGGGCTCCGAGCCGGGACGCAGCTACCGCCCCAGCCCCGCAGCCCTCCTCCCCTCCGCCTCCCCGGCCGCGGACGGAGCCGCCTCCAGCGCCGCCCCGCGCGCAGCCGGGCCAGCGGCAGCCAGCGCCGCCCAGCGCCCGGCCCCGGGGTCGCCGCCGCCGCCCGCCCCGCGGTCCCAGCCCCGCTGTGACGCAGGCCGTCGTGCCCGGGAACTTCCTCCCCTGCGGAGACCACCCCGCGCCGGGACTGGTCGGCGAGGCTGCCGCCGGCCGCCGGAGGCTTTCTTCTCCAAGTGGGAAACGAACCCTCCCGCGCTCTCCCGCGGGGCCGCTCCGGCCTCCGAGGCGGCCACCTGGCGGCCTCTGCCCGGGGAGCGGGCTGCGTCTAATACCTCCCCCATCGCTAACTGGGCGCGGGAAACCGAGGCTCTTCTGCGCTCTGTGGCCACTCCACTGCCGCAGCTCCTCCCCTGGGTGTTAGAGGGGAGCAGCTACCACTAAAAATAGCCCTTCTGGCAACTCCCCTGCTAGACTGGGGTCTGGGTAGAGATAATCCCTCCTCCTCGTCTCCCGCCCCTCGTGACAACAGAAGGACCCCATAAGAACACAAGAATGGGAAGGGGCGCACTGAGGAAGACGGAGGAGAAAGGTTAAAGCCCGTATCCGTGCACCATGAAGCCCACGAGCCCCAGGACACCCGGCTCCTCTCCAGCAGGAACCCCCATGTTCCTGGACACTGACAGCTGGGCTCCCCTGTCTCTCAGCAGTAGGTTCTAGGGACGCTGAAATTGAGCGCTCCGCCTACAATTGTGAGCTGTGTATAGAAGAGTTGACGGTACTCGTCAAAACCACCTGTTGTTTAAAGAGTATGGGGGAGGGGTTCTCCCTTACTGATTGATCTGAAGCATGTTTTTCTTCTCGTTCTCCTCCCACCCAATTTCAGGATTGAAAACCAAACTCTGTCTTCTTAGAAGCTGACAACTATCTGTATGGAAAATCTTCTGCCCAGTGAAAAATGTACAGACAAGATTACTAAATTACATAAAGTCTCCAGGGATGCCTTAGTAATATCAGTTATTCTAAGAGTACCTAAAATTAACCCATTGCTCTGTCCTGGCAGTCAGGAAAAGGCTGATGTTTCTAATTGTCTTTCAGTAGTTGATTTGTTCTTACACAGGAAGCCTTAAGAGGGCAGGTATTTCCTTTTACCCCATTTCTATTTCCAAGTCAAAATGAAAAGAAAATTTGTCCAGAAGCGGTTCTCTTAGCTTTTAACTATTTTCCCCCTACTTGCTTGGAGAACTATCACACTTTTTCCAACTCTTGTACTGTTGTGGAAGTCAACCTTAAACCCTTGTAGGCTTTAGATGACTCTAACAACAGCCTTAATTCACCTAAATCAACACAAAAGTCTAGGAGAAAGGGTGGGGCCTTTCTCCTAGATAGCAGGTGTAAAAATTCCTGAAAAGTCCCTCTGGAAAAGGCAGAGTTGACTGTGGCAATTTGCTAAAATTGTGAGCACCTTGCACGCTACCAGATATTATCTGAGGTAGTTCCGCCTCTTAAATAGCTTACCTGGATTTAAATACTCAATGAGGCGAGTACTCTAAGGGCACAAACCTCCCATCCAGGGCTTCATTCTGCAAGTGCTTTCTGAGCATCTCTGTCCTCCTGTACCATTGTCACCCTGACCTCAAGCTTAGGCATCCCCGAAACGCTCCCTCATTACCCAGTGGCAAGGAACTAACTACTCCACCCTAGACTTTGGACTGGGGTGCACCAGGAATAAATCCCTACTCTTCCTGTGGGAGTTATTGCTAATTTTATATTTTTCCATCATCGGCAATATGGGTATGGGTGCTGTGTGAATTAGATAACATGCTTAAAGCAGCAAGAACAGTGCCAAGCACTTTATAAATACGCAATAAACGGTAGCTGCTATCAATGGTAGCTTATAATAAATATGTGCTTACTGTACTCTTCATAGACCTGAAATCAGAAGGATGAGGAAGAGCAACAAGATTTGGAAATGGGGCATGAACCCTGCAAGTTGAGTCTCCTGCCTCCCCCGGATGCTTAACTACAATACTTTTGTCTGCTACCTGCTTTTTAATAGGGTGCATTGGGTAGGTCTACATGCAGTGATGTGATTCACATGCACTCTGAAGTCTGAGAGGCACTAGTCTGCAAACCGCTATGTTATCCTGCTTAGGTCACCTTTTCTTATTTTAGAACACAAACTCTAAGTCTGGTCACTTGCCTCAGTCAGCCTAACTCAAATCAACATCCACACTCACCAAGCCCTAGGAAAAACACCAGGTAAATCCATAATCAGCCAACTCCTGTGAGTGCTGGACCTTGAGGGTCTCAAAGAAGTACAGTAAACCCCATGATCTGTGGGGAATATGCTCCCATACACCCAGTGGGTGGCTGAAACTGCAGATAGTACAAACCCTCTATATAGTATGTTTTTTTCCTAAACATACATACCTATAGTAAAGTTTTATTTATAAATTAGGCACAGTAAGAAATCAACAAAAATTAATAAAATAGAACACTTACAACAATATACTGTAATAAAGTTATATAAATATGGTCTCTCTCTCTCTCAAAATATCACATTGTATTGAACTCCCCCTTCTTCGTCTTGTGATGATGTGAGTTAATAAAATACCTGCGTGATGAGATGAAGTGAGGTGAGTGATGTAGGCATCATGGACGTAATGTTAGGCTGCTATTAACTTCTGCAAATTGTCAGGAGGGTCATATCCTTCTGGACCACAGTATGGGTATCTGAAACCATAGAAAGCAAAACCTCCCTTAAGGGGAGACTACTGTATAAGGCTCATTCCCTGACTTCAAGGTGTTGACAGAGCTTGAGAGAGGGAATCTGGCAGCACACGAATCCAAATAAACCATTTTGAACTAAATGTGATTGAATCTCAGAGAAAAGAGAGGACACTGCGGCCCGGGTGAACCATATATACAGAGCCACCACCTTGACCTTTCATTTACCCGATTCTTTATAGACCAAAATTTGACATTCTCAATGGGCTTTCAGGGTGAGTTCCCACACTTGGACTCCAGATAGTTACAACTTGATCCTGTACTGGTTGGCAATAGGGAGCTGAAGTAGATCTTTCTGGGCAGTGCAGAACCATGGTAAGGGAGTTAGAATGATACAGACCTGGCTTCACGTCCTGGGTCTACTCTTTACCATCTCTGATCCTGAGCTTCTTAATCTTTGAACCCAGTTTCTCCATCCATCTATTAGAACAGCAATACCTACTTCTCTTAAGGTTCTAGTGACAGAATATCTGCAACCCCTCTAGTGGGTTGTATGGCAGTGGTTTATATCGTTTTGTTGTTAGCTACCAGAAAATGCAGGCTGGGCTATCGCATTCCTTGAAAGCTTATTTCAAAAGTCATTTTCTCTGTGAAACCTCTGCAGGCTCCGGGCAAGGGTAATGCTCCCTTCCCTGCGCTCGCACAGCACTTACCATGGTGTGCTGCCGTTTATCTCTTTACAGCTTTGTTTCACCACCTTGTCTTTATTCATCCCTATGTCAACACCTGGCACAGAACTTCCCATTAAATGTTGAATGTGTTTTCTAAAGTTTCCATTTTTTGTACTGGTTCTGACTTTCAGTATACAGTGATTTGTATTAAACTTCAGGCTCTAGGGGTGCCTGGGTGGCTCAGTGGGTAAGGCATCCGACTTTGGCTCAGGTCATGATCTCGCAGTTTGTGGGTTCGAGCCCTGCATCTGGCTCTGTGCTGAGAGCTCAGGGTCTGGAGCCTGCTTCGGATTCTGTGTCTCCTTCTCTCTCTCTCTGCCCCTCCCCACCTTGTGCTCTGTCTCTCTCAAAAATGAACATTAAAATTTTTGTTTTATTTAAAAAAACCCCAAAACTTCAGCTTCTAAAATGTGAATCCTTGGGACTCCTGGGTGGCTCATTCGGATAAGCGTCTGACTTCGGCTCAGGTTATGATCTCACGGTCCGTGAGTTCAAGGCCCACGCTGGGCTCTGTGCTGACAGCTCAGAGCCTGGAGCCTGCTTCGGTTTCTGTTGTCTCCCTCTCTCTCTGCCCCTCCCCCCCCCACACTCTGTTTCTCTCTCTCAAAAATAAATACACATTAAAAAAATTTTTTTTAGGGGCGCCTGGGTGGCGCAGTCGGTTAAGCGTCCGACTTCAGCCAGGTCACGATCTCGCGGTCCGTGAGTTCGAGCCCCGCGTCGGGCTCTGGGCTGATGGCTCAGGGCCTGGAGCCTGTTTCCCATTCTGTGTCTCCCTCTTTCTCTGCCCCTCCCCCGTTCATGCTCTGTCTCTCTCTGTCCCAAAAATAAATAAAAACGTTGAAAAAAAAATTAAAAAAAAATTTTTTTTTTTAATGTGAATCCTTTAGCACATAGAGTTTATATTGAAATTATGTATTATACATATGTGTCTGCTTAAACCTTGATTTTTCAATGCTGGGTTTGTTCTTGAAAACCAACCTGCTATGCTTGCTTTATTTTATATTTGATGTTAGTTGATTCTGCCTAGTAATAGTGAAAGTAAAATCTAAATTCTAAACCAAAACCACCAGCAGCGTTTTACCCAGCAGTCTCTACCCACCCTATACACATCTGCTCCCCAGATCCTTTCTGAGCTTTTGTGGGAAGGTCCTGAGCTAACAGAATACTTTGTTTTAAGTTTCAGCTCTTAACACTGTTGCAACCATTAGCACTTTCTGAATTAATAGCTGCCAGATAAAATCACCTTTAGCAACAGTTTTGAAATCCTTGTCTCTATGCCATTAAAAATGCTAAGACAGGAGAATAAAACCTCCCCTAGAAAATGTCGTGTGAGCAGGAAGTTGCCCAAGAGGTAATGTGGTCAAATGTGGTCTTAACCCTAAAATGGCAGTTGAAATTGTGCCAGAGGAGAGTGTGGTGGTGCTGAGGACCTAAAAATAGGATACTACACAACTTTGGGCAGAATTTTTATAAAATCAGTCTTGTTTATTTACCCCCCTGCAGCCCTCCCCAACACACACAGACGCATAAGGTTGAAGCGGTTAACCCCACTAATCTGTGATATACTTTGGAAATGGTAATAATAAATAAGCACTTACTAGGTACATATGGTGTGCTAAGTACTAGCTTTCTATTCATTGTCTGATTTTTTTTACCCTTGCTATCCAGGCAGTATTATTTTCTCCTGTGAAGAGAAGACAACTGAGGCACATTTAAACAAGTAACTAATCAAAGGTCATATGACCATTGAGTGGAAGAATTAGGATTTAGACCCAGGCAAGTCTAATTTCAGAGTTCTCTTGCTTAAGCACTACTCAGTCATACGGAAAATGAATATTTATTTTTAAGTTGAATCCATCAAGTATATTCAGTAAGGTCCTTTTTCAGAAGTTTTTGCAATTGCATTAGTTTGTGCTTTTCCCAATAACATGCTCACATCCCAAATGTGTCTTCATGAGGCGATTTTATAGCTTCCTCTTTAATTGAAAAGCATTTTATGACTGAAAGCAAACTTCTTAATGAAAGATCATAAAGTGTCTGTAGCTCTGAGTTTACACAATATGAAATATACCAGAGAAACTCATTCTTAGAATTATTGTTCGGGGTGCCCGGGTAGCTCAGTTGGTTGAGTGTCCGACTTTGGCTCAGGTCATGGTCTTATGGTTCGTGAGTTAGAGTCCTGCGTTGGGCTCTGTGCTGACAGCTCAGAGCCTGGAGCCTGCTTTGGATTCTGTGTCTCCCTCTCTCTCTGCCCCTCCCCTACTCATGCTCTGTCTCTCTCTGTCTCTCAGAAATAAATAAATGTCAAAAAATTAAAAAATAATAATTATTGTTCATATGGGCTAATGATAAGTAACTTTCACATGCTACATATATAGCTTAAAGCAAAAAATGAGTTTGACCTTCTCAAGAGTGGCTTTTATTTTTTGTACCTAAATATCACTGTTACAATAATATTACTAAGTAATATTTTCCTGTCACTATTAAGCATGTACAGCCACTGCTCTAAGAACTTTATATGTGTTAACTCATTAATTAAATCTGGAAATGACTAGCTGTAGCTATGAAGTGAATTATTCTAAAGATAATGAAACATTCTTAAGGGGCTTTATTTATTTATTTATTATTATTTATTTATTTATTAAATTTATTAAAACAAAACAAAACATTAAGATATACCTCCTAAGGAAGGTAACTCAATTTTCCCAGGACTCAAAATTTCCAGTTTGTTAGCATTGTATCTTATTATGCATATGGAATGTACCATAAAACGTTTCAGATCACAGTTTAAACATTGATTTGTTTCCAATTTCGGTGACATCAGCCTTGACAAAGCCTTTAATTTCAAGCCTAAGGAATTGCTTCTTCCCTTTGACTATGAAGCTGAAGCTGCTGTCTCTCTGAGGCATGGATATCTGATGGCTCAAGAAACCCTACCAGGGAGGTGAAATTGAAGATTCTCTTGTTACTGACATGAACATGACTCTCCTTGGAAAACTGTCATGGAAGATGCTTTGTTTACTCAGAAAATACTATAACCACGCCCAGATGATCTCTTCTTAAAGCCACCACCCATATTGATGCATGATGCATTTTCTTGAATTCATTTATTAATTCTCTGATTTTACTCGTGTTGTTTATTTGTTGTTTAACAAAACAAAACAAAACACCAAGAAAGCCTGGTATCCTTCTCAGTATCAATGATAGCAGTCATTAATTGTCAATTTTATTGCTATTAGTGAAAAGAGCATAAACTGGGATTAATGACACCTGGATTCCAGGTGTGGTTCTGCCACTGACTAACTTTGTGATTTGGGACAAGTCTCTTAATATCTTTGCATCGTCTGTCTCATCCGCAAGAAGGGATTGGAATAGATGATTTCTTAGGACTTAGTGCTAAAACTTTTCACATTGATCTCAAAACGATACATATTTATCCTCCCTAGATTTTAGTCAGTGATGAATATAATCGCCAACACCTAATAAAAGAAGCAGGAAGGTACCCATTGCTGCTATCCATAGGGAATCTGCCTAGAGCATGTCTGACCCATCAGGGAACATCTTCCCAAAGCACCTTTGTCTTTCAGCATCCATGGCCAGTGAGCTAGGGTCATTCCTCCACGGAGGCATTTGCAAGCAGCTTTCCTTGGAACTCTCCCCTTGGAGTATCCTGAGAAATAGGGGTCTATGATCAAATCCCTTGGAGAATACTATATCTCTTTTGGAGATTCACAACACATGTTAACATGTTTAGAAATCTGAGAAGTCCCAAGTTAAAAAGACTTGTTTAACTTTGCTGAGCCTAGCATTTCTCTAACTTTATTTGACAATGGAACTGTTTTCCTTTGTCACAACTACCAACATTCCAGGAAGACTGTAATCTCTCATAACAGAATATTTGAATTGCTATTTTAGAGTTAAAGACTGCAGAGCCTTCATATGGCCTTTTTTCTTTGGAAAGAGCAGGAAATCATCAGCCCTATTAATTCACTTAATGCCTACCAAGATAAACCCTCTTGGTAGACATTTTTGGTAGCTATTTCCCTTGCAAACATCAGCTGGAATAGAGTATCTGTCATCTTTAATAGAACAAAGAGCACCCATTCTCACTGGTAATAGTGTAGCCTTATTCCTTTACACTGAAGAATATTTCCTTGCCTTTCTTTCTCTTTCTTTCTTTCTTTCTTTCTTTCTTTCTTTGAGAGAGTGTGATCAGGGGAGAGGGGCAAAGGAGGAAGATGAGGACAGAGAGAGAGAGAGAATCTTAAGCTGGCTTGACGCTCAACTTGGATCTCTATGTGGGGTTCAATCCCACGACCCTGGGATCATGACCTGAGCCAAAATTGAGTCAGACGCTCTACCTTTACATATTCCTATTAGCTTCTGGGTTCTTTGGCAGCCTTTCAGAAACATGAAACTGGTGTAAGACAAACATACATTCTGAGTACTCAAAGTGCTGGCATAAAATAGTTTATTTATTAAGAACTGTTGGAAGACAATTCTCCATGGGTCTCTAGTAATTCCGCATATCTTATAAGCAAGGCACTGACTGCTTTTTCTTTCAGACTCAAATTCAAGGGTACTTGTAGAGTGAACAGCCTTTGAAGATAGAGGAAATGTCACCCTGGAGCAAAAGGCAAGCATACCTATTGTCCAGTATAATAAAGACACTTTCTCTTCAGAGCAAGAGGCAGGCATGCTTACTCTCATTAGAAAACGTTCACATTCCCTAAGCTCATGGTTCCTCTCCTATAACACAACCTGTCATTACTATGTTAGGAACTCCAGGAACTGACACAAAAATGTGAATACTCTGGCTGCTGCTTTTGCTGAGTAATAAACTTTTATCTGATCCAGGGGTTTCCTGTCTTCTACTGCCCTCCAAGAAACAATGGAAGGCTAATTTCTTTGAGCTTACACGGGATCAAATCTCAGATCCTTCACAATTCTGACAATAACTGGCTTTTTCCTCCCTGTGAATTGGACATTGGCAGAATAACTTTATATCCTTAGGTGTTGTCCCTCCCTGAATCATCCCTGGTCTTGTGACTATTCTCTCCTCTGAATGCTTCTCTAAGCCTGTTGTAGCATTTACAGTTATCCATCCTTGTTTCTGAGGAACATTCAGCAGAGGGCTATTAGAAGTGATGCACTGTGATTATGGAATTTCAAAGAAAGGCACTATGAATTCTGTCCAGCATGAGAACATTTCATTAAAATGATTAGAAAATATTTTGCAGTCTATCCTGTTTTTTAAAAGAAATTTAAAATTTAATCCTCTATGAAAAGGAAATATCTTATAGTAAACAATGGACATGTATATGGGGGTGAGGTGGAGACGGGAAAACTTCTGAGTTAATCGCACTGATTGCTCCCAAAAGCAATGTCGAAAGAGGCTTGAGTTCAGATAAGATAAATTTCTTCATGTGACCAAGGGGAGGACCGTTTTAACCATAACATGAAAGCCACTGTGGCCTTATTTAGGAGATTGAAAACATCCAGATTTCTTGAACGTCCCCAATATTCTTCAGCTTCTAAAATGCTTCTGACAACAGTCTGATCTGATGTCATGTCACATGAACTGTTGATTTCACTGGCTAAACCACGACTCAAAATTATGCTTTCTGTAACAATGCTTCTGTAACAAAGCAAGATAAACTGCTTTGAAACACATAATTTCTGATTGAAAGTGTTTTTAGGGACTTGGGGAACCCAATCTGGAAATCCTATGTGGTAATCTGATAACTTGCTACAGCGATTTGAAAGCCCCAAATAGGGTAGTAAATTAAGCTTTGTTGAGCACTCCATGCCAGGCATGGTTTAAGAATATCACATGTATTATTTCACTAATCCATGTGACAACACTATGAAATAGGTACTCTCAATGTCCCCATTTCACAGATGGGGAGGCTGAGCCACAGATAGGTAATGTCACTTGCCTAAGAGCCAAGAACAGAATTCAGGGAATCTGACTCTAAAACCTATGCTCCCTTTCTGCTTTATAATAGCAGATTTTTTTTTTTAAACACTGCTAGAAAATGTGATTTTTTTCTAGAATGCTTAAAAGAAATCAACATCACTTTTCTTACTTCTTTGGATTTTTATCTCTAGATTGTTATCGTCCTACATATAATGCTCTTCATCATTTTTCTATGAAGAATATATCTCAGGACCATTAAGGGTGAATTACGTCCATCATCAGCCCACGTTGACAGAGAAGGGAGATACTACGTAGCCCCTTTTGAGAAGGGAGATGTTGCAGTTAAGCCACCATAAGATCTTCTGTGTAGGGTTTTGATTTGTCTTGAACTCCTAACATAAGATGCATTTGAAAAATCTTCTAATAATCTAAAACAAATCCACAATAGATGTCGAGTGTTTCTCTTTAGGTTTGTACCCAGAGAAGGAGGTAAAAGCAACAATATTTTGAAGTGATGTTGTCAGTTCTTTGCTGGGACAAACTTAAATCTTTCATGATCAGGAGTTGTAATACCAGCCCTCAAGTCACCCACAGTTGCCACAGTCCCCAGAGGGGCACATTGTGACCCTGTCTAGACCAACAGTCACATCACAATGCTTTTCAGACTGGTCCCTCATCCTCTCCAGTCTCCCAGGGAGCATGGGAGGTAGGAAGACAAGGGAATTTCTGAATGCTTGAAGGGGAAAGGACTATCTTTCTCAGAATGGTGAGGAAATAATTTACTATAGAGCATTTGTTGATTGCTGCCCAGGCTCTGACACCCCAAAAGATTTCTGAAAACCAGCGACAGCAAAGTTCACGTAAAAGTCTCTGCAAGGTTACATCTGTTCAGCGTTCTGAAGACGAGCGATATGGTACAAATTTCAGATGCAAGAGCAAAACACACCTCTTCGTGCCCCGTCACTATTTCCACAGGCAAATGAGGGAGTCAGCATGGTCTTGGCCGAACAACTTTTGTGCAGACGGGTGAGTACTTTTCTCTCATCCTGTTAAGGCCTTGAAGAGCCAAGAGGTGAGTGGAGATTCCTGCCTGTCTGCTCCTCACATCTAGAGTGAATCTAGAGGTTCCAGAGGAGTCAACACAAATCCATCTTCTGATCTTTCTGGGATCCCACACGGCTGCACGGAATTGTTTTAACTCCTTAACTGAAAGGATTTGGATTTACCTTCATTTTAACTGGCACTGCTCTTTAAAAAACGTATACGGCGGAATTCTTACAGACCCAACTTTTCAGGCAAAATCACTTTCCTAAATGTTGCACTTGTTGACTCTGAGGGGACCCGCAAAGTTGCACATGCCTTCAGTGGCTTTACAGCTCTTTACCACCTCCTCTGTTTTGTACATATCTTTCCAGCACCTTCTCATTTCTCTCTCACTTCCCTCCAAATTACATCAGTCTTTAAATGTCCCATCTGAACCCTTTTTCCTTAAGCTTCTTTAACACTTTCTTTTCTGAAAACTCTTATAGTAATTAACCATGTTTTTCCTGCCATAGCTGTGAAAACTTGGATAAGTTGCTTAGCCTCTCTGAGCTTCAGTTTCTTCATAAATAAATGAGGATAACTATAGTACTTGATATGTGTTGTGAGGATTAGGCAATTTTTTTTTTTTTTTTTTAATCTTCCAGTAGCCAGTTCTGCGCTGGGAACATTAGTCCTTGAAATAAAATATTTCTGTTTGTTTGACTGCTGTTTGGGGTACCTAGAAGAACCTTCAGGAAAGCCACAAAACCCAAAGTTAAGGAAGACTGGAGAGAAACTTGTTTCGCCCTCCTCAGCACTGACCACCCCCAACCACTTTGGGTACAGCTCCATCCTCAAATGGTTAAAAAAAACAACATAGAAATTAAATTATACTATAGTTTCTAAATATCTGTGCCTCCCCCTTAGAAATATTTGTCTATGATTTTTAATATAGAAGGGAACAGATCTAATGTAAATTCAGTCTATAATGGTAGACTCTCTGGAATCTGTGAAAAAGACATTTTTGATCCACAGAAAACATACAATGTCTTTCTAGAAGTTTCCTCAAGGACAGAAGAAAGAACGATGGAGCAGGAGTGAACTTCTACAGCAAACTGATCATTCCTCCTCCTTTTTCCTTTCCCCCCGTTTCCTTTCTTGGGTTGGCCAGTCAGGCACCCCAACCCCAAGGCCTTCATCTGTCACCCAAAACAGAACAGCACCTCCTTCCCAGAGGCTGCCTTTTCTCACACGAGGGGACACAGGATCTGAAAACCATGCATTTCCTTCCCTCACTTCTACTCCCAGCCTAATTTCCTCCTTCTGTCCCTCCAGTTCCAGGCTGGATTTACAGGCCTTACCTGAGGCGGGGAGGGGAGCCTACCTCAGTCCCCCAGCCTAGATCTGGAGGAGATACCACTGCATGCTGCTGCCTGGTGAGGAGCCTACAGGAAGCAGCCTGCGTCTCTTTTTTTTTTTTTTTTTCATTAATTGTTTTAAATTTACATCCAAGTTAGTTAGCATGTAGTGCAATAATGATTTCAGGAGTAGAATCCAGTGGTTAATCTCTTACATATAACACCCAGTGCTCATCCCAACAAGGGTCCTTCTTAATGCCTCTTGTCTAATTATCCTATCCCCCTGCTAAAAACCTTCCAGCAACCCTCAGTTTTTCTTTATTTAAGAGTCTCTGACGGTTTGTCCCGCTCCCTGTTTTTATATTATTTTTGCTTCCCTTCCATTATGCTCATCCATTTTGTATATTAAATTCCACATGTGAGTGAACTTATATATTTGTCTTTCCCTGACTAATTTCACTTAGCATTATATATTCTAGTTCCATCCACGTTGTTGCAAATGGCAAGATTTCATTTTTTTGATCACCAACTAATACTCATATATATATAGATAGATAGATAGATATAGATATAGATATATGACACACATCTTCTTTATCCATTCATCCTTCGATGGACATTTGGGTGCTCTCCATAGTTTGGTGATTGTCCATAGCACTGCTATCAACATTGGGGTGCATGTTCCCCTTCAAAACAGCACTCCTGTATCCTTCAGATAAATACTTAGTAGTGCAATTGCTGGATCATAGGGTAGTTCTTTTTTTAATTTTTTGAGGAACCTCCATACTGTTTTCCAGAGGGGCTGCACCAGTTTGCATTTCCACCAGCAGTGCAAAAGGGTTCCTCTTTCCGAGGATTAGGTGATTTGATACATGTCTTAGAACTGCCTGACATATCATAAATGTGCATTGTGCCAATTTTTATTAATATTAAACAGATAATGACATCTTCTCTTTTTTTGACACTTGGAATTTTTTTGTTTCCCACATGGTTGAGGTTCAAAAATTATTTTTTAACTTAATTATTTTAATATTAAGTTAAAGGAGGAGTGTTTCCTTTAAATTAAAAAAAAATAGATAAACATGAGGAAGTGCCAGTTGCCAGTTTTCTTAAAAGTCAACATCTTGCAGCTTGATATATAATTTCTTTTAAAAAGTAAGCCTACTAAGTGCTTCTTGCAGGAATAAAGTATATATGTTTTTTTACTCTTTCCTTTCTATTTCAATGTAACATATCACCCATGATACATGAAATAATCATTTCTCCCCCCCACCAGTTGAAACCCATGAAATTATTTTTTTGAGAAATTCTTATGTAAAATTTCCAGCCTGTTGCAGAACTTCTGCTGATGTGAGTGATTCAGTGTCTTAATTAACATTATGGAAAAAAGAGTACACACAGAATTTTCAAATAGTGCTTTTATTGTTTACTGAAATCTGCATGACTGAAGAAATAACCAGTTTTAACACATCAGTGTTACAGGTTCTCTCTGCCCCATGATTTATACAGGGGCTCATCCCAACATTCCCCCGGCTGCTTCATGAATTTGTGATCTACAAGGGGAGGGAGGGCCTTGTACTCAAAAGAGAACACATTTCAAAAGTCTGTTTGAAGAGTAAAAACTGACAATGTTCATTTTAAAGCAGAAATAGGTCAGCCATTCGAAGACAAGAGGAGGCAACATTTTTGTTCAGAAGAATAATAGAAATATGGCATTAAAAATCAGGACAGAGGTGCTGAAGCTTGCTCAGGAGGTAAAATATTAAGATCTTTCTGTCAGTTTTTAATGTTCAGAACACAAAGCTCTGTTCATCGCAAAGAAGCCAGTTTATCAAGATTACTTGGATTTCTTTAGCAAGTAGTTTAACTCTTCCCATAGTTTTCTCTGGTCATCATGTTATATTTTGTAATGAAGACAAAATGGAGAGCACTGGTGGAAAGACAGACTGCTCACAGCTTGGCCTGCCTTCTAGCCTCTCACAACCAGGATTTGCTTTCTGCTTGCGCTGGACGGAGGTACCCATGACAGAGTTATCTGAGGAGAAGACCTGTTCTGGGTGAGCCCACGTTGCCCTGGAATCACATGGCCGAGGGGTGGGCACCAGGGACCAGACCGAGATTGGGTTTCAAGCCAAGATACTGGATTCTCCTGGTTAAGATACAGAACTCTGCATGTGTAACAGTGAAAATGGCATACGCTGCAGTAACGTCCCATGACTTGAAGGCATGACAATTCAGGAACACACATGAATTTGTGGCACATGGAAACATGGCACAGAACAAGGAGATGTGTAATTTTCTAAAAGTAGGAACGCATTCATTCTTTCTCACCAAACCAGGTACATTCTAAGCAGTTATCGAGGTTGAAAATCTCCAAGAATGACAGAGTCTATGTCACTGAGTTTCCATCATAGCCCTTGGTGACATACCAGCACGTTCTATCATGGCCAGGATTGACTCTGTCACGGTTTTGGTCTTGACACACAACGGGAGGAAGCATGACTTCATTTTATCATGTTGATAAATTATAAATTATAAAATTCTTTATAATGACCTCCATGCTAGTTTATTGGTCCTGGCTTTGCCCCTTTGGGGTGGAAACTTGAAAATGCTCAAGATAGTAAAATGTTGCCACGCATACAATTCACCACAGTTGCATCGCCACAGAAGGTGTAACAGATGTGTGATGAAATTGGACCATCACTGTCCTTGGGTCAACAACTGTTTGGTTACCAAAGTCATGCCTTGTTCACCCCACATCTCCTTTTAGCACCGCTGGGTTGCATTCATGCTGCCTTCATTTTTGTTATGACTATGTTTACATGGCTTTACAATTGGCTCTCCTTTGGGTGGAACACGGTAAAGACTGAGGAAGGCAGCCCGGAGAGACCCTCTTCCAATTATTCCCTTTGAATTAGTGGCACTTGTAGGAAGCTTATTTGCTTTGGGATTAGCTTTGGGAACAACCATAGCTGTTGGGATGTCGTTTTGTAGCCAGATGAAAATAATTCTCAGAAACAAAACTTCTATTGAATCATGGACTGAAGGCTAAACATCTAATTCAATATTACTGACTAGATGAGGTCTCTGTTTTACCATATGAAATAGGAAGTAGGTGGAAGAACTTTAAACAGGTATTTACATGGTCAGGGTTCCCTGAAGGAGATGGGCTAGAGTGGCCAATAAGAGGAGGCTGTCACCAGTACAATAGAACAATTAAAACAAAAAGCAAATAGAGAAATCAGAAGGGTTCAGTGTAAAGCAATAGAAGATTATAGTGGTACCTGCTGTCCTCTGAATAAAGGAATTGAAATCTTCATGAGCCACCTGCACTGAAGAGCCTTAAATAAGGCTACAGAAAGGGGAGTTCATTTTAGCCCTGATTGTATGGAGATAAAATTCTTGATGATTCCTTTATCAAAGGTGTTTCAAGAGTAAGAATCTGGTTTTCTAGAAACTGTGTAGAGAAGAGTCCATGTGATGCTGAAACAGATCAACCCCCAGAGGGCGAGAAGAGAAATAGATAGCCACAGTTAAAGTAAAATTATTCTTTAAGTCCTCTCCATTACTTGAAAATTGAACATATTACTAAAGAATTATGCAATGAACCTGCTCTGGTCAAGGTGTTCTTTTTCTCAAAGATGCCCTAGAGCAATGATCTAAATATTTTATTACCATTTTGAAATGGAGAAACCATTCTGCTTATGCCTTTGAATTCTTGCCCCTCTTTGCTCCCTCTTCCTTTCCCCAAAAGGAAAAACGCTTCATCCAAGTAAGTCAATTGCATTTTCTCTAGGATTATTTTTATGTGCTGTGCACTATGGACCACACCTGCAGATATAATGATGCTTTTATCCTGTTTCCACCTCAGTTTTCCCCTCATTTCTTACATAATATTCTAGATACTATAGAACTTAATATGTCAGATTCGATATAAGCCTAAATTTTATTACCCGTCTTTTAATAATGCAGATTTTGTCAAATCACATAAAGATTAATAGATGTTCTATAAAAATGAAAACAAAAAAAGTTAGATGGCAAGTTGAAATCTTCCTTCAAAACCTCTCTCAAATGTCCCCCAGATTTTCCATTTCCACTTGTGCTCCCCTATGTTAGCTCTCATCGCTTTATGGCTACACAAGGGTGACTGCCTCCTTCCTAGTCTCCCCCTTCCTGTCTTCACTTCAGCCAGACCACCTTCCATGCAATTGTCTAAAAAAGTACAGCTCTCAGCATGTATATTATTTATGGCCCATAGTAGCTGCTCAAGAAATCACTTGATTTCCCACTGCCCACAGGAAAAAACTTCAACTCAAAGCCCTTATGTTTAGTAAATAATCATGAGAGATTATTATATAATAAAGAATATATTTGGTCTTTGTCCCTGGTTCCTGGTACACAGAGCCCTTGGAATTTCCCAAGTGATAGAAGTGTCTTTGTTAAGCTAATGAGATGACTCATGTGGGCCTTTAGAAAGCTTCAGGATGTGGGCTGGACATCAGAAAGGCCAGCCCTGCTATTAGAGTGTTGGATTTTGGCCCAACCTGACCTGGAGTGGAGGGCAGGTTGGGGGAACTAGGAACTGGGGAGGAGAGAAATTAAGATCAATCTTGTCTTCATAATGAAACTCCAGTAAAAACTGTGACATCAAGGCTCATTGGAGCTTCCCAGTTGGTGAACTCATAGAAATGCCCAGAGGGTAGACACAGTCTCGCCCCATGGAGAGAGGGCACAGAAGCTGAGTTCTGTCCTAAGCTCTCTTCAAAAACAACTGTAATCATAATTTTGCACTTTCTTGAGTTCTGTGAGTCATTCTTGTGAATTATCAAACCGGAGGGAGTCATGGAACCTCCAGATTTGTAGCCAGTTGGACTGATGAGTGGTTGGCCTTGGGAATCCCTGGGGGGCTTGTGACTAGCATCTGAAGGGAGGGCCGTCCTGTGGAGAACTCTGCACTCAACTTGTGGAGCCTGTGCCAAGTCTAGATAGTATCAGTATCAGGACTGGGTTGGGTGGAAACAGAATAGAGACGGCATTCAGTAGCTATTACTGGAATCTACGGAAATAGAGCGTGTTACCAGAGTATGATTTGGGATATCATGGCTGTAATGGAAAGATTGATTTAAAAGCTTCCCCAGGACCACAAAATGGCACTACTGCTTCCTATGGTCTGGCTTACACAGAACCTGTTAGGTTGGCCCCGTGCTAAGGAATCATGCCTGTGAGTCATTTGAAGAAAGAGGAGTCAAAATATTTTAATGAGCTTAGGGCAAGACATTTGAAATGCTTTATGACCTATGGTCTTAATTCCATGGGGTCCTACTGGTGGTTTATTTGGGCAGAAGACAACCTAAGTGTCCTCCACGTAGCCTCTCCGAGAAACATTCTACCTAAGCAAGACGGCCAAGCCTGGCTGAGCAGTTATAAGTAAATGAGTATGTGAAGAGTTGGAGACCCCTGCACTGTCGACATCCTTGGTAGCACTTCTGAGGAGAATCAAGCTGCTGGTGCTGGTGACGGTGGTTATGGCAAGAGAGAGGTCACCGTCTACTTGTTGCTCACCAAGCTGTTTCCAATGTTGGCAGTAAAACCTAGCAACAGAGGGTAAGAAAAGAGAAGTCCCCAGGCGCTGCACAGCCCCTGCCTATCAGACCCCGTGTGAGTGCTTTTACTTGACTTAGCTGATTCTGTCCTCCCCCGTGGAGGGGGTGGAGGTATTATCATCCCACTTTACAGAGACTCAAACTGGCTACAAGTGCTGTGAGCTCTCACAGCTAGTAAGTTGGAGAAGAGGCGTGAGCATTCAGGGCTGTCTGAATCCAAATTTAAACTCTACATTCTCCATCACTGCTGACGAGCCAGCTTTGGGCCTCACCCTGGCATGCCCGAGTTACACTCTGGGTTAGGAAAGCCGAGAAAGGTTATCTTTTCCCTCTCAACTTAGTATAGAGTAAGCTCCTG
Source organism: Prionailurus viverrinus (assembly GCF_022837055.1). Taxonomy (NCBI): domain Eukaryota; kingdom Metazoa; phylum Chordata; class Mammalia; order Carnivora; family Felidae; genus Prionailurus; species Prionailurus viverrinus. The sequence goes on from NC_062568.1 coordinate 138,521,113, forward strand.
AACCAATTTTCCCCAGACAAGCCAGAGATTGCCAGTGGCAAGACAACACGGGACTCTCTTGCAGCCTTTTTTCCTCAGCATTGTCTCATTTGGGCAAATTGGTGCTAATTCTGGGGCAGACGGGAACAAGTAACCATCACGACCTCCTGGAGACTTCTTTGGTGCCGCCACCCAGGGCGTACGTGGCTGTGTTTACAGAGTGCCCCTTCCACTCCCCTGAATTAGCTCCATCTAGTTGCAAGTAGGAAACAGTGACTCTTCCAGCAAGAATCCTTGATGGTGCGTCCTTCTGACCACCAGAAGATTCCCTAGAGGGTTCACCATGAGCTGAGACCACACTGGGAGGTTGAGGCTGGGGGACCTGCATTATTAAGCATCTGTTTGTCATTAGTAGGTGCCTTTTCTTGCACGGTTGGCCAGGCCCTGACACTGCAGGCCGTGGTGGTGGACGCTCAAAGGACACTTGGACAAGACATGCTGACCTTGGCAGTCTCATGCAGCCACCAGCACAGCGGGCAGCCTGGGACAGTGTCTCACCTGTGAGCTGGGGCCTGGGCTGAAGACAGAGTGCAGCCACTCACCAGGGAACGCCTTGAGCCGAACACACTCTCTCTCTCTCTCATCTCTGAAGGTTTCACAGCAGTTGATTTCCCATGGAAACAAGCAGAAATCTGTTTTAATCATCTGGCATTTTTAGTTTCCTCATTTGTATGAGAACCTGGAGATACAGACATATGGTACATTCATTACCGCAGAAAGCTACAGCTGAAAGAAAAATAGTTAAAGCCAGTCTTAAAGCTGGAAAGCTTCAGCATATACCTTCACATTACTTTCCTTAATCTCACAGATTGTCAAAAATGCTGCCAAAATAGTTGTTTCTGTTTCAGCTCAGCGCTTCCAGCAAAATCCACATCTGAACCTCAGTGTGTGCTTCTCCCAAGGCACGGCTGCCCCTCTTACCTCCTGACCCAGACGGAGAGAGTAGACTGAGTGAGGGCGGAAAATCCCAGGCCTGACCTTGCCCTCACTAATCCTGTGACCTTGGGCTACAACTGAGCTTCTCTGGGCCTCATTTTCCTCATCTGAAAATGTCATTCAGTCACCTGACAAGTACTTATTGAGCATCTATTTTGTGGCAGGCACTGTTCAAAGAACTGGGAAGATAGTGATAAATAAAATAGGATCCCCACTTTTGTGGAGTTTAAATTCTTTGTGGGGGGAGATAAATGAGTAGAGGACACAGTATGGTAGTCGGCAATAGGGTCATGGAAAAAAACAGAACAGGGAAGGGAGTGTTTGTGCAGAACAATTACAGGTGTGAAACATGCTGGTCAAGGAAGTCCTCAGTAGAGAGGAGGCAGTGGAGGAGAGGTCTGAAGGACGTTATGAAGGTGTTCTGGGTGGATGGCAGAGGAAGAGTATTTTGTGGGGAGGCCCTGAAGCTGGAGACTGCCTCTGTTTTTGAGAAACAGCAAGAAGTCCAAAATGGCTCAAATCTGCGTGTGGGGGCTTTGAAAGCCACCAAAGAGGATTCGCCAGCGGGTGCTCTCAGAGGGTTTTGAGCAGAGGAGAAACGATCTAAGATGTGTTACGGTAACTCTGGCTGCTATGTGGAGAGCACACTGAAAGGGGACAAAGTCTGGCCGCCATTGCCGTAACTGAAGGAAGGGCCCATGATGGGTTGGACCAGGGCAATTGGCATTTGGTGGTGAGAAGTGCTTGAAGCGTAGCTATACGTTACTTTGAAGGGAGAGCTGTCAAGGCTGGCAGATTACATGTGGGTGTGAAATAAGAGAGCGAAGGCGAACTCCCCAGTTTTTTAGCCTGGTTGCCGGGAAGAGTGGAGTGTCGATCTTCTGAGACTGAGAATAGCGTAAGGGGAAACAGGTGGGGAGGGATGGCACCTCGGGAACTCAGTTTGGGGCACGTGAAGTTTGAGACACCAGTTGGAAATCCAAACAGACACAACGAAAACATGTGACTCTGCAAACAGTAGAACTTATCAGATGAACTCGATGTAAAAGAATGATAGCTTTTGTCTTCAAGAAAAATCAGAGTAACCTCTGGTGATGCCATGTGGTGAGAAACCAAGGTGACTGAGAAGTAAATCATTTTGAGAAGTAAAGTTTCTGTGCTTTCCTAGCCTGGGCACTATTATCATTATTATCTCCTGCAGTTAATTACCTAATGCGGGATTGCAAAGTTCACAAATTTAAAGGTAAAGAAAGGTCTGGTCACTGGAACATACAATACAGAAAGCACACATCCACCCACCCATTTGGGGGAAAGTTACACAGCGCTATAGTCTGAATGTTTGTATCCACACCCCTCCCCAAATTGATAGGTTGAAATCTTAATCATCAATGTGATGGTATTAGGAGGTGGGGCCTTTGGAAGGTGATTAGGTCATGAGGGTGGAGCCCTCTCACATGGGATTAATGCCCTTGTAAAAGAGACCCCAAGAGCTTCCTGCTCCTTCCACCAGGTGGGAACGCAGCAAGAAGTCCGCAGTCTGCAACCCAGAAGAGGGCGCTCACTAGAACCTAATCATGCTGGCATCAGATCTTGGGTTTTCCAGTCCCCACAACTGTAAGAGAAAATTGGTGCGTAGAACCACCCCGTCTATGGTATTTGGTTACAGTAGCCCCAAAAGACTGAGACATATAGGCCAGAGTTAGAAGAAGGGTATTTATGACTAAGGGTGCAGAGAAGAACTCAGTGCCTATGCTCATTTCGGTTGCAAGAAGCTTTCTGGCTCCCAGATAGAGAAGGCTGTGAAGCTGGAGTTGAGCTGTATAGTGGAAATGATAATATCTAGCTTGCAAGGTTGCCCAGGGCCTGGCTCATAGTAGGACTCAATGAATCTTAGTTCACTTGCTTTTAAGGACAAGAATTCTGTACTATGAATCTTTGTACTCTTAGTAGGTACATAATAAATGTACTTATTTCTAGATTCGAATGTAGCCACCTTCGATATTAATATGTTTATGTTATATATTACTAATAATGTATATTAATATTTCTAAGGTACTAGAGACTTAAGGCAGAGTTAAGACTTCAATCGAGAGCAGTGCTCCCAAGTACAAATATAATGCAAGCTACATAGTTAATTTTGTTTTCTAGTATACACATTTTAAAAAATGAAAAGCAATAAAATTGATTTTAATGGTATTATTTAACCCAAAGTATTATCCTTCCCACAAGTAATCCACATAAAAATATTGACGTATTTTATTCTGTTTTTAACTAATTCTTAGAAATCCAGTGTGCATCTTATACCTCAACTAAATAACTCAATTAACATCTCAATTAAAACTAGCTGCAATCCAAGAGCTTAATAGCCACACATGGCTAGTGACTATCATACTGGACAGTGTGGTTCTGGCGGCAAAAGGGAGGTACTTTTTTCTCTTGCTTTATGTTTTTATGCACCTGACATTCAACTACAGAAACATGGTGTGTTTTCAGTCAGTCAGGCTCAGATATTACTTGTTCCTTTGTTTTATATAGTAGGCAGTTATGAGGTCGCTATTTTTATACACAATGGAAACAGAGGATCTCAGACTGTCTTTATGCCCTAGGAATGGAAAATGGCATCTCCGCTTCACCTGTTCTTATCTCCCTTGGGTAGAAACAAAACAGAAGAAAACCCACAAAGGAAAGATCCAATAGCAAAACTTGTGCTTGTGTGGGTGGTCATCCTGATGGCTGCACTTTAAAATGTTACCTTCCTTTTATTTTATGCTGAGAATCTTTATGATAAAAAAAGCATAAAAATGGTGGTGGTAGAGGGGGTCACAAATCACTTTGAACTGGTGGCAGGAGATCTTCTTAGAAATGACACTCATAGGAAATAAAAACAAAGGGAAAACTGTCTTGATAAACGTAGAGCTCTTAGTCACAGAATAACTGGGACACATTTCAGTTCATCAAAATAACTTCGTGTAGTTTTGCAGACTCAGTCATATCTCTAACTTACAAAATTCCTCCCTGATGCCAGAATCTTAGTGTTCGTACTGAGCGGAGAGAGTTACTGCAAGCAATACTGTTCTAAGCACTTTAAATGCATTGATGTGCTCAATCCTTCTAAGTCTTATGCCCCTTATAATAAACCTGTAACAGATTTGAATCTCAGCTCTGTCACTTGCTAGCTAGGAAACTTTCTGAGATTTAGTTTTCTATTATGTAATTAGGTTTTCGTGAAAATTAACTCGAAATGTGTGAAATGTACATTGCACGGTGCTTGACACTTGGGAAGATCTCCATAAACATTGCTACCATTATTGGTGACAAATGGTTACTTTACAAATCTTAAGGAAAGTGGTTGCAAATATTCTATGGCAAGGAGTCCACAGGGTTAGAATCTCTTTTTCTGGCTATTAAGGCTATTAACAGTGGCTTTCAGTTTTAAGAGCCACAATTTCCCTTGTCCATATACTAGAAAGTTTTGGAGGGTATACTCCAAAATTGTTTGTAGGGTATATAAATCAAGAATGTATTCCAACATCACAAATATTTTTTAAAAGGTTTTATTTCTAAGTAACTTCTCTATTACCTCATGTGGGTTTTGAACTCACAACCCCTAGATCAAGAGTTGCAGGTTCCACTGACTGGGCCAGCCAGGTGCTCCCCAACATCACTAACAATTTTTAAAGTGATTTTTGAATAGCTGACATATGGACATGATGCAAACTTAAAAGAAAATGCAAAAAGATACACAGAGAAAAGGCACTCACAGGAAATAAAACCAAAGGAAAACCTGTCTTGACAAATGTGGAGCTCTTAGTCACAGAATAAATGGGACGTTAACTTTTTCAACCATAGATAACTTAGTCCCTCATTGCTGGGATGGACCTGTCCCAGGAAGTCATGTCTGATGTTGGGGAGAATTTTTAATCATTGATGGTTGTTTTAAGGTGTCACTGTCATTAGGATCCGGCCACATTTGAGCAACAAGGGGGCAGTCAGGAAATGGTTCTCAGACAGTTTATTCATCTGGGGCTTTATGAAGCCACCTGGAGTTTCAGATGAATCAATTTGTGGAGCGCATAATTAGATGCTTGTAGAGGTTTCAGAGTGACCTTAGCAAGACGATAAGCATAAAAAGAGCAATTAGGAAAAGTAATATTTTATAAACATCATGGACATAAGGCATTAATCTAAGAAATTGTGAAGAATGATGGAATATTCATTAACTAAAGGTTCAGTAATTTTCAAAGTGATAGAGCAGATCTAAGGAAGTAAAACCTTACATTAATTTTGGCAAAACAGAAGCGACAGTACAGTTTCATTTTTTAACGAGATTGATTACGAAGTACAAAAATGGAGTCATTGTAGGCAACTCTTTTTGTACCGTGTTCACTTGAGCTAGTACAGATATGACTGGGGAAAGGTTGAAGCAGGTATGGGAACACCTGGTTGTAATAACCCAATAGGTAACATTTATAGGCTTGTGGGTATAATCAATAGTAGCATTTGGGATGAAAGAGAAATTAGTTATAGGCAAGACCCAGGGGTCTCTGACACTGTGAACATACCAGAGTTTTTTGGTGACAGGTCTAACAGAGAGGTTTCTTCTTTTTATAGTAGACTGAGAAATGTCGATAAGAATATCGTTTCTCTAAGAGAAAGAGGAGGGGGGAAACAAACAAATAAGGTAGAAGCAACAGTGAAAAAATGGTATACAGGCCTGGTGGGCTCATCCTGGGAAAGCTGTCTCTTTCGGCTTTCATCTGTTTCAATTCCTGGAATTTTTATTTTTAGGTCAGTTGTTATGTATAGGTCTGTTCAGGATTTGGTGTTTTGTTTTGTTTTTTAGATGTGACATGTGAATCTAGGAGCCTATTTCTTGGAATTTTCTGGCACAAGGATTGGTTAAATTGTACTTGTTGGGAGTCTTGCCAATGAGACCGAATGGAGTCTTTTTGGAGATGTCTTTTCTTTTTTTTTTTTTTTAAATTTTTTTTTTCAACGTTTATTTATTTTTGGGACAGAGAGAGACAGAGCATGAACGGGGGAGGGGCAGAGAGAGAGGGAGACACAGAATCAGAAACAGGCTCCAGGCTCTGAGCCATCAGCCCAGAGCCCGACGCGGGGCTCGAGCTCACGGACCGCGAGATCGTGACCTGGCTGAAGTCGGACGCTTAACCGACTGCGCCACCCAGGCGCCCCTTGGAGATGTCTTTTCTAATAGACAAAATCTACAGGTTGTAAGGTTCGTGATGTTTAATGTTTTCATTCCCCGAGAGCACACTGTGAAAGGTTGCTCAACTAAAGTGTTGTTATTTTTAATAGAAACAATTAGGCCCTTACCACGGTGAAGTATATTGTCTTTTGTCAACTGTGGATCAAAGAAACAGAGGCTATGAGTATTGGGTGTCCTGTTACAAGAACAGATTCCTATTGAGCTTATGCAAATACATACCTTGTCATGACAAATAAGAATATTTAACAAGAATTTTAGAACTCTTTTTCTCTGGGAGAAAAAGATAAAAGTTTTAACCTTTGTTGTAAAGACAATGTACCAAATTGTGGTAAGTCACAGATAGCTGAAAGGAGAGGGGAAAGGGGGGGTCCTTTAAACCTGGAAAACAAAACATCAAGAAATCAGTTTTTATTAGAGTTTTAGGAATTTTATATACTTTCTACAACATTTATAATATCTATTTATACAAATACAACATAAAGAAGGTTTCATATTTCTTTTTATTTGACATCGTTTCCCATGTAATTGGGCATATCAAATAATCCTAATTAATGTAATATTTTTCTTTTTATAAGGAGAGGGAACAGATCTTTTGAAAAATTCCAGACCCTCTAGACATTGTCAGTTACTTTTAGGTCAAAAAGACTTTATTTAGAATGCGATTTGGGGAAGTTTGTCAGAAAGGTTTTGAATATTTGACCAAATAGGATCATAAGATTATTGTAAAGCAATATATATTTTTTAATTTCTTAATGTTTTATTTATTTTTGAGACAGAGAGAAACAGAGCATGAGCAGGGGAGAGGCAGAGAGAGAGGGAGACACAGAATCCAAAGCAGGCTCCAGGCCCTGAGCTGTCATGTCAGCACAGAACCCAGTGCAGGGCTCAAACTTACAAACTGTGAGATCATGACCTGAGCCAAAGTCGGATGCTTAACCGACTGAGCCACCCGGGCACCCCTATTGTAAAGCAATCTTTAAGTGTTTTTTTGACCAAAGTGACAATAAAAGATTTCAAAGGCAAATACAAAGGATTGCATAGTTGGAAGCAAAACTTGACTCTCTTAATACCAGAAAACTTGGTTTACTTGAATAATCAAAGATCTGGTGAAGACAAAACATAGAATCTTTGTTTTGTAGATATATTATACGAAAGGTAAAGAAAGGTCTTTGTTCATAATTTTTTATTAAGGGCAGTTATTATTCCCATAATTTAAGGAAATGTTATCCTTTTCACCGAGAGAAAAATTGAATTATAATGTAGCAGTGTATTTTTGATATTAACATTTTCCCTTTTTAAAATTTAAATAAATCCGCTCAAATCTTAGCTTGACTATAAAATTTCCTTTTGAATATTCCTTTCTATAAGCCTTCTACAACTTTTTAGATGTATTTAGGTTTTGTCTTATTGTTTCCCTTTTTTATTTTGAAACAATCATTTTACTTTAGGACACAGTTACTTTCTTTTTTAAAATCTTTTTGGCAGTTTCAACTTTGTTAGTTTAAGTGGTTTTTTGTTTGTTTTTGTTTTGTTTTGAGAGAGTGATCTAGTGTGTGTGATGGGAGAGAGGGACAGAGGGAGAGAAAGAGAAAGAGAGAATCCTAATCTTAATCCTAATCTTCCATGCTGAGGTGGAGCCTGAGGTGGGGCTTGATCCCATGACCTGAGCTGAAATTAAGAGTCAGACTTTCAACCGACTGAGCCACCCAGGTGCCCCTCAAGTGGTTTTTTTTTTTTTTTTTTTTTTTTTTCCAAAACTTATAAAGTTTATCTAGAAAAGAAATGATATAAGGCAGTTGTTAACAGAATAATTGCAGATTTACTCTTAGAGGATGGTGTAATTCCTTATGCATTGCGTTAAATGAATATAAATTCCTTCTATACAGTATCATGAAAGTAAACCATACACTTCTAGGGAAATTACAGTGTGAGAGTTATTTGTCAGCAGACTCATCCTGCCTTTGCTCCGCTAGAATGGGAATGATAAAACAGGCAAGGACAATAGGAGCCCCATATCATTGCTGAGGAGTGTTGTTCTGAATTAGGCAGAAGAAAGATTAGAAAGGTAGGACAACTTCCTAAACTGATGGCAGAGCTGTATTTACAAGGGAAACCACCACCAGAATTCCCAGCCTTGCAAGTAGTTGTAAGAAATGGGGGAAGTTCATTAATTTTTTTTTAATGTTTTTATTTATTTTTGAGACAGAGAGAGACAGAGCATGAGCAGGAGAGGGGCAGAGAGGGAGACAGAATCTGAAGCAGGCCCCAGGCTCCAAGCTGTAAGCACATAGCCCAACAAGGGGCTCAAACTCTCAGACTGAGATCATGACCTGAGCTGAAGTCGGACGCTTAACCCACTGAGCCACCCAGGCGCCCTGGGGGAAGTTCTTTTAAACAGATTGCTGCCTGGCTGAAAATTTGAAAAGACAAGGCAACAAAGTATAAACCCATCAAAGAGTGATTACAGCTTGGTCTTGAGGAGTTACCACTATGTCTATAGGATAGAAAGGGTGGTTGTTTTGATATTGGCCTTTTCAGCTGGCCACATAGACCTTCTGTTGATCAATTTACTGGGATATTAAGAGCAGTGGCTTTTAAACATGTTGGATCATTTCACAGTAGGAAATATAGTGTATATTAGGTCCCAGTACATACACTTATAACACCATGAAAGTGACTAAAATAAGAGTTTAATAAATGGACACATATTTTCTATTTTCAGTCTGCCCCATGCATGCATTTTTTCATTTTTGAAATTATTGTTTCTCATAATATTTTAAAATTTAAATTTAAAAGCCAAAAGCAGATCAACTCATGTTTAGCATTTGATGTTTATCTTATTTGGAAAGATGATTTAGAAAGCCAATGAATATCCATTATTTAGTTTAACTTAATATAAACTTTGATTTTATTTATAATTATTTAAATTACTTGTCTTTAGTCATTATACGTGGATTAGCTATTACACAGCTAATCATCATTTTAAGTTATTTGTTTTTTTCCACTGTTGACAAATTGTGCATCATAGAGATAAATGAGCTTATTTGATTAGTAAATCCAGGTAAAAAAAAAAGTTGTTTATCTCATTATATTTAACACCGATAATTCTGAAGACAGGATTAAACCAACAAACTTGAATTAGCTTTTGTTTATCAAAGGTTATTTTAGATTATATGAACTTGAAAAAAATTGCATTAGTTTTTTTTTTATACTTCTGAGAAATTTAAGAATACTTAATTTATAAGCACTTGACTTTTCTCAAGCCAATTAAATAGAGCTCTTTTACAAACTAATTCTGGCAATACCAACCAGAGGTAGAACAATATCACATATCTCTAACATACACATATAAGCAAACGAAGCAAAGACCTTATGCTTCTTATTTTTTTGTTTTGTTTTGAATTTTAGCCATGTCTCAGGTATGAAACTCAAAAAGAATAGTTGGATCCAAATTATGGTTTTGGCAGATGGACAAAAAACGTTAGGGTTATTGGCATAGATGGCCCAAGTCTTTTACTAAAGACTTTTGTATTATTTGTATGTTATAAGGATCCTTATAGAACTGTTTTTGAAGCCATTTGTGTCTTTTAGAAGCTTCTGTACATCAATCAAGGAGCACATTCTATTGTCTCTCAGAAGTTTGGATTCCTCTCTTCTAAGGGTCCCTTTAAGGTGAATTTACTAAGTTAAAATTTCCCCAGCATGGGTTTCACTTACAAGCATACGAATACGTTGGTAGAAATCAGAATAACCAGGATTATAAATCTGAATGACCAAATTGTTATTATTTATTTTTTTAGCCAACTCTAGAGGGTCTTCAAGGGTATTAGGCAATTCTTTAGCAATAGCTCACAATTTAGCTGTAGTCCAAGGGTGATAAGAAACAGAGGGAGTTCCTGACCCCCCTTCATTAGGTTTTATCTCAAAGTGTGCTTGAATGACTGGAGGATTCAGGGGCGGGCTTCAAGCTTGTTGTTATAGGCGAGAAGCTCAGCTAAATTGGGGTATATGAAGCTCAGCTAAATTGGGGTATACGGGTGGGGGTTGGGGGAAAGAAGGCAGAGAAGTAGTAGTGACAGAGGTTGGTTCAGGAGCTCCAGAGAGCTTTTCTAGTTTGGATAGCCTCTGAGAAAGGTCAAAGTTGTCTTTGGAGAGCCAGAATTCATTTCTCATAAAGGAAGAGAGTTTTGAATCATTTGATTGGCTACTTGGAGCCCTCCAAATACCAACTGAAATATGCTTCTCATTTATTTTGCTTGATTTTATACCCCCTTTCCAGTTGTACACGCAAATAAATTAATTTTAGAATTTCAAAGGATCCCCAAAGTGACCACTGTGATTTTATTTTAAGTTTATATATTTATTTTGAGAGACAGCAGGAGCAGGGGAGGGGCAGAAAGAGAGAAAGAGAATCTGAAGCAGGCTCTGTGCTGTCAGAGCAGAGCCCAAGGAACCTCTCACTCAGGAACCCAACTGTGAGATCATGATCTGAGGTCACATCCAGAGTAGGACGCCTAACTCACTGAGCCACCCAGGCACCCTGTGAGCGTTGTAATTTTAAATGTAGAGTACTCACCAGATAACTCTGGATAGGAGAGCGTTAATACCTTGTAGAAGCCTTACCAAACAGAATCCTCACAGGAAAGTGTTAATCCCCTACAAGTACTGGCCAGCATCAGACAGGGATGTGTGACTCCCCTCTGAGAAATTCTATGCAACAGAATTGGGTCAGAGAAGTGTTAGTCCTCTGTATGAGCCAGCACCAAAAAGACACCAAAAGAAAGGCTAGAACCTCAACCAACTAGGGAGATTCAGAGCCGGGGGAACTCACCACAGGCACTCAGGCTGTGGGGAGACAACAGAGCACAGAAGGTTCAAGCAGGTACCTTGCTGGTCCAACATCAGCACAGGAGGTGAGACGCTATTACCTCAGATCCCACTTCTTCAGACACCAGAAATGCCAACTAAGAAAAGAGGCTGAGCTACAATAAAAACAAAAGCATTTATTTGGGGTTCAGAATTACAATTCAGGGGAACACAGATTTGGGCAGCAACCCAAATAGTGCCTCCCTCACCACCCCCCCCCCACCTCCGCCAAAGATTTAAAAGACAAAAAGGAATGCCTGCATATATTGTTTAGAAAAATTTTTGATTGACAAAATAAAAAAAATTTTTTTTGATTGGCGTTGGTGGCATAAAACCAATCTTGGCTGAATATACCTAGTCACTAAGGCTATCACCAAGCAAAGTCTCTTACGTAGGAAGTTGCAGGTATTCAGGCTAAGTCTTTGGAATATTTGCACTTTGGCCCAGTTCAAAAATTCAGGGTTTTATCAGATGAAAACATGCATATGGCCCATCTCCTTAATGACCTTCTGGCTTAATTTAAAAACCCCTTGACATAACTGACCCCATTTCATTTCATCGTTCACATGATTCATGTGATCTTCTGTGAATACCCAAACTTACACACACACACACACACACACACACACGCTTTCAAATACTCAATTAGCACATATATTCAATAGGAGTATATTGTTTTAACTGAGATACTCCAAAGTCATAGCATTTATAAAGACTTGGGGCAGGAGTTCTAATTTAGAAGTTAGAAGTGTTCCCCCAGGACACTCTCTTGCAGGCTCACCATAGCTATTGACGCTATTAGCAATTGCCTTACCAAAGGTCCCAGGGAAATGTCAATTAAGGAGTGAGAAGTGGGTGAGAAGAGAGTTCAGAGAAAGGAAGGGGAAACGGATGACCTATCCGGTGTCAGATATGACTCTAAGAATTTTCAGGGTACTGTTTTATTTAATTTTCCCAACCACCTGGGGAGATGATTATTATTCTTTCCCATTTTGCAGATGAGAAAACTGAGATGTAGAAAGGTCAAGTGACTTGTCCAAAGTAAAACAGCTAGAAAGTTTTGGAGGCAAGATTTAAACTTAAGTCTGGCTGATTTCAAAGTCCCAAGCCCAATGACTTCTACCCTACTGGAAAGACAAAGGCGAGCAGGTACCCAGGAGGGTGGAGAGTGGCTGAACTGCCAGTTGTTTTAAATGCTCTAGGAAGGGGTGGGAGGTGAAATCTGAAACAAACAAACAAACAAAACCCCACAAAAAATGAACAATTACAACCTCAAAACCAAACCCAATAGCAGAAACCACAGACGACAACCCTTCTCTGTCTCAGCACCTCTTCAGACATGTGGGCTCTTTACCAGGCCACATTTTAAATGTTCACAGGGGTCAGGGCTAAGACAAACACACAGAGATGGTGACATTTTGTTGGAAAAGTAGACCTTCTACTTTTATGCCTTAGTCCATCCCCAGAATCCTCACTTTTGTGGCTAAGTGGAAGTCAGTTGTAATCACTTGAGCATACAACTAAGATTTCTGTAAATCAAAATTCCTGAGAAAACAAAACAAAACAAAACAAAACTAGATATGTTCTTTGGTTCTGGTAGTGTTGTTGTCACAATCAGTTTGGGCTGCTTTAACAGAATACCATAGACTGAGTGGCTTAAACAATACACATTTCTCACAGTTCGAGAGGCTGGCAGCCCAAGATCAAGGTATCACCAATTTGGTTCTTGGTGAGGGCTCTCTTCCTGGCTTATAGACAGCCGACTTCTTGCCATCACAAGACACGCAGAGAGAGCACTCTGGACTCTTCCTCTCATTCTGTTTCAAGTTTTTATTTATTTAAGTAATCTCTACATCCAGCGTGGGACTTGAACTCACAACCCCGACATCAAGGGTCACAGACTCCTCCAACTGAGTCAGTCAGGCGCCCCTCTTCCTCTTTCTATAAGGACACTGATCCCATCATGGGGGCTCCACCCTCATGACCTCACCTAATGACTTGCAGGTCCCCACCTCCTAATACCATCACAATGGAGGTTAGAGTTTCCACATTTGCACTGGGGGGGGGGGGGGGGGCACAAACATTCAGTTCATAATATACCAATAACAAATAAGTCCATACACACAGAGTTCAGCAGCTGGCCAAGTACATGCACATAAATCACTTCATTTGCACCTCATGATTGTTACAGGTGAGTTACCTAGTCTCCCTGTTTTACAGATGAGGAAGCTGAGTTGAGAAAGATTCAGTGATTTCCCCAAGGTCACACACCTAGTAAGTGGCAGCAGTGGAGTGCAAATTCAGGGCTTCTCATTTCAAATCCCGTGTTCTTTCAGCTGCAGCAGGAACCAGGCCATTCCGCCTCTGGTATGAACAACAGTGGTAACAAAGCAGAAACAAGAACTGATGTTTATTTCGAGCCAGTCTCTTTGAAAACATTATCTCCTAGGGTAGGTATTATTACTTTCTCTATTTTACATCCCTGAGAAAACTTACAATTGTCAGGTTTAAGCCACTTTTCCAGATCATACAGCTACTATGTGGCAGAACAAGTATTTGAACTGGGTCTGGCTGAATCTAGAGATTATGTTCTTAAAGCTTCTGCTCTTTGAAATGCTCTCTGGAAAAACTCTTTCCCATTTTGCAGATGAGAAATGCTCTTTGGAAAATGCTCTTTGGTATGTAAGATGAAAATCTTCTGTCAGACATACTTATTGAGATCTTAGTAGAAATGGATTTCTTGCCCTTTTAGAAGCACTAGCATCCTACAATGTACTCTATTGAAAGCCCTATTTTCTAGGCACTGCAGATGGAGGACAGATGTTTCTTTATGCTCTGAAAGGTCCACTCTATGTAGCTGACCATAATGAGATTGTATCTTGTTCTGCATGTTTCCGAAAAATGGCATTGGACAGATTATTCCAAATGAAAGCCCAATCAAAGGAGTTACTGCATAGATTTGAGGAAAATAACAGGATGTTATTCAGTGCTGTGGGTGGGAACTTTTCATGTCAGAGGTCGTTCTGAACCACACACACATTTTGAGATGTGTTCTACCCTCAGATTCAGCCTGAAGTCCGAGCACTACACATATATCTGGTTGAGATTGATGTGTGTGTGTGTGTGTGGGGGGGGGAGGGTCACAGGTTTGGGGACTGCTGCTGGACTTGATTTCAGTATGATACAGAATTACAGGTAGAATGAAGTCCCTAAGGCCGTGGAGAGGGAGTGGAAACTTGGACTTAGGTATGACTATTCAGATAAAGATACTGTCAGTTACGTTGTTGTCTGGGTATATTTTAAAGGCCTATTTGGGAAGAATAGTTAGACGCCTAAGATAATATTTCACAGGCTTGTTGTATTATGGGATCATGATTGCAGCCTACAAGAAGGTTTTTAGGGCCAATACACCAATGTGCTTGCATTTTGGCCAAGCTGATTTCCAGGCGAGAAAGTCCGTTGAATTCTATGGAGAATCATAGCAGACTGAAATTGGCCTTAGGATCACCTAGCTCAATGTCTTTCATTTTATTGAGGAGGAAACCAAAGTGGACCCGGAGAGGGTTAGTTACATTCTGGAGTCTAACTTAACACAGCTGAGAGAGCATTCCCCAAAGTCCTGATGGACAAAAGTTCAAGGTAGTGGTTGCAGATTTGGTTGTGCTTTTGCATAGCATCTAAGAGCACAAACTCCGTGAAGTCAGATGTGCTGAAGCTGATTCCTTTGCTTACTAGCTCTGTGTGCTTTGGTAAGACATCTAACTTCCTTGAGCCTTAGTTTTCCCATCTGTAGAATGGGCACAAGATGTTCATGCTTTAATTTCACCATACCTATTATACCTTCAGGTAATGTACCCACAGTTCTACTCCCTCCTGCTATTTCTTTGCCCTCAAGCCTTGAATGATTCCTCTTCATTTTCATGGTCTGTCCACAAAGGTTCCCCCTTGTAGTTTCTGGCACATACACTTGCTGTTAGGCATTCTGGCTGACCCAGTGGCCCCATGACATAGTCTGCCAATGTCTGGCTTTCTGCCTTTTACTCATTCTCCCTCTGCAACATGCCGGGCACTCTGCTGGTGAAAGGGCATAAAAAAATGAGCAAGATGTGGTTTTGGTCATCAGTTTAGTGAGGAGGAAATCTATAAATAAGCTTCACTACATAGTTATTAAGAATAAAAGCACCTAACTCCAACTTTGGAGAAGGAAGGTGGTCAGGAAAGGTGTTGGAGACAAAATGATACTTCATCTTAGTCTTAAAGCATGAATGGAGGTTTGACCAATACACAGATAGATGATAGGGAGAGAGATGATAGATAATATTCCATATTTCTATGGAAGGAAGGAACTTCCGACTGAAAGAACAGCATGGACAAAGACATGGAAGTTTAGAAAGGCCTGGCAAAGAGGACTGCCATGCAGTTCCATATGGTGGGCTTGCTGGAATGCATGTGGGAAGTCCAGCACTGCCCAGAGGATTTGGATGCTGGCCAAAAAGCCACAAAAAAACATTGGGGTCAGGTCACATCACTGCTTTGTTAAGTCCCAAAGGGCCCCAAAGGGCAAGAACATTAACATTTGCACTGAGTCACATGCAAATGACAGTGTTTGCTGTACTGAGGCTGGGGGCACCTTCCATGCTGCGTGAGAGTAAAAAGTCAACACGGTTACATTTCTGTGACTGCCATTCTGGCCATGTGGCATTGGATTTCATTTTTTCAAGATTCTTCTATTTAGTTACAAGAGATAGGCCTTTTCCTTTAAATCACACTGCCTGGCTATGGGAGGGCAGGTAAGGATGTGACTGTGGTACGAAGGAGACTGCCCTGCTCTCGGCAGCACCCTGAGTGGTGATGGGTAAGTCTTGTTACCAATGGACAACGCTGCATGCCATCCTTTGCACTGTGACTTGGCTACCTGATTGCCTCCAGGGAGATGTAGGTGCTGCCCAAGGGCCTGGCCTGTTTTTTCAGCCATCTCTTGGCTGTCCCTCCCCTTCATATGAGGCCAGAAAAAAGAGGGAGGAAATAAAGGCCCCAGTGCTCCTGGTGGGTCCAGCATACTTTTTTTTTCTGGTCCAGCATACTTTTCTCATTTGGAAGAGAACATCGCCTTCACATGGCAGGATGGGAAGATACTTATGGAAAATCTCAAAGCTGGGAGCTGAGACTTCCAGTGGCTATGGATGCTGTCCACACCAGTTTTACAACCTAGTCAGGCACACGGACATGAAACAAATAGTAGTTACCAAAGTGACGGATACTTCAAAGCAGAGTGCCAGTTGCCATGAGAACGCACGACAGGGGAACCTGAACAGGGACCTGGTCAGGGAGGTACTACACTGAGGAAGTGACCGTTTACCCCAAGAACTGGATGAACAGGAGTTAACTAGGCAAAGGGAGAAAGGAAGAAACTTCTAGGCAAAGAGAAATACATATGCGAGACTGAGGTGGGAAAGGGCAAGTTTTAAAAGATTTTCTACCACATTTGGAGGAAAAGTCATTAGAGCTAACCAGTAGTGAGCACCACCAGGGTCAGACAAGATGCTAAGCATTTTATACAACCTCATGGAATCCTCCTAAAACCGTATTGCCACGAGGGTGGGGCCCGGTTTGTCTCATCCCCGTCATCTCACTGTATCCTCAATACCTAAGGCAGCGGCTGGTTAGAAGCAAACACTTAATATCTGTAGGATAGAGTAAATTTTATAGAAGAGGACACTGAGGCTCAGAGAGATAAGGCTATTCAAGTGTTACTGGTAGAGATGAGACTCCAATCCCACCTGAAGCGTGGAGCTGAGTGCCTTCCCAGCGGCTGGCACACAGTCTGGCTCTGTGTAGGGCAAAGATCTTGCTTTCTCTTCTTCTAGACACAAGAGAGCCCGAGTGTAGGGCTGGGCACCAGGACACAGAGGAGGTGCACAGCACACAGCTCCAGGGCAGCTTATCATGTGTCAGGTGAGCCTGAAGGACACACAGTCTGCCATGGCAGCTGGCACCCAGTTGGATTTGTACCCAAAGTGCAGGGAGAAGCGGACATGTCTCAGTCCACCTAAGACTGGGGTGTGTGTGTCTCTCCCACTGGAAGCCTGTTTGCCGCTCAGACACTTAGACCCAGAGCCCCAGGCAACAGAAACCTGAGAACTGAAAACTTGCAGGCATCCATCAGCCCCAAGTCAAACTCTGGGCTCAATGTCAGCGGTGATGGATCAGCTTCAGATTGCAAGCTTTGGTGTTAAAGCCCAAGAGGGTCAAGAACCTCACGGGTCACCTTTTTACCTGCACAGGCTCAGGACATTTCTCATTATTGGGATCTGTAACCTGAGCACGATGAAGGCCCTCATGGGAATGTCCCATCTGCCCTGACCTAGATAGTTCCTCTTCTTCATACACCCAGCTCTCCTGATGTGGAGGCATGGCAGAACAGCCCTGGAAAATAATCCCATCCTCCTCCACTTGCTATATTATGCTTTAGGTTCTTTGGTGAGAAAAAGTCATAAAACTGAGTCGTTTCAAAAGCTCAAAAATAAATGTATGATATGCTCGAACTCTTAAGAAAATGACTTAACATCAGCCCACTCACTGATCATTTTATGTAGATGAGAATATTAGAATTGTAGGCGCCCTAGAGAACATCTCAGTTCACCCTCCCATTAGGCTCAGTTAGGCCAGGCCCTTGAGCATGCTGACATATGCAGATCATGCTGGAAGTGACATGGCAAGGGTAGATGCTGAATTCCAGAAGTCACAAGGACCCCATACTCTCTCCCCTGATGAGCTGGCCTCTAGCATCCTGAGCACCACTAAATTCCCTGAGTCATGGCTCCCCCTGCAAGAGATGCATGTTAATTTCCTGCAGGCCTTCTAGTCACGGGCTTAGCCAGGGCCTTTGCTGCTTATCCAAGGCAGCACCCAAGCCATCTGGCTCATTTCCAGCCTTGCAAAAAAATTCTCTATGGGCACTCTTTTCTAAGCTGGAGGAATTAGACTCACCACCAGAAGAAAAAGGGAAGAGGGCCAATTTCTTTCATCTTCTAGAAGAATAGAAAAACAACGAATGCGATTGCACAAAGTTATTTGGTAAGTCATGTTCCCTTCCTCAGCAGAGCTCCGTGGTGGGTGGGGCACAGGCAGCATCCAAGAGCTGCAGTCCCACTGTGTGTATGGAGACAGCTGATCCGGGTGACTCACAGTGGGCCTGACGTGCCACTTGCCTTAAAAGGCAGGCATTTTGAAGAAGCAAATGCCAAGGAAATCTGTGCTTCAAGGAGTGGGTTCTTCGCTTGGGTTCAGGCTTTTTCCATGCTCAGCAGCGCATTCAGCCAAAAGGCAAAGCCGGGGAGGGACACACCATCAGCTTGGGGTGAGGAACACAGCTTTTTATCTGGATCATGGCACGAATTCAGTAAGGGCAGCAGAACCCGCTCCTCCAAATGTCTAAATCAGCAGAATGAATTTAGAACGAATTTAGCCTGAACTGTGATTTGTAGTCTTTTTGCAAGTCTAAAATGCCTGCCAGCATTTCCCTATCATAAATCAGGACTCTCAGGGAGCTCAACTGCAGTTCTGTAGTAAAACCCAAACTCGCTTCAAGCCTCATCTGTACCTCGAAACGAAAACCAAAATGTTAACAACTCTTTTCTTTTTTTTAACAAGATGAGGGTCTTTATCCAACATCTCCCACAGGATTCAAAATTCAGAATGGTACCATAGTTTAGGTTAGGACATTTAAATAAAAACTGCATTTTCAAAAAAACCCATCAAGTTTAAAAATACATTAGCCCTTTGGATGAAATTTTGTATTTACACCAAAGGGTGTTTAAAACTGTGTTTGTGCATATGTGTGTGTCTGTGTGCAGATTATCTTTTTCCCAGAATATTCAGAGTCTGCACATCATAAAGGGCAGAAAACCGTATGAGATGCCGAACTCCTCAGCTGTCCTCGCAACCCCATCACTTACTTGCCATAGGACCTTCACAGTGTGCACGATACAAGAAGTGGAGATTTAGTGCCATAGAGTCCCCAGTTCAAAACCTGGCTCTGCCACCAACCATACAGCCTCATATATGACATAATAAGTTGTTTGACTTGCCTGGACCGATTTCTTTTTCTATAAATGGAGATAATGCCTGCCTTAATATGTTTTAAGCCTTAAAGTTTACGAAGTCTCTGGCAGATGCTCAATAATGGTAACACTTGAGGATGTCTCTTTCAGAGCCTCGTTTTCTTATAAGTGAAATGGGGACAGGAGCCTAAAGTGCTTTGCGTCCAGTAATGCACTGTGCACAGGAGGGATTGTTCTTGAGACGTAAGATGCAGCTGAAATGAATGCGGCTCGTTAGGGAATGCACAGGACTGGGGTTAGGGAGGAGGCCTGCATGCTAATCTTGGCACTTCCACTCTTGGGTTAAATATAGATTAGCTGTGCTTCTGAGAGCCAGCCAGCGCGAGTGCAGAAAGTATTCAACAGGGGGACATGCAGATAGGTGCCAGCTCCCTCTGATGGTGGGTCTGTGATCTTGAAAAAGCCAGTTAGGCTTTCCTCTACAGAAAAGTCTACATGGTTCCTTCTGATTGGAAAGTTCTAAAATTCTAGGATTGCATTCGGGAATGAGGGAGCAAATAAAATGGACAGGAAGTGACTCACTGGCTCAGGAGAGGACAAACTAGGACAGATATCGAGCAGGAGGAGGCACTGGGCTAAAAGCAATGGGAAGAGACCAGTGAGCTCTGAAAACCGGAGTCCTCTGTGAGTCTTCAAACTCCAAGGTGGGGAGAGAGGAGGTGGGGCTGAGGTTAAGTGTTCTTTACCTCCACCTCTGTAGAAATAGGCTTTGCAGACCTGTGAGTTGAATAGGATTCCTCTTCTGAAACAGTCATGAGACCTTGGCAAATGTTACACTTTTCAAGTTGGTTTTCTCATCTGTAAAATAGGAATAGTACACCAAAAGGTTGTTGGCTGGATTGAGCCGGTGCACATGAACAAGCTCGTAGAGCACCTGGCGTGTGGCAGGTGTTCAGTAACATTACTGTTGTATTCCATTATGCTATTCCCCCTTCAGTGATGGGCACCAAGCTGAAGGATCTGGGACAAATGATTAGATTTTTATCTTTTCTCAATTTGAAATCATGAATGAGGCTCCTGATGGATCATTCTGCCCAGGTATCACAAGCCCGATAAATTTTCCTCAAGCCTCTTCAAGCAGACTGAATCAATTCTCCCTTTACTTGGCTACTTCTTCAGCCTTTCCCTTTTCACAGATCAATTGCCGGATACTGACTCTATTATGACGAGGGTTACAGAACTGTTCTCTTCCCTCCATAATGATCTAAGTAGTTTCTCTGGGAAGCACTACTGAGACACTAAGACAAGGATGGGAATCCCAGTCCAGTTCAGGCAAAGACTAGAAGGAGGCTCCCCTCACAGGGGTGGCATTCGGTCTTCCAGGGGTTTAAATATTTGCCTGGGGCACTAATTTACATGGACCGCCAAATGTCATTGAAATAATTAGAATTAGGGGACCAGTCAACTCAGGTTTCCATTTGTAATTCTTTAGGTTCACCAGCCTAAGGGACGCAAATTGGTCCTACTACCATTCAGTATATTGAAGAAGTCTCTTATTTGGAATTTGAAATTGTGACAAGAAACCCCATTCTAGGAAGGAAGCATCTTGATAAGTGAAAGGGATTTATTTTGGTGAGTACAAGCTAAAACGTCATCCTTAGTATGACTTAATACTCTCAAAGATGGGATTTAGTAACGGGTGAGGATATGGAACTTGGGAGGACATAATTAGGAAAATGCTAAATAGCACAAGCAGAGAGGGGTGGGGAGGGAGAGGACGGGGGCCAGGAGAGGGGATATTTCTGTACTTCCAGGGAACAAAGGGGTGAGCCCCAGTGGCTGGCTGGTCTGCTCCTGAGTCCCAGGAGAAGAGACTCAGAGCAGCAATGCTATGAGCAGAGAGCTCTCATTTGCCTGATAGCTCCTGCCCCCAGCTGTCTCTAGCTCATTCTTGGGAGTTTTGTTTTGGGAGAAAGGAATAGACAGTTGAACCAAAAGTTCATGATTTTTACTAATAGGAGACCAAGTCCCCTATCTCTACCAAATGCATATTATATAAATACTCAAAGCATATTTTTAAAGGGGGTGCCAAATTCTTACCTGCCCAGGGCACCCACATGTCTGGTCCTGGTGCCGGGTGCTACATGAGGCTTTCTGAGCACATCTCATTTGAAATGGAGTCACTGAGCTTCAGTGGAGGGCCATGGAATTCTCAAGATCTTGGGGGCTGCATTTGATCAAGGCAAGGCAAGGAGAAATGGAGTAACAGGGGAGGAAGTAGATGCTGGTCAACTTCTATTTGAAGTTATTTGATTTATTCTCATCTCAGCGGCAGAGGGAGGCAGAGAGTAAAAAATGGTGTGGGTCAAGCCCTACACAAACAATAGGCATGTGTAAAAAGGCATACAAAATTTAAGGTATTTATTATGAGAACGAATTTGAAAAGCTTCTGAGTAGCACACAAGCAGTTCTCTAGAATCATTGGTATTTAGGAGGGAAGACTCATAATTCTAGTCTAGAGGATGATGAGACCACACAGGATGAAAAGAGGTTTGTTATTTAAAAAAGACTACGTATTTTTAAAAAATGACTTTTTTTTCTGATCCTCGTTTGGCTTACAGATCTGTTTTCTTCTGTAAACATGGGGCTTGAATTCAAGGTGCGACGCTGTGCCTTTGGAGAAACCGCTTTTCTCTAGACCTCAGAGAGGAGACGGACTGAGCCTGCAGCTCTCAGGAGAAGGGGAGAGAGTCCACAAAGGCATGGGTGGGCGCAGCCTCTCCCGTGCCATCAGGCCTTCACTGCATTCTGGAAAAACCACTCTGTAGTGTGGAAGGGAATGCCGGAGAATGTGAAGCTACACTTAAGCATGCTTGGGGGCCTGGTCAGTGCCCAGTAGGCTGTCAGCACAGGACCCCAGGGTCCCAAGGCTCCTAGCAGTCCCTGAATGCCTGCTGACGCCTTACATCACACACTGGCTTCCTCTCCTCCGTGTCTCTCCCATTCCTCAAGCGCTTCCAGGTGGGTGAATGCCTCCCTTGAAGTACTTCGTTTCCAGGGAAAAATGTGGCCATCTGGTTTTAGCAGTCATTTTCCTTCATAATCTGGTTCAGTATATGTCGAGTTCTGTCTTCCAGCAGAGGAAAGGCTTTTATCAGGCATCTAATGTGTTCCTGAAAGTGTGTGCGTAGGGTGGGTGGGCTGGGGGCGGCAGGTAGGAGTTTGAGAGAAAGAGAGACAGAAAGTCTTGTATCCAAAAGGTCAAACTATCATGTGCTTATTCTACCCAAGAATTCCATTTTTCCTCTTTTACTAAACCTCAAAATTTCACCTCGCAGTTCTCTACTTTTTATTTTTCTGGTCCACTGTTCAGCGTTAGTGCTAAACTAACAGTAAATGGAGAAATGAGAGCTGAGAGGGGGAAACCTGGATTGCTTTGTGGGCATGGGTCCCCAAGGATGAGCACCATTGGAGAGAGGGAACTATTTAGGATTGTGACAGATTTCACCCCTCCCTGCCTCCTGCCCCAACATATTATATTCTAGAATCAATCTGGCTCTTTCCAGGGGCTTGTTATTTTGTGAGCATTGTAGCATATTTTGAAAACTCCTACTCTTGTTAGGAGATTCACACGTAAATCTAAAATCCATCATCTGGTGAACAACATAACAGTACAGCTGCACAGGGACAAATTAGTACAGTGAACTTCGTCCAACATTTAATCTCTTTTTATTTGCCATTTGTTATAAAAACGGAATCTTTACTTTACACAAAAGCTACTTTAAAACAGGAAAGTTTACCAAAAACCACTGAATCTCAGGCAAAGGGATTCACCACCAAAATGCAGATTTACTACATGGTAAAGCTGAGGGCCAAAAACATTCAACTCACAACATGATCTTATATTTTCTAATAATTCATTACCAGAAGCAAAACCCGAGCACGTACGTGTTTGAGAAAATACGTGACAAAGATGAAATAATAAATGCTAGCTTTCACCGTGAAGCTAACCTAAGCAAATGTTTCCACCCGAGATTGGCCCGTTATTTCACTCAGAGTGAAACATTTGAAGAGCTTTAAAAATATTTCAAACATAAATATTTAGGCTTATACACAACACATATGCACAAACATATCCATTCTAATTCTATGCCCCTTTGTATTTTTTTAAATTGCACCATCTCTGTTAGAGATAATATATAACATGCAGGAGACACTCATAATTGTTTTTCTCAGCAGTGGGGTATTCTACAAGTCAAATGTAAAGCTGAAATATGAATGAAGGTCAACTGGAAGCCATCTCAACTCAGTACGTTAACTCATATACTCTGCGTTAATGCTTTAGTGTTGATGAAATTGTTCATATATATATATATATATATATATATATATACACATATATATAAAGTTGAAGAGAATGTAGTCCATTACCAAAGGTACTGAGGAGATAGTTCCCAGTGGATGTAGAAGTGATGGATCAGGAACAAGAGGAAACCAATTAAATAGGACCGCAGGTTTTCACTGCTTTCACATTCGACTGAACGTAAGATATAATTATATCCAGGGCATTTCCAACAGTCATTAGTTTATCCCATTTCATGTATATAATGTCTTCATAATTCAAGTGAGGATACAAAATAGCTCCTCCCCCTCCCACCGGCCTTCCTCTTGTTTCCAGAAAGAAATAAACACAGATTTTGATGCAATATACAGTTCTGGGAAACCAAGTGGACTTACAGTTATATTCTCATGCTTTTGGTAGGCATGAGAGATCATTGATTGAATCAGCTCTAAATACTGCAGGGATGGGTAAAGTGGGGCTTCTATATTAGGCATCATTATAGGCCTTGGCTTCCCCCCAAATAAATACACGCTCAAGTACGACTCCAAGTTCTCTAGCACAAATATATTCTGTTATGTACAAGTGCTGACCAAATTTAAGGAGGTGAGTGAGTGGAGAAGGACAACAACATACCTATGCAGTTAGGACAATACGAAGAGAAAATGTAAAGATGGAAGGAGGGTTTTATTGGAAATACAAGGAAATAAAGCTATAAATCCACAGAATAACTGTTTGATTATTTTAATGGTTTCTGAACCCGTCAGTATGCAATATTTTAAACATACAAAATTTACATCATGAAACACATGAAGAACAGAAACAAATATTGTCACTCTCAAACAATAAAATTATGCAGATAACTCACTGCAGCTTACCATAGCACAGTGGTAAGCTTACCACACAAACTGGAGCTATGCCACAGTGCTGAGAGCCTACGGATCTCTACTTACCCTGTTTAACACAAACATTTGTTAAGGGACAGTGAAATACGGTGACATCCCGGGAGAAAAATTAAGACTGAGGATGAAGAATGAAAACACACATCTATGTGCCACACAGACATATCTTTATGTAGGTTAGGGAAAGAACACTATACCTCACCAGGAGTGCTCAAAACTGCTCTGGTGTGTGTGTCCCTATGTGTGCACAAGCTTAGCTATGTGCGTCTGGGTAGGTCTGTAAATAAAACGAACCTATGCCATTGCTAGCATAAGCCATCAACTTTGTTCTGAATAACATCCACATGGACTTTTTGGAACATGCACTGTGCATTCTTGGAAGTCAAATGCCAACTAAAGTCTCATGATGGGACAAACTGCATTTTCCTCATTGAAAAGCCTCTGAAATGAATTTGAACACTTGCAAAATAAACACCTGTTCCAAGAGTGCAGTAAAGGTGACATCAAACACCACGTCCTCATGTGTCAAGTGGTGGCCTCACAGTTCATTCCATCAGTGCTGTGTGAATTGAAAAGCTACCTCAACACTGGTATGTAGGATTAAACAGAAATCTAAAAACCATGGCATCAAACAACAAAGCGTGCACCAGTAACTGTACCCCAGTGTTTGGAAAGCAGCTTACAATATTTATCATTGACCCTGATAGTAATGTGCTTCCAGAAATTGAAAGAAGCGATGAGGAAGATTTAGTCAATGACTTTTGCAGGAGAAGTTATATGTAGTTTGTGAGAATGATAGCCAATCTGAAATTTGCTTCGAAAACTCTTCTTTATGGAGGAGGGTGGGATTTTTCATATTATGGCTAATTATATGGCCAAAACCATTTAGATACCTCTTCGTGTATCATATTCACAGCCAAAACTTAAGATAAATCCTAGCCAACTTTGGAATTAGTACGCCTGACAATTTTAGTGTGAAACATTAAAATGGCCATTAACTTACGTTAAAAAAAAAGAAAACAAAAAACCCTAGATACAGTCAGAATCTGTTTTCTAAAGTCCTAGATGAAAGAAAGTTTCGTCAGTTAGGCCTGGGTCCCTGAGAACTTGAATGTTCTGACTAAAGGCAAGTTTTGGTAGGAATTAACATTTTTACACTGCTCTGTCTCGTTCAGAATAAAAATAACCTTTTAGGCAGCTTCTGGTGTTAATAGATTTATATAATATTATTCAAATTACATTTGATGCAGACAATTCTTTTTTCTGAGCTGCAGTTCAGGGGTGTGTGGCGGGTGAGGGGGGCTGCAGATTTTGCTACAATTTCAAGACTCATCTTCATCTTCCTGGAACAGGCAAAGCAAGACACAACATACCATACATCACAGTTCTATGTTTACAGTACTCTTTATCCATAGTGTTTTCCAGTTTTGTCTGGGTGCAGTTAGTAGGTTACTTCATCATTAACACCCCAAATGAGACAGGCATCATCATGCCTAGACCCGCTGGAGAAAAACACAGTAAAACTGTACATTTTCCCAAAAATGAGTCACTTGATTTTATTCATTTTACAATATGCATGATAATAAAAGGCTAAACACAAAGCTCTTTATAAAAAAAAGAGCAAAATGTATTCCAGGAAAGTCAGACAAAGGCATGAGATGAATTTCAGTTAAATGGATCTACTTCTTTGTGAGCTCTGAGAGTTCTTCTTAAATACTGAATAGAGGCCGAGTGTTTTACATTATAATCATATCTAGAGATCATGCAGCTGGAGAAGAAAAGTATTTTGCTTTAAGTCTTAATTTCTCCAAGTGTTTTGAAGTCAGTTTTAAGGAGTCAAATCTGTACCTCTCCCCTCCATCACAGTTTTTGAAGTAATTAAGAATTGTACCCGTACAATAGCACAGCAACTAGGGAAGAGAGAGGTAGATGATGTGGCCATCCTCTTATAAGGAAACCCCCCAAATATTTTAGGGCATGAAACACAAGGCTTTTGTTATCCAAAAGTAATGAGTTGCAGAGTACAAAAACATTCTGGATCAGAATGCACACAAGTAGGAGACGCGTAAGTAGCCCAAACCAAGCACATTAATAGTAAATTCTTAAAGAAATGCATGTGTTCTCTGTACCTTACAAAAATTATTCTCACAGATTTTGAATCCAAGATTATACAATAGAAAATATTTATATGCTTTACATTTAATATAAAAATTATTAGCAAATAAAAAAGGCTTTGATGATACACAAGAAGAGATTTTAGAGAATACATGAATTTTTAGGAGACCCTGAGGAGGACATGCCCTAAGCACCCTGTCCTTTTCTATGCAAGGGCCAAAGGCAAGCACTTTCTCAGGGTTCACCACAGTTTTGTTTTGTTTTTTTTTTTAGGGCTCACCGTTGTTGAGAGAAAACAAGATGGAGTAAGACTCGAGCAAGCTGGGACAGGAAGTAAAAATCAAGCCAAGAAGAAATTCTGCCAAGCACAATGCACACCCTGCCTAAAAATATTTAAGAATAAATCATAGAGTGTGGAGTGTACACCAAGGACATTTATATTGATGAATTTATGGGCAAGGTGATAAATACCAAAACAGGAAGTCAGTTAAAACAAGTGTGCAAATAAGTAAGTAGCGGGGAATTGGGGAGGGAGATGAAAGAATGCCTAAGCTTCAAGGTAAAAACTGCAAGGGAGAGACTCAGGAATTTCATGTCCCCCATGCCACCCTCCAAGTGTACTTCTCACATCTTAATAAGTTAAAAGTCAATGATTCACAAAACTTTTAGTTCAGTGTTAACACTTTTTACCTGTTTAATGTAGGGCTAGACACTGAGTTGCCTTAAAGACATCTGGTTATAGTTAGTCATAATTATTACCCATTTTTCATCGTTATAACTTAGGAAATTTTAGCTCTCGTTTAAAGCCCTGGGGCAAACATTTAAAAGGTATTTCCCCTTTCGGTCAACATTTATCTAAGCACGTCTGCAAGCGTTCTGTTACAGGGAGAGGAAGAGTGTTGAGCAAATTCTCCTCGACAATCAGACAGCTCCGTTTTAGGGACTGACACCCTTCTAGTTCAGGAGGGAGTGTTTCCAGGTAATTACCAATGAGCTCCAGAT
The DNA here is from genome assembly GCF_022837055.1 of Prionailurus viverrinus. Taxonomy (NCBI): domain Eukaryota; kingdom Metazoa; phylum Chordata; class Mammalia; order Carnivora; family Felidae; genus Prionailurus; species Prionailurus viverrinus. The sequence goes on from NC_062568.1 coordinate 138,548,605, forward strand.
GAGTAAGGTTCGACAGCTCACCCACGTGAGGGGACAAACTCATCAGGCTATTTTTCCCCAAAAGTAAACACTGCAGCTTTTTGCACTGAAACAGCCCATCTGGTAGCATCTCAATCTGGAAAGGGAAAAAAAGAAGCCAGTGAAACTGGTTTTCCATGGCCTATGATAACGCATTTATTTATTTATACCCCTACCTTTCCCCAAAAACACTTCTAGACATTTACAGGGATACACAGAACAATGACGATACATTCGAAGTAGATGGAAAAGATAAAGGAAAAGTAAGAACATCCTGACATGAAGTCAGCACTGAGACCTACCGTGAACTTCCAAACCCTTGCTGTACATATGGGTGGGCAAAAGACTTGATTCTAAGCATTCTAACAAGCAGTCTCAAATAAAATCTAATTAGTCACATACTCATTGTCCCTAAGGAAAAAAAAAAAACCAACAACAGTATTTCAGGAAAATCGTAATTATTCTTGAGGCGGAGTTACTGTGTAATGTAATGAGCAACATCCTCAAAAACATCGTGAGTACAGACACAAGGCTCTTTCTCAGGGTTTCAGACTACACACTGAAAACTTTATTCTGTTAAAAGAAAAAAGTCAACAGAAGCAGAAACAGGAAGATATGATCATATATCATTTCATGCACATTTCTTTCCCCTCTGTATACACACTCGTGAATATTTACCCTTCTTCCTGCTCTCTGGCAGTTTCAATTAAATCATGCAACACAAAGAAGTAATTTAAAATATGATAAACAGCCTGAAATTAGGTCAACTCCTACAGCTGCTCAAAGGAGCTGCCCCCCCTCGTGGTGGGTAGGTTGCACGTGAATTTCTAAGGGAGCCCCATTGCATACATGAAAGATAGTTTATCGGACAAGACATCCAGAGAAGAGCTGAGAGTAAGCATTCTCAATTCTTGGCATGCTACAGAGATGTGAGTTTGCACCAGGCAGCGCTGGACAGCACACACTGCAATCTACAATACTCCACATATTTATGTACCTGTGAATGGGGCATCTTTTCAACGTAATGCAGGCTCCTTGGATCAGGAAGTGGCTTTGTTAGACAAGGGATGAAAGGGGCACTCAGGGGCTCAGTCTGCTCCTGTGTTGGGCTAACATAGCCCCACCGAGCCAGCCCTCTGCTGGAATTTCCAGGACCATCCAAAACTATCTCCTTAGAAGGATAAATACTCTCTACACAAACTAAAAAATGGTCAAACTGCATTCAAACCTGCTCATTATATTGGAAATTACCCTCTCTTCCATTCCCCACACATACACTCAATGCTGGATATCCTAGAAAACAGATCGAATGATCACCATTGCTAAGAATGGCATTCAATATAACTCATCATTGTATGTCAAAAACTAGGTATAAGCAAAGGAAAGATATCTTCCCTCCTATTTCACTCTCCTTTCAAGAATGCAGATGTAAACCCCCACATCCGTGGATTTCAATGTAGACATGTAGCAGAGGGATAAGTGACAGGGGAAATGTAGCCCCTTTCTAATGCAACCTCTTCTGGTCATATACCTGCAGCTCAGAAGTAGGGTCAGCGATGGATAAGTAGAGGAAACAATCTGTCCTCTGCAATGTGCTCAGAGTTGAGAGTGTCCATTGGTGTCTAAACAATGACTTAGGCAAACCAGTTGAATAGAGGGTAGGATTGGCTCATTTGTATTCAGTAAATGCATGCAGAGATCCTCCTTTTGTGCCAGGCTCCCAGTTAGGTCTTGGGGTTAAAGTGCTGAGAAGACAGATGAGTCTTTAAGGACCTTGGTCTAATGCAGGGTTTTTCAACCTGCAACGTTGACAATTTGGGTGGGATAATTCCTTTTGTGGGGGGTGCCCTGTGTATTATACACTGTTTAGCAGCATCCCGGGCCTCTGCCTACTAGATGCCAGGACTATCCGCCTCCTCGGCCATGATAATAAAAAATGTCTTCAGACAAAAGTCTCTTGTGGGGCAAAGTGCCCCCATTTGAGTAGCACTGGACTAATAAGTAGGAAATACTAGACAATTTTGTGAATAATTAGTCTCGGCTGGGAAGGAGTGTCCTGCTCAGGGCTGTATCAGGGACTCCCCCATCTCCCTTCTTCAGTCAGCTTCCAGATCCCCAGCAAGTACCTTGTTTTGTTGGATTCCTTTCCACTGAATAAATACCCTGAAGCCATTGCCATCACTGTCCTGCCTGGCTATCAGCACACTACCATGTTCTCACCAAATCTTCTTTCAAATTTCTGAATTTGTGGGGCACCTGGGTGGCTCGGTTAAGCATCGGACTCTCGAGACTGGCTCAGGTCATGATCTTGCTGTCACGATCTCACAGTTGTGAGATCGAGCCTTGCGGCTGGCTCTGGGTTGAGCATGGAGCCTGCTTGGGATTTACTCTCTGTCCCTCCCCTGCTCACCCTCTCTCTCAAAAGAAACACACATTCAAATCTCTAAATTTGTCATTTTTAGTGACTTCTCAGCCCTCAAAGACCGGAGGAGGATTTCACAATGTGATGGGAGTGAGCTACTGGGCCGGGCCCTCATCAGAGGCCCCTCAGCTGTGCTGCTGTCATGAAAGTGAGTCAAGAGCTGTGGTTAGTGGTGCTGCTTCCTGAGTGCCAAGTGTCCACCTCAGGGACTTTCTCTCAGAGTCAGCGTCCAACTGAGGCACAAGACCCTTATTCACCTGCCTGACTTGAATTATGTTAAAGGAGGCTGGGGAGCTGTGTTAGAGACTCAAGACTTTCTTTCAATTAAGCAATTTTATACTGAAAAAAAAATCTACTTACAAACCTTTAAAAACAGTTTGCCCTGAAACTTACAAAAACACCAAAAATATTTTTCCTGGGCCAATTCATTTTATAAAAAATGTTAGATAGCTTTTCTTTATACTGAATTCATGTAACATGCTCTTTGCTAGACAATATACACAAGCCAAAAATAAAAAAAATTACCCTGGGGCGCCTGGGTGGCGCAGTCGGTTAAGCGTCCGACTTCAGCCAGGTCACGATCTCGCGGTCCGTGAGTTCGAGCCCCACGTCAGGCTCTGGGCTGATGGCTCAGAGCCTGGAGCCTGTTTCCGATTCTGTGTCTCCCTCTCTCTTTGCCCCTCCCCCGTTCATGCTCTGTCTCTCTCTGTCCCAAAAATAAATAAACGTTGAAAAAAAAAATTAAAAAAAAAAAAAATTACCCTAATGGACTACTGATTTCTTTTATAAGATCATAAGAAATGTTTTCAGGGTATCAGGGAGATGATAAACTTCATAAACAGAATGTTTTTATAGACCTATAATACACACACACACACACACACACACACACACACAGCTATGAAATCAACTGAAAAAAAGACAGAAGTGAATAGCTACATCCTAGAATTCTCCAGCAACAAAGTATCTTTAACAAAATGTAGTGGAGCCCCCAGAACATCCAGGGAAGGAAGGTCCTCCTCCTGTGTCTATTGTGGACACGGACAGTGAGTACTCCCCTGTTTCCAGAGGCTGAGACCTTATTTCAGAATCCATCTCAATGTCAGATTCCCCCCACCCCCCCCCCCCCGTTTTTTTCCCTGGCCATTGACACATCATCTCAGAACATGCTAACCAAATCCATAAAATCCAATTGTTTCAGGAAACAGAAATGAAATATTTCCATTTCTAAGGAGTGATGTCAAAAACGAGTACTACCGCATAAACGATTTTCTGAAGGAATTTCTACTGCCAGCCAGAAGTCTTTGCACTAAGAAAAGACATGCATTAAATTCACAAATGTCGAAATTGGAAGACCTGGGTGCAAATTGGAGTGGTTTTTAAGATTTGAGCGAAACTATGAAGTCCTCCTTTTCCTTGCTTCTCCATCACCTTCGGTACCATCATAATGCAATCACACTTTGGCATTGGATTAGAGGTAGACGCTGCCTCCCCTTCTCCCATCCCCCGTGCCCACACAGCACTGCTTCCCACGTAACAGCATTTGGTCTGACGCACCTGTGATGCGCCAGAGCGGGCGCTGGAACACCTGCCTTCCACCCTAGGTCCATCACTAGGAGCTTCAGACTTCAGGAACATCATCCTGAGCGTCAGTTTCAGTTTCGGTAAATGAGGGTAATAACTAGAGCAGAGGTTGGAAAAGTTTCTCTCTACATGAGCAGGCCAGTAAATATTTTAGGCTTTGTGTTAAAAGGCAAAACTGAAAATATTATGTAGATACTTTTACAACAAGACAGAAAAAATTTCATACATTTTTCAGTGATTAAATTCAAAATATAATAACTGAGTATAAATTTTTTGTAGTATAGGCCCCTGAATGAGAAAAATGGAATTTATTCATATGGACAAATTATATGAGATTTGAATTTCATATAATTTTCATGTGAGACAAAATATTATTTAAAAAAAATTCCCCCAACCATTCAAAAATTTTAAAAACCATACGTAGGTCAAGGCTATATAAAAATTCAAAAAGCAGGGGTGCGTGGGTGGCACAGCTGGTTAAGCGTCCGACTCTTTTGTTTTTTAATGTTTATTTTTGAAGGAGAGAGAGACAGAGCATGAGTGGGGGAGGGGCAGAGAGGGAGGGAGACACAGAATCCAAAACAGGGGCCCCAGGCTCTGAGCTGTCAGCACAGAGACCAAAACGGGCCTCAAACCCACAAACCATGAGATCATGACCTGAGCCAAAGTCAGCGGCTTAACCGACTGAGCCACCCAGGCACCCTGTGTCTAACTCTTGATCTTGGCTCAGGTCATGATCTCACAGTTTGTGAGTTTGAGCCCTGTGTCTGCCTCTGCGTTGATAGTGTGGAGCCTGCTAAGGATTCTGTCTCTTCTTCTCTCTGCCTCTCCCCCTGCTTGTGCTCTCTTTCTCTCTCAAAATAAATAGATAAACTTAAAAAAAAATTAAAAAGCATTCTTAGCTCAAGCGGTGGGTGGGTTTTGGTCCCAGGCTGTAATTTGCCGACTCGCTGGCCCATGGTGTTCCTCTAAGATATAAATCTTCATTTCTTGTGTTTAATTTATATTCCTACTTCTAAATCATAACTGATTAAGTCTTTTCATGGGGTTTTATTTCTTGATTGTACTCTCCCAACCCTTCTAAATACTGCAATCAGAGCCTCTTTTGAAGGAACCAGTTCAAGTCTGACCCCAGCTACTATCCAATGAACTCAAACTTGAACTTGACTCGCAAAGTTAAAAGCATTCTCCATTCTGACGCACCTTCTAAATGCTCTCATCTCTTATTGCATCTGAGCCTGCCTGTTGTAATCTTCTGCACATGACCTCTGTCCTTTTACATTTCCCCAACCCCCCGTCCTCAGGAACACTCCTCTCAAGAGTTACTGTAAAAAAGAACATCTTGGGGCGCCTGGCTGATTCAGTCAGTAGAGCATGCACTCTTGATCTTGGGGTTGAAGTTTGAGCCCTACACTGGGCGTAGAGATTACTTCAAAATAAAATCTTGGGATGCCTGAGTGTCTCAGATGGTTAAGTATCTGACTCCTGATTTTGGCTCAGGTCATGATCTCATGGTTCACAGGTTTGAGCTGCACATTAGGCTGTGCCCTGGCTGGGTGGAGCCTACTTTGGATTCCTCTCTCTCTCTCTCTACCTCTCTGCCTCTCCCCTGCTTGTGCTCCCTCCTTCTCTCTCAAAAGAAGTAAATTAAAAAATAAAAAAAAAAACTAAAATATTTAAGAGTATCTTGCTCAAATACGTTTGGTAAACATTGCATGTCATGTCTCTCTTAGAGAAGCACAATGCATATTCAAATTCTAAAGGCTCTGAGGAATCCTGCAGCAAAAAATATGACAAAAAGAAGTGTTTAGTGTTCTGTGTGGTAACACTGATTACTACCTTGTGGAAGAAACTCTAGAGTGCCCTCTCTGGGAATGTCTGTCATTTGGGGGATGCCCAGTATCTTCAATGTCTGGAGAATTCCCTACCTTATCTTGGTGGGAAGCGGAGTCCACTTCCCACTGGGGGGACTGACAACACCAGATTCTAGTGTTCCCAGCTCCCTTACAGCTTGAGTGTGGGTGGGCGTTCATAAGCTCTCAGACTTGGACTTTAAATTGGGGCTCCTGTCACAAAGCAGCAGAAACCATGAAGAACCTATTTTGTGGGAGGGCAAGGGGTGCATTAGCAGCAGCATCTAATTTTCAGGGGCAATGCTGTGCCCAGTGCTGGTATGGTCAACGGCAGGGTATCCTCACCATTTTGCTTTTGTGCTATAATTTTGGCCTTTTGGCTATCTAACTCTATGCTTGATTGCTTTCCAAGCTCAATTATTCAGCCTTTTCAGTGATAATATGACATTTCAATAAATGTCTTTTCTACTAAACCACAGAGAGTATTTGTTGCCTCCATCCATGAACCTGGTATACTCCCCAACTTTTTAGAAGAGTATTTTAAAACCTCTTCCTTCAGGAATCTTTACTAATTTCTATTCCAAATGGAGAGATCAACTACATTTCTGAGACTATGCATACCTAAATATTTATGCATCCAATTTGATGTTTTATTTTCTAATTTTAATAAATATTTTGGTCTACCTCATAGAATCTGAAGAATTTCAAAGTTAGAAGGAAACTTGAAACTGAAGCATGAATCCCTGATTCCCTTTAACAATATTCCTACCAAGTAGTTGACGACCCATATCTGGACAGTTTTATTCATAAGAAAACCAGGGCACCTGGGTTGCTCAGTTGGTTAAGCATCTGACTCTTGGTTTCAGGTCAGGTCATGACCTTATGGTTCATGAGATTGAGCCCCTCATTGGACTCTGTGCTGACAGTGCAGAGCCTGCTTGGGATTCCTTCTCTCTCTATTTCTGCTCCCCCCCCCCCCACTCATTCTCTCTGTCTCTCTTAAAATAAATAAATAAACTTAGAAAAAAAGAAGAAAATAAAAATCATTTCTCCCTTCTCAAAGGTTCAATTTTTGGACAAGATTTCGGGAAATATGAGAAATCTTTTCCTGCTTGTCTTGGTTCAAACACTCATGGTTACTTTCCAGAAGATTTCTTTTCTATTAAGTGTTACAAATATTTAAAGACCAATATCATGGACTATTCTTTTCCCTTCCCTCTCCAATATTTCCTATTATTAGGCTGTTCCATCAGAGAACTTTTCATCTCCCTGGCTGCTGTCTTCTGAGTGAGTTTCACTTTCTCCATATCCTGATTAAATAAGTCTCTTCAGAGTTCTGAGGACAGTGTCCTTCAACCATTCAAAGGTGTCATGGTCATTGTTATGGCTCTGGGATGCTTAGCAATTGCTGATTATCAGACTTCTTTTAAAAAAATTTTTTTTTTTCAGAGAGAGAGAGAGAGAGAGACAGAGACAGAGACAGAGACAGAGACAGAGACAGACAGCATGAGTGGGGAAGGGTCAGAGAGAGAGACACAGAATCTGAAGCAGGCTCCAGGCTCTGAGCTGTCAGCACAGAGCCTGATGCGGAGCTTGAACTCATGAGATCATGACCTGAGCTAAAGTTGGATGCTTACCTGACTGAGCCACCCAGGTGCCCCTGGTTATTAGACTTCTGAGACAACCCAGCCTAAGATATCATTCTACTTTGGCCATAAACTGCCTTCACCATAGGACTTTACATGTCAACCAAGTATCCTCCCTAACTCAAAATAAAATGTGTCTGATACTCACACCTAGTTTCTCTTTCACATATGGTAAAGAAGTCAATAAACTTGGTGTCAAAAGTACCAATGGTCTTAAGGTTTTATTACATTAAACTAGGAAAAAACATTAACCTGCCTATACATTTAAGTAATTCATGACCAGCTAACAATTTAATCAGCTTCAACTTTCAAAAATTCATGTAGTGATATAACTATACAACAACTAGTGGAACCAGTGCCTTTCAAAATAATTATTAATAATTTTTTAATTTTTGATTTAACAATGGAAAAGTATAGCCAAAATATTAATATTAATCTACTGCATAATTAAACAACACTAATGATAAATCTCTAGACCTGTAGTTTTCAAAGTATGGTCACCACACCAGCAGCATCAGCTTCATCTGGGATTTTGTAGAAATGCAAACTCTTGGACCCTACACACCAAACCTGCTGAATCAGAAACTCTGGGAGTGGGGTCCAGCAATCAGTGTTTTAACAAGCCCTTCAGGTAATTCTGATGAACACTGCTAATCTAGATCAACCCTCAAGGAGTTTTACAGCCTCCTAATCCTTTAAGTCCTTAAGATTTCTCAGGGGCGCCTGGGTGGCTCAGTCAATGGAGCGTCTGACTCCTGGTTTCAGCTCAGGTCATGATCTCACGGTTCGCGAGTTCGAGCGTGCTTGGAATCCTCTCTCTCCCTCTCTCTCTGCCCCTCTCCTTCTCACTCTCTCTCTCAAAATAAACTTAAAAAAAAAAAAAGACATTAAAAAAAAAAAGACCTGAAGATTTCTCATTTATTTTAGAATGGGCTCTAGCTTTTTGCATATATGAGTCAAATCAATTTTCTAAAAATTGGCATGAATTTTGCTCTCATTCCTCAACTTTTTGGTGTTTTTCCAATCCATGGTTTTTGAAAATAATGTCTGGTGATTAATATGTTTATTAGCCAACAGCATGCTCATAGCTATATTTAGCATGAAATGCGAATTACAAAAAGTCTAAGAGATAGTACATTTTTTGGGTGGGGTAGAAGGAAGTAGTTCCCATTTTCTACTACTGGAAGACCCCTTTCGTCTTTTGGCAGACCTGATTTCTGGAAGATTATTTTTCTTCTTCCCATAGGGGCATTACCATCACTCTCTTGCCCTTTTGGCTAGCATGATTTTTTTTTTTTTCTTTTTCTTCCTCCTTCACATTTTAACCTAGGAAACTAGTCATTTATTTTGTTTTTTCTTGTTTCAGTGAAGTCAAGTTTTCCTTAACTTGGCTTTACTGTTGCAAATTATGGTTCATTTTTAAAGTATGGATGCTGGAAAAAGCTTCTAAGAAGCTCTAGTGTTGCATTATAGAACCAGGCCTTTCATTTTGAATTGTCTTTCTAGACATGCATGTAGATTTCCAGTTTTTCTTACTGCATCACAAAAAAGATTTATGAATAATTCATGATCCCAGTATTTTTAACAAAAAGTTCTTCTCCTGTGACAGATTTGGAAAGCTAAAAACTTTTATGAAGCTTCCTAAATACTTAAGATCTTTCCAGAATGAAAAGTAAGCTCTGTTACAATTAGTTTAAAATACTTCAGCTGTGATGTTTATGTGAAAAATGGGGACAGAGAATAAAGACAACATTCGTTGAGCATTACTATGTGCTAGGAACTGGTGCTTTAACTAGATAAATTATAAATATAAATATAAATATAAATATAAATATAAATATAAATATAAATAATATAAATATAAATATAAATACAAATACAAATACAAATATAAATATAAATACAAATACAAATATAAATATACATATAAATATAAATATAATTTTTTCTTCTATAAAATCCCCATGACAACTTATCAGTTAGATTAAAAACTGATGCTCAGTGTTTTGGTAATTTGCCCACGGTCACATATCTGGTAAGTGGCAGACAGGCCAGGCTCAGAGGATGCTTAGTATGACTACAAGTCCATTTTCTTTACCTGCATTATACGCTACAACAACAGACGCTCAAAACACCAGCTAAATGAAGGCAAGAACAGATATACTTACATTGTTGTTGGTCACGGCAAAGTACTGCAAATTACTCAGATACTGGATTTCTTCTGGAATGAAGGTCAGATGGTTATAGCTTAGATCCAAATAATGTAGTTTGGTGCATAGGAAAAGCTGTAGGGGCAGATTCTCAATATTATTATGGTTCAAAGAGAGCTGCTCTAGATTAGATAGTGCCCCAATCTGGGCAGGAATATAAGCAATGTTATTGTGCCACAACTTTAAGCAGGAAAGGTTCTGGAGATGCTGAAAGCTAATGATCTCTTCCACGGTTTTAAGGTTATTTTCTTTTAGGTCTAACTCATGCAAATTGTTCAGACTGAAAATGGAGTGTGGGATGCGTTCCAGGTCACAGCTGATAAGCTCTAGGCTTTTCAGATTGACCATCTTTTTCAAGTTGTTCAACACAACCAGCTTGCTTCCCTCATTATCAAGGGATAACTTCTGCAGAGAAGGCAGGAGGTCTGTAATGACTTGAGGGATCCGGGAGAGGCTGCTCTTCAAGTAGAGGGTCCTCAGGTTTTTTAAGTCCTGAAAGCCCTCCAATTGCATGGTACTCAACTGCTCAGGTAGAACACAGCCCGACAGATAAAGTTCTTTGAGATTCCTCAGGTGAAATACCCAGCGTGGGATCTTCCCCATTTCAGTAAATTTCAGGCGGAGGATTTTTAAATTCTCCTCCAGAAAGCCCAGCGCTGGATGGTCTACCACCAGGGACGAATGGTACACATGAAGCTCCTTGAGGTTGACCAGCTGCGAGACTGTGGAGGGCAGCTTGACCTCCGGGATAAGCTCCAGGCTGAGCACTTCGATTTCTGTCAGCTCAAAGACGTTGTCTGGAAGACCATTTAGCATAAAAAGGTGCAGTTCTACCTTGTCCTGGGAATTTTTCACAAGCTTACTTTTCAGTTTCTCAACCGTCCATTCGTTATTGAGGTTGATCTGTTTTAGTTTGTTCTCACTGACCTCCGAGAGGAATATGGAGAAGCGTTTGGAATAAAGAGGATCATATTGATCGGCCAGATGGAGGATGAAGGCGAAGTCATTCTTGACGTCAGGGATATCGCTGTAGTTGCTTTTCTCTCTCAACGCCTCAAAGGAATATTGCTTCAGAGAACTCCTCAGCATCCACCACAAGCTGTAAGAGGAGGTGAGACCGTAAAGTATAACCAAAATGACATAAAATGAAGCCAGGACCTTGAATATTTCTGCCAAGGAGTAGACACACTGGTAGCGCTTGTATCCTGTAAAAGCCTGCACGTCAATGGAACAGTCGATTTCCAGAGTGATGTAGGTTAGGAAATATGGAACATAAGTTATGATGAGGATGAACAAAATGACTTTCACTATGATCTGCTTCAGATACACTCTATAAATGATGTCCTTCTGCTCCACGTGCATGCGGAACCTTTTCACTTTTTCAAAGATGGCTTTGGCCTGTTCGCCCTCCTTCTTGTCCAGGACGCTAGAAGTTGGGCTTTCTATGCTGGCCGACTCCAAGCCAGGCTGTGGGTAGGGCAATGACTGCTTGCTGGAATCGACGTCGGCTGAACACCCTGAGGACGAAAGCAGAACCTTGGACTTGGAGAGTGTCAGGGGCCTCACCGACTGCTCGGCCACTGTTTCGGACAGGGCACGCGTGGTCCATGGGGAGTCGAAGCACTTGTGAAGGATGGCCACAAAATGCTCGAGCCTGGAGCTGGTACTCGGGTAGTGAAGCCAAAAGTTGCTGCAGGCTGCAAAGATGAGTGTGTGCAAGAGCACCAGGTAGGGGAAAAACTTGGCGAACCAATGGAGCTGTTTCTCGTAACAGACAGCATCGATGTAGGAGTACTGCTGTCGGTGGAGGTCATTCTGGATTCTGAGGGGAAGTGGGAGCGGTGTCCCAGGATCAGAGGATGTGTTTGTGCTGGCTTTCAGGAGGTCCCAAGGCACGGCACAGTGATTGTCAAATTCCACCTTACATGGAAGACAGCACAGAACCCTGCTCTGTGTAAGCTGGAGAGCTCCGGCCAGCACGGCCACCAGCAGCATGATCAGGGTAATGTAATACCAGAAGACGTCCCACCATGGTTTTAGGATGTGATAAGATGACTGGGCGTCTGCTAAACATTTCAGCTCTGTTAGCGTAATCATGACTTTCCCTTGTAGGAGTACGGAAACTGGGAGAGGAAAATAAAAAGAAAAACCACTGAAGGGAGCATCCAAAATAAGCATTTAACTCTAATGCTTGTAGGTACCCAAGTACGATCTAGCTCAGGGACAAAATCTGGGAGGCAGGGCTGATCAAAGGATATAAATGTCTTCTGGTTTCATTTGAAACCTTAGGCCATCCCAACTGTGCACTATAAAGTCCTTCAGATGAGACACCATTTGGTGATAGCCAGACTGGATCTATAAAGGTATTTAGGGCAGATTGTGAAGCAACTATCTAGTTTCCTCCTGGATCTTGACTCCATCCCAAGCTATTAAAAACCAGAAGCCATATTTTATGCCTTCCAAATGGTCTGAGTAAGCTCTATTCCACAGCCTGTCCCACACCTGGTGCATCAGTTACAGCCTAAGAGTTGTGTTTCAACCACCATGGGGAACCTCTTTTGAGCAAGCACTGCTTTACGTAGTTATCCCTTAGGATTAGAGGGATCTACCAGTTCTACATTCAAAACAAACTGTAAGTTAATGCATTATCTCCTTTCCCCCCAAGCTCTTGCTTTGTAACTTAAGTTCATGTCCAACTTAGAGTATTTAAAAGCTGATGAAGCAACACTAGTGGCTTAACACGGGATAGGGAAGAAAAACTCAGAACATGCTACTATGGGGGGATTCTCACTCGTGGTTAATGTTTTGATGGCAAATAACTAATAGGATAAATAAGTAAGAGTATACTCTATTACTAAATTATTTTTTGCCTCAGAAAAACAAGAGGTAGATTTTCCATTTTCACATTAAAAAGTATTCAGGCAGTGTTCCTTACAGAAATGATTTATGTAACGTTCAACCTTATATAAATCAATTGTTTAAAAAATTGCTAATTAGTAAAATCTGGACAACCTATAAAATGGCACAGAGTACGAGAAATAAAAGGAAACGTTTGGGTCTAATAACATATCTAGTAAGAAAAACGAAGAAAAAAATCACAGCAGCATGTTTTTTTAATGGATAAAGAGAATGCCAAATCATCTCTAAGGACACCGCCAGCCTCAAAGTTTATGGCTGAATTTGTCCCCTTAAAGGTCCTGAAAGTTAAATTCATTTAAGACATGAGACTGAAATTGCAAAAGAATATAAACACAAATAGAGATAAGGGTATTCAGACAGCGGTTATTCATTGAACAAAGAACACAAGTCAACAATGACCAAAATAAAGTACTTTAAATATTTACACTTACTGGATGAAAAAAAAAATGAATCCAATAAGTTGACTGTGCTTCAATCAGGAGGCCGACACCTTTTGAAATTTCTTAGACACACCATCTCTGTGTTTGTCTTCATTCTGTGAGAAAGCACAGATATCTTATAATAGCTGCAGTATTTCAAACAAAATTGGAAACACTGTCTTCAGAGACCCTCTCCATCATAAGACACGATATGGCAAATAGATTTTCATAGATCAGTTTACTTTTCACACTAGAGGACGTTTTGGCAAGGTATATATAGACAGGACCCCACCCATATATGAGATCATACTCAGCCCCTGAATTCCTTTAGGTTACAGAGAAGTTTCCACAGAAACTTAGATGTTAATGTATTTTAAAATGCCATATTTACATCACTTAGATGAACACTTAGCTTTTCCAAGCAGCCTACATATGTTAATTTCTCTCACTCAGTCCTCATACACAGTTGGTCTTATTTGCATTTATCAGATGGCCTGTCAAACCATGTAGTTTCTGCATCCTAATTTAAAACCACACATCTCTCCAAATAAGACTCTGTGCTCTTCAAATTTAGCCTACTGATTTCATTAGAAATAGTCACAAGTTAATAACTTTTGAAGACACAGCTCAGAAATTTGCTGAAATTCTCTGAAGTTATATTATTAAATGTAGCTACCCTTTATATTAGCTTTTTTTTAACCTTGTAGGTTAATAAAAGCCATTCTTAGCATCTACTTCAAACAATCACTTGCAATAATTTAAATTACATATATATCGATCAGTTTGAAATATGAGGATATTCTAAAACATATAAAAATTTGAATTTGGTATGAAAATTGTATTTTTTAGTGCCTATGGAACTTCTGAAGAGCTGCTGGGAATGTTTATATAGTTGCCCCAAAGATACAATCCTTTTTGGGTTTATTAAGTACTTGAAACCCAGCTCAGTGTACTAACCCCAAATTGCATTTAAGATATTTTTAATAATACTCTTGTGATCTCATCATTTTCAAAGATCAAAAAGTTGGGCATGTCTGAAATTTACTTTGGATTTACCAATCCATGTGCAAAGCCTACTTTATAACTGCCATCCCGTATCAAATTATTGTGCAGGCCAGAAAGCAGAGTTAGTGTCTACGACAATCTAGCTGTGACTAATTCATAATTAGATATGACCAATGGAGTATGAGTTTCTCATTCACAATTCATTTTTAAAAGGCTTACAACATATGATACACACCTGCATTTATGTGCAGCAAGCATGATAAAATATTTGAGGTGTGAAACATTTTACATATTCTTCCATTGCACTGGGTCTATAATATATCCAGAAAGAATATATTACATAATTCCAGAGTGCTTCTCAGCCATCCCGATATTTATTATACAACACAGTTTCCTTTAAATATTGTAAACACATTTTCTACTTTAAACACAGTATTTCTATGAAACAGAGTCACAAACCTCCAACTATAGTACTATTTTAAAACACATATTTTAAAATAATCAATATGAGAAACTACTATAACTAATCCATTAGAGAACCACAACCAACTACAGGTTTACTATATTTATACTAACTTAAATTTATTAGTAAAGAATTTTTTCCTGTTTGCCTTTTTAAGAACTATAAATTTTCCCTCTAATCACCTAACTCAGATTTTCACTGAGGGGTTCCTTGTCAATAAGAGCAAATAAAAATATACTGTTTAAAATCTAATATCTGTCTTTCTACTTTCAAAGCACTTTCATTTACATTAATTTGTTTCATATAATAAACCATTAGATATATTATTACTCTTCACATTTTAAAACATGGAAATAAAGCAGGCCCAGAGGAGTTATCTTGTCCAAAGTGACAAAACTTGGCACAAAAACAGACACATAGACCAATGGAATAGAATAGAAACCCCAGAACTAGACCCACAAACGTATGGCCAACTCATCTTTGACAAAGCAGGAAAGAACATCCAATGGAAAAAAGACAGCCTCTTTAACAAATGGTGCTGGGAGAACTGGACAGCAACATGCAGAAGGTTGAAACTAGACCACTTTCTCACACCATTCACAAAAATAAACTCAAAATGGATAAAGGACCTAAATGTGAGACAGGAAACCATCAAAACCTTAGAGGAGAAAGCAGGAAAAGACCTCTCTGACCTCAGCCGTAGCAATCTCTTACTCGACACATCCCCAAAGGCAAAAGTGAATTACTGGGACCTTATGAAGATAAAAAGCTTCTGCACAGCAAAGGAAACAACCAACAAAACTAAAAGGCAACCAACGGAATGGGAAAAGATATTCGCAAATGACATATCGGACAAAGGGCTAGTATCCAAAATCTATAAAGAGCTCACCAAACTCCACACCCGAAAAACAAATAACCCAGTGAAGAAATGGGCAGAAAACATGAATAGACACTTCTCTAAAGAAGACATCCAGATGGCCAACAGGCACATGAAAAGATGTTCAGCGTCGCTCCTTATCAGGGAAATACAAATCAAAACCACACTCAGGTATCACCTCACGCCAGTCAGAGTGGCCAAAATGAACAAATCAGGAGACTATAGATGCTGGAGAGGATGTGGAGAAACGGGAACCCTCTTGCACTGTTGGTGGGAATGCAAATTGGTGCAGCCGCTCTGGAAAGCAGTGTGGAGGTTCCTCAGAAAATTAAAAATAGACCTACCCTATGACCCAGCAATAGCACTGCTAGGAATTTATCCAAGGGATACAGGAGTACTGATGCATAGGGCCACTTGTACCCCAATGTTCATAGCAGCACTCTCAACAATAGCCAAATTATGGAAAGAGCCTAAATGTCCATCAACTGATGAATGGATAAAGAAATTGTGGTTGATATACACAATGGAATTCTACGTGGCAATGAGAAAAAATGAAATATGGCCTTTTGTAGCAACGTGGATGGAACTGGAGAGTGTGATGCTAAGTGAAATAAGCCATACAGAGAAAGACAGATACCATATGGTTTCACTCTTATGTGGATCCTGAGAAACTTAACAGGAACCCATGGGGGAGGGGAAGGAAAAAAAAAAAAAAAAAAGAGGTTAGAATGGGAGAGAGCCAAAGCATAAGAGACTGTTAAAAACTGAGAACAAACTGAGGGTTGATGGGGGGTGGGAGGGAGGAGAGGGTGGGTGATGGGTATTGAGGAGGGCACCTTTTGGGATGAGCACTGGGTGTTGTATGGAAACCAATTTGCCAATAAATTTCATAAAAAAAATAAAAATAAAAAAAATCAAAAATAAAAAAAAAAAATCAACCAATCAGGCACCTCATAATTTAAAACCTCCCCTGTGCTACTTGTCTCTGTCTATAAAAGCGCTGTACCAACCCTGATCGTGGCCTCTTGCGTCACCGGCGACGAGTGCGTGGGGGACCAGGTTCGAACCTGCAATAAACGACCCTTGCCGCTTGGCTTTGGAAAAAAAAAAAAAAAGTGACAAAACTGGCAAGAAATAGTTCCAGTTAGAATGGAGGTCTTCAGACTCAAATCTCAAGCCTCGTCCACACTGGAAACAAGATCACATTGTCATTAAATCCAATTAACTGTGCCACTCAGTTCTCTCAAAGATTAAAGAAATAGCTAAATACTTACCTCTTTTCCCCAATTGCAGTGGACTAAATATTTTGTCCCCCTAAAATACATATTTTGAAATCCTAACCCCCAAAGTGATAGTATTAGGAGGTGAAGCCTTAGGTCATGAGGGTGGGATTAGTGCCTTTATAAAATGGACCCCACAGGGCTCTCTTGCCCCTTCCACCATTTGAGGACACAGCAAGAAGGTGGCACCTATTAACTAGGAAGTAAGATCTCATTAGAATCTGCCAGTGCCTAGGTGCACCTGGATGCACCATTGGTTAAATGGCCAACTTCAGTTCAGGTCATGATCTCACAGTCTGTGGGTTCAAGCCCTGCATCGGGCTCTGTGCTGACAGCTCAGAGCCTGGAGCTGCTCTGGATTCTGTCTCCCTTTCTCTCTGCCCCTCCCTCCCTCATGCTCAGTCTCTCTCTCTCTCAAAAATGAATAAACATTAAAAACAAAACAAAACAAAACATCTGCCAGAGCAGTGCCTTGATCTCGAACTTCCCAATCTCTAGGAACTGAAAAATAAATATGTCTGCTGTTTAGGTCACCCAGTCCATGGTAATTTGTTATAGCAGCCCAAACAGACTAAGACATCAATTTACCCCAACAGTTGCATTGTAACTTGGTTCTATTTTAGTCTTTTGAAAAACAAAAGATGTAAATGTACAGTTTCCTGCAATGTCCCCTATAACATAATATATAATCTACTTTCTCAGCTGAACTTTTTCTACCAAACATTTTCCACTGAACTAAGATTCAATGTATAAATAGATAGCATCCAAATCTAATGATGCATGAAAAGTCTCAAGCATTCCTATATATTAAATGATGTTAACTTTTTCTAAGGGAAGTTTTTAACTTGAGAGCTAGAGCATAGCTGTCCTTTGTCATTACAAAATTTAATACTGTTTGTGTGTCTAGGAAATTTTTTCCAGATCATATTTTTGCAAACAATGAGGATTCAATCTAAATCAGATCTCTATTTCTAATATACAAATGCACTAAATCAGTTCAAAGACACAATGTTAAGAGTAAAGGATTTTGTGGTCCTAATCCCATTCCTTTAGCTTTTAAACCTCATTAAGAAATCATAAAAGCTTTTCAAAGCACATGAATTCATTTGACAATCTCACCCCAAAGTCTCTAGGATTGAAACAAAAACACTCAAGTTAGGCATCTTGTCTTCCCACTAGTCCTTATTTTACTTTGAAAGCTTTTCCAAAATAACCAGTGAAAAAATAAACAAATGATGATCAGATGGTATTTAGAGTCATTCTATGCGGAGAACTGGACACTACTTCAAAGATCTCTGTCTCTGACCCCAGGCAGGATATAACCAAACAATTCAAAATGGGGTTTCTCTCTGCTCTAACTGCAAATTGATTTAGAGATTGCCTTATATCCCTTCAAAATGTTTAGTACTACTTCTCAACAAGAGGTTTCTTGGGTCTAACGTATATCCAACTGAAGTTTAAATTCACCTCTTGGAGCTCTCTCTCTGGGAAATAGTGTGTCAGTACCCCCGATTAATTTGTTCCATTTCTTCAGACTAAATAACCCCTTGAACCGTTCTTCAGAGATCTGATGATTGTTCAGCATTTCTCAAGTACTTAAATGATCACTAGCAAGACACATGATATGCCAGCTTATGTCCCTTACCAGTTGCTTCAGATCTTGTCAGTGGAGTAATTTTCAAGTGACAAACACCCTTTCCAAATTTAGTTGTAGTTTTGAGACTTCCTAGAAGGAATTAAGATTCACATAGTAAAGTGTATCTTCAACATTAATGCTCATAAAAATCATTGGAGAGCGTATTAAATCGCAGAGTGGTAGGTCCCACCCTCAGAGTTTCTGATTCATTAGGTCTGAAGTAGTCCTCAAGAATGTGTCTAACAAATTTCTAGTTAATGTCGATGCTTCCAGTAGGTAGAGTAACCATTTTTTGAGAATCTAAGACAGTGGTTTTCAGTTTTGGCTTCACATTAGAACAACCTGGAGCAGTTTAAAAAACCTCAAATCCAGGGGCACTTGGGTGGCTCAGTCGGTTGAGCATCTGACTCCTGATTTCAGCTCAGGTCATGATCCCAGGGTGGTGGGATTGAGTCCTGGTGGGAGGTTGGGGGCGGGGGGGGAGTCCATTCTGAATGTGAAGCTGGCTTGAGGTTCTGTCTCTGTCTTTCTCCCTCTGCCCTTCTCCCCCACTTGCGTGCACTCTCTCTGTAAAACAAAAACAAAAACTCAAATCCAAGCCCTTCTCCTATGATTGGTCAAGCAATTCAACTGGTCTAGCTGAGACCAGTACTTTCTGTTTGTTTGTTTTCTCCAAATTTCCCCAGGAGGAGAAAGCTCACAAGACAGACTGACAATGAAATATCTGGGGAAAGTACTGTCCTTTTAACCCTTCCTGGAAGTTTCACTAGGTATCTAGAGTGCCTCCCCCTCTCTGCAGACTACGAGTAACAGCTACCAGCAACTCCACAAACTCTTCAGAGACCTGAGACCCCAGGTGTGCGAAGCAGTAGGTCAGAGAGTCATTGAGCTATAGAGATTTGCAGGGTGGATTTGAAGAGGAATCAGAAACAACAGAACCCAGCCAAAAGGTATTTAAATTGCGTAGGCTGGAAGCAATGAGGGAAAATTTTGCAATGCACTGGAAAGAAAGCAATGAATGAAATTGTCACTGTAAATGAAAATTCAACACCATTTAGCAACATCAAACAGAGGGGTCCATGGAGAAGCAGGAGTCAAATGGATTCACATTTTGAGTCTATGGTATTACCGTATCCTCCACAGTTTCTAGCATGTGGTGTACGACAAGTATTTGTACAATAAAAAATTGAACATATCAGAAGGCAGGAAATAATATGGTCAGATGTTAGGCAGGGTATATCTAAGGTAATTGGGCATTTCCTGAGAGAGACTAGAACACAGCCACTTGTAGACAGGAAGGACTTGGGCTAACTCTTCTGCATATTCTAAAGCCTAACAGCTTAAAAAAACAATAGTGTTTTATTTCTCATGATTCTGTGGGTGGTTCTTTCACTTCATGGTACTGGCTGGCACAAAGTGGCTGGAAGGTCCAGAATGTTCTCATTCATCAGGCGGGGTAGCTGGAGCTGCCTGCTGGCTGGCACTTTCAGTGAGATTCCTCATGGCTGTTTCAGGGTCCTCACATAGACGGTGGTTGGGTTCCAAGATGGTGCATCCCAAGCACGAAGGTGAAAAATTGCAGTTCTTTTATGGCCTGGCTCTCAAAGCTACGGTGTCACATCCACTCCACTCTA
This sequence comes from Prionailurus viverrinus, assembly GCF_022837055.1. Lineage (NCBI taxonomy): Eukaryota > Metazoa > Chordata > Mammalia > Carnivora > Felidae > Prionailurus > Prionailurus viverrinus. The sequence continues at coordinate 138,568,571 of NC_062568.1, forward strand.
TCAGCCAAAGGAGCCATAGATCCAGCCCAGATTCTAGGGAATGGGAAACGTCACTTCTCAATGGGAGGGGTGGCAAAGGATGGGCAGCTCTGCTTAATCTTCCCTGGTCTCTCTGCCCACAAACGTTGTGAAGTCCTCCTACATGCAAAGCACACTCACTCTCTTCCAAGCCCCTAAAAATTTCGTCCAACTCTGGTATCGAGTTCAGGCTTGAAGTCCAGGATCTTGTCGTCTAAATTAAGTAGAGGAGGCTGTGGGACAACATTCTTAAGGTCCTTGGAAGCCCTGTTATCTAGTTAAGAAGCCCCAGGAGGCACAGACTTACATCTTTTTGAAGTCATAATATAGGGTCTTGCCGCTATGCCCTTGCTTTCATTTGTACCTTGAGATTAAGTTTTATTGGCAGTATTGCTCTGGATCTGTTCTTTCCACCTGAGGCCATTTCTTACTTTGAGTACCTTTTCGCTGAGTCGAGAAGCAGGGAATGAGAAACAGTTTTATTTACAACCCTAGAAAATTCTGGATTGGAAACACATCCTCTAAAGTCTACTTAAAATCTGAACAGTTTCTTCTTTAATTTATCTCTCTTTTGCAATACTTTGGTCATGAGTGGTTAAAAAAGTCATTTGACGCTTCCAACATTCTGCTAGAAAATCCCCTAAGCTGGATATACAAATCCATTGGGTTCATTTTCCATCTTCCGTGTTATTGGAGATACAAGTCTTGTCAGTTTTCCTGTCAGTATGAAACAAGGGTACTGTTTTATATCCTCAAAAAGCAATTTCTTCATCGCCCTACCAGCTACCATTAATAGTTGTCTTACTTCCCTTCAGACCTTCACTGTCACCTGGTCTCAAAGCCAATGCCAGATGTTTTGTCACGGCAGCACCTCACTTCCGGGTACATTTTTGTTTTAGTTCTTTACTGCTATGCCAAAAAAAAAAAAAAAATCCGAAACTTTGTGGCTAAAACAACCATTTATCATTTCTCATGATTCTGTGGGATGATGAAGCAGTTCTTCTGTTTCACATGGTGTTGACTGGAATGCTGGGAGGGCTGTAAGTTCTAAAATGCCTCAGTCACAGGACTGGCATTTGGGTTGTCTGCTGGTCTACAGCTCAGCTTAGGCTAATGACCAGAGGCCCGGCCACTACTCCATATGGCTGTTTAGGCTGCCCCACAGCAAGGCAGCTAAGTTCTAAGGAACACTGCAAGCACACAATAGCAGAAGCTACACACTTCCTTAAATTCCAGCCTTAGAAATAACTCCACACCATCTCTGCCATGTTTGAGTGCTCAAAAAGGGTAACAGGGCCAGCCCAGATTTTTAAATGGAAGGGTAACAGACCCCAACTGGAGCATTTACAGACATCTTTAATTCACCATAGGGACTCAAGAATATTTAAGTAGTAGATACGCCATAGAAGTGAATTAACTCTTTGAGAGAAAGAACTGAGTGAATGAAGAACAAAATCTCTTTCCTAGATAATAAATCCCATGAGGAAGAGCTCTCAGACCAAGAGGAACAAAGGGGGAGAAAGAAGCAGGGTCAGTGAGATAAAAGAGAAACGCGGTGTTTCTGGAGCACAGAAATTCAAGGAAAGAGTCTGACATCACGGTTGATAACACAGAGAAACCAAAGGAAAAATGTGCTGCGTAACTAGCATTCTGCAGCTTCTTACCAAAAGCTGTACAGTGGCAATGGGTCTCTGAAACAATCGTAAATAATATTCTAAATCCTAGGAAAATTAATCATCTGAAGCCCCAGAAGACACTTGCTGAATATGACAACACCATGGTAATAACTCTAGAACTCCTTATTCAATCTGAGTTGTTCTGAACTTAAAAAACAAGTAACAATAACAATAAATAATAACAACAATAAATAAAAAACAGTAACTCTAGAACTCCTTATTAAATCTGAGTTGTTCTGAACTTAAAAAAGTAAAACGTGGCTTTACTTTTCCTTGTTTCTAACAGTTACAGAACACATGATTTATTTAACGTAGATGGAGACTGTCCTTTTAGGAAAAGACATCTCAATTCTTTGATGAGTTCAGTAAGCTACCAAATTCTCTAGAATCCATTTAAAATGAAAGAAGTTGCAGTCACATTATAATATTAACACTAGCACATAAGCCACCAGTGGCTACATAATTCTTAGAATGTGTAAACAGAAGGCCACCTCAGACCTTTCTCCACCATCTTCATTGTTAATAAAAATGTCTTCTTGCCTCCCCCTCCCACCACCCACAGTAAACATGCAATTTGGCTCTTGTGAATCTACATGCTCTCCTTTCAAATGTCTGGCTGATAGCTGAGATCACCATTACAACTGCTTTTCCACTGGTTACTTACTTTCACAAGAGCTGAGTCACATGGGCTATTTAATCCAGGAGGAAACCATGGAGATCAGAGTGCAACTCTTTACAAGTAAGAAACCTAAAGTTTAGAGGTGTTTAAATTGCTTCTCCAGGGCATGGAATTATGGTCACATTTCCTAATTTCAAAAGAGCTGGGAGGTTGAGAGCATTGATTCTGGCCACCTGTCCTAATTAATAATAGGCTCTTCCTAACAAAATAAACAGGGTTTCATAACATTAATTTGCAAATGGAGTCCAGAATATTTTTTTGTTATATATATATTTTTAACTATAAATCAAAATGATTTATTTATTTATTTATTTTTTTTGCTTTGGGACAAACCAGTGTGCTCTAGAAATGCTAAAAATATGATTAAGCCACTAGTCTTAACCCTTTCTCTAAACTTAACATTTATATGCACTCAATTATGGAGGCTAGGACTACAAAAGCATACCGAGAAAATATGAGACCTTGTTTCTGCTTTCATGGGATTTACAGTCCTGTTGTGGACAGAAGACACGCATAGTTGAAAGTCAGCACCACCATGTCATGCTGTCACCAGTATCAAATGGGTGGGATGACAGCTAAACCTAGAACGTACTACATCTGATTCTATATAAAGAAAATACCCAAAGGGGCGCCTGGGTGGCTCAGTCGGTTGAGCGTCTGACTTCAGCTCAGGTCACGATCTCGCGGTCCGTGAGTTCAAGCCCCACGTCGGGCTCTGGGCTGACGGCTCAGAGCCTGGAGCCTGCTTCCATTCTGTGTCTCCCCCTCTCTCTGCCCCTCCCCCGTTCATGCTCTGTCTCTCTCTGTCTCAAAAATAAATAAAACGTTAAAAAAAAAAAAAAAGAAAAGAAAATACCCAAAGAGAATGGGTGAAATATCTTAACAGCAGCATTTCTCAAAGAGAGGTCAGGATTTTAGTCTGTAGAATGCCTATTATGTGCCCAGGGGAGTTCAGAGGGTTCAGGAAATATAGATATGCAAGACAGAAAGATCCCTGCTCTCAGAGACCTTACTGAGGAAAAAGGGAAGAGAGGCAACCAAACAGACAACCATAATAAAATCAGAAATGCCATGAAGAATATAGAACTCCTTTATTTATTTTTAAAGCATTTTTAAATGTTTGTTTATTTTTGAGAGAGAGAGAGAGAGAGAGACAGAGGATATGAAGGGGGCTCTGTGCTGACAGCAGTGAATCCGAGCCCGATGTGGGGCTCAAACTCATGAACTGTGAGATTGTGACCTGAGGGTCATGACGTTGGACGCTCAACTGACTGAGCTGCCCAGGTGCTCCTAGAGCTCCTTTAGAGTGGGCAGACAGGGAAGGCCTCTTTAGACCTGAATGGAGCCAGCCATGCAATGATATTGGGGAAGATCATTCCATGTAGAAGGAGGAAGAAGCTTATGAATGGGTAATCAGAAAGGAGGCCCCAGGCTGGAATGTCAGGAACCTGGGGAAAGCAGAGGAGTGAGAGGGTCTGCAGACAATACACAGAGTTTGGATAAGAAACAGCCCAGGAGTGATGGGAAAGACACTGAAGAGCCTTAAGGAGAGAAGTAGCTGATCTCATGTTAGCTTTTAAAAACTCAGTCAACTCAGCGGATCAGCAGGGCTATGTGGATATACTGAAGACATCAAAGGATCTATACCTTCATCTATAAAAAGAAGAGTGTTCACAATACATTAGAGGACAGAGGCACTGTCCTCACCACTCCTTAACCTAGATTATATATGTTCAGAGCTGGGCGATACACTTTTCAAGTTATCTGTCATATTCACAATACTAGAGAGTCATGCTACTTAACACAGTGTACAAATTCTTCGGTCATTACGTCAAGGTCAAAAGCTCTGCCACAGAACTAATTTAAGATTAATTTGCCACAATTATAAAAGATAAGTGATGTTTCTAGGAAGCAACAGAGAATAGGACTTTTTTATTTTTGACTTATGTAATTTGGGAAAGCATGGCTATCGTTTACTTATGGAAACATGGCAAATTGATTCCATGCATAAAAAACACTACCTTGAACAAAACCCAGAAAACTATAGACATGGAGTTACAGAGTCTAAGCCTGTCATTGACATTAAATTCCTCAGATCTTTAAGGTTTAAAAAAATGACAAATATCAAACATACCCACATATATTTTGCAACATACAAGACCAACAAAGGATAGCAAGATGACATTTTACCAAAATGTACAGAGATTTAATTGTCTGTTTATTAACTGGCTGAAAAACGTAAAAAAGATTTTATTCAAAATGTCGGTCGAAATAACAATCTCTTTTTACATACTAAGTATTCACTATTTGCCCCAAGCTACCAATGTTAAGAGTAATTATCTTTACCATGTGTTCACAATTCAGAACGTTAGTCTTACCCTATGAATGGTGGTCAACTGGAAACTCTGCAATTAGTTTCTATTTGAAAAATTCCTAAAGAGAAATCATAAACATATTGTTACATTTTACCCATCAGACTGCAAGACAAGTTATCCGCTCATGCAGCTCTAAGATTTCCAACATCTATAATAACTTTATGAAACATACAAAAAGTAACTAAAAAAGTGAGTGTTGTTAAAGAGATCACCTTTTGATCTCTTGCAAAGGTTATCGACTAATACCCAGGGAGTGACCCAGGGACTAGCACAAGTTACAATTTAATGTCATCACCACAGCAATTTACAAGGCATAAAATATGAACATTAAATGTTTACTTGAGAATGAGATAAGCATTATATCTCAGGTACCACTCACTTTATAAATAATAGAAAAATCCCATTGAAAAAACCCATTGAAAATATCCATGTTTCTTATAGAAAAAAGAGGAAATGTGGTGGGGTGGGGGAGCCAATATTTGGGATAGTTTCTCTCTCCAGTTTTTGTTGCCACTGTTTTTGTTTTTTTGTTGTTGTTTGCTGGCCTGCTAGTTTTACACAAACTATGCCATTTGTAAAATTCAATGGCACAACATTTTTGCCTATTATTTATCATAGGCTTTCTCAGTGTTGTCACAGTTTCTCTAAATAGCATTAAAAAAAAAGATTTTATTTTGAAGTCGTCTCTATTCTCAATGTGGGGCTTGATCTCACAACCCCAAGATCAAGAGTCATATGCTCTTACCGAATGAGCCAGCCAGGCATGTCCCTGAACATCATTTTTGTTTTTGTTTTTATAATAAAGTTTATTTATTTATAAATTTTTAAGCTTATTCATTTATTTTGAGAGAGAAAGTGTGAGTGGAGGAGGGGGGGAGAGAGAGAGAGAGAGAGAGAGAGAGAGAGAGAGAGAGAGAATCCCAAGCAGGCTGCACAGAGCCTGATGCAGGGCTTAAACCCATGAACCGTGAGATCATTCGTGACCTGAGCTGAAGTCAGACACCCAACAGACTGAGCCATGCAGGTGGCCCCTATTTATTTTGAGAGACAGACAGCGTTCAGGGGAGTAGCAGAGAGAGAGAGGTCTGTGGTGACAGAGAGACTCAATCTTAATCTCACGAACCTTGAGATCATGACCTGAGCCAAAACCAAGAGTCAGACACTTAACTGACTGAACCACCCAAGGAGCCCAACATCATTTTTCTTAGGAGTGTAATAGTACATATGTATGTCATAGTTAAAAAAAATATTTCCTTACTGAATCTTGGATTTTCCCTTTTCCCCCCTTTACTAATAATACTGTAAATATCCCTGTACTCTGTTCATATGATTTCCTTTGCATAGATCTCTAAAAGTGAGAGTAATGGGCGAGAGGGCATAAACATTTTAAGGCCTCTGATATATAACAACCAATTGTTTCTCAAGAAATACACTGATTTTCTTTTCTATAAACAATATATGAGTAGCACCCTCACCAGATGTGGTCATCATCATTAAAAAAACAAAAACAAAAAAACCAAAAACACAAAACTGTGCTAATTCCATTCTAAGTTATTTTATTGTTTCTTTATTTTGCATTTCTTTGATGGAGTGGAGATGAACGCTTTTCAACATGTTTTATTAACAAATTTCATTAACATTTATTTACCTACACCAGAGGAGTATTTTGCTGAGAAGACGGAAATGTAACGACAGCTCTTACAATGACAGCTTGTCATCTCCGAGTGAAGTGACTGCTGCCAAGTAAAAAAAAACAACAGAATGTAGCTCGGTTTCTGTACTGAGGCTAAAACCAAATCACTCAAACTAATTTTAGAAACTACAGCAAAAGTTATCGCCTTTCTTCCTCCTCAGCCCCAAACAAAAGCACCAGTTAGAAAAATGAAATGTGAAAATACTAAATGACAATGCTTGTTCTAACAGAATAAATAGTCCACATTAGGCAGCTTAAAAACAGGCAGGACTCTGATTGCCAGAGTAACGCTGACCGACCCGTGCTGACATGGGCTGTGGGGTCAGTGGCTCCTCCAGCTTTCGAGGCTAATAGGTTTTATAAAACTGGCATCACCTACCCCCCCCCCCAAAAAAAACATTTTCTCTCCCCAGGCAGGACACAAGACGTGCTCACTTTCACTTACAAAGTCAATTCCAAAATAATCTCAAAACACGTATTCTGGAAGATTAGGAGAGGACACACAACACTAAGAATTGCCTTTCTCAAATAAGATCTCCCTTTGGGAGGTTCCTAGTGAGGGACATATAAGGGAATACCCGCCCCTCCCCCCCAAGGACTGGGGATTAAAGAACAATAGGGGACAATCAACTATGACAGAAAAACAGGAGGCCCCCAGCCTTTTACTTTGAAAGCAGAGAAGTCTGGATGCTCTGATTTCCTTCTGGTCAGTAGAGATAGGGGAGACTGACAAAATGAACTCCTTTGTAGTTAAGCAAAGAACGGTTATAAAACTTTGGGATCTGAAAATTGGCTTTCCATTTGGGCAAATTTGTGTTTTAGATGGTTAAATAAAATCTTTCCCTTTAATGTTTAGCAAGAAGTCAAAAATCTCTGCATAGTAACCCGATCTCATTTTGTAAGTCAGATATGGCAAGAGTCACTGCAATATCACACTTATTCATCCTGCCTTGGGCAATTCCGTAAGTTTAAGGCTTTAGGTTATATAATAGCCTATTTCATCAGTTTGAAAAGTTCAAACTATGAATACCAGATGTACTTAAAAAAGGGACATTTCCTGGGGCGCCTGGGTGGTGCAGTCGGTTAAGCGTCCGACTTCAGCCAGGTCACGATCTCGCGGTCCGTGAGTTCGAGCCCCGCGTCGGGCTCTGGGCTGATGGCTCAGAGCCTGGAGCCTGTTTCCGATTCTGTGTCTCCCTCTCTCTCTACCCCTCCCCTGTTCATGCTCTGTCTCTCTCTGTCCCAAAAATAAATAAAACGTTGGGAAAAAAAAAATTTAAAAAAAAAAAAAAAGGGACATTTCCTTTCACCATCTGTCCTATCCTGATCACCTCCATGAATCACTTCCATGAGCCACCTTGACCTCCATCTGTGTTCCTATGACACTAACAGTTCTCTCCCACTGTTTTATCATATACAATAAGCTATTGCCTCAAGTTCCTTGAGTGCTGGGTGGGACAGCATCTTATTATCTACATCTCCAGGACTGCTCTCGGTATCTCTTTCCAGGGCTAGATTAAAAGCCTGCATGTTACGGCAGCTTGCATGTACAGATTCATCAGCAGGGTGTTGAAAACATCTCTGGAAACTTAACTAGATTAAATAAGAATAGTATCCACCAGAACTTTTCTCAGGGATTGTACAGAGTGTGGTTGCAAGGAAAAAGAAGGGGTCTGCTATTTTACTTCTGGTCAGTTGAGATGCTAGGAACTTGAGGGGTTCTTTGGCTACCCTTTCCCTCTCACACAGGGCTTGGCTTTTCCTCTTAAAAAATGTTGTGAATAAATATATAAAGAATAACAGTCTGAAGTGGCATCAAATCATTAGCCTGCCCAGGGTAACAAATTATTAGCTTATCTCTTGTTCCCCCATGTTTCAGTCTTGCCTCTATTCCCACCATAAATATTTAGTATATAATCACTGAGTGAACAAATAATACTAGGTCAGGTCTTACCACCCAGTTAGGAACCAAGTACAGAGGAAGAGACCCAGCTCTGTGAATGGTCCGTGAACCCAACCACACACATGATGAGTCTCAAAGGGTGAGAAAGCAAAGCAGAGGGAGGGGACAGAACCTCTGGCATTTCCATCACCCCATGATACATCCAGAGATTCAGAAGCAGAGGCTAAGCCTTCACTCTTCAGGAAGAAAGGAAAAAAATTTACACCTGCCAATTTCACCACCAAACATGACATCTCACAAACCTGAACGGAGAACCGCTGTCAATTTACCATGACTGGCTGCATTATAATGATGGTGAGTCATTTTGAATCAGTGATGGGTCACTGGATAAATGCCACAGCACTCCTAAATGGCTTTAATATCTTATCAAGTTATGATTTCGCAATTCTTTTGTACAAATGAAAAGTACAATGTAACAGGAATAATACCAAGACCAGTGGAAGTATCGAGTTTTCACCCCAACAAGGATGGTGTGTATCATGCTGTTTTGTGCCTACCTGCCCTTCCCACCCATCCCCAAGACCATAGGCCCTGGGAAGGCAAGAATATTTCTCATCTCCTCAGGGTATGCCAGATCTTAGATGCTCTGTAAGTATTGTAATTCCACAATTCCAGTGAGCTATGACCAAGCTCAAAATACTGTATGTCTTTTGGATGGTTTCAGTCTCATAAAATTGGTAACTTCTCATAGGGATCGCTGTAAAGAATGTTACATCCATTACCACATATTCTTAACCCAATGATAAATATCAATTGCCATGCACTGCAAATCACCCTGGTATTTAGATCAAATTCACTTCTGACCCTAAAATTAATCCTAAAAGGGTTAATGTTCACCAAGTACTAAATGACCGTTAAACACAAAAGATGTTTAAAATGAATGCTGCTATCCACTCCCCCCCACTCAGAAAAGTACTCAAAACATTCCTCAGGCTTCTTCAGCATTTAGGGAGTACTGAGAGTTCTATTACACTGCCATTAAACTGCATCACAAAGAGCTGGTTAGATGCCTTTCAGCCTCTCCCTTTGAGCTCTTTGAAGAGTGCAGTGTCCTGGGCAGGACCTAACACACAAGAGATTCTTAGTAATAACTAGCTGTTGAATTAAGAGGTAGGAGATGGAAAAGGGAAGGCTACCATTACCATGTATTCAGTGAGGGAGGTATTATGATCTTAGCTCTAAAGGTGAGAAAGTTGAGGACTGGAGAAATGAAGAAACTTGCTCAAGCTCACACAGCGAACCCCAAATTCACACCAACCAGCGCTATGAGCCATCTGCTACACCGCCTCTCCAATGAACTATATAAAAAGGAGTTTTATATAGAATGTGGCATCTCTCTGTAAAAAAAAAAAATTACAATCTATCTTTTAGAGGAACCAAAAGACACAATCTAAAAATCCGATCTCTGCAGGTTTCCCAGCTCATTACTCAGTACTCCATCCCCATACAGAATCAACAAACGCTCCCTCCATCCTGCCTGCCTCTATTATGTAATTAATTAAGACTGACATGCCAGATAGCCAGAGCAAGGGTGCACCCTGCAGGCACAGCTTCTCACAAAGAAACATTCCCCCATCAATTTTATGACAAGAGGAATAACTAACTGAAGTTGAATCTGTATTTAAATGATATTTTACGAGGCTTTTCTTCCTGGCTTTCCTATTAAAATGCAGTTCCAAGAAATTAATACCATATCCCCTACAGATGACATTCCTTCTGAATTACTTAATAAAGAAGGATCACATGCCTTCAGTATGTTTGTTACTTTCTAGTATGTTAGTGCCTTTGTTAGGCCTAATTCTTATTATAAAACTCTCATGAATGTTTGAGAGACCTGGAAGGGAGCTGCAGCAGAATGGTTAAGGTCAGATCCATCTTTGACTTGGTCATTTACCACCTGCTTGATCTTAGATAAGCTAAGTATCAATTTTCTCATCTATAAAATAGGGACAATGGAGTTATTTTAAGAATTAAATGAGATAACCATAAATCAAATGCTTAGCACAGCAGCAGGTACAAAGTAAGCACTCAAAAAGTGGTAATTTATTAACAGTGTAGCAGCTTTATCCAAAATTAATCTTTTAAAGATTGGCTTTAAAGTCTTATCCTGTAAAGAGAAACCAGACTGGATGTTAGGGGGTTTCGTTCTCCACCTAAATGAGTGATTTGTATGTTGGATTTTGCAATCTATCACATGACTCCAGTTATTAGAAAGTGTTGTGAAATATAAATGTAACTTACCTCAATTATTTAATATATGGCCCAGAGGGAAGACAAAACAATACATGCTGATACAAAAGTAAGTTAGCCTGGGCAAGGAACCCCCACTTTTTGATGCAGTGCCTGTCTTTCGAGTCAAGATTCATGCTGCAGGCAAGTCAGATAGAGCCAATGTCACCCAAGCAAAGGCCATATTTTGAAATCCATAGTTGCACAACAATGTGCATGAACTTACTGTCACAGAACTATACACTTAAAAATGGTTAACGATGAACATCTTATGTCATGTATATTTTACCACAAAGAACCTATAACCATGTAAAACATAAAAACTGTTCTGACTGCTTTAAATTAACAAAATGGATTATGCAAATTAAATATAGTGTGGGCCCCAATGTCCTAGAAGGCACACCAATACAAAGTGTCTACTGTGCCAAATTTGCTTTAGCCATAATCCATAGATTATAATAAATACTATTTAATTATCAATTTTGTTTGTTACCTTGAATTAGGATTTGGCTGTGTGAGAGAATATGATCCTACTAATTTGTCCAGAAAAGGCATAGATTTTCTTTTATCCTAGATAAATAGCCATATATGAAGCTAACACATTCAAAAATCTTCCAGTGACTATCTAGGTAAGCATGCCTATGAGATCTTTTTTCCCCCTAAACTAATCATTGAAGCACCCATATGTTTACAAAAATCACCAATAACTTTAGATGGGTTTGAAAAGTACTTGAGCCTCTTATTAATCTTCTTTTCTTAAGAGGTCAATCTAGCAGAAGGTGTCAACAAGGATAGCCTAATGTGAAGGAGGGCTGGGGAGAGAGGCAGATGGGGGTTTGGAGGGTCAGGGTGGGAGCTGGGGTGGAGGGAGAGGTTGGTGGGAATGTGGAGAGACTGTATGTGTGTTGGGAAGTAGTTAAAGAAGAGTAATCATAACGATTTGCTTTAGTGATAGCGGACATACGTACTGGGCACTTATACTCATCAATCAATCAGTTCCTGAGACTCTCATAATTATGAACTCATTTTTGTACAGTTGCCTTGTTACTTCCTTGGGCTCTGGATATGTGGGATGGAAATGACCATCTAAGGCCCAAGAGGACAGAGGTAATGATCCATATCAAATGAGAGCTAATTTAATAAGAGAAATCATTGCTCTGCCTCTCTGTATGGGGTATACTGCAGGAGGATGAGGGAATGCAGGAATGAGACTGGATATTTAAATAAAGGAAAGTAACCATCACAGTGGCATAGGGAAGAATCAAGACCACAAGGCAGTATGGCTTATCAGAAAACCCCTGACTAGGTGTCAGGAGACCCAGTTTCTACTTCCTGCTTTCCATTGATCTGACAGTATAAGTTAAGTAAGTTACCTTACCTCATTTGACCTGACTTTACTTACTTGTCACATTGGAGGAAAAGCCAAATGATAGATAGACCCTCCACTTCCAGTATTCCACTGTCCTCTGAGTTAATTAATTGCAGTTAGAGTTGGGGGACACCTAATCTGAAAAGACCCCTCTGGAGTGGTGAAAACTGAGGTCTTTAAAAGAAAACAGTGACAGCACCAGAGAAAACATGAACTCAAAGACCAACAGTGTAGGTTTTCTTAGAAAGAGAGCAATGAATGGTCTACAATTGGCAACTAACAAATCAGTCTTGCTAAAAAGAGAGTAAAAGTGGTTCATAGCAAGAAAAGAAAGTCATTGGGTCAAGCATATTAACAAAAGCACTGATTTTAATTGAAGGTAGAGAGGTAACTGGAAACCATGCAAGGGTCCTAATACAACCCCTTCCCTTAAGCACCGGAGTTCACCATGATTTGGTCCTTGTGCCATATATGTGTTCCTCAGGTGACATCCTCTGCTTGAAAACGTCATCTACCACCTCTGTATATGTGATCCCCAAAACCATATGGTGAACCCTGCTTCCTAACTCTGAGCCTAAAAATCATCTCCCTAACACCTTCCTGGCTATTCACTGAGATGTGTGGGAACAACTCGCACTCAACACATCCCAAACTAAATCCACCATTTCTGCCCACACCCACACCAAACCTGCTCTTCTTGGATCCCTGAATATTGGTAGCAACATCCAGCCTGACAGGTGAATGATGCTGAAGGTTGGTAGTAATATCAAGAGCTCAGGAATCTACTCCAAAACCTTCTTTCCCTCTATTCCCTCAAATCTACAAGTTCTTTTCTTAAACTAGCCCCTTCTGCATTCCTGCTACCACTGTCTTGGGTAAAGCCCATCAAATCTTTGGTGAAGACAACTGAATGTCTTCCTCTCTTGACCTCCTTGGTCCCATTTCCAAATTGCAGCCAGAGAGCTCTTTCTAAAACATATCACCTCCTGATTTTTTTTTTTGTTATTATAAAGATAAAATAATATCACAAGGAGGGGTTGGGAGGCCTGACAATGGAATGTGATGGGAACAAGTGTTATCCACCTTCTCTTGGTGTTTTATTGGCTCTTGCTGTTTCCTTCCCAGGAATGCCAGGGCTTGACTCCAAAAGACTGGGCAGACTGGGTCACATATTCGGTGATCATCACTCATTTGAGAATAGCTGGACTCAGAAGAAAGGGTGCTTCACCCTGTGGCTCACTGTGGGCACTCACTCAACCTGACAAGTTAGCTATGGCTCTCCTAACTGCAGCTCACGCTGCCTGTGTCGAGGATTCTGATACACTTTGGACTAGCGCTGTGAGGAGAAGGGATTTTTAAAGCTTCTAGCTCTGTTCCTATCTACATGTTACCGGTGTCTATGCTCCCAGATACTGAGCATTTTTACAGAAGTTTGCTTCTCCCTGGACAGCAGCAGTCATTGCCATGGTAGTCAATTCTGGGAATACAGAGTGATTGCTCCCCCCATACGTATTCTGGAGTAGCTTTACGTAAGTGCAAACTGTCCAACTTTTGTTTATTTTTATACCTCTTGTTGCCCCAACCCTGGGGCCTTGTTGCTGATCAAGTGAAGCCTCACTTCTCCATTCCCACCACAAGCAAGAATTAGAGGCAGGGGCTGTTTTGCATGGCTGTAGTGTGGAAAGTGTGCACTATGAGTCCCTGGCCTGCCTCCACCACCATCTACATGGGCTTAGCAAATCAACGCACCCAATCTGGCCTTCCAGGCCTCCCTTGTACAGTATGGACAATCATACAGGCCCCATGGGTCAATGCTGGTGTTAAAATAAGTATTGTGGAAGTACTTTGGAGTCATTAAAGTGGTACATAAATGTAAAGGTGAACTCTTACAAAGAAAGCCAGTGGTTTTTTTTTGTCAGTAAAATAATTTTAAAAGAGGATGCCTTTGGCCTTGGAATATTATCTTAAATCGAAACAAAACAACCCATGAAGTGAACTTTACTTATACCACTTTGGTTCCAAGGAAACAAAACAGTGAGAGTTACAAGGTCACTGACACCTCCTAACATTGAAGTCCCACTACCAAAGTCAAAGGAATATTTCCGAAAGGCCCAGGGGTCCAGGTAGAAATTTGTGGCCCAAACACAGAACTGCACAGTGAGAAGACAACAATGTAAGTAGAAAATTCTTTCCCAAGGCAACCTTGCAAAAATGGACTGATAATGGACCATTTATATTCTTTCAGTTGGAGAAAGAGGAAAAGACAACGTTAACACCCACAACCTCTGGCTCACAATGCCAATGAAGTGCAGCCATGCCTACTTACGTATAACCCAGAGAAGGCCTTTTACAGCATTCCAGTCAGCTGACACTGCTTATCTCTTCCCTGGAAGAAGGTGTGGAAGACTGAAGCATCCAGCAAGGGCATTAACAGAGAGAGAGGTCAGTTTTGAAAGAACAAGCCCTCCTGGCATCTATGTTTCAGGTAGAAAGTCCACTTTCACCTTGGTGTTAAATTAATGCTTCATGTGTGCAACTTGGATAATGGCTGCTGGTAGTCAAAATCACTGGTTTCCACTTGATCCTCTGCCAGAGCAGAAAAATGTCTGGTTCACATTTAGAGTAAACATGGCAAGATGTCTTTTTTCTGACATTGTATGGGTGTCCTACTGTGCGGTCCTATTCTGACACTACCTCGAGATAGCGTGAGACTGTACAGGTTTAAGGGTTCAGTCCCACAAGACTGCCCCCATGTCAGACCCAGTCACAAGTCCCAGGACCCAGACAACCCACACTTCTGTCTGACTTTGTAATAGATCCAAGGGTTCCTGTAACCCGCTCCTTAAGTTTGGCAATTCATTTGAATGACTCACAGAAATCAGGAAAACACAAAGCAGTAGGTTTATTATCAAAGGATACAACTCAGGAACATCAAGGAAGAGATGCACACCACATGGTATTTGGTGGTAGTCTCGGTGGGGGAAGGGGAGGTGGGTGTGGAGCTTCTATGCCCAATCTGAAGGTGCCACCCTCCCAAGCACCAATCGGGAAGCTCCCCAAACCCTGTCATTTAGGGGTGTTTATGGACGTTTCATTACATAGACATGGTTGACCTGTGTAAATCACTGGTCACTGGCAATGAAACATCTCCAACCCCTCTCCCCTCCCTGCTCCCCCAAGGTCGGATTTAAAGTTCCAATCCTTGGGGCTCCAGGGTGGCTCAGTCTGTGTACGACTTTGGCTCAGGTCATGACCTTGTCGCTCTGGAGTTCGAGCCCCACATCGGGCTCTGTGCTGACAGCTCAGAGCCTGGAGCCTGCTTCGGATTCTGTGTCTCCCTCTCTCTCTGCCTCTCCCCTGCTCATGCTCTGTCTCCCTCTCCCTCTCAAAAAAAAAAAAAAAAAAAAAAAACGTTAAAAAAAAAAAAGTTCCAACCCTCTAATCACAAGGCTGGTTCCCCTGGTGACCAGCCCCCAACCTGAAATTCTCCAGGGGCCCAGAGTCACCTCATTAGCCTAAACTCAGGTGGCTAAGAAGGGCTCATTATGAGCAACAAAAGGCACTCCTATCAGGAAATTTCAAGGGTTTTAGCTCTGTGCCAGGAGCAAAGACCAAATACATATGGTACCACTGGTAGCACAGCACTGCCTAAGAACAGTGTCACAGGAGGGCTAATTCCTATTCAAAATAGTTGCAATTTGGAAGAGTGCAAAGCAGCACACTTAGAAGGTCAAATTCACCTTCAAGGCCCAAAGAGCAGTCATTAAGCCACGGACTTCCTGAGTCAATGACTTACAGACTTTCTTCCTAAGGGAAGCCTTCCCTGCCCACTGTGACCAGGCCTGTCACAACGAGCTCTTTTAGTTTTCTCTCCCTTGCTTTCATAGTGCTGGTCACACATCTTCATGCAATGGCTCAAATAAAATTGTTCAAAATAAAAAAGTTTATTTCTCTCCCACTAAACTATAAGGCCTATGAGGTCTGGTCTACATGTATCATGCTCATCACTGTATGGCCCTGTATTCGTACAGGCAGAAGCTGCTATTAAACATTAAGTGAATGGGAAAAGAGTTAAAATTAGACCTCCTTGCTTGGAGCAAAGACCACAACTTCCTACAACCACCGCATCATCTTCAATTCTCCAAATTCCACTTGACATGCAGAAGCCCCTGAGACATTTAGCAGATTCAAGACCTATCGGCAGAGAAGAGAGGTTTAGCTCAGCCATGGCATTAAGTATAATTTCAGGCAGCTCAGGGCATACTGAAGTGATAAAGCAAGGTCAGGCTTCTAAAGGAACCCACAAATAACTACTAGGAATCAGGGAGAATGCGCCACATTGCAAAGGTGACAGGCGGAGTTTCTGCACACAGGTTTGGCTTTGGGCTTCAGAGGCCAGCAGGATTCTGAGGCTTCATTTGATGTTAGCAAAGGAGAGGAACCTGGGAATTTTAGAGTTTTGATGGCTTCTCAGGAGACAGAAGTCACATTCCCCATCTGGAAGTTTAACACATGACTTCTAAATCAGGGTGGGGCTTTGTCTGGCTCAGTGACAAATTCAGCTGCACAAGAAGCATAATCTCCGGGTTAGTGACCTAAGTTTCTCCTTTGTACACAGCAAATGAATCTTCGGTCATTTCTTAGCAACCAAACTTGAAAGGGAGAAAGACTGTGCCAAGAAAGCTAATGGTGTGTTTTTTTTCCTGTGTCCTTTTTTTCCCCCCTTACCACCCACAAGAAATAATATTTTTCCGTTTATATTTGACAACACCATCTGTTTTGATTGTGGAAAGTCTTACCCATTCAAGGAAGCCAACAACTTAGCTGCTGCTAGCTGAACAGATGTAGAAGTAAAGAGGACCCTATATACCACCAACTTGTGTCATGGCCAGAGATGGGACCTCAACAGAGAGTGTGATAGGATGTCCTATCCTGCATCCACTCTCACACTAGGTGTCCTCAACAATCGTGACCTATTTTCGACAAAGGTGCAAAGTATCAGCCCAAATGTTGAAGGGAATAGAAGGGTGTCGAACACAGACCTGACCTTTGAGAGGTGCTCATGCTTTAGTGAAATAAAGCATGAATACAAGAAAGCTCAACTGGATTACATCTTAGGGCATCTTAGTGGCATCTTAGGCCAATATACACCAAAGGAATAATACTTACGGCAGAGGAGTTATGAGTGGATCACGAAAGATGCATAGGATTTATGTATGCATAAATCTTATCCTTCGGGATAAGAGGTAGAAGGGGTAAGAATAATAGAGCACATATTTTATACGGAGGAATGAAGGAACAAACAAAGAAGGTAGGAGGATTCTGAGGTGAATTTTAGGAGTTAGTGAAGAGACATATACAGATGGAATAGAATTTTTGAGACAGAAATAACAGACGTAAGTAGATTAGGGTCAGATAGTAAAGAAAGTCTCCAACGTCAGGCTAAGAACTTTTCAAGACACAGCTCAGGCCTGAGAAATTATTGTTTTAGGGTCACTTTATATTAGTTTAATTTTACTTTTAGAATTAATAACAAAATATTTTTATGAGAGCAGAAAGTAATTTACATTTGAGCATATAACCAGTAGGGAACCATTGATGGTGTCTGAATAGGGGAATGATGGAAAAAATACATTTAAGGGCATGTTAGTATATATTAGAGAAATTAATCTGAAAGCATCAGGAGAATTCATTGCAGGGGGTTTGACAACAAGAGCAGGAGCCCTAATTCTATATTAAGGTATATATCAGATCACCTCATTAAACATAAATGGGCTGCAAAACTAAAATCTCAAGCAGAAAAATAGTTATGCTTAAAAAAATTAAATTTTCAGATTAGCCAGTCAAATGGTACACCTGGACAGAACAATTAGATTTTGAGGGAGCAGCCTTTTCTGCTTAATTGGTGTTTTCAAAAGAGAAATTGATTTGATTAGTTTTTTGTTTTGTTTTACACTAGACAGTACCTGAATATTGTGATGAAAGTAGAAGTTTTGGGGTAAAAATATCACTTTTAGAATTAATAGCTCACCACTTGATGCAATGCTGTAATACACACAGCCTTTTTAAAAACACAACACAGGGGCGCCTGGGTGGCGCAGTCGGTTAAGCGTCCGACTTCAGCCAGGTCACGGTCTCGCGGTCCCGTGAGTTCGAGCCCCGTGTCAGGCTCTGGGCTGATGGCTCGAAGCCTGGAGCCTGTTTCCCATTCTGTGTCTCCCTCTCTCTCTGCCCCTCCCCCGTTCATGCTCTGTCTCTCTCTGTCCCAAAAATAAAAAAAATAAAAAAAAAATAAAGTTAAAAAAAAAATAAAAACACAACACAAAATGGTGCCAGATGGACCAGTGGCCATGTTTAACACACCATAAGCAGGCCATCAGTTTGAGAATATACCAGGCTCTTCTTCTGGAAAAATCCTTAGGCATTATGTCACTCACCACGCAATCAAGCCTCTGCTTAAAATCAAGTTACAATTACTCTAATTATGGGCCAACATTTCATTTGTTTCTCAACTGGTGCCTAATCAAACAGTTCTGTAGACGACTTCACCACAAGGTAACTTAATTAACTTCAGCACCAAAGGTTTTTTTCTTTTTTTTTTTCTTTCCTACAGTTTTCTTTGGGCAACCGATTTACCAGTTCAGGCGTCAGAAATCTTAGTTCTATAAAACTACTACATGAACTAAATCAAAATCAAACCCAAATGCTTTCATCCATTGCAAAACAATATGCTTCTCCCATAAACGCTTTATTTAAATATTTCCCAGCAACAACAGACTGGTGTGGACAAACCAGGAAGTGAAACCAAGTATGATCACATTGTGAAAGCCGAGCAAAATGAAAGAATATACTGGAATTAGCTGAGGCACTATTAAAATTTCATTTAAAAGTCCATCCCTCTGGAAACTTCAATTTAATTAAAGCAGTAATAAGAGGAATTTCAAAAGCATAAGTCTTCATTTTGTTGTTTGGCAATTTTCCCAAACTGCTATGCAAATGTCTTGTCCTGTAGCCAGGCTAGATCATCTGAAATGTGAGCACTCACTCAGCCCGCCTGGTGAGTGGAGAACACGGTTAAGCTAGCATTTTCCATGTCACTAAATCTACTCTGAAACAAAACAGTCACAAATCCTTAATGACTTGCTTTGGAGAAATGTGCCATTTGGTTCTAATGTGACAAGCAAATCCCACTTCTCCTAATTGTTTTGCTGGGGTCACTATTGTTCCCTTTATCCTATTGTAAATTAGGAATTCCCTGAAAATAGGGACTATATTTTACTGTTTGATTCATTTTCTTTTTAGTTTAAAACATTTTTTAATTTAGAAAGAGAGAGAGCATGTGAGGAAGGGAGAGAGGTAGGGAGAGAGAGAGAATCTCAGGCAAGTTCCATTCTCAGCGTGGAGCCTGACACTGAACTCAATCTCACGACCCTGGGATCACAACCTAAGACAAAATCAAGAGTCAGGTGTTCAACAGACTGAGCCACCCAGGCACCCCTTGATCAGTTTGTTTTTTAAATGAGTACTAAGACTCAGTGACCCAGACATAGTAAGAGTTATAAGTATCTAATGGTTCTTCTTATTGTCCAAGGATAGTGTTTTCCAACAAGAGTTGTCACAGTTTGTATTTTTCTTCGAGTGGTGGACACTAAGCAGAATCATAACTCCTCGCACCACTACCATATCTCTTGTTCCTAGGAAATTGCCTGTGGGAGATGGGTTAGAAGATAGCCATGCAAAAATGAATTCTGGTTTGCTCATTATTATTCTTATTAACTTTAAGTAGGGTTTGAGTAAATTATAATATTATAATGCAATATTATTATGGACACTTTTTAGCGATTTAAATACATCAGGTAGTTCCTGGAAATACCTATGACTTTATCAAGTGATCAGGCACCCCAATCACCACACAAACACCTTTCAAATGTACCAGTGCTACTCTGCAGACAAAGCAGACACACTCCTGCTACATGTCAGAATGAAATTTAAAAGGGAAGAAAAATGTGGATAATTACAAGCAGTGACAGACAAATCCACTGGCATGTATATGTGGGCATATAAACATACTGTGTGTGTATACATGCATAACAGTAGGAAAATTATGTACATGGTGAACTCAATAAACATTTGACAGCCTACTCTGTGCAAGAACTGTTATTCTTAAGAAAGTGAGGCAACTCTAACTATTAGGTATTTACCCAAAGAATATAGAAATACTAATTCAAAGGGATCCATGCACCTCAATACTTACAGCGGCATTATCTACAATAGCAAAATTATGGAAACAGCCCAAGTGTCCATCAACTGATGGACAGATTTTTTACAGATTCATGAAAAAGAATTAAATCTTGCCATTTGGAACCGTGAATAGAGCTAGAGACTATATGCTAAGTGAAATAAGTCAGTCTGAGAAAGACAAACACCGTAGGATTGCACTCATACGTGGAACTGAAGAAATAAAACTAACAGTCGTAGGGGGGAAAAAAGAGAAAGGCAAACCAAGAAAGCCACTCTTAACTATAGAGAACAAATTGATGGTTACAAGAAGGGAGGTGGTTGGGGGGATTGGTTAAACAGGTGATGGAAATTAAGGAGTGCACTTGTTGTGATGAACACTGGGTGATGTACAGAATTGATGACTCACTATACTGTACACTTGAAACTAATATTACACTGTATGTTAACTGGAATTTAAATAAAAACTTTAGAAAGTGGGAAAAAAAGAAAGCGAGGCAATTCTACTGTTGTGGTATGAAAAGGTTGCAGAGACTGCCTGGGAGTTGAATCCTGAGTTTGTCAGTGGACCCATGAAAGAAGTCAGTATTGAGGCAGGCCAGTTCCCTAGATGGGCTCTTTCTCTCTGGTCACCTTGTTTTCTTCCTGTTACTCTCTCATTCCCTGTATCAAATACTATTCTTTCCTTTAGCACCTGGAACTTTACACTTTTATTCATTGGATTCTCCCGACACGGGAAATTTTACTAAACATTTGCTATGGTGTGAGACGAACAAGACAAAAAGGAATAATAATCTGTCAATGAGAATTCATTTTATTTTGTATTTCATCTTATATCTACCCTTAAAACACACATCAAAGTTAGGAAGATGGGAAATATACACTAAGTGATCAGGCAACAAGAAAATATATTATCAAGAATTAAACAATACAGTTGAAACACAGTATGATTGAAATGAGATACAGCTGCATAATGCTTTAAAGTTTAGGGAGCATTTTTTCCCCATAAGTCATTCAAATCATTTGCTTGGCTTTATAGCAGCCCAGAGAGGAAAAAACAAGCAGCCTAAGCCACATTTTGTGAACAAGAGCTTGATCCCATAACTGATACCAAACATCGTGTTCTTCTCACCATCCAAAGCTTGTACAAAGCTTTGCCTCGAACAAAGGTCAACAAAGTCATAGTTCAGGGACTAAAGAAAGCAGCCTGGGCCCGTAGGGATATGCAGGAGCTGGATCAGAAAGCACTCTAGTCACAGTAGAGCAAGAACAGAAAGGTCTTGAGATAAGAAGAGCAATGAGGTAGCAGGTCCCCTGAGGAGAGACTATTCCTAGTCAGAGGGAGATGACTTCACAAATAAGTGACCTAGTGAGACTTTTAGTGTTAAGATTCCAGAATGAAGAGGATGGCTTCACTTGACTCACAAAAGAGAACCATTAGAGATTCTAAAACAGAATGCCAGCCATGTTTCAGGAAGACTAACCTGGTGGGGCATGGGAGATAAATGGGGCAGGAGAAGAGAGACGGAATGAAGGCAAGAGAACCAGGTAGGATCCGACAGTAGTAATTAAAAAAAAATTTTTTTTTAATGTTCATTTATTTTTGACAGAGAGAGAGAGAGAGAGAGAGAGAGAGAGCGAGCATGAGCGGGGGAAGGGCAGAGAGAGTGGGAGACACAGAACCCGAAGCAGGGTCCAGGCTCTGAGCTGTCAGCACAGAGCCCAAGGTGGCCTCGAACTCACAGACCGGGAGATCATGACCTGAGCTGAAGTTGGACACTCAACCGACTGAGCCACCCAGGCTCCCCCTACAGTAGTAATTTAATAATTAAGTAGCAAAGACCCAAATAGGAGAGTGTCAGTGAAAATGACCAGGGATGAGGCAATTTAAGTAGCATTATGAGGGAAAACCTGGTAAGTACTGGCTGTTGGGAGAGATGGGGAAAAGAAAGAATAAAGCTCGACTGCTAAAAGGCACTTTATCATAAAGTGTTAGTTAATATGCCAACATTCACTGGAAGACCAGTGAGCAATCTCGTGAATTTTGCTCTTTAGCTTTAAATCAAGGATAATTTGCTAACCTAAGGTTTCATACCTTTATAAAGGGTTTGGCATAGCTAAGTTTTGACTCAGTATTGCTCTCAAGAGTGAACCCAGTAGGAAAGCTGATGAAGGTGAGATGAAGGACATAGAGAGGCCTGGGCACCATCAAAGCCTCATTGTTGGAGGCGTCCCATTGTCTTCCTGATCATGAACTACTAACTCTCTCACAAAATATGTAAGTGTATCTATTTCATTTTACTTTAGTTTAAAAAAAAAAAAAAAAGCTGCTACCTCTCCCATGGTACTTCAACTCACATTTGTGCTTTAAACTTACTGGTTGTAAAACAGTGAATACATTTGGTTTATCAACAGAATTAATAGTAACATGAAGGAATTTCAGATGTGCTGTGTTTTGTATTTTTAAAACTCTCAATCTTCTCTTTGCTAGCTTTGATAGAGTTGGAAAATGTATCCTTGGGGAATCTAATTCTGGAGAATATTTCCTGTTTGTTTTTCTCTAATTTATCTCTGTTTGATGTGCTATATAATTATTTAGTCTATTGTCTGGATCTACCCACTAGGCAGTAAGCTCTGAGAACACAGGACTTTTACCTGTAGGGTGCACCGATGTACGCCCAGCACTTAGCACAGATAGTAGAGCTTAATAAATAATAGCTGAGTGAATCAGTCATAGTCCTGTGATCGTGATACTTCAAGAATTTAACATGTGTTTTTCCTTAGTAATCATGTCTCATCTGCATGCTTCAACTTAATCTTGAACCATGGTTTCCATTTATAGACTCTGAAGAAATTCTTTCAGGACCTATACTGTGATGGGACCACGCAGGGCACGGAACGTTGTGGTTGCAAAGGAATTAACATGGGGAAAATTGCAGCCAGGTCTCAGTTTCTCCCAGGTTCTCCTGGGATTCCTCTGTCTAGCTCCGTCTTAGGAGGGTGAGTCCTGATTCTTGTTCTACCCGTGCAACTCTCACTTCTGGTTTCCTGCTCTCGATTCCTGTTTCAGTCTAGGTTTCCTTCTGGTATTCTGACCCAGGTTACCTGAGTTTGACATCTGTTGTTTTCATTGCTTGACACTTTGATTTTTTTTTTTTTTTGTGGTTAAACCTACAGAACAGTCTAAGTTTGTATTTCTACACAGACCAGAGACTCACATAAGTTAAAATTACAAAACAGATATTATAGACTACTTTCTCAAGGTTCTTACTGTCCTTTCCTGTCCCCATTATAAAGCCAAATAATATCCTCACCATGTTGATGATGGGACAATCAAAGTGACCACTTGCATTCCCTTATTCAACATAATTTTTTTTTTCTGGGCAACTGGATTTAGTTAGGATGAATTATTACACAAAGACAAGAAGAAACTATCACCATAATCTAAGTTCCTATTAAGAATGAAATGGGGGGGGGGCACCTCAGTGGCTCAGTCAGTTAAGTGCCCAACTTCAGCCCGGATCATGATTTCACAGTTCATGGGTGTGAGTCCCGCATCGGGCTCGGTGCTGACAGCATGGAGCTTGCTTCAGATTCTGTGCCTCCCTCTCTCTCTGCCCCTCCCCTGCTTGCATTCTGTCTTTCTCTCTCAAAAATAAACAAAGAATGAAAATGAAAAAAGAATGAAATGAAAGGGACTTCAAACATAGGGAAAGAGAGATCTATTCTATGTAATTTGTGCTGTACATTTTCCATTTGGTGTCTAGATACGTGTTAGGAAAAAATATCGTGTTTGTGTACTCTTCGTGAAATGCAGTCAGTACATAGCCTACACTCTGCTTCTTAAGCCACTGGATTGGATCTAATTTAATTCATAGGCCAACAACTCTAAACACATCACTTGTATCAGCAAGGCAATGTTTAGAAAGGCTCTCGTCATCTGCACAGAAGACAATTCACTTGACAGCACTCCTTTCTTGAGCAATGAGTCAAATCAGCTAGACTGAAAATAAATCTAAAGGGTACACAGCTGTCATGTAATCTGAAGTAGCCCTCTGAGCAATAACTTGATTCATTTTTTCCCTATTTGTACAACTGGTTCTGCAAACAGGATTGCAATCCAACAAATGCATTTTTCTCCCACTTTGAAGAGAGAGCTTTTCAGTGTCCTAGGGAGGGTTCTTCTGGATTCCTCCATCCTTATGGGTATGGCAAACCACACATAGTGATCTCTTGATTTTATTTAACAAGAAACAGACATTTAAAGTCAATGGTGTAAGGGTGCCTGGGTGGCTCAGTGGGTTAAGCTTCTGACTTCAACTCAGGTCATAATCTCACGGTTCGTGAGTTCGAGCCCTGTATTGGGCCCTGTGCTGACAGCTCAGAGCCTGGAGCCTGCTTCGGATTCTGGGTCTTCCTCTCTCTCTGTTCTTCTCCCGCTTGTGCTCTGTCTCTCTCTGTCTCTCAAAAATAAATAAACATTAAACAAAAAAAAGTCAATGGTCTATGTGAACCGGTTACAAATAGGGCTCTATAGAGTATAATACTTTATTAAAGAGATGTTGGCATCAAAGTTTGAAGTACCGACAGGTACCAGACTATCTACTGGGTATAGGCAACTTATTTATTTTCATTGTAGCATTCCTTAATGGTTAACTTTTTGTTATGGGAAATTTTAAACATACATAAAAGAAAGAGAGGAGTGTAAGGAAGCCCATGTGCCCATCACTCTGATACAACAATCAAAATACCCAGCCCCACTGGATTACCTAAAATAAATTCTAGATATCATATTTTATCTGACCTATTTTAGAACATATCTCTAAAAGGTTTAAAGTCTTTAAAAATCTTTACAACACAGAACCAGAATACTATAATCATACACAATGGTGTGCGGTAGATATTCAACAACCAGTTCTCCGAGGAGGGAAAAAAGGTCCTGATTTACAGTCTTTGCTAACTTGCATGGCAAAACTGTTTCCACCATGGCCAATTTCAAGCTACTAACATGATGGCGCTGAACGTGGGGCTGAGAAGAAATGTGTTATATAGTACTTCCACTATGCAGACACCTGACACATAAGCAACCTTAGGAGCATGGATAACAGCAAATTATAGTAAAATAATTAGGAAGTGATCAGTTTTGAGTATCACTTTTAATACTTTAAGTTTGTATAATTTAATTATTTAATGGATGTGTTTAACAGTTGGCTTGGAAAGTTCCTGAAAATACAACAATCAGCTCTTGTCCACTCTAGCATGCCAGTGAATCACATCCAAATAATTAACAATTCCTTAATACTACCAACTATCCAAATTTCTATGATATGTCCTTCCTCTTTTTCCTCAGCAGTAGAGTAATATTTTAAACAGGAAGGAAGGAGGAACTTTGCTTCAGAAAGCTACACTAAAGTGTCTGGATTTCCAAATGGTTCAGAGCCACTGTGTATAACCCACTTGGCTGTTAAAGTCTGCTTCCAGGAGATTAAGTTAGTTTCTGTCACACACAAGTCCCTTCATATTACTGGGGAATCACGGTAACGATTTTATTTCCCTTCAACTGCCCATTCTTAGGCCCACAAGAGACAGAGTTTGGGAAGGAGGAGAGGGGCTTGGCAGAAGGGAAAGTAAGTCCCTGACCAGGTAGACAACCTTAAGTTAATGAAGTGTTCTGCCAGGAAGATTCCCAAGAAGATGTGAGATGCTTTTCTGAGCCTGAGACGTCCCACCATGGAAACTTGGGTTTGTAAAAAGTCCTCTTTAAATGTGCTTCCCAGAACGCAATATGCCACATCGGATGTGGTGGGGCCTACCCGGATGTAAGTGCGGTTGTGGCCATCCTTCCATCTCTGAGAAGGATGCCAGACTGCACTCCAACTCTGCCTTAGCCTCACGGTAAGTAAGACTCTAGTCCAGTCAATGAACCAGTGTCTACCAGTACTCACCCAGGCTCTACAGGGTACAGTCTCCAACACCCTCTCTTAACCAAATCTCACCCCCACCTCCTTTCCAACAACATTTCACACTATGCCTTTGAACAAACCCTTTTATTCCAGGAGCACAATTCCAAACACACACAAAAGTATAAATAATAGTATATGGAAGCTCCAGGTATCCTTCACCCAGCTTCAACAATTCTCAATTCATGTCACACCCACGCTCAGGATTATCTTGAGGCATCCTGGACATACCATTTCATCCACAATTATTTCAGAATTACATGCATTCTTTCCTGCACACCTCTGGTCAGACGTTTCCTCCCCACCCATCTTTCTAAATTCTATGTCATCCTGCAAGGCTCAGCTCAGGTCTCACCTCCTACGTTGCTTCCACTGAACTTGTCACTTAGTCATGTCACCTTGGGACATCGCTCTTACTGCTATCCTGTTGTTCCTTATTAAATGGTTCACTCACAATGTCCTTAGCCTGGGAAGCAGGAAGCTTCTCTCACTACACATATAGAGCAATAATAAATGCTGAGTAGGGAAAGAACTAAAGAATAATATTTTGGTTTTATAAAGGGTGTGAGAATTTGGCCCAACAATTTTACATAGTATATTGACCAAATTCCTTACATGAGAAATGTGTCATGCACAGACCAGGGTATGTTGGCACAGTATGACAGGGCAGAAATAACACTGGACATGGTGTTAAAAGGCCCGAGTCCTTGTCCTTGCCCTTCTGTTTGTGTGTTATTTTGGGTTTGAGTGACTTTTCAGAGCCCATCCATATAATAGGAATTAACTGCAGCCAATCTCCCCTTTTCCCTCACCAGATTGTCAGAATCAGATGCTATTACACATGTAAAAAATACCTTTGTAATTGATAGAGCATGTTGTTGATACATATCATTACCTGTAGATACAGAAATGTTTGGCCATATGACCCAACAACAAGGAAAACTATTGCTTCACATCCTGAATGCAGGAGGAAGATTTACACTCCAAACAGGGAAAGTGAGAATATGATAGCATAGAGATCAGATGGGATTCAGAACCAACAAAATTAACCCTGGGAGGAATATAAGAGCATATCTTTTCTTTCTGAGACTTCAGAAACCACTGCCTTGCAATTAAACCACAAAAACTGAAGGAGCCCTAGAAACAGATTGCAAAGGAAGCAAGATATATTGTCAACTATTTAAAAAAAAAAATCCTGTTACATGAAATAATTAAATGGAAAGGCAAAATTCACCATCTGATTCCCTCCAAACAAAACTGCAGAATTATCCAACAAAGTTGTTGTCATTCTAAGCTTATGCTCTCCGAGGACATTTTCAAAGCCTCTGGCTTCTCAATTTTGTAGTCCTCTTTGCCGAAGAATAACCATTAATATCAAACTGCAAGCATTTATCATATCACACCAAAGACTACTTAAATTACAATGGAACTGAGGTCTTGTGTTCTCCCAGAAGAAAAGAGGATAGATGGCTTTATCAAGAAAACACTGTTCTACACACCACACTACAAGCTGCACTAGTGTCCTGGGAGACATGTACAGCCTAGCTGAGCCGTCCATTGGAATTTTAATATTGTAAGTTTTCTTGCAAATACATGAAAATTACAATGGTTGGGGAAAAGGCTTAGATTTTATAAAACTAAATAATTTGGGCCAAGGTAGGAAAAAAAAGAGTTTTTCAATTTGAGACATTAATGCAATTTAGCAATAGTCGGTGAAAACAACAGCTGCTAAACCTGGTAAATCCAAATGAAATTATTAGGTTAAGATCACAGAATTACGCAGAGGGCATTTCAAAATTCCTAGCACATGGACGACAAGGGCACCAAAGCAGAATCGCATTAGGAAAGGAAACATTTTGTTTAAAGAGAAGTTTTTATAAGACTTCACCATGTGTAATATCTCTGAGGACTTCACTAGAGAGGAAAAACACAAGAATCAAAAGGGGAAACCAGAACACAAGAATTTTCTTCTCCTGCTCCCTCTCCCCCTGCACATATCAGGTAACCCCTGTGTATCCTTACATTTCACTCTCCATAAACACACACACTCCAAGAGATTATTCAAATGATGGTCTGTTTTCCAAAAACGAGATTATTAGAATAAACTTTCTCGCATATAGGAAACTACCAATCACTGATTCCATTACCTTCATGCACAAGAGGAAGAAAAAAAAACCCTACAAAGGAATTTTAGGACCTCTAACAAAGATTTTTATAACATCTAGACTCGTGTTACTTCGAGTAACTCATGTTACTATGATGATCAATTTGCATGAAAGATTTTTCAAGGTTAAAAAGTCTACCTATTTCCAAATAGTCATTAAAAATGTGAGACCGGGGTGCCTGGGTGGCGCAGTCGGTTAAGCGTCCGACTTCAGCCAGGTCACGATCTCACGGTCCGTGAGTTCGATCCCCGTGTCAGGCTCTGGGCTGATGGCTCGGAGCCTGGAGCCTGTTTCCGATTCTGTGTCTCCCTCTCTCTCTGCCCCTCCCCCGTTCATGCTCTGTCTCTCTCTGTCCCAAAAATAAATAAAAGACGTTGAAAAAAAATTTTTTTTAAATAAAAATGTGAGACCATAGTTTTTTGTTTTGTTTTGGCTTGTCCATTTGCTGAATAATTCAAGATTGAATTTTGGAGAATGTGAAGATTGAAGAAGTCTCGGGCTATAACAAAAACTCAGAGCCTTTTCTGATCTGGTCCTGGGACAGACAGCTCTACTTTCTCCTAATTTGTCTACAGTGTGCCTCTTCAATCCATAATTATACAAGCCCAATTTGTCAGCATTAAGCAATATGACTGCACTTTAAAAATGACCAGGAAAAAGTCCATTTAGGCCTAGTTAACTGAAATGACAAATTATAAATTATCCAAAGAATCAGGCAGAACTCGCCCTGCTAGTTCCTCCGAGGCATGTAAGACAAAGCAAGCCCAGTGTGGGAATACATTGGCCCTAAGGAACCGATGTGAGGCTGAAGCAGTTGAATGTGTGCAGTTTATTGTAAGAGTCACGGAAGCTGGTGCTCATCAGAACACAATCATATGCTAAATCTTCTTCTAAACCCTTTATGTCAATTATTTAATGCTTCCAACAACTCCGTGAGATGATCTTTACTGCACAGATAAGGCAACTGAGGCAGTTGTGATTTACCTAAGTCTGCACAACTGGTAAACTCTTAGAAGCAAAACTAGCATGAATGGGAGTAATCTTCCAAGAGACCTGTGAAAGGAATAAAAAGCAGCTTACCCCAGTGGCCCGAACAAAAGATGAAACGTGCATTCGTTCATGCACTCCTTCATTCAGTACTAAGTGTAGTAGTAAGAGTCTGAGCAAAACGACTGAGCAGAGTGAACTCGAATCCTGCCCACCATCTGCCTGGACTGTAGCCAAGCTACACAATCTGTCAGAATGCCAGCTTCTTAATTGCCAAAATAGAAATCACTCTACCTGGCCTACTTTCTACCTTCGCATTGATGATACCATCAAAAGCAATGGAAACTCCCTCTGCCTCAGAGGTATCAGAGAACAGTCTCCCACAAAGGAGTAGACTCCTTACAAAGACAAGCTCTGTTCTCCCCAGGCCATAAAACACACCTAGTGTGCCCAGGTTTTTCTGGCCCTCTGGAAGATGAGGAGCTGTCCCGCGCGGAATGATCACCTGGTGTCAGAGGACCTCTCCTGTGCCCAGAGTCATGATTCTTCCCACAGAACAAACGTTACTTCCTTCTCCCAAGTCTCATTTCCAGTCACAGGACATCCATGTTTGGAAGCTATCTTAGTCCATTCGGGCTGCTGTCACAAACTACCATAGATGGGGGTGGGAGGGGCTTCGTCAACAAACATTGATTTCTCACACTTCTAGAGGCTGAGAAGTCCAATATCAAGATGCCGGAAGATTCGGTGTGTGGTAAGAACTCACTCTTGGTTCACAGACAAATATGTTCTCTATCGTGACCTCTCTGGCATGTCCTCATGATAGGAGTGGCAAGGCAGCTCTCTGGATTCTCTTATGAGGGCTCCACCCTCATGGCCTCATCACCTCCCAAAGGCCCCACTTCCTAACACCATCCCCTTGGGGGGGGGTTAGATTTCAACATATGAATTTGGGTGTGGGGGGCACAAGTGATTCTATAGCAGAGGTTATGATTTTTAAAGTTCTGCTAATATAATGTATATTCACCAGTAATCTGAAATTTGAGGATTTGGGGGACCCAGTAAGTAATCAGGAGAGAACTTAATCCATCCCTTCTATGAAAAATGGTTGAAACATTAGGAGTAGTAAGTCAAACTAATAAAACTTCAGTAACCACAACTTATCTTAAGTAATTGCCAAAGGATCCTTGTGACAAAAGGAAATGGGACCATTTAATCTTATGACTTCTTTCTCAAGTTTCTTTGCTATTAGTCTCCTCTCTTCCATTCTACTGCTCTACTTGGTCTCCCAAGATGATCTCTCTAACACATCCTCCATACAGCTGCTGGCATTACTTCTCTAAACAAATCTGATGTCACCTTTGGTTTCAAACCCTTGTGTGTACTCCTGATTAAGCTGTGTCATGACTAGTCTGTGTGCTCTTTACAAGGTTAAAAGTGTATCTTCAAGCCGACCCCAGGCGGAGGCTGAGCCAGAGTCAGCACTGAGTGTCCCAACTCCCACTCCAGGGCTGTCTTCAATTCCACAAAGGGGGAAAGCTGGCTTTGGTGGGGAGGGGTACACTGTGTAGGTATTTAAGAAACTCATAGAGTCTGGGGTTGCCTCTCAGCATATTTTCACATCAGCACAAAAGCCCTTACGGCAGGTGACAAAATAGGAAAAATACAGGTCCATAAGGGAGAAAAAAAAAAAAAAAGGAGTCACACAGCCAAAGAAATAAGAAGTTGCAGCTAGAAGGAACTTCAGGCCACCGTGCAGTAGGTACGGTGAACACTGAACTTCCTTAGCTCCGAAAATGTGTTCATGTCCGGGGACTCTATATGTAAAACACTGTGCTAAATGATTTTACCCTGTACATGTCCCTTAAATATAAAAATGCTAGAAAAGAAAAACTTAAAAAATAACAATAAACTTAAAAATAATTGTCCAGGAGGCCTGTGTTAAGCATCCGACTCTTGATTTTGGCTCAGGTCATGATCTCACAGCTCGTAGGATCAAGCCCTGCATCAGGCTCCATGCTAACAGTGCAGAGCCTGCTTGGAATTCATTCTCTCCCACTCTCTGTCCCTCCCCTGTTCATGCTCTCTCTCTTAAACATTAAAAGAATAAAAAATAAAAATAATTGTCCAGAAGATGGAATTGAGTAACTGGAATATTTTATTTAATCTTTGGGTAATTCATTAGGGCATCTAAGAATATGATACTTAAGATGTAATATGTAAAAGAATAAACATGCATGTAGAAGGTTAAAAAATACCTATGGGGAGGCACCTGGCTGGCTCAGTCGTACAGCGTGTGACTCTTGATCCTCATGGTTGTGAGTTTGAGGCACATAGGTTACTTTTAAAAAATGTAAAAAATACCTATGGGCATCTTCTCCAAGACCTTAAGGGAAACATTCATTTATACAATATCTAGAACATATTTAATTGTAATTCTAAAGCAAGCACACAATAAGCACACATTAGTAGTTTAACCACTTATTTTAAAGAAAGTCAATGGATGGGATCAAACACTGCAAGCTGTTGGTAGTAATCTAGATGGTAATTTAAAATAAAAAAAAAACAACTAAGTACTTTGAAGGGAGGAAAATCTAAACTGGCAGATCTTCTCTACTGAAATATTCAGTTGAACAATGAAAAATCAAGCAATAGGATTAATGACTGGTTAACCTTAAAACCAGCTCAAGATTCCCTCTCATGTAATACGCTTTGGCAGAAATATTTGTCTTTTTCAGTGGATTGAGTCTGTGGCACTAATTTCTATACTGCACTAATTTCTGTACTGCATCTTCTCTACAGGACTCCATTTCTCTTCCTGCACTTTGAAGACTCAGAGAAGGTCTGGTGAAGTATTGAAGACTCATGGAAGGTCTGGTGAAGTACAGAACAACAGGAATATGGGAGCCTAAATCAGCTGTAACCCCAGGTATCCCCCCTCCCCCAACCGAGCTGGTCCAGTTCTGCCACCAATAAAGAACAAGCCATGTCTGAAAAACCTAGATCCCTTTTTAGCATTGTAAACCATGTAGGAGATGCTTATTACATCTGCTTTGTTCTCTATTTCTATGGTGCCTATCACCATAGTAACAAGGCACACAGATGGAAAAGTAGGCTAGGCATACCCAAAAATGGGGGTGGGGACGGGAAAAAGGGGGAAAGGGCCTTTCACTGATTAAGAGAGAAAAGGCTCAAGTTTCTTCTATCTGGGCTGTCAGTACAATATTAATGGGCAAGCTAACTGAAAAAAAGTAGGTTTTGTCTTTAAGAGAGTCACAGTAGAAAACAGCCTAACAATTTAATAAGTACCAATATTTACAGGAGATAGACTTGCTAGGCTTCTGAGGTTTTAAAATCAGATATATTTTATTAGAAAATCTTATGTGCAAATCAAAGTTTTTATAACAGTCTCCAATTTTGGAAATCATGTGCTCATTTCACAGAGCGGATGATTACTATTAAAATCTTTTGGTTATTTTGTAATACTAAAAGTTGAGACATCTGTTAAGGAAGTGTGGCTGAGAAGATAAGTTGATACAATGAATACTTTCCTGAAAGTGACAAGTGTATCTTCCAAGTTTTTGTATAAAATGTCCCAAAAGGAAATCACTGGGTGGGGAGTAGGGGTGACTGTTGTTTCATCTTAGGGACTCACTGCCCCTGTTGAAACTGGCACAAGGCCTTTCCCATATGCAGCCCCCCTGCTTTCCGCAGGTTCAGAGACCTTCAAAGGCATTATCTGTGCCTATATGCTCTTTAAAGCCATGATGAGCCAAAGTTTCATCTGTAAGAAAACTTGCTATTCCAAGATCTTTTTCCTTTCCTGCTGCCAGTTTGAGTCCTTCCTAGGACACATTTGAGATACTTAAGATGTTATTTATGTTGTTACTGGTCAGGAAATAAGAAAAGCCACACTAGCTACATAAATTACTTGTTTTACTACAAAGGTTTTTTAGTACATAGGTTTTACTCTATGTAAAAAAAAAATGGTGCATATACAAAAAAAAGGCAGGAGATGTTTTATAGACTATGATTGTTTTAGAAAATTTAACACTCTAGCAACACAGATTTTAGTGGAAAAAGCAACATGCAACTTTGTGGGAATCTTAGGTCCTTGACTCAGCCACTAACTGTGACACTGTGGACAATTTTTACTTTGCTTTTCTCAGACTAAATGTCTTATTAGTAAAAAGAAAGGACTAAAGTAGACCAGGGATATGAACTTGAGAGGAATCTAAGGATGATCTCAAGGCATGTTAAAATGTTATGCATGAGTGTGTGTGTATTATTCTAGGAAAGAGCTTCAAGGATATCTATAACATAAAATTAAAAACCAATATATACTCTGTAAGGTCTTTTCCACGTGACTCTAGAATACCATGACTTGAGTCAACCCACCCAAATGAAGTCAAGGCTTTGAACTCAGACCAGGTGAGCACAATGTTCAGGTCTTCTCAAGTCCCCACCCAGGGATCACCCTATCTAAACCCCACACCAACCACCCCTTTGCCCTTTACAATTGCTTTATTTTTCTCATAGCATTTAGCACATGACATTTTATCTTGCATCTGCTTATTATCTATACTCCCTCCTCTAGGATGTATGCTTCATGAAAAAGGGTTTTTTCTCTTTTCACTGTTGGATTTATTCCCAGTGCCTGGCACAATGCCTAGCAACTATTAAGTGCTCAGAAAAAAAAAAAAAAAAAAAAAAAAAAAAAAAAAAAACCCAAATGAATTATTTTTTTTAATCCATAAAATAAAGTATGCCAGAAAAAAACCTCAAATATATTCTTTTTCTTGTTTTTAAGTCTGGGGGCCTGCTAAGAGCCATGCACTCTACTAAGTGTGTTGCAAGCATATCTATTTTACTTCATCGTTAAGGCAAGTCTTCCAATCCTTAGAGCCTTTTATAAAGTAACACATCTGGGAAAAGGAGCCAGGCGCTATATTTGTGGAAAAAGCTGCCTCATCAGGTACCAGATATGCCACTAACTCGTGGGATTTGTTTAGACAAGCGACTATTCCCTTACAAACTCTGTTTCCACATTTATAATATGCAGATGATATCTGCCCCACCTACTGCAAGTCAGCAGGAGGATAAATGCTTTAGTGTGTTAAAAGTGAGGTACACACATATATATAATAAGTAATGTGGTGGGGGTTCCTGTAAAGTGCTTCAGCAGAGATCTGCTATAAGCTTTTGGGTAGGAGAGCAGGGGATACCCTGTAAAGGAAAAAAAAAAATGTCCCAAATGTAGCCTGGGACCAATATTTTTTGCATGCTATAATTCACAACCTCCTCCTGGGAAGAAATTTACATGCTTGATAAAACTCTGAAAAACACTTTTTCTCCACAATGAGATTGAGACTTATTCTTAGGATTGAGGCACCCACTGACCCAGCTCACTATCAGCCAAGTGTCTCGTGATCTTTTTGTAATTTCTATTTTTTAGTCTAACAACAGGTCTAAAAAATTATGTTCTGGGAGAGTTTGTATATTCTTAGAATGAATGATGGAGATTAAGTCATTTGGTATCAAATGAGCTTCCATCAGATATATAGAAAGCAATAATGTGCTCTAACCATTCCGTTTCCCTATTGAATGTTCCTGCCCACCACAAGGAAATCTTTAGATTGGCCTATTAGGGACCCTTTAATTTGAATGAAAAGTTTCCTGTAGCACCCAGTTGATCTTTAAAGAGGGCATGAGGTTTGGGAGTCCTTATTTTTGGAGAGAGGGGTACTCTGGTAGATTCTATTTCTAGATCATCAATTAATCCTTGTCTAAAAGTATGTGCTTCAAAACACCAGATGTCCTCTTGATTCTTTCCAGCCATCTCCTTTTTTTCCTTTTCACATTTATCTTTTCCCACATTCTAAAAGAAAGGCAAATCTTTCACTTTCCAGGAGTCTGCTTACAGTACATTGCTGTGGGATGTAAAAATCTGTAGGACCCAAGCAGATTTGGAACTACCTGTAAGATTACAGATGCTATGAAAGTGAAGGACTTTCATGACTGAGAAACAAGTCCTTTTGGAGTTAGGGGAAAGTTTCCATTTCTTTGCTTCAAATGCAAGACCAAGACCTAATCAATAGACAGTAGAAACTGAATGCAATAGAATAGAAAAACCAAAAATCATTTTTTGTGACCAATCACTGGATAACTTTTGGCATGTAACTCAGGAGTTTAAAAAATAGAGAAGAATTACACTGCCTTCACCCCAATATACTTATTTATGTAGCAATATTTCTTAAATACCACATCAAAAAAAGAAATACTTGATTTGATTATACAGGTTATCTTACTCTGGCAATAAGTAATATTTATGTATAAACTATTTTTAAAACCATGCATCTCACTGAGAGATAATTTTCCCCCAAATTTTACCTATACCTAAAACTGAGTCATCAACATTCTACTTGTTCTGATCAATTGTGTACTAGTAAAAATATAACAATTCAATCCAAAACAAATTATATTAAACAGAGCCTATTGCCACAAGAACTTAAAAAAAAAAAAAAAAAAGATATATAAAGGCACCTGGGTGGCTAAGTCAGTTGAGTGTCTGAATCCTGTTTTTAAATGTTTATTTATTTTAAGAGACAGTGAGCGAGCACAAGCAGGGCAGAGGGGCAGAGAAAGGGAGAGAGAGAATCCCAAGCAGGCTCCACACTCAGCATGGAGCCCAATGCTTCCATGGATCCCACAACTCTGGGATCATAACCTGAGCTGAAATTACGAGTCAGACACTCAACTGACTGAGCCACGCAGGCACCCCAAGCTTCCAACTCTTGATTTCAGCTCAGGTCATGATCTCATGGTTCGTGAGATGGAGCCCTGCATCGGGCTCTACGCTGTGTGGAGCCTGCTTAGGATTCTCTCTTTCCAACCCTCCCCCAACCTTCTCTCAAAAATAAAGAAACATTTAAAAAAGAACAACAACAACAAAAGATATATGGTATGTGTATGTGTGTGTCACAAGAGTTTGAAAAGTAATCAGTGGAAGATTTCCAACATAAGAATTTTAATTGCGATTAGGCTGTATAGGAAAAGAGAAATGAAATGAGTTCCATGAGGGAAACAACTATGTAAAATTCCTGACACCTGGAAGAGCTTGTTGGTATGTTTTTTAGATGGATGTTATAGTAGATATGAAATCACACTGGCATTTAATTTAGCTTCCATTAGGTACATTACAAAGAATATTTTTTTAAAGAAATCAATACTTATAATATCAGAAATGTCATCTTTCACAACTATTTAAAATTATGATAGGGTGCCTGGGTGGCTCAGTCGGTTAAGCATCCGACTTCACCTCAAGTCATGATCTCGCAGTCTGTGAGTTCAAGTTCCATGCTGGGCTCTGTGCTGACAGCTCAGAGCCTGGAGCCTGCATCAGATTTCTATCTCCTTCTCTCTCTGCCCCTCCCCTGCTCATGCTCTGTCTCTGTCTCTCAAAAATAAGTAAAACATTAAAAAATTTTTCTTTAATTAAAAAAATTTAAAAGTAATAAAAAATTTTAGATATTAAAGTTTTAAAGTGTATGAGGAAAGCACATAGTTTTTCAAAATCCTCTTAGGGGTACCAGAAAAAATATATTCAGAGACACTACTCTAAACTGCCTCTAAGCCAAGAGCTTGTGTTGACTAAAATTTTGACTTCTAATAGAAAGACAAAACCAGGATTATTTCAGAAAAGTGCAAAATCTGTCTCAAGCATCCACTGCAAATTACCAAATCCGTTAACTCTGAATATAGTAAATATTCAATAAACACTAGCTCATTGGCAAAATATTCTGATTAGGTATTAATTAGAATACCTAATTAGGTAATTAGGTACCATTAAACTGATACCTATTAACAGCATATATACAATATGTATATATGTATATATGTATATACATATATGTATATATATGTATATACAATAGGTATATATACAATACCTTCAAGGAGATCTTTCAAATTTGGGTCAAATACTAGTCAAAAGTATGTTACCCAAACAAATCCCAGGACTAAGTAATAAGCACGTGGAGTTTTATTCCTAACTCTTTTCCGGACATCCATTTACATGCCAAGTGTGATGTCTAGCCCAGGAAATAAGCAAAATAATCCTTATAAAGGAGCACCTGGGAGGTGACATAAGTATTCTCTGGCTTAAGTATCATAACAGGTGTACAAAACTCAGAGGCAGCAAAGAGGAGGGGAATGTGGAGCTCTCATGGGTGGTAGGCAGACGGAGAGTGTCTGGAATGGTCTTTCAGAACAGGTTTGCTTGAACTGACCCTTGAAAGATGGGCAAGTGTTTGACAAGAAGATACCAGCACCCCAGGTAAAGGGAAGGAACAAAGACACGGAATACAGCCATCTGGCTACCTCATGCCTTCCTCCCTACACTGCAAATAGTTTGGGATGGCTGGTATGGGAGTGTGACTGTGCACACCGTCCATGGTGCATGCATTGGTGATTTAGAAACGACAGGGTAGCCAGAGGTGAAGCTGGAAAGCTATGGAAGCAGACAAAGGAAGACTTTATTATATGGTTCACCAAGGCACTTGGACTTGATCCTGTGGCAAAGCAAGTCATTAAAGGGTTATTAAATTGGGCAGTCACGGTATGAGATCTGCCTTTCAGAATGATTTCTTTCCTGCAGAGTGGACAATAAATTTGCGGGGTGGAGGATACAGAAGACTAGAAACTGAACTACCAGTTGGAAGACAATTAGCAGTTGTCCTGGAAAAGACTCAAGGCAATAAGGGGGCCATGGAAGAAGGTACAGATGGGAAAAACCTGAAAGACGTACGTGTCCCTTGGACAAACTGACTACAAATTGTACAAAGAGAAGTTGAGGGGAATGAGGCAAGGAGAAGCCCAGAATGACCTCTAGGTTTCTGCGGGTTATGTAATTGGGTAAATAGTATTGCTATTTACAAAAATATGGACTCTAAAGACAGATAACAAGTTTTGGGGGAAAAGAAAGTATCTTCAGTACACTGACTCCGGTCCCTCATTTGTTCTATGAGTCAGGCAGCACAGGCACTATTATCCCCAATCTATGCTCAAAGGGGTAAAATTTTTTGCCCCATATCACATGCAGCAGTTGAGAAAGCTTACTGTACACTAGGCTCAAGAGCCGGTAAACAAGGGAGACAAGACCCATACTTTCAACAGAACTTGTATTCTTTTGGGGGTGAGGGGAGTAGAAGACAAATAAGCAAGCAAACAATAAACCAAGATCTGAAAGACTATTATGGGGTAGGTGTGGGGGGCATGGGTACTCGATCTGAGGGGGCCAGGGAAAGTATCTCTGAAGTCCAATTGGGGCTGACCTTTCATTGAGGAGAAGTATTCATACAAATCATAAGTATTCAGACAAATCACAAGGGAAGAACATTTCCAGACAGAGAACAGCAACTGAGAAGTCCCTGAGGTAGGAGCGTGGTTGGTGGGCCACTGAGGGAGGAATTCCAAATACGAGGGCAAGTGTGGAGTGAGAGGAAGCCCCAGTTCCAAGGGTATTCCTGGGAGGGTGAAAGTGAAAGGCATGTGGCCCCTTAGGGCAGCACTGGCGTAGCATACCCTCTCTCAGGGAAGCCTGCAAATCTGACCACTGTGCACAACACTGGCATCTGAGAAACTGCATCATGACTCAAATGCTTTTGGAAGACAAGTCATTCCTCAGTGAGGACTGCCTATTTCGGCATTGAAATGGGGCCAGGAACAAACTCATTTAGTTTTGCCTAGAGAGATGAGCTTTAAAAATCTTTAGATGAGCAGAATTCATCTTATATTTATCCACTCAGAGTGAGAAACAATGTGCAGTACAACGGCAGGTGGCTCTGCCCCCAAGGCTCGGTCATGCCATAACACACTACACGGAAGCAGAGCCTCCCTGCTCACCCTCCAAGGTTCTCAGTGGGATTGGAAAGGCGACATTTCCCCTAAAGAATCCCCAGTTAGCTCAGCTGGAGGGCAAGGAAAAGTGGTGCCCCACTGCCAATGTGCTGAGCTGGGTTGTCGTGTACATAAACCTAAAAGCCTTGGAGGTACTGGATGTTGGGGTTGCCTACTGGTCCAGAGATAGGCCACCCTAGGCACAGCAGTCTAGCCCTCAGAGAGGGCTCTGAGCCCTCTGAGCCCTCAGAGAGCAGTCCAGCTCTCTGGAACACTCTGCCCATGCCTCCCATCCTGTGGTCATTTTCCACTGCTGCTTCATGGGCTAACTAGTCCTCTGCCAAGTCTTTCTAATCGCCCCCATTCAGCCAAATGGCTTTAAATTCCACTTGCTAAGGTGATGCAGATCAACCCTCTGACCCTCTCTGAAAAGATCCTCCTTTATAGCCAACTTTCTCAGATTCATCTGCTTGGTGTATCCAAAAAAGTATCTGTATTTAAAGTTTGCCAACATAGCATGAATAAATTATAGAAGAACTAAATTATTTCTGAATTATGTAGCCCCTTTCAGAGCATCACATTGAGAAATTATATATTATACGCACTTATTTGAAAGATGGCTCCACACATTATGAAATGCCTTCTTTGGAGTGGTGTTGGAAACCTGTGACACATTATGACCCACGCCTAGGGGATGGTGACAGATCATCATCTCATGTCTGCACTCATTTCCAACCACACTCCCACACCATCTCTTTACTTCAGATCCCTGGCCAATTTTTTCTTCCTAAAGTCACCATTCAACCTCTGACCATAGAACATGTGCTTCCGTATAGCACCTGTACTTCTCCTTAACGGCTTTTGTAGTGGCAATTTTTTTAAATTTAATTGTAACAATAGATTCATCTGTCCCCCCCAGTAACCCCTCTATGGGGGCAGGGGCCATGTCCATTTTTCTTACCTTCTGTCCCCAGAACACGGCACAGTGTCTGGCACACAGAAGCTGTTTGTTAAATAGTTGCTGGAAAAAAAAAAAAAATACTATGAAATGAACTCATTGGTGGATATGTTTCAGCTTCTGAGAGCAGATCAGCCAAAAATCATTCAAATCAAAGTTGAAGAAGCTTAAGGCTGAGCTATTCTGTTTTTGATCAAAAAATACAGGAAAGACTTTGCTATTTGGATTTAAACTGATTTTGGAGACAGTTCTCAAAAAGTCTGAGTAACAATTTAACAACACTTATTTGGATATGTAGGAAGATGAACAATTTTAAACTGGTTTGTTTTTAAATAACGAGTAAGAGTTCATTTTCAGAAAGGTTCCACAGATTAGGTCAAATTTTTTAAAAAGTTAGACTTACTTTATCAGGCAGTTTTTTAGGCACTCTAATTTTTTTTTTTTTAACGTTTATTTATTTTTGAGACAGAGAGGGACAGAGCATGAACACGGAAGGGTCAGAGAGAGAGGAAGACACAGAATCTGAAATAAGCTCCAGGCTCTGAGCTGTCAGCACAGAGCCCGACGCGTGGCTCAAACTCACAGACCACGAGATCATGACCTGAGCCAAAGTCGGACGCTTAACCAACTGAGCCACCCAGGTGCCCCATAGGCACTCTAATCCTCCTATCTGATTCTTACCCCCGGATGAGGAAATTGAGGGTGCAAGAGGCTAAGGTTGCATACAGAGTAAGTGGCAGAGACAGGATTCACATCCAGGTCTATTTGATTACAAGAGCTATGTTTTCAATCTAAGCCAGGGGCTAAGCTAAGAAGTAAATGCTGACACTAAATAATAATGCATTGCACCCTCCCATGACAAGGTAAGAGAGTGTGGTCTGATACTACCAACTGGGGCAAATACTTACATATTTAAAAAAAATAGGATTTGGATGCCAATGATGTGGTCACAGGGAAACTAGACAGTTCATGACTCCAAAGGAATAAGGAGAATTATGAACTATCATTTACTGAATGCTTGTTTTATGCCAGATACTGTATTAGATGCTTTAACACTAGTATTTCCTTTAATTCTAAGAATCCTACAAAATGGGTAATAGCCAAGAAAAAAAGAGATGTAGAATAACTGTGGTGTTTGGCTACCGTAATGTTCCTTCCCTCCTTCTTCCTAAGGATGTGAACCTCCCACATTAAAAAAAAAAAAAAATTAACGTTTATTTATTTTTGAGAGACCGAGACAGAGCACAAGTAAGGGAGGGGCAGAGAGAGAGAGGGAAACATGGAATCCGAAGCAGGCTCCAAGTTCTGAGAGCCTGACACAGGGCTCTAACCCATGAACCACAAGATCATGACCTGAGTTGAAGTCGGATG
This sequence comes from Prionailurus viverrinus, assembly GCF_022837055.1. Taxonomy (NCBI): domain Eukaryota; kingdom Metazoa; phylum Chordata; class Mammalia; order Carnivora; family Felidae; genus Prionailurus; species Prionailurus viverrinus. The sequence goes on from NC_062568.1 coordinate 138,610,149, forward strand.
CTTAACCGAATGAGCTACCCAGGCACCTCGAACCTCCTCCATTTTGGCGGGGCACAAGGTTGTCAGGAATAAGGATGATATTCTCCAGTCTCTGTTCCAGATTGGTGAGGTCACGTCACTGAGTTCTGGCCAGTAAGCTGTAACAAGAAGTGAATGACAGCTTCCAGGAAATTTCTGTAAGAGACCATTGTCTCTTGCCTTTCCCCCGTTTTCCTACCTTCCTTCTTTCCTCCTTTCTGCTACTTGGAATCTGCACATGATGGCTGAGGTTTCATCTAGGACCATGAGGTTGAGGGCCTCTCCTGATGTATGCTAGATCTACAAGGTGGAACCAGCCTATGTCTCAGACGACTGTAAAAACACTATACCAGCCCTGGATTGTCTCTCCATAAAGTTTTGTGTTTGTTTTTTTTTTAATTTTTTTTTCAACGTTTATTTATTTTTTGGGGGACAGAGAGAGACAGAGCATGAACGGGGGAGGGGCAGAGAGAGAAGGAGACACAGAATCGGAAACAGGCTCCAGGCTCCGAGCCATCAGCCCAGAGCCCGACGCGGGGCTCGAACTCCCGGACCGCGAGATCGTGACCTGGCTGAAGTCGGACGTTTAACCGACTGCGCCACCCAGGCGCCCCAAAGTTTTGTGTTTTAAGTTTAAGTTCTGTGTTTTTTTTAATGTTTTTAAAGAGAAACATTTTGTTTAAACAACTGCTCTTTTCAGGTAGTTAATCTAATCCAGCAACTGGTTCATCAGGCCCCTCAGTCTGCAAAGTCCATGCTCTTAGGTAGAAGTTGAAGAATTCCTATTTATAATTTGCAATAGATTTGAGAAGCGGGGGCAGTGTAAAAATGCTGAGAGGGAATTTGACAGAAGAAAAGAAATAAGGTTCAAATACGCTCTCAAATCTACACAACTGAGAAAGGAATATGCTACTCAACAATATAGAATTCAGTCTCCTTTAGAGACGGGCGGAGGGAGTGCTCAGTCACCTGCACAGAGCTAGAAACAGAAGACAAATAGAGGCTGTGCAGCTGGTAGCTTCTGAGAAAGATGCTGTCGGCTAAGGAGTAAGCAGTGTAGAATGGAGCCCTGGACATGGCCACAGGATGAGACAGACAAGAAGAAAGAATACAAGCAACTCTGAAACTGAAGAAGCAGGAGATGAAGCTCGAAGATACACAGTCTGGAAAGGGATAAGCAGAATCATATGACCCATATCAAAGACAGCAGAAAGGTCAAAAAGGCAAAAGGAAAGGTCAAGGATGAAACTCTGACAACTCATTTTTATTCATTTCTTTTACACAGGTTCACAACAGCATTGAAGAAGTGAATTTAACTTGTGTTGCAATTGAGTAGAATTCTAAATGTGAGGACCTCATAGAATAGGGAGTTTGTTATTACTCTTTGCTCAGTTTCTAAGTGAAGAGCAGTGGTAAGAACTCAGCAGAGAGACTCAATGATTGGAGTTAGGCTTCATTTAATTTAAGATCAATCTTCATGATTCAGAAAAGAAAAATAAGTGGTTATGTCGGCCAAAGTCATTATATTAAACATCAGGGAAAAAAAAAAAAACCCTAACTTGTTATAAAGGTATGTAGGAAGTTTAGAGAATATAGATGGGACATGGCACCTGGATGGCTCGGTCGGTTAAGCGTCCGACTTCAGCTCAGGTCATGATCTCACAGTTCATGAGTTTGAGCCCCACGTCAAGTCTGTGCTGACAGCTCAGAGCCTGGAGCCTGCTTCAGATTCTTTGTCTCCCTGTCTCTCTGCCCCTCCCCCATTTGTGCTCTGTCTCTCTCAAAAATAAACAAACATTAAAAAAAAAAAAAAGAGGGACACCTGGGTGGCTCAGTCAGTTGAGCGTCCGACTTCGGCTCAGGTCATGATCTCATGGTCCGTGAGTTCGAGCCCTGCGTCGGGCTCTGTGCTGACAGCTCAGAGCCTGGAGCCTGTTTCAGATTCTGTGTCTCCCTCTCTCTCTGCCCCTCCCCTGTTCATGCTCTGTCTCTCTCTGTCTCAAAAATAAATAAACGTCAAAAAAAATAAAGAAAAAAAAAAAAAGAAAATATAGATGGGAAATAAAATAAAAGTAGCCAATAACAATAAAAAAAAAGGCAAGAATAGGAAAATGCACACAACAGAAATTAGAATGCATTTTACAACTGCTCAAAAAAATTCTATGATATAACTTGATCTCCCAAATTCCTTTTGAGTGGTCACAGGTCTGAATTGCTTCACAGCATTCAGGATTCTCTAAGTGGGGACACAGGGAGGGACATGCTTTGCAGAAGGCAACGCAAAACATTCCACCAAGTCTGGAGTAACATGACAGGTTCAGCATGCATTCATTTCTGATAATATCAGTGTATGCTAGACGGGTGGTAGAAAGGAGAAACAAAAGTAAAATTTGGAAATTCAACTTGAGAGACACCAAATGAAAATCAAGGATTAGATTAAACTGGCTATTTTTGATATGGGTGGTAAAAAAAAAATTAGAAAGGCACATAAAAATACTCAGATACCATTAATAAGACTTTGAAAAAAATTTTAAAGTTGTTTACAAATAAAGATTTTGGCTAAAGCAAGAATATTTAATATTTTTATGTTTTTGTTTTGTTTTGTTTTGTTTTAAATAGGCTCCACACCCAATGTGGGGCTTGAACTCGCAACCCTGAGATCAAGAGTTGCATGCTCTACCAATTGAGCCAGGCAGGTACCCCAAGAACCTTTTAAATATTAAAATATTTGCCCTTTTCAACTTTAAGAGGATAAAACATAGTATCACAAGTTTCAGGCCACTGCAAGAAAATACCCACCCAGTCTAAAAAAACTTGGAGGGGGGTGTCTGGGTGGCTCAGTCAGTTAGACATCAGACTTCGGCTCAGGTCTCGATTTTGTGGTTTGTTAGTTCGGGCCCCGCATCAGGCTCTACTGACAGCTGATTGCCCAGAGCCTGCTTTGGATCCTCTGTCTCCCTCTCTCTGCCCCTCCCCCTGCCTCAAAAAATAAACATTAAAAAAAATAAATTAAAAAAAAAAAAACCTTAGAGGGATAGTGTACTACTATTTAGTGCTAAAGAGAAATGAGCTGTCAAGCCATGAAAAGATCTGGAGGATACTTAAATCCATAATACTAAGTGCAAGAAGCCAATCTGAAATGGCTACAGACTGTATGATTCCAACTATGACATTCTGGAAAAGGCAAAAAAACCTCCAGAGACAGTAAAAATATCAGTGGTCGTTAGCAGAGGAGGGAGGGATGAATAGGTGGGGCACAGAGGATTTTTAGGGCAGTGCTGTTGTGACACAGTATCATAGTCTGATATTATAGTGGTGGATACATGTTACTGAACCCTAATGTAAACTATGGACTTTGGGTGATAATGATGTGTCAGTGTAGCCTCACTGATTATAACAAATGTACCTCTGGTGGGGGATGTCCATAATGTAGCAGGCTATGCATGAGTGGGGGGAAGGGAGTTTAAGGGAAACCTCTGCACTTTACTCTCAATTTTGCTATGAACCTAAAACTGCTCTAAAAAATAAAGTCTATTAAAAAAACAAAAAACTTGGAGGATCTGGTATCTTTTCCAAGTTACATTGATTAGGGCCCTTTCCATTTTAATTAATATTGGTGCTTTCACTCTAAGAATCCTCAGAAGCAGTGGGGAACCATCTTAGAAAAACAAATCTTAACAAGTAGTCAAATGAAATCACTCCAAATGTGAAAATATACATGTGAGGCTGGACATGTTGGAACACCTTTCCAGTGGAAGAAAAACAGAACAAGTTTTGATAATTTCAGTAAATTTTTTGACAAGTTTAGTAAATTTAATTCTAAGATGTACATTTTAATTTGTTTTCTGCTATAATAAAAACATTTTAAGGGGAGAGTAGGTATAAGAAAAGTGTCATGACTCAACTGTACAGTCAGTGACAACTTTGCCCCATTTATTACCTGAACTGAAAGTAATATCAGACATGTTAGGGCTTACATTCTAAGATCACACAGGCCCAATTACTTGGGGGATTAGCTGTCATTTTACATTCTCTTCAAGAGTGGAGCTGCTGGCTAGGAAAGCCAGGGGAAAAAGAAAGTCACCTTGGCACCCACAACTCAAAGGAGCATTCTGGGTTCTCAGGAGGTGACCCCTGAACACATGGAGGGTACTGGAATCGTCAAATAATTCTACTGCAGCGAGACTTCTTTCGTGTGCTTCCACCCTACGCTTAGGTTTAAGAGACATGCCATTTAATCTTCTCCTAGAAAGCAGGGAACAAATTGAGCATTTCAAGCTGGCTACATATTTGCCATTTAAAATCTTCATACTGTTATCTTCTTACAGAGCTTTACAAACAGTTTTCAGGCAAGGCAAATGTATTCAAGAAAGTTCGGGCATAGGTTTTTGTTTTAAATTTAGGTTTGTCTTTTTCTTGGGAAGGGAAAGGGAGCTGCAGAGAGAGACTTGCTACCACAAAGAAAAGTCTTCCACAAATGTCATCTGACTCAAGGCAACCTATGGACTTTGGGAAGTCAGCTGGGAACACAGTAATGAGCGAACACCGAGCCTCCTGCGTCTGACCTCTCAGCACCTGCTCCACTGTAGCCTAGAAAAAGGAAACTCTTGGCTTTTCCACATGGGTAGAGGTGGAAAAGCCAAGACCCCCACCCCCACCCCCGCCCCCTTCAAGCAAACGGACACCAACACCAGCATCAAACTGTAGGCGAACAATGAGTATCCAACGAGTTTGTCAAAAAACAGCGCCAGGGCAAGGGGGCAAAGGAGAGCGACCAGACGCGGGGTGCTCACTCAGGACGCCCTCGGAAGAGGTCTGTTCACTCCAGCCTGGGAAACCAGAACCCTGTTCCCGCACCACCCCGAGGACTCACACTCAGGTGCGGCGCCGACACCGCCGCGGTGGAGAGGGGACCGCCTCGTCGTGGCCGCCCACTCCTCTTGCCCCGAATGACCCCGGCACCCGGGAGAGGTTGTCTCGGGGGGTTCGCTCCCTTTCTCCCGGAAACATGGGAGCAGCGGAGCGGCCACTGGTGTGTGGCCGCGCCACCTGCCTGCAGGCCCGGCTCGCAGGTGAGGCGCGGGCAGGTAACCGCACCTGCTCGACAACCCCACCTGCTGCGTCCCCTCGCCCCCGTCCTCCGCCTCCGCCAGCGGGGTCGGCTCGGCTCCTCCTCCGGGAGCGGGGGGCGCCCCGCTCCCACCTACCTGCGCGACCCCGGCCCCCGGCGCCCGCGCTCCGCGCCGCGTGCGCCCCGCGCCGCTCCGGGCGCGCCGGCGGCGGCCCCGCGCCGGCACTTTCTCGGCTGACGGCTGCTGCGGGCTCAGCGGGAAGCCCCAGCGCTGCCGGGCTCGCCGCCTCCAAGCGGCTCCATTGTGACGCGGCGCGTTCCGCCGGCCAATCGGCGCGCGGCGGCGCGAACCGCTGACTAAGTTCGCGTGTGGAGGAGGAGGGGACTGGGCGGAGGCGGGAGGCGGAGGCGGCGGCCGCGGCGCTGCGCGGCGGCGGCGGCGGCGGTGGTGGCCGAGGCGGAGGGGGAAGAGGTGGAGAGGGGGAAGAGGCAGCGGCCGCTCCGGGAGCTGCCCCTGCCGTGAAATGTGCAGCAGCCTTGGCCCGAGCGTGTGCCGGGCTTCGGGACCGCGGGGGCCGGTGACTCGCCGCTCGCCGGTGGAAACAAAGCGCGGCTGCCGTCGCCCGGAGCGCGCCATGTGGCCGCCCCGGCCCGCTGGTCACTGCCTCCGGCCGGCCGGCAGCAGCAACCCCCCCCCCCCCTCCCCCAGCTACACGACTCACGCGGGGCTGGACAGAGCGGGGACTCTTTTCCAGACACGCGAGGGACAGGGGCTTAGGGGCGTCTGCGGGGCGCGCCGTGCAAGACTTTGGAAGTACAGTATTTATGTAGCGCCCCCCCCCCCCGCCCCGCCTTTTCACCTGGGCACCCTGAGTAACTTGTTATTTACATAATGTGTCGGGCCCTGAGGGAAGGCTCAGGTGGACGACGTGGAACCTATCTCTGACACAAGTCGCTTTACTTTTCTTTACTCTGAGGGCTTAGGCCACAGGCCCGAGCCCCTGTGCCAAACCAAGCGGCTTAAATTAGGATTCTGGGACTCCAATACCATCCCCCTCTCTCAGAGGTCCTTATCCTGGGGGCGAAGAGGGAACTGGTTGGAGGGGCCGCACTTTACTCATCACCAGCGTCTTGCCGCTAATAAACTGCAGGACCACCCCATCTACTGCCCCACTCGGGTCCCTCTGCAGTTGGGACCCCGCGTTTGAAAAGTGACAATGTGCCTTACAGGAGAAACAAAAAATCCAAACCCAGGAATCCGGGGGACGTGATAACGTTGTCATCTTCACTCAGCCCCCACTCTCATCCCCACCCCAGATTCATCTCAGTCCATTTGCACAGACTAACCTCTTCAACGCAATGATTCAATTACCTTAGGCAGCATTTATATCCCTGAGTTGCCATGGCAATCACATTCCCATTAAAAAAAAAATGTTTGTAGAGGGACCTCCCAAAGGAATAAAATGAAGACTGTAAAAGACTAAGCATCTGGGGGCATATCTGATGGGTTTGGGTAAGTAAGAATGAAGAAATGGCACAACCGAGTTCTAGGAGAGCATGTCGTGTTCCACAGACTGTCCAGGTTAGGACTACAATTCGAATTACTCTGAAAGGGATTAAGAGGGCTGTCTTTCGGGCACTGCGCTATTCTTTCCTTGTCCATTCCATTCTGGGTTGGCAGCCGTGTTTCTTCTTGGGTCTTGGAGGCAAGGTTGAAAGAGCATTCCTGCATTTGGTCATTCATTTTATGGAGTTTATGGGTGAGATACTGTGTATGCACACATCAATTAAGCCAATTAGGTTTAGGTTTGCTGCTCAAACAGCTTACTATCTGCAGAAGAAGATTAAAAAAATATACAGAATTAAATATGAAACAAGGAAAAAAGTGAGTGCTGTAAGCGATGCTGATGATAAAACGATGAGATTAAAAATTGAAAATGTCTGGGGCACCTGGGTGGCTCAGGTGGTTAAGCATCCATCTCTTGATTTTGGCTCAGGCCGTGATCTCACATTTAGTGGGATTGAGCCCCACGTTGGGCTCTTGCACTAACACCACTGAGCCTGCTTGGGATTCTCTCTTCCTCCCTCTGCCCCTCCCCCACTCTCATGCACAACCTCTTGTGTTTGCACACCCATGCACACTCTCAAAATAAACTTAAAAAAATATTGAAAATGTCTAATTTTCCATGTGTATCTTTGAATGTTTGGAAAGGAATATTCTCTTCCCTTGCAAATCCATGGACAAATAATCCATCTTCTATTACAGCAATATCACTACCTGTGTGGACTGGGAGTAATTGCTTAACATCCTTGGGAGTCAGTCTCTTCAGGTATAAAATAAAAGATTGTAAACTAGATGATGTGTTAAGATTCCAATTCCAATGATAGGATGAATAAAAAAGTGACCTCATGCTTGGTAACCCAAGGTACCATTAGCAAGAAGTTAAAGTGATCAAGTGTATTAAGACTGCATTAGCCCTGGATTAATCTCTGATATGTAGCGTATAAATATGTTTATTTTCATCTAATTCTCATGAACAAAGCCACCCTCCATGATGACAACATTTATTACTGAATAATGGGCTTCTGAATTTGTGATATTGCTTCTAGAAATCCTTTTCTGAAACTGTAGCAATCAATGAATGTTTCTTTTGTTTCTTCTTCCTCCTGTGATGCTTCATATAAGCTCCTGCTTGCATTACAGCTAGAAGAAAGATGAATAACTTCTAATGCTGTTTTCAGAGAACTTTAATGCTATGTACATTCCATGAGACCATAAAGACGAGAAAGTATTTAGTAACTGGAAACTATTGGCATCCCAGGGTAGGCTTTATAATGAGAAACACAAATACTGTTTGGCTTTTTATGCCTATACCCACTTTCACCACTACATTGTAATCTCTTTGAAAACAGGACCTGTGGAGTCTTAGAATAGTTCAGTCCTTACAGGATTATAGGAGTATCTGAAATTCTCTAAGGGACACTCTAAGTTATTTTGATAAAAAAAAAAAAAATTAAAAGACAGTCACTATTTCCACAGCCAGATGAATCGAGGTCTAAAATATTGGCAGGTCACTTCACGGCTGATTCTCTGAAAAAAAAAAATCTGTGAGTAACATCAGCGTAAGATATGCTCCATGTGGCTGCCTTGATAAGAGTTTCATTTCTCTGAGTCTTGAGAAAATTTTTATGATTAATGGAAGAAAGAATATTATCCAATATTAACAGTTCCTTTCCAATTCTGTATTCTAAAAATTATTTATGATAATGAAAAATCCTCTTTCTCTAAATTAATTAAACATTGAATGTCTAGAGTGTAAAAAAGAAAGCACTGGGGATTTGACAGAGGTGAGGGGGGATATCAAGATAAATATAATTAGTCATTTTCTTAAAGATATGTACTAAAGTGTGGAAGGTATATCCAGATAGTATACAGCATCTTAAAGAGGAGGGTTGGTGGGCCATGTAGGATGGAGGGAGAATCACACTGAACATGGGTCTCAGGAAGTTCAGCTAGCTTTAAGATTCTAAACTGAGTGGGGCACCTGGGTGGCTCAGTTTGTTAAGCAGCCGACTTTGGCTCAGGTCATGATCTCGCGGTCCATGAGTTCGAGCCCCATGTCGGCTCTGTGCTGACAGCTCAGAGCCTGGAGCCTGTTTCAGATTCTGTGTCTCCCTCTCTCTGATCCTCCCCCGTTCATGCTCTGTCTCTGTCTCAAAAATAAATAAACATTAAAAAAAATTTAAAATTCTAAACTGGATTATTACTTTTAAATATTGTTTCAGCATCATAGTTCAAGTTTTTTAGTTCTACCGAGATGTCAGGTCAGAAGAAAAGAACAGAAATTAGAAGTCATTCACAGTTTTGCATTCTCAGAAAGTTTGTCAGAATCCCCCCAGCTCAGCTATATATGGGTGAGCACATTGTCATTGATCAAGAATTTTTATTTTTGGCCAACACTTCACCATGCTTTCCTGACCTTTTCAATCTACTGGTTTCAGAGCTTTCACATGAGTTTTCCTTGGGCCTGGGGAAAATTCTGAGAATAACCTCTGAGGATGAGCTCGGTGGTAGGGATTCTGAGGACAGGATGAGTAGGACATTGTGCCTGTGTTTAGAATAAAGTAGCTTGATCTAGAAATCCAAACTGCAATTGTGCAAGGCTGCTGTGCACTTCAGTGTGAGTTGATCCCTTATCACGGTCCCAGTCTAGAATATTCATGAGCAGTTACTCTGTTTTCCACCCACCATGCTGATTGCCCCCTCTGCCACCCCTTCCTTATGAGAAAGGTGCCATGAAGGTGACCTCCTAGCTTCTTCTTTGAAGGAAAAACACCAATTCCTGCAGCAGGATGCCCGGCATCCCCAGCTGATCTGTCTTCTGGGAAGTTGTCCAAATATTTCTTTGAAAGTTTCTCATGCATCCCATTTAAAGAATATATACTGTCATCTGGGTCACATATTGGAATCCACCATAGAGCAGCCAGCCAGTTATTGACTTTGTCCCTTTCTTATCCATAAAAAGGAGGTGACTTCTAAGAAAATATTTGCAAGTGAAGCCAGGCTGGAAGCCTACAATTAAAGCAGAGCTGGTACTCCTCAGCTCCTGCAAAGTGGTCTTCAAAAGCTCTGATGAATTCTGCTAGTGACTGAGACAGTGCTTGCTAGGATCCCTACAACGATTCAATATGTGATCCATGAACCATGTTGGAACCTGAACAAGAGGTATCCTGGTAGTGTTAAAGTGGCTGGTTTCTAAGGTTCCCCATAGTAAGCCCTTCCATTTATTTGGTGGGGAGTAACCCAAGTCTAACAGCAGCCACCCCCTGATTTCTCCCCTTATTTACCCCTTAGCAGCTGTGTGTACGTGTGTGTATGCATGCAGGCACGTGCATTTCTTGGCCTAATATTAGGTCATCTGTTAATTATAATATACATTGAGTACTAATGTATATTAGGGTAGGGACTAATATAGTTCTGTGGTTTATTAATGATAAAAAAGTTACTTATAAAAGAACAGGATTCAGAACATTTTAGAGCTGGAGAAGAAAGAAATATGTGCCAGAAAGAACACAGGACTTGGAGTCTCGGGTTCTGTTGGTGTCTTATGGCCATATGACCTAGGTCAGACCCCTAACAGTCTAGGGAGGAGTTTCTATTTTACAAGGTGTTTAACATATCTATCCTGGACTATATAAGAAAAGAAGTCTCATACTTCATTTCACTCACTCATTTATCATCCAACAAACATTTATTCTATGCAAAATAGTGTACCTGCTTCTGGGGATACACTGGTCCATATGATGGATGTGACTTTTTTCTTCCTGAGATCCACATTCTCTAGGCCTTCCTCCAGAGAATCTTCGGCTGAGTGTAATAAATCAATGAGGACTAACTAACCAAACTCCAGTCTGTCCCCACAACACCCTTCTCTTTGGCTTTGTCTCCTGAATCCTGCATATCTAAATGCAAACACACTTTCCAATTACCTACTTAGTCTTCTGCTGACATATCTTGGCAAACCTCTTTGCATCCAATTCACTCTCTCCACCAAACTATAATAGTTTTCAGAGCATGTAAAAGCAAAAGGACACTTGAGAAATGTAAAGTTTTTAAAACAAACAAACAAAAAAATAGAGGCGAGTATGTAGCCAGATATGTGAGCAAACCACGGGGCCTGGTAGACCCTCCTAACACAGGATATTGACCTGGCTCAGAACCTATGACTCAATTATCCCGTATAGTAGCCGAATATAACTTGGCTACCTTATGAAAAAGGACAGCAAAATAATAAACCGGATGTTCTTTTTTCATTACAAAACCAAGGGGCCAAGGTAGTCGGGCTTACACTGGTAGAGGGGAAGGCGGGTTAAAGTAGGAAAAACTTCTCAGAGAAATTAAGACTGATGAGTGACTTAAAGCACTCAGGGCTTCAAAGGAAACCTGTTGTTTTAGTGAGTAGAATAGCTTCTGGCGGCTGACAAAGGCCTGTGTAGGTGGAAGAGTTACACACAGCTTGAATTCAAGTAGAAATGAGAGGGGAGCATCCTGAAGGATGAAAACAGGTATATAGGTGGGTGGAAATTTTACAATTTTATCTTTATCTTTGAATGAACTTGACTGTCGAGCAAAATTCCTGGACTTATTTATCAATTCAATAAACGGATATAATCTTTTGCTCTTCAGAGTCGTCTAGGACAAAAAGATGTGTGCATTCTGAGTAAATAACAATCATAATGCAAATAGTTTCTATTCGTAAACTACTTTAGAGTTCATGCAAATCACCCAATGTATTATAGTCATTTCTAAACAATATGCTTTTTACCTCTATACTCTGTATACCTAATAGTGCTATTATCTATTAACAGTTCCTAGCCTTGCTGAGTTACTCTGCTAAACTTCCTGCAGCCCAGCCACCATTCAGAGGCCCAGTGGGTTGAAAGATGACAATGGCTTAAAGGCAGATCCCTAACATCCTCTGAAGGAAGACTGTGAGACTGTGGACCTCAGGAGGATGAGGGCCCCATCCATCACATGTACTAGTGTATCCCCAGAAACTGGTACAGTGTTTTGCACGTGGTAGGCACAGAATAAATATTTGTCAAATGATAAATGAAGAGATGCAATAAAATGCAATCTGAGATTTCTGAAATGCACATATTCTCTGTCCTGTATATTTCAGGGTTATCTCAGGATTTAACCCCTAGCTCTGTTTCCTTCATGTCCCACAGTTTAACATGTTCTTACTAGACTGAAGAATCAACAAATTTAAAGACTGGGATTGAGAAGTGCAAAGGAATACATGGGGATGATTTGACAAGACGAGTGAATACTGTACAAGTAGCAACATTTGTTGAAGTTAGCTAAAAATTGCTTGTTACAAGACCACTTATATTCTCATGGCTGTGGATGTTTTCAGTTCCTCTTTCTTGATAACATATACATCCACACTGGCATTGGGCCATTTTTTTTCTAACTTGAGTGTCTTGCGGTGTTGAAATTTAATAATACCTTGAGATTTCTTTGATAATTTTTGACCAGAGGATTGGCTTTGGAGATGCCAGAAACTATGATGATTAGCATAAAAGACAGCATATAAGATATATGACTCATGTAAAAACACGAGTCAGCAAATCATGACTACTTTTACAAATAGCTACCTATTTAACATAGTGACTAAAAGCATGGATTCTGTAGCAAGGCTACTTGGATTCAAATGTTGGTTGGCTTTGCCCTTATGAGCTGTTTGAGTTGTGTTATTACTTAATTTCTCTGTTCCTTAGTTTTCTACTTGAAAAATGGGTTGTGGTAAGGTTTAAATGAATAATATGGTAGAATAGTTCCAGAAACGTATTAATTTACCTCTTATCATGATCTTTGGCAAGTCACTTACCCATTTTGAGCTAAGAGTTTCCATGCACAAAATGAGAGGTCTTGAGTAGATTATCCCTAATGCCCTCAATCTATTGTTTTCAAATAAGACAGCTAGTCTACGTGTTTTTCTACATATATCTGTGTGGTTAGAGATGAAGTGAGTAGTTAGTAAATGCTTTCCTTGATTGATGGAAGAAGTGGTTACTGGGAGATTGGGCCAAGCTTCTTCACTGTTCTCTAAATTCCTTGAAAGAGGAAATATATTGTTTCTTCTTTGGTATCCCGAGGCCTAACATGGTACCTGGGGATAGTGGGCACTCAATAAACTGCTAATTAATGTGGAATAAATGCCCTTGTGTCTTATGTTCCCAGATGTGTGGGAAACAGAAGTGGTGGTAACTGTTTCCTAAGCCTTTTTGCATTTTTTAACACTACTTACACAAAGTATTCAAATGCCATGAGTGCTCTCCATTGGATATATTCATAGTGCAAGGATTCAGTTGATAAGTTTTTGAAGCAGATACTGATTTGAGTTCAGAAGTCCTGGATTTTAGACTTCGGATATGGCAGATAGACGTATTTTGCTGTTTCAAGTACATATTTGGTGTTATGGCACTAAGGATGATATGATATGATTAGCACTCTAATTTCTTTGCTTTCTGTTTCTGACCTTTCTTCAGAGCATTTGTATCTATACATTTGTACAAATTTTGTATTCTTTCTCATTCATTGTAAATAAAAAGAGAGGGACAGCATTAATTAAAATATCAATGTTGAGAAAGCAAAAAGACAACCCAGAGAATGGTAGAAAATATTTATAAATCATATATCTGATAAGGGACTTGTAAAAAATACAAGAAACCCAATTTTAAAATGAGCAAAATATTTGAATTGACATTTCTCAAAAAAAATACACAAATGGACAATAAGCAAATGAAAAGATACTCAACATCATTAGTCATTAGAAAAATGCAAATGAAAACCACAAGGAAATACTACTTTGAATGCATTAGGATGATTCAAATAAAAAGAGTGACAAGTCTCAGTGAGGATGTGGAGATATTGGAACCCTTATAACATTGCTGATGGGATTGTAAAATGGTATGCAAACCTTGGAAGACAGCCTGAAAGCTTCTCAAAATGTTGAGCATAGAATAACTAGCAATTCTACTCCTAGGAATATCCTCAAGATTATTGAAAACATATCACCACACAAAAACCTATACATGGATGTTCATAGCTATATTATTCATAATAACCAAAAGGTAGAAAGAGCCCAAAATATCCATCAACTGATGAATGGATAAAGAAATTATGGTGTATCCATATAATTGAATATTTCTTAGCCATAAAAAGTAATGAAGTATTGATATGTGCTACAACATAGTTGAACCTCAGAAACACGCCCAGTGAAAGGAACCAGTCACAAAAGACCACATATCACATGATTCCATTTATATGAAATATCCAAAATAGGCAAATCCATACACACTAAAGTAGTGTGTCAGGGGTTCAGGAGAAGTGTGGGAAAACAACTGCTAATGGGTACAGGGTTTATTTTGGGGTGATGAAATGTACTAATACTAGATAGTGATAATGATTACACAACTCTGCATAATACTAAACGACACCTTAAAAAGGTGAATTTTGTGGTGAACCTCAATATAATTGCTATTAAACAAAATCAATGTCTTCTAAATACATCCAGTTGCAATAACCATAGGATAAAATTTCAGGCTTTCTTGGATTTTTTTAAACCTGTACTTTGCCATATAAAGATCTCCTAGGGAGCTAAGCCTGTCAAGTGATTTCTGTTTTGTTTTATTTTGTTTTGTTTTCAACTAAAGAATAAACTGAAGTTGTGTTTGTATAATGCCAAAATTACTGATTAAGAAGAAAAAAAAAGCAATTCAGTTATTTTGGTTTTATTGAATTTAAACTTTTTACCTTCTAGTTTGCAAACTATCGGGTGTGTTCATTTTTTTAAATAAAATGTATAAAAGAATGAATTCTGTATCAAGTACTCCCCAAACTGTGCATTTGGACTTATGATAAATGCTGGCTAGGGCTTAAAAATGATATGGAATGTTTTATGTATATATATTTCTCTATTTTTGTCAGTTTTATTTTATTATTTTTTTAGCGTTTATTTACGTACTTCTGAAAGAGAGAGAGCACAAGTGGGGGAGGGACAAGAGAGAGAGGGAGACCCAGAATCTGAAGAAGGCTCCAGGCTCTGAGCTGTCAGCACAGAGCCTGATGCGGGGCTTGAACTCATAAACTATGAGATAGTGACTTGAGCTGAAGTTGGACGCTTAACCAACTGAGACACCCAGGTGCCCCTTCATTTTTGTCAGTTTTAATTTCATATCTTTGATATTTTTGTTAGGTGCATATATGTTTATAATTGTTATATCTTCCTGATGGATTAATAGTTTCACCATTCTAAAATGTCCCTCCAGGTTTATTGTTATTTGCATGATGTATCTTTTTTTCATCCTTTTACTTTCAATCTATTCATAATTTGGCAACAAACTGTATCTCCTGTAGACAGCATGTAGTTGAGTCCTGTTGTTTTTTGTTTTTTATTTAAACCCAGTCTGACAATCTCTGCCTTCAATGGAATTATTTGGTCAATTCACATTTGTTATTAATATAGTTTGATACACTTGCCATGTTGTTTTCCATATGCCTCAAGTCTTGTTTATTTACTTCTCCTTTACTGCTTACTTTTGCATTAACTGAACGTTTCCTAATGTTGCATTTTAATTTCTTTAACGATTTTATTGCTATATAGTTATTTCCTTAGTAATTGCTTTACGGCTTACCATATACATCTTAATATATTAAAAACAGCTCAGAATTATTTTAACAATTCCAGCGAGATGTAGAAGCATCATTCCCATATAGTTGTGTTCTCTTTGCTATGTTGTTGTGGTATCATTATATAATAATATACTTTATGTATATACATATATAGATATATATGTATATATATATATATAATATATACATGTTATAAACCCAAAAATAAATTGTTATAATTATTACATTTATGGCTTTTAAAGAAGCGGAGAGAAGAAAGAACAAGTATATAATTTATAGCTTCTGTTATATTAACCATCTTATTTATCATTTTAGGTTTTCTATATTTGTTCCTGTGTACTCAAGGTAACATTTTGAGTCAATTTGTAGCTCAATACAGCTTTGTTCCCCCCACCTCCTTGTCCTCCTTGTTATGGGCAAATACATTACGTTTCTGAAAGTTACAGGCCCAACAATACAATTACAGACATATTGCTTTATGCTCTTTAAATCAGTTAAGAGAATAATGGATAAGAACTAAGCATTTATCCTCTGATAGTTGCATAATGACCTTTACCAGTGTTCTTTGCTTCTGTTGTATGTGGATTCAGATTACTTTCTGTTGTTACTTGCTTTCAACCTGTTGAATTTGCTTTAGTACTTCTTGTAAGGCAGATCTGCTAGCAACAGGTTCTCTTGGTTTTCATTCATCCAAATATCTTTCACCTTCATTTTTGAATAACAGTTTTGCTAGATATAAGATTCTTGGTTGACAGTTTTTTAAATTTGAGGACTTTGAAAATGTTATGCCATTGCCTTCAGACATCCATTGTTTCTGACAAGAAGTTGACTCTTAATTAAGAATTTCCTTATAAGTGAGTAATCCTTTTTCTCTTGCTGTTCTCAAGGTTTTCTTTGGCCTTTCTACTCTGATGTGTCTATTTATAGATCACTTTGAGTTTCTTTCTTACAGCTTTTTGTACGCCCCAGATGTGTAGATTTGTATTTTTCAGTAAATTTGGGAAGTTTTCAGCCATTAATTTTTCAAATATTTTTTCTGCTTCATTCTGTCTCTGTTCTCCTTCCAGTACTGCCATAACATATATTTTGGTGTGCTTAATACTATCCTACATTTCTCTGAAGTTCTGTTCATTTTTATTCATCCTTTTTTTCTCTCTGTTCTTTGGACGGTGTAATTTCTATTGATTATTTTTGAGTTCTCTACTTCTTTCTTCTGCCAGTTCAAATTTTCTATTCAGTGTGTCTAGTGAATTTTAAAATTTCAGCTATTGCATTTTTCAACTCCAGAATTTCCATTTGGTTCTTTTCATAATTTCTATCTCTTCATTAATGTTTTCTACATGATGTTACATTGTCATCATACTTTCTTTCTAAAAGCATGGTTCCCTTTAGTTCTTTAAACATATTTATAATGGCTTCTTTGAGGTCTTTCTGGTAAATCTGACATCTGGTCTCTCTCTTCTTTTTATTATTTAAAATTCAAGTTAGTTAACATATAGTGTAGTATTGGTTTCAGGAGTAGAATTTAGTGATTCATCACTTACATATGACATGCAGTGCTCATCTCCACATGCCCTCCCTAATGCCCATCACCCATTTTGCCCATTCTTTCACCTACCTCCCCTCCAGTAACCCTCAGTTTGTTTCTATATAAACAATGTCTTATGGTTTGCCTCTCTCTCTGTTTTTATTTTATTTTTTCTTCCCTTCTCCAATATTCGTGTGTTTTGTTTCTTAAATTCCACATATGAGTGAAATTACATATTTGTCTTTCTCTGACTGACTTATTTCACTTAGCATAATACACTCTAGTTCCATACATCTTGTTGCAAATGGCAAGATTTCATTCTTTGTGATTGTTGAGTAATATTCCATTGTGTGTGTGTGTGTGTGTGTGTGTGTGTAGCACATCTTTTTTTTTTAACGTTTATTTATTTTTAAGACAGAGAGAGACAGAGCATGAACAGGGGAGAGGCAGAGAGAGAGACACACACACACAAAGAATCTGAAACAGGCTCCAGGCTCCAAGCTGTCAGCACAGAGCCCGACGCGGGGCTTGAACTCACAAACCGCGAGACCATGACCTGAGCTGAAGTCGGACGCTTAACCGACTGAGCCACCCAGGCGCCCCATAGCACATCTTCTTTATTCATTCATCAGTCAATGGACATTTGGACTCTTTCCATAATTTGGCTATTGTTTATAGTGCTGCTATAGATATTGGGGTGCATGTACCCTTTTGAATCAGCATTTTTTTATTCTTTGCATAAATACTTAGCAGTGTAATTGCTGGGTCATAGGGTAGTTCTATTTTGAACTTTTTGAGGAAATTCCATTCTGTTTTCCAGAGTGGCTGCACCAGTTTGCATTCCCACCAGCAGTGCAAAAGTATTCTCCTTTTGGGGAACCTCAGTCCTTAGTTGGTTGAGGACTTTGGTTCAGGTCATGATCTCATGGTTTGTGAGTTCGAGCCCCACATCAGGCTCTCTGCTGTCAGCACAGAGCCTGCTTCAGATCCTCTGTCCCCCACCCCTCTTTCTGCCCCTCCCTGCTTGTACTCTCTCTCTCAAAAGCAAATAAACATTAAGAAGACATATTCTCCTTTCTTTGCATCCTCACAAACACCTGTTGTTTCTTGTGTTGTTAACTTTAGCCATTCTGACAAGTGTGAGGTAGTATCTCCTTGTGGTTTTGATTTGTATTTCCCTGCTGATGGGTGATGTTGAGCATCTTTTCATCTATGTTTTCCTGTTTATTTTGTATGTCTCATACTTTTTGGAAACAGAATATTTTAGATCATGTATTATAGCAACTTTGCATACTGGCTTCACCTCTCCCCTCCTCTGGGACTTGTTGTTGTTGGCTGGTTGACTTGATTAGAGACTGGTTAGATTACTTTAATGAAGTCTCTTCCCCACCTCTCCCCTCCACCCTGCTACACACACACACACCCATGCACGCACGCACGCACGCACAAGCACACACACACACACACACACACACAATGAAGCCTCTGATGTTTGACATGGGTCCATCCTTGGATATGCTCACAGTCACTCTGGGAGGACAGTAGTATTGGGAGGCTCTCTGTCTGGTTACCTGCCCACGTAGCTCCACTGATTGCTGGTTGATTGCTGCATTGTTTGTAATAATGCTCAGGGGACTACATTGCCTCACACACTAATATAATCAAATGTGGACTCCTTTGAAGGGATAGTTCCTGACATCAGTGTTTGAGGTTTATTCAGACTTCAGGAAATCTCTTCCAACTGTTTGTTTATTTTTCTCCAGCAACTCTTTGGTTCACTGTGTAGCCTGTATCTTTCATGAATCTCTCAATCTCCTCCCAATTGTCTTTCACCAAAACCTCTACTGTTTTTGAAAGCACGCTTAGGCTTGAACTTCATATCCTGTTGCAAATGAAATTGGTTTCTTTAGGGAGAGATCTTGAGCTTTTGGTTCTATGGCCTGCTTTTCCTCCCCGGCAAAATTTTTGAACCACACCTCTGATGCTGAAGGAAGAAACAATATCTCACTTCTCCCTAAGGGAAACCCCAGCTTAAAGAATTGAGAACTCAGTGGATGTAGGGGCAACAGCCTCAGTGTCCCTGGCTTGTCTCCTGTGGCATGGTACCCCCTGCCCTATGAGTTGAGGCAAGGGCACTTGGGACCTCAGTGTTCTACTGTACCCAAGATAGAGACTTTATCCCATGAGTGGGAGCTGGGTGGAAGGATGGAGTCTCCTCCTCTTGGCTGTATTTACCCAGAACTTTGCCTCAGCAACTAGTTAGAAGTAGCAACCAGTAGTTAGTAGTTAATACTGGTGTCTTATCCCTCCCAGGGAAATGGCCCTCCAATTAGAAGCTGGGGGAATTCAGAGCCTTGTGTTCTTGTCCGTACTAGTCCAGAGTGGAGTTCTCGTCTCAGGAACTGGAAATAAGGAGGGAGGGTATGGAGTTTGGTTCAAATACCACAGGCTCTTGAAGCTTTATGGAGTTTCAGTAAATAGTCTTGAGTAAATGTTTCCTCATTTGCTGTATGCCCATAGGACCATTTCCATTTTTATATGCCCATGGAGTTAAGCATTTTTTAAATGGTTATTTTAAAAATAATTTCATTAGTTATGCTGAGGAGTGACCCTGAGCTGCACGCTATCATGCCAGAAGTGGAACCAAGAAAGGGACTCTTTGAGCCAGTATAGATTAGCATTGTCTTTACCTGAGTGCTTGAAATATCTTTGGTTGCTAGTGAAAGGCCTAAGATCTATTTGCATTAATGATAATAATAATAATAATTGCTTAGGCTAGTATTTCAGAAGCAAGGCCTAAGATGGGCATTCCTGTAGGTGGTTTGTTGAGGGAGTCCTCTAAGAAGAAAACATTTAAAGAAGTGGTGACATGGGGGTACATAAGTCCCCAAGCATCTCTTGAGGGAGATGCTGTAACCCTATACCAGCCAATATGCATTGCATCTAGGGATGTCCTAGTAAAGAGATTCAGAGTGCAGTTCAACAGTGGTAAAGAAGAGTTCAAGAAGTGGACAAAATAGAAATTGTTGGAGAAGTGAATAAAGTATGCCAAAGATGGCCGATGGGGCTAAAACAGACTCTGGTCTCTAGCTTAGAGAGCCCTCCTCCGGGTTCTTCTTCCTTTGTTTGCTGTGCACGCAAAAACCCCCACAGATATGGAAGCTGATGACCACAAATTACCCTCCCCACTTGCATTCTGTGCTCAGACCTTTGGAGAAACGGTCTCCTCTAAGCTCTCCGGTGTAAAATAAATCTCCAATCCACCAATATCTCTGAGTGCCGCTTGGTTTTTCCACCAGCATTCCAGCCTGGTTCCGTAACATACTTGGTTCCCTGACCGGGAAACCCAACCACTCTGGCCCATTATTGCCACCTGTTTGGGACAACAGCGAAGTGGTGACTGAGCGAGGGATCCCAAGGGAGAAGGCATGCCCTGCCTGAATGTTGGCAGTCTCCAAAATTGCCTCAGGCTGGCCCTGCTCTGTGTTGCCTCAGGCTGGCCCTGCTCTGTGTTCCTCAGGCTGGCCCTGCTCTGTGTTCCCACTGGACTCAAAGAGACCTGGTAGGTGAAGACCTGGACCTGACATTGGAACCGGTAAGGCTGGGGCCCCAAAGAAGTCAGGCCCACCCAAAAGGGTGGAAGGGGGACCTGATCAATCCCTGGAGGCCTTAATAGGTCTCACAGGTAGAAAATTTTGCAGGAGGGAATGTAATAGACTCTGGTGTGTGTGTGTGTGTGTGTGTGTGTGTGTGTGAGAATGTGCGGCTCAGCCAGGCTTGCCAGTCGAATTTGAGTTTGTGGCTCCATGGAAGGGCACCTTTAAGGTCCCCAAAAGTCTACAGAGTCTGAATGGGCTCTCCTCTGTCATAATGAGAGTATAAGGTCTAGGCCGGTATCCGATCAGATTCTGATCTCAAGTCACAAAGCTGAGTCCACTACGGCCAAACCTCACCTAAAATTTCCCTCGGGAATGCGACCAGAGGAGTATCTGATTGGTCCTTTCATCCGAGAGGATACCCTCCCTTTGTCTGTCTTTGCCACACTGAACATGACAAAGAAAATAATGGGATCAAAACAGAGTAAGCCTACGGTTTTAGAAGTCATGCTCAAAATTTTAAAAAGGGATTTTCAGGCGATTACAGGATGAAAATGACACCCAGGAAGTTAAGGACCTTTTGGGAACTAGAATGGCCCATATTCTATGTAAGATGGCCCCCAGAAGGGACATTAGATGGTCAAATGGTGCAGCAGGTTTGGCTAATAGTCACTGGGAACGCAGGCCACCCTGATCAATTTCCATACATCGACTCCTGGCTTGAAACTGCCCGAAATCCCCTGCCTTGGGTGCAATTCATCATTAGCAAACAGAGCCAGGCAAAGGTTTCAGCCACTTTATCCAGAGGCTCACCCAGGGAGCCAAAGAAGCAACCCACTGCTCCTCTAAGATTTAAAGGAGATGTGGAGGAAGATATTGTCTTTCCACCTCTTTATGACTTGCCAAGCTCCCTCCCCGCTGCCCCTGAAACTCCTCCCCCATCTGTCTCTCTCGTGGTGGCCGTGGCCAAAGTAGGTGCTGTAATTGGTGCCGCCCATCTCCCCAGCCCTCTCGGACCGGAGAACACTCCCCACAGGGGCCAGCAGCCAGACTGAGCCCCAGACCCAGACATAACACTCTCCAAATGCCTGTAAAGGAGACGAGAGAGCCTGAAAGACAGAATGAGGATGGAATAGTCCAGCCCAGCCATTCCATGATGTATTATCAACCTTTCTCTACAACTGACCTCCTCAGTTGGAAACACAACACTCCATCATACTCTGAAAAGCCACAAGCAATGGTCAACCTGATGGAGCCCCTCTTCCAGATCCACTGACTGACTTGGGAAGATTGTCAAGTTACTCCGTACTCTGTTTAATACAGAAGAAAAAGAAGAAGAATGAGAGAAACATGACAGTACCTAGAAGATCACTCACCTCCAGGGATTAATGACCCTGCTGTCTGGGCTCAAGCTGCCATGCCTGAAGAACGCCCAACATGGGATTTCACCACAGAAGAAGGACAGGCCCACATCTGATGATACCAGGAAGCCCTCCTTCAGGGAGTCTGAGCTGGAGCCAAAAAGCCCATGAACATGACTAAAATATCGTCAGTCATGCAGCACCCTGGGGAGTCTCTTGGAGATTACTATGAAAGATTATGTGAAGCATACCATGTATACACCCTGTTTGAGCCTGAGGCACCAGAAAGTCAACAGATGGTAAATACCTCTTTTGTGGCACAGGCTGCCCCAGTTATCAGAAGTAAACTCCAGACGTTGGAGGGCTTTGCTGGGATGAATATCACTCAGCTGATTGAGGTCGCCAATAGTTTCATGAACAGAGAAGTCACAGACTAAAAAAGAAGGCCACCCTTCTCACAGCAGCACTAAAAGAAACAGATGCTGCAAAGATGGGAAGACCCCAACTACCAAAAGGGGGGAAGCCCAGAGTCCCCTTAGCAAGGGAGCAATGTGCATACTGCAAAGAAAAGGGACACTGGAAGAATGAATGTCCAAATTGAAAGGGGCCCTCAAAACCCAGCCGATATCAGGAGGAACCTCGAGGTGAGAACCTTGTTGGTCTGGCTGGGGTAGAATTGGACTGAGGGGGACCGGGCTCTTTCTCTCTTTGCCCCCATGATCCCACAGTCGAAATGAAGGTAGGGATCCGAACAATAACTTTAATGGTTGACATTGGGGCTGAATACTCCATGTTACTTCCCTGGTGGGCACCCTTAAGCCAAAAGATGGCAACCATACTTGGGACTACTGGGACATGGGCAATGCAGCAGCCCTTCTGTCAAGCTCGACAATATGAACTTGGGGGCCACAATATGAACTTGGGGGTCTGGCATGAGTTCCTCTACTTACATGACTGCCTGATCCCTCTCTTGGGCCTGGATCTGCTCTCCAAACTTGGGGCTCAGATAACCTTTGAACCCACTGGACATACTAGCCTCCAATTAAACCCAAGGCAGAAGGAAACCCTGGTCTTGGCGATTACCCTGCCAAGGGAAGAAGAATGGAGACTGTTCTGTGCCCAGGCCTTACCCTATAGCCCATCAGAATTCAGGCTTACATTCCCCTACATATGGGCTGAAGATAACCCACCTGGACTAGCTTGGAGTCGGGCCCCCATCATTGTTGACCTGATCCCTGGAGCCCAACCTCAGAGACAAGGCAGTACCCCCTTCCACTCGAGGCTAGAATGGGTATACAAGAGCACCTGACCAAGCTCAGAGAAGCAGGTATTCTAATTGAATGCCAATGGGCTTGGAATACCCCACTCTTGCCAGTCAAGAAGCCAGGAGGAGGATACCGACCAGTACAGGATTTGAGGCCCATTAACAAAGTGACTGTTTCCTTACACCCAGTGGTTCCAAACCCATATACTCTCCTCAGCCAAATTCTGGGGTCAGCCAGATGGTTTACATGCCTCGACCTAAAGGCTGCTTTCTTCTGCCTCCGCCTGGCTCCTCAAAGTCAACCATTGTTTGCCTTTGAATGGACTGAGCCCATTACAGGGTACCAGATGCAGCTGACCTGGACATGACTTCCCCAAGGTTTCAAGAACTCGCCCACTCTTTTTGGGGAAGCACTAGCTACAGACCTCACTGACTTTCTGAGGGAAACCACAGGGTGTGTCCTCCTCCAATATGTAGATGACCTTCTCCTTGCCAGCGACACCCAAGAAGACTGTATGAAAAGTACCAAGGCCCTTCTGCAGCTCCTGTCCTACTCGGGGTACCGGGCTTCTTGGAAAAAGGCACAGATTTGTCAGCATCAGGTCGGATACTTAGGCTTCCTCCTCACAAAAGGAAAAAGAGAACTAGGACCGGAAAGGAAGAAAGTTATCACCACACTGCCACAGCCCCAAACAAAACAAGGCTTGTGTGAAGTTTTAGGGGCCACAGGGTTCTGTCACATTTGGGTTCCCAGATTCTCAGCCATAGCGATGCCCCTCTATGACCTGTTGGGAGGGCCAGACCGGGAGCCCTTGCATGGACTAAGGAGGCAAGGGCCGCTTTCACAGAAATAAAGTTGGCTCTGGGACGAGCCCCAGCCCTGGGTTTGCCTGACATAGAAAGGCCCTTTAAGCTCTTCGTACATGAAAAGGACAAAATAGCCCTTGGAGTGCTCACTCAAAGCATGGGGCCTTGGCAATGGCCAGTGGCCTACCTGTCAAAAAAAACTTGATCCTGTGGCTTCAGGATGGCCACTGTGCCTCAGAGTGCTGGCAGCCACAGTCCTGCTCATCAAGGAGGCAGACAAACTCACACGGGGACAAACACTTAATGTTAAGGTCCCACACGCGGTCATGTCCCTCGTGGGCACCCAAGAACATCATTTCCTCTCCAATTCTTGGCTGACACAATACCAAGGCCTTATCTATGAAAACCCAAGGGTCACTCTTGAAACAGTAAGAACACTAAACCCGGCCACCTTCCTTCCCACGGAGGAGGGAGAACCCGACCATGACTGTTCCAAAGTAGTGGATGAAGTCCACACCAGCCATCCGGACCTCCAAGACCAGCCTATAACAAGCCAGGAGATCACCCTGTTCAGCAATGGGAGCAGCTATTTACAAGAGGGCAGCGGAAGAGCAGGATACATGCTAACCACAACTTCCAAAGTTCTGGAAGCCAAGGCTTTGCCGGAAGGATGGTTGGCACAACGAGCTGAACTGTATGCCTTAACCTAAGCCCTCATCCTTGGCAAAAGTAAACAAGTTACCATCTACACTGATTCCCAGTATGCCTTCGCTGCTGTGCATGTACACAGGGCCATCCCTAAAGAAAGAGGGCTCCTTACTGCTGCAGGGAAAACTATCAAAAACAAGGAAGAAATACTAAAGCTTCTTGAGGCCATGTGGCTGCCAGACAAGGTAGCTATCCTACACTGTAAGGGACATCGGAAAGGAGACAACCCCATAACTCAAGGAAATCACCTGGCCAACAAAACAGCCAGAGTGGCCGCCTGTGGTGACCCAGACAAAACTCCTACCTACACTATGACTCTTGTGCCCCAGAGGGAAGTCTCCCCGCCCCTGTTCACAAACAAAGAAAGAAGTTGGGCCTCGACAGAAGGGGGCACACTAAGCAAAGAGGGATGGTGGGTCATGCCAAATGGGCACATCTTTGTCCCATCGTCTATGGGAAAACACCTAGTGAAGGAATATCACCAACTCACGCACCTAGGGAAAACTGCTCTAGAGGCCCTCCTCAAAAAGAACTACTATATCAGCCAGCTGCCAGCATTATGCCAAGCTGTCAGTGAACAATGTGTAACGTGTGCCAAAAATAATGCTTGGTCTGCCCCATGGTCCCCGCCTGGTATGCAAAGGATGGGGGCCACCCCTTTCGAAGACTTAGAGGTGGACTTGACCAACATACAACCAAATAAAGGATTCAGGTGCCCTCTTGTAATAATCTGCACATATTCGGGGTGGGTCAAGGCATTCCCAACCAGAACGGAACGAAGTCTCGAGGTGGCCAAAGCTCTTCTATGGGAGATTGTGCCTCAGTTTGGTCTACTCTTAACCATACACAGTGCTAACGGACCTGCATTTGTGGCAGACATTATATAAACCCTGACAAAGTCCCTCAACATTACCTGGAAATTGCACACTTCTTACCAACCCCAGAGCTCAGGGAAAGGAGAGTGGTTGAATCGCACCCTCAAGGAAATCCTGGCTAAGTTCCACCAGGAGGATAATCTCCCATGGCCAGATTTACTACCGCTGGCCCTCCTGCGTGCCCGATGCATGCCTGGGGCACTGGGATTCTCCCCTTTTGAGTTACTATACGGGCACACCCCACTGCCCCATGTTTAGGAAAACTCCCAGGAGACCTACACCAGACTGGAGACAAGGGAATAAGAGAACAGCTCCAGACCTTGGGGCAGTCCTAAATAAGTTACAGAGGTACACCACAGAAAGGGCCCCAATTTCCTTAGGGATCTCCATTCACCCTTTCAGCCAGGAGACTCTGTGTGGGTCAAAGATTGGAAGAGGGAACCCCTTAGAGCACGGTGGACTGGGCCTCATACTGTTATTCTAACAACTCCTACAGCCCCTAAAGTTTCAGGTATCACCCCATGGGTCCATCACTCCAGAGTTAAGAAGGCCAACTCCGAAGAACCCACAACCTGGCAAAGTGATCCAGATCCAGTCAACACACTTAAACTGACCCTCAAAAGGGAAACTGGTCCCTGAGACCTCCAGCCCTGCTCCAGCCACACTTTGGAAGCTGGCTGGCCCGCACATGGCAGAAGCTTGAGGAATCAATGTGTGAACCTAGCCCAGGGGTTTGGATGCAACTCTGCCAGCCCTTGCCCCTTACTGGTGCCATAGCCCTGATCTTACTTCTTACTGTTGGGCTGATAGAGACTGCACCAACAAGCTGGACATGGGACAAAAGACGCATGCTGGGTCTCACATACCTCCTCTGGATGGGAGGATTATTAAGTATTGCCTATATATATTATGATAACCTCTCTCACCCTCACAACTGCCGCTTACCCACTTTGCCCCCAGGATTGTTATATGACAATAAGGGGGTCAAGGGTGTTCAGTGCCTTCACCTCCCTCCACAAAGATTGCTACAAGCGAAAAACACCCACTCTCTGTCAGTCACTCGGTGCCCCAAGGACTAAGTATTGGACTGTAGAGATAACCCAAAATGTCAGGAACCCATGTCAAAACAAGGGCCTCCAGAGGGAAGTGAGCTTGCTACACTTACCTTCCTCAATGGGGGATCTCGGACGGGGGAGGGGTGCAAGACAGGGCCCTTCAAAAAGTTATAATGGATACCCAGGATAGGGTAATACAAGCCATAAAGGCGACCACTCCCCCGGCAGCCTCAATCAGATGCTTACCAATTCCCCACTCCAATTGGGCCAATTGGGCCCACACTACTCTACAAGTCCTCTATAAAATAGATAATCACACCCAAACCTTGCCCCTCAACTTGCCCCTCAGCCAGAGGGCTTACTTAGCCACTCCCATCCTTTTGGCCTGGGAAGCTCCTGAAAATCTCAAAACCAACACCTCTGTCTTAATTGGACACCTGGGCACTGGGGTCTGTCTCACAAATGCCGACAATCTAATCTGTACAGTCCCTGAGGGTATGAACGGTGCCTCTCTATGCAGAAGAAATATAACCTTAAAGAGGAATGCAACCCTGTGTTCAACCCCTGGGGTGTTCTATCTGTGTTCTAATTTGGCCTACCGATGCTTAGAGGCCAACTGGACTCAGATATGTTATTCCATCTTCTTAACCCCAGAGATATCCATATACACTGAAGATGAGCTCCTAACAGTCTTTAGCCCCAAGTCCTGGGCTAAACGGGCAGTCCTGCTACCTGTCCTGATAGGAGCGGGAATTGTGACTGGAATAGGAACTGGAATAGGGGGCACAGGTTCATCCGTAGGACTATACCATAGACTATCTCAAGAGATAAATGAAGACATGGAACAGGTGGCAGGTTCTCTGGTAACCTTACAAAACCAAACAAACTCTCTGGCGGCAGTGACCCTCCAAAATAGGCGAGCCCTCGACCTCCTCACTTCAGAAAAAGGGGGGACTTGCATCTTTCTGGGGGAGGAATGTTGCTATTTTGTAAACTAGTCAGGAATAGTTACAATTAAGGTTAAGGAACTCAAGGAAAGAATTCAATGTAGACAACAGGAAAGTATCAATCAATGGAAAGGATGGGATCTCTCCGATTGGGCATCCTGGCTTTCTGCCCTGGCGGGGGCCCCTCCTCTCCATAATTTTACTTGTATCCATCGGCCCCTGTATACTGAACGCCGTGGTACATTTTATTGAAAACACTGTTGCTCGCCAAACTACTGCACGTATCTTAGCCGTCCGGGAGTATCAACCTGTAAAACTGAAAGGTGATGCCTACCAAAACATTTTTTTTAAAGGCATCAAAGGGGGGAATGTTGGAGAAGTGAATAAAGTATGCCAAAGATGGCCGACGGGCTAAAACAGACTCTGGTCTCTAGCTTAGAGACCTCTCTGTGTTCTTCTTCCTTTGTTTGCTGTGCACGCGAAAACCCCACAGCTATGGAAGCTGACAACTATAAATTTCCCTTCCCACTTGAATTCTGGGCTCAGACCTTTGGAGAAACAGTCTCCTCTGAGCCCACCAGCATCAAATAGATCTCCGATCCACCAAGATCTCCGAATGCCACTTGGTTTTTCCACCAGCGTTCCAGCCTTGTTCCGTAACAAAATGACAGAATAAAATAAAGAAAATACAGAAAAGAATAAAAAAAAACAAAAAATCAGGGGTATGCATGGAAGTGTCAGGGCAGGACCAACAATTTCCCCAGTGATCATTCAGTACAAAGGCCCTTGGCTTTGGCCTGAGCCTTCTGAGGTCAGCCTTGTCAGAGCCCAACAATGTTGTAATCTCTTAGTTAATATGATCATCGAAGGAGTGAGAATTTGGGGAACCTTGCCCATGGACCCATTTTCCACTCAATATGCTTACATCATTTGGTTTAGCAAGGAGTAGAGCTATTTCTCTAAAGCAAGAGCCCTGCATGGCAAATATTTTCTTCAGGTTCATTGGCAGTGGAGAGACTTCAAGAGGTACTACATGCCCTGCCCCACCACCAAGCCCCATTGTAGTTCAAGTGCTAAATAGGTGCTGTATGAACATCAATTTAGATAGCACCCTGCAGCAATCTCTTCAGAAGCTGCTATAGTTTTGTAAATAGAGTATGCATGAACCTGGTCTCTCTTTAGTAAGTGACCATGTGATATTTCTTAATAAGAACAAAGTAAAGGAGGGTTGACAGACTAAACCTACTCATTATTAGGTGTGATAAATGCTTTCTTCCTCCACTGAAGATGTTTAATGAAGTAGATTATAGAAACCATTTCAAACCTTTTTTTTTTTTTTTAAGATTAGGTGAAAGAGAAATTACCATCCAGTAAGAATAAAATTCCAATGAGATGGTAAGTTAGGTATCTAACTAAACCCACGTATGTCAGGGAACATGTAGTGGGGAGTTAGAAATCACTTTTTCTTGTCTTGTTATTTTAAAATACATTAGCAGGGGCACCTGGGTGGCTCAGTTGGTTAAGCCTCCTACTCTTGATTTCACCTCAGTGCATTGTCTCATGGTTCATGATTCATGAGATTGAGCCCCACATGTGGCTCTGTGCTGACAGCGTGAACCCTGCTTGGGATTCTCTGTCTCCCTCTATCTGCCCCTCCCCCATATCAAAAATAAATAAATAAACATTAAAAAAGTAAAATACATTAGCAGATAAGTAACCCTCTCCATAGCACTCATGACTCCAAATAGTGTGCCATTCGAATACCACAGATATATTTAAAAATGGTGATTTTAATCACAAAACAGCAACTCTCCTATTCTCCTAAAACAGATGTTATGATTTCAGACCCAGAAAAACCAGTGCAATCTGACAAGCTAATAACTCCAATAACAAAATCACAAAGACCTCATTGACATATGAATATTGGGGGAGTTATAACAAAGACATTTGGGAGAAATTTAGATATATTCAAATGGAATATTTTCCAAACTTTCCTTTAACATATTACGAAGATTGGTAATATGATTGAATCATATTTTGAGTATCTTGGGTTTCACATTGTTTAAATTTGTCATGCCAGAATATTTGTTTAGCAGATGGCATTTCAATATATTTTAAGGTTTCTTACAGCAGTTTCTAGTAGAACTTAAAACTAAATTGTCCTTAGGAAATGATTCCTTATCTCTACCCATTGGAATAAAATCAGAACTCATAGCTGGATTAAACAGAACCTGTGAAGCAATGGTACAAATGATTGATATGTGTTGCTAAATGACCATTACTAATGTTTAGTTCCTTACAAAATCAGACTGACGCATCATTGACTCTTATTTTTGTTATCATTTTGATTTTATGCTGCAATTAGAACAATGGGCAGCACATTAAGACCATAACAATATATTAAGACAATAATCTATACTTTGCCTACATCATTTTTCAGTATTTCTGTTATGTCTTAATTGTGTTCCATGGCAGTGAATTTTTATCTTCAAGGGCTCTTTAATGCCCACAACTCCAAAGTCAACTGTGACTGGAGCGGATAAGACCCTCTCCATGCCTTCAATCTTATTTTTCCCCTTGCTAACCCTTGGGATTCTGCCCCATTAAATCAATTCAAGAAGTGTCACTGGTTGATAATAGCTTAATATTCGCTAAAGTCAACAACCACAAAAAGTCATTAAACATCTACTATATCCTAGATGGAGTCTGTGCTTATATTTCATGTTATAACACACACACACACACACACACACACACACCCCAGGCAATTCTCCATGGAAGACTGAAATGTAACAATAACCTCATGATTCTGAATAAACCAAATATTACTAGCTTCCTGATGACACTATATTTTTATCTAGGAAATATAATAAACATTATACTCTTTTTCAAAGTCTACTGACATTGATGAATAAATATGTAATTATTGGCTTACAAAGAACCAAGAAGAGCTGTATCCCATTTTAGGCCAAGTATTCATAGAGGAGACAGAAACCCAGAATTATAAAACAGACTGATTAGGGGTGGTTATTTATTCTAAGCAAGGATATTTTACAGCATTCTTTTAAAGTGTAAACTCTGATTTCAACATTATTTTTATTATTTTTATTTTTTAAATATTTATTTATTTTTCAGAGAGAGAGAGACAGACAGAGCATGAGTGGGGAAGGGACAGAGAGAGAGGGAGACACAGAATCCGAAGCAGGTTCCAGGCTCTGAGCTGTCAACACAGAGCCCAACGTGGGGCTCAAACCCACGAATCGTGAGATCATGACCTGAGCTGAAGTCGGAGGCTTAGCTGACTGATCCACCCAGGTGCCCCTTAAACATTATTTTTAATAATTACATCTGAAAAATTCAATTTGTGTACTAACTTTAGGGATATACCTGTTAGCATTACAGCTACAAAGATTTAAATGTTTGAGCTACTCCCTGAAAAATACATCCATTTGGACTGAGTGCTAAATGTAGGTCAAATTACTTTAAAAAAATTTTTTTTTATTTTAGAGAGAGAAAGAGAGCATGAGAGTGAGAGAGAGGGGCAGAGGGGGATGGAGGGGGAGAGACAGAGAGAGAGAATGAGAGAGAGAGAATATCTTAAGCAGGCTTCATGCTGAGTACAGAGCTGCCATGGGGCTTGATCCCTTGACCCTGGGATCACGACCTGAGATGCAACCAAGAGTCAGATTATACTTTTTCAAACTACTTTTTAAAATTTAAAAACATTGTATTTGATTCTCTTGGAACATTGGGCATAGAGAAGAAGAAAGCAGAGGTAACTAATATTTATTTAATACTCTATTTTTCTAGATTTTATTAAAAATTTTTAAAGTTTATTTATTTTTGAGAGAGAGAGAGAGAGAGAGAGGGCATGAGCAGGGAAGGGCAGAAAGAGAGGGAGAGAGAGAATCCTAAGTAGACTGACCGTGTAGAGCCCTATGTAGGTCTGGAACACACTAACCACAGGATCATGACCTGAGCCCAAACCAAGCTTAACCAACTGAGCCGCCCAAGTGCTCCAATGTTTCCAGGCTGTTGCTGAGTGCTCTCTCTCTCTCTCTCTGTCCCATTTAGCATCAGAACAGTTGAGGTGAGTGTTCCTATCCTTATTGTGTAGATCAGGAAGAGACCCACAAATAACCATGGTTATACAGCTAGTAAGGACCGGAAAGAAATTTACAGTCAGGTCCACTGGACTTCAAGGTGCATGCCTCTTTAAAAAAAAGAAAAAAAAAACATTTTGTAAAAATAAAAAATACAACTGAGAACCCCCCCCCCTTGATTTTGAAAAGAAATAATAAGTATTTTTTGAGTATCAAGGGCCAGATTGTTACACTCCAACTACATGTAAAACAACTTTTCTAGTTAGCTAGCATTAAGCCCTTGCAAATTATGGGTTTAGCCGCTTGAAAAAACAATGAAAATTTACCATGCATGAAGAAAACAATTCATTGGACCAATTATAGCCTACTGGCATGTTAAATGCTCAGTTTTTATGAGTAAGCCATGCCAAATATAGGATCATTTTAGCTGTTGAAATCTGTCTTTATGTAAATAGATATCTGCTCTCATTGGTGCCATACCCAGCAATACAGATGGGCTATTTGTTGCACGGTGCCAGCCTGCAGAAAGATCTTAGAGTATCACAGATTGGTCTGCTGTTTGAGTTGGAATTGAACCAACCAGCATATGATGATTCCAGTCATCTATGATGATAGTCAGTTCTCTTCATTAGCATTCATTTTTGCTTTGGGGATTCAGCTCTCACACAAAGGGTGGGGATTCAGCCCTCACACAAAGGGTGGGTCCCTGAAAGTATCTGGTTTCCCTTTTCCATATCACTGGCCTTGGGTATTTTATTAATGGGCATCATTTACTAGTTTACTAGTTTCAGATATTCTTAAATGCCATCAGTATACATAATTCTTTGTTCCTTCTTTATAAAAAGATCACAGGATTAAAAATCTTTAGCTTATTATGATGTTGTAGTTTATTTCATTCTTTGTATGGAGTGAGCACAGCCCATCTCTCAGAATGTGATGAAAACGGTTGCTGTGTGACTAAGCATTTTTCTTGTATGACTTTATTCTATAGTGACTTTCCTTTAATCCACCCTGCCTACTCTGGAAACTCATTCTGTTGTTTCTCTCAGAATTTTCAAATCTTTTGGAAGTAATAGATGTCACATATGCCACTTCAGAACTTCCATGTGTCCGTATTCAAGTTAGGCCGTTTGCTACCCTTTTACCACTATGTGAATATGGACCATGAGGTTACTCGAGCAACTGAGGAACCTAGGCTATGAAATTACCAGTTTATCCTTTTCTTCACCCACCCTACCTCCAGGGAAAAGCTTGGAAAAATACTCATTAGACATTTGGAAGTTCTGAAATGGAACAGATGTGATGTGTTACTCTGAATGGATCCTATACGCTAAAGAAAAGCAGAACATTCTATATGACATCCCGGTGTGGCAGCAGTACTGGACTCCGCCTCAGATCCTGCAAAATCTAGAAGCCCCAATGAGACACAGAGGATGACACAACTTTGGGGGGCACTTCAGATATCACCACATATGCTGCCCTCTTTTATATAAGCAACTATAGTCTGGGTCTTGACATGGAGTCACTAGGATTTATTTATTCCTCGTTTTACTCAGTCATTCACTCAACAAATATTTATCGCTTATCTGTTGTGTGCCAGGAGCTATGCATACAGCTTAGAATCCTCTTCTTGGCATCATGGTGGTCTTTCCCCTCCTCTCTCCACACATCATCAAGGTATCATTCAGTATTTGCCAAGCATTTGTGTTGTGCTAGGCACTGTGGTGGTTATTTTCATAAATACCTCTCATCAACATCTTAATCTTGCATGATCGACGCTAATATTCCCATTTTATAACTGAGGAAACAGAAACTCAGAAAATACTAGTTGATCTTCTCAAAGTCTGAGGTGGAGCCTGGCTGCTGGGGACCTTAGTTCTCTTCAGCTCCAAACTCAGCCACGCCACACATTCTTTCTCATTAGGTGGTAGAAAACCCTCCTGGACAGTGAGTTATAAAGTGCTCGACGTGCCAGACCAACAGCTTCCTGGAGCACTTTGGTCAATTCCAGCGCTTGTCCAAGCAGGGCTAAGGTCGGGCTTCCTTCCCTCTCCAGGGTTTTGGGAACTCGAGGTTCTTCTTTTTCTCTTGTGTCTCCTGACAAATGTTGCCCAGTAGCAGACTCAACTTTTTTTTTTTCTCTTTATAGCTTTTTTTACCTGTGTGAGAAAATTTGTTCTCACTTGTCTTTCCTCTTCCTAAAATGCACTTAGCCTTCTTCTATTCAAGGTTTAAGTTTCTCTGTGTCATTGCCTGGATCAGTTGGATGCCTTCTTTCCCTGTTGAATATGTATGCATTAAATTATCAATTTTCCTAGAAACTTCTACATGGTTGAGTCCAGTCTGGCTTTTTCTGCTTAAGGGCAATTAATATTGGGCAATTTACCTAACCAGTATGTGCCTCAGTTTCCTCATTTGTAAAAGGCAATAGTACCTGCTTCATAGAGTGTTGTAAGAACCAAATAAAAAATACAGTAGTCACACAGTGACTAGAACTTAATAAGATATTAATAGATGTTAACTCATTCTTATCGAGATTCAGTAGAGCATGTCAATTACTTCCATTGGAAACAGGCTCATTTGAGCAGATAGAACCTGACAGTAAACCCACCCATGGGGGAGCTGGACCCTGATGAATATGCTTAGCCACATGTTGAGGTTTTTGGGTAAGTACACTTTCCAAAAACTACAGCTGGGTTCAGTTAGGCCAATAGTTGGCAACAGAACCAACATCGAAGTAGCAGGGAGTCCTGGGATTTGAGCAAGATACAACAATGAAGACTTGAGGAAGATTTATCAAGGGCTATAAAGGCTCACCTCCCTGGGCTGTTTTCTAGGACAGACCTCCAATCCTTCAGACACGAGCTTTAGAAGAAGTCCTGGAAAAGAAAAGGAATATAGGCAAGGAATGAAGATGGGCAGAAGTCAACTGTAAGCCCAAGAGGAAGATGCCAGAACCTGGGAAATCAGTGAGGGCTCAGATATCAGAGGTGGTACCTACCACCAGAGGCAGATTCAGAACACAAGGAGCAACATGTAGCTCTCGGATGCGGGGCTGGAGTTGTCCTGGACCAAGCCTAGGGACCCAGGTAGCCAGGGGAGACCTGGATCCAGATCCAGTGATTCTGGGTGGGGAGAAATACAGAGGTGAGGGACCAGGCTGAACTGGATCCTTTATAAGTCTATTATATTAGTCTATACTAGATTTATAAACTCTGAGAGTTTAGATACTTGTGTGTATGTAGGTGTCTGGATGTGGTGCTTAATTAATATCTTATTCTGCTACTACTATGAAGGGTTGTAGAGATAATGAAAAATAGACGTGAAGATGATTTTTAAGCCGTTTTAAAAAAAGGTTTTTAAATGTAAGGCATTGTGGCCATTATTTATAATCACACTTTTTCATGATAGCAATGCAATTTTCCATTAAAATTTCTTTCATAATTCAGCCTGAATAATATTTCCATTATAGTAAATATAACAGGTATATCGAATAAGCATGGTTTGAGGAATGTAATAAGAAAAGCAATTTTATTTTTGTCTCCTGCTGTCACTTCAAAATATATTCAATAAGTGTTTTCCCTGCTGCTAGATGAAAGCTCAAGGGGGCTTAATGACAGAAGGTCCCGTCGTTGCTTTAACTTTCAAAACAGAGCTTGATTCAGAAATTAGTATGTCTAGTCCAAATTTTAGTTTTCATTTAAAGGTAAGACTTCCTTGCCCTCTCCCTCCCCCTTCTTTCCCTAGCTGCTTCCTAGCCACCTTGGCGGGGAGGGACTGTAGGTTGCTTTTCCCACCTAGGCAGCCTCAGGTCTCCCCTGAACATTACACTATAAAGCACAGAGGGAGAGACAAGGCAAAAGGGACCAGAAAATTCCTACTTCACAGGTACGTTCGTTCTTTTTCCTCTCTGCGTGGCTGATGTTTTCATCAGAGAGGAAAAGTCACCTGCTGGCCCATCTGACCTCAACTCTCATGGGGTGCAGTGCTCTTCATTCTGCTGGTGACGGGCACTCCTTCTTAGTTTCTAGATCTCCAGCAGCCCAGCCCAAGCCCAGACTCTGTGAGGATCTCTTGCCCTCTGGCCAAAGTCATGGTTGAACAGGCAACATCCCCCTAAAAACATTGCCGGGATGGGCTCTCATTCATTCTCTGTTAATGAGCCAACAGCAGCAAATCTAGTAGTGTTCCCTGTCCTGACCGTCAGGCCAGTGGCCACTGCATCCCACCATAGTGTCAGGCTTGGGTCACATGCCAGCCCGGCGAGCATGGGTTAGGTCTCTCAGGGGCTCCATATAAACATTTCTTCACCTGATTTGAAGAAGGACAAAAATCTTTTGTTTAAAGTTTATTTATTTATTTTGAGAGAGAGAGAGAGAGTGAGCGAGCACGAGCCAGGGAGGGGCAGAGAGAGAGAGGGAGAAAGACAGTCACAAGCAGCTGTGCACTGTCAGTGCAGAGCCTGACATGGGAATCGAACTCAGGAACTGTGGCATCATGACCTCAGCTGAAATCAAGAGTCAGATGCTTAACCGACTAAGCTACCCAGGAGTCCCCAAAACTCTTTTCAATAGGTGAAATTTGTTTATGATTCCACCCTTCCAGTCTACGCTCAACATTCTGTATCATCCAATTAGGTGAGGGGTTTTAAAAGTGCTGTAACTGGTTCTCCTGATTTTATTTGAAAATGTATATATGGTCTGACATCTCATTTTGGAATCACATATCTATTGTAATAGATGTTTAAGTAACATTACTTCAACTTCCTGTCAACCCTCACCCCCTGCCTTATCAAAGACTCTGAGGCATCCATTAATAGCTACTTCAAGGCACTTTGGGCTCGTTGTTCTCCTCAGTGCCCACTGTCCAGGTCCTAAGCCACTCTCACGTTTTAGATTTTTGTTCTGGCAGCACCCCACTTCCAGATACCAAGACCTATAGTAGTTATCTACTGTGTAATAAGTGACTCCCCAATATAACAATTTTAAACCACAAATATTGGGGGACCTGGTGGTTCAGTCAGTTAATTGTTGGACTCCCGGTTTTGGCTCAGGTCATGATCTCATGGTTTGTGAGTTTGGGCCCCCAATCGGGTTCTGTGCTGACAGCATGGAGCCTGCTTGGGATTTTCTCTCTCCCTCTCTCTCTGCCCCTCCCCTTCTTGCTTTCTTTCTTTCAAAATAAATAAATAAACGTAAGAAACTTTAAAACAACAAATATTGGTTGTCTTACAGTTTCTGAGGGTCAGGAAACTTGGAGCTGATGGTTCTTTTTCAGGATCTCTCACATAGTTGTACTGAATTGTCAGCTGGGCTGCAGGCTATGGAGGCTTGGCTGGGTTGGGGTTCCATTTCTAAGCTCGCTCCCCTGGATGCTGGCAAGAAGCTTGAGTTCCTCCTTACATGGCCTCTCCACAGGGCTGTACATGACGTGGTTTCTCCCCAAGTCAGTGAGCCAGGACAGAAGAAGCACATTCCCAATGAGAAAGCTGCAGATTTTTTACACTTGAATCTCAGAAGTGAATACCTTCACATCTGTTCTACCCAAATCATTAGACATTAGTCCTTAAAATTAACATACACTCAAGGGGAAAGGAATTAAGCTTTACTTCTTGAAGGGAGGAGATTCAAAGAACTTGCGGGCATACGTTCAAAACCACTGCAGGCAACATGCTGACTGAAGAAGACAGTTTTAGATAGTTTTAACTTCTTTGTTTCCCCGTTGTCTGATTTAAGATGTAAAACATCTAACTCCACCCTCTAAAAAAAAAGACTTAATATTAGTTATATGAAGGCATTAAAGGAATTGATTACTAAATGTCACAATCTAGCTTAGGCAAAGAGAAAAGGAAAAAGAAATCTTGTGTGTGTGGTTTAGAAAGCATTGACATCAGTGAATTGAGTACATTCTTGCATCAGCAGTGAAAATGGACAACTCCTACTGCTAGCTTTATCTGGTAGCTTCTTTCTTTCATGTTTGTGGCTAAATAATATGTGGTCAAAGGGTTTTCATCACCTGCCTTGTCATAATTATAAGTACTTCCTCTTTGTTGACTTCTAGTTAACTTTGAACTATCAATGCATTACAACCTGAATACGTTTTCTATAGACAAATTCTATGAATTTGAAAAAGATACAAAAATTATATAAAAACTATAATTAAATATTATTACAGATATGGTGTAGAGATGGTATAATTGTTCATTCCTTAGAGAGGTACAGAATTGTTATAGAACCTTGTCAGTTTTAATTTTCATTTGCATTTTTTATTCTCTTACAAAGATGCAGAGCAGGGTAGTGTTAATCCAATAAATAGGTAACATTTAATGGCCAAAAAGGTTGGAATGGTTCTAGAACAGTTCTGTTGTCAAACATTGTTTTGGTAAGAACTGGAATTCACTAGAATTGAGGATAGGAGAAAGGAACGTATTCCAGTATTCCCTAAGATATTCACATGGGCTGTTTAAAATGCATACTCAACATTGGGTCCTAAAAAAGGAAGAGGGCTATTTATCAAGTAGAGTCAACAAACAGGAAGAGTACTGTCATTGATTGCTTATTTATCTTTTTTAAAAACATGTTTATTTATTTGTTTATTTTGAGAGAGAGAGTGAGCAGAGGGAGGGGCAAACAGAAAGGAGAAGAGAGAATCCCAAGCTGTCAATGCAGAACTTGATGTGGGGCTCAATCTCACAAACCATAAGATCATGACCTGAGCTGAAATCAAGAGCTGGATGCTTAACTGAGTGAGCCACCCAGGGGCTCCGATTGCCTATTTTCCTTTATTTACCCTCCTCGGTCCAGGACAGCAAATGGTACAGGATTTGGAATGGTTGCAGCTAGAGATGAGATGATGTTAGTACTTGTGGCTTATGGCCACAGATTTCAACGCCTGGGAATGAGCTATTCTGTACCTCACAACGCCCTCTTGTGGCCAAAGTTCAATCATCTTATAGAATTTCTCTGCTTCTCACAGATCCTTCTTCCAAGTTACACCAGAAATAAAAGATTGTTTCTCACTGTTACTTACTCCTACAAACAACTCATTAGAAGTGGGAACCTAGTTATTATAGGTTCACATGCTTTATGTGTTCAACAGTTGTAGGAATCAAGACATTGTTGTCATCATTGACTGGTTGTATTGTTAGTATTGTTCTCTTGTACCTGGATTTCATAAAAGAAATCAAGCTTTATTCTCTTTTTTTTTCTTAATTGATGATACTTATAAGCAGAAATTTAAGAAATCACTATATGTGTATGTTGACAAAATCATAATCTTATAAGAAATAATAACATTAACAAAAATCTCAATAATTGTCACGAATCATTCCATTATCACGATATTTTGATATATATGGAACAACCTACAGCTATCAGAAGTAAATAATGTCATTAGAAAAGTAAAGATGTCTGATGGTGATTTGAAATAGTAAAGAGGAATTTCCTAAGTGTCAAAGTTAAAAGTCTGTAATGTTCTCATTTACTAAGAAGTTTCTATGATCATCATAGAAAATGTTATATATTGTCATTAACATTTTGTCAAATAAAAATTTTTTATGAAGCCATACTTTCCACTGAAGAATTATAATAAATAAAAATAAAGGAATACTTTGTCTCATATTTTCCCATATTGCCAGATTTTAATTAAAGAAGGTAGAATTAAGTATTGACTTAATTCAGAAAAGTGAACAAACTATAAGTTTCAGCTCAATAAACTATCACAAAATAAACTCAGCTGTGTAATTACCATCCAGGTCAAAAAACAGAGTATTATCTTCATTTGCCTCCAGTCAATGCTTCCTTCCTTCCTTCCCAGGAATATACATTATCCTGACTTCTAGCATCATTTTTGCTGTTTGATGACTTTATATGAAAGGAGTCACACAGCATGTACTCTTTAGTGTTTGGCTTCTTTTGTTCATTGTTGTATTTGCGTGAGTCATCTATATTGGGATGAGCTACAGTTCTTCAATTAAAATTTTTTTTAATGTTTATTTATTTCTGAGACAGAGAGAGACAGAACATGAGTGGGGGAGAGGCAGAGAGACAGGGAGACACAGAATCTGAAGCAGGCTCCAGGCTCTGAGCTGTCAGCACAGAGCCCAACACGGGGCTCGAACTCAAGGACCATGAGATCATGACCGGAGCCGAAGTCGGTCGCTCAAACGACTGAGCCACCCAGGCACCCCCAGTTCCTCAATTTTAATTGCTATATATATAGTATGTCATTTTATGACTATATTTATTATAGTTATTCACTTAATTTTGGTAGATATTTGAATTATTTCCAGTTTAGGGTTAGTAGAAACAAGGATGTTATGAATACCCTTGAGCATGTATTTTGGTACACATACACATGCATTTCCATTGCCTATAAATCTGGGGGCAGATTGCTGGGCAGAGCTGGCTTCATGGGCATGCAACTTGTCCACTCCCATGGGGTGCTGTGCTTGCTCCCAAGGACTCTGCACTTGGTTTAAGGCTCTTGTTGTTACTATCTTGAAATTCTTAATAATTTTACCTTGAAACTTGGGTTTTGTCACTGAAGTTTGTTGAGATAATGAGCATGGGCATAAGCAGAGGAGAAGGGCACAATATGGGTGCTCCGAGCTCTGGGTGCCTTCATTGGCATATGGCCAACGCCCCACAAGCCTGAAATTCTGGGGAGTGATATTCATGGGGTTCAACAAGACTCAAAACGAGTCTAAGGTAAGTATGTTACATCTATAAACTATGAGCGGGGCACTGACAGCTTTGAGAGGCCGTGCTTTCTTTCGACTGAGAACTGGTATCAGATGCAGAAAGAAGGCAATGTCTTCTAAGAAACACAACTTCCCTTTATTAGTCAATTCACGCTGAAAATGCTGACAGAGAAGGAAAGGGAAAGACAGGGCAAACTCTAGTTTCTTTTCCTCTTAGTCTTTCCAAAGGTAGAGAATGTGAGTGTATGGAGAAGTGAATAGAAATGGCAGGGTTAGTTTTATGCAGTATCCACTGTTTTTGGTAGAATAAAATGCATGTGCTTGTATGGGCTATAAAATACAAGTTGGGAAATTTTGGTGATTGCACATCAGGGTTAAATGTCCTTATACTTGTGCTTAAAACTGGCATCGCACAATAAGTTCAATGATGAAATTCATGCTAATCATTTAAAATTTTATTTTTTCTTCACTTAAAATGGCACTAAAAAGAAAATAAACAACATCATGACATGCCAGACAGAATGTGGAAGAAAGGAAACATTTTTATGTTTTAGTAACTTTAACAGCACTTTTTTCCTCCTGTTATTTGAGCAACGCCTTGTATTTTTATTCTGCATTAGACCCACAAATTATGTAGCCAGCCCTGCTTCATAGGGTCATTAGGGTATGCATGACTATTTTAGCAAATGGTTTTTCAAAGTGGTTGTACGAATTTACACCACACTTGAAAGAGATAAAAGTTCCTGTTGTGTCATAAGCTTGTCAGCACCTGATACTGGTGTCAGTGTTTTTAATTTTAGATATTCTGATGTGTGTGTTGCATTTCCCAGATGTTCAATGAGACTGAGAACTTTTACTATGTTCATTGGTCATTGGATATTTTTTCTTGGGAAGAGTCTATTTAAGAAAACCACTGTTTAAAGTTTATGTATTTGAGAGAGAAAGAAAGAGAGAGTGAGTGGAGAAGGGTCAGAGAAAAGAGGAAGAGAACGAGAATCCTCATCAGGCTCCCCTTTGTCAGCGCAGAGCCCAATACAGGGCTTGAACCCACAAACTGTGAGATCATGACCTGAGTCGAAATCAAGAATCGGATGCTCAACCAACTGACCCATCCAGGCGCCCCAAGAGAACCATTTTTTAATTGATTTATCTGTCTTTTCTTATCAGTTAGGGTCTTCATATATTCTGGATGTGCACTCATATTTCCTGGGTTGAAAATATCTTCTACTTTTTTATTACCTTAACAGAGTCTTTTTATGAACTTAAATTCATCATTTCAATAGAGTCCAATTCATTAATCTTTTCCCTTTTGGGTTTTGCTTTTGGGGGCCTCTTGAAGATGTTTTTCCCTATTCTCAAATCCTGGTATTTTCTCATGCTCTCTTCTGGAAGCTTTTTTACCTTTCACATATAAGTCTACAATCGATTGATTGATTGTAAAATTGATTGATTTTTGTTTATGGTGTGAGGCAGAGGTAATGGTTCAGTGTTTTCCACATTACTATTGACTTAATCCTGCACCAGCCTTTCTCATATGCTCTGCAGTGCTACTTTCAAAAAAGAAATTTTTTTTTATTGAAGAATTGACATACAATATTATATTAGTTCCAGGTGTACAACATAGTGATTTAATATTTATATACATTGCAATATGGTCACCACAATAAGTCTAGTTACCATCTGTCAGCATCCAAAGTTGTTACAATATTATTAACTATATTTCCTATGTTGTACATGACATCCCAAAGTCTTAATTCATTTTCTAAGTGAACGTTTTGCTTTTTAATCCCCTTCACCTATTTTGTCCAAATGGGCAGTGCTACCTTTTGAACAAACCAAGGGTCTATGTATATGTGAGTCTGCTTTCTGTGCCCTCTGATTTGGTCCATTGTTCTTTCTATTCTTTTTTTTTTTTTTTAATGTTTATTTATTTTGAGAGAGATAGTGAGGGGGGTAGAGACAGAGCAGGGGAGGGACAGAGATAGAGAGGGAGGGAGAGAATCCCAAGCAGGCTCTGCATTGTTTGCACAGAGTCCGATGCAGGGCTCGATCTCACAAACCGTGAGATCGTGACCTGAGCCGAAATCAAGAGTCAGTTGCTTACCAGACTGAGCCAGCCAGACGCACCACCAGCTTGTTTACTCTTAAGTGTACATTGTACTTGTATCAAGTGGGAATTTGTCACTCGTTATCTTTTCAAATATTACTTCTGCCTTATTCTCTTACGTCTTTTCCTTTTCTGAACTTCATGTATACGTTAGATGTCCCTGTATCCCCTCTCTCTCTTATATAATTTACTATATTTTTCAGCCTTTGTCTCTCTGTGATTTATTCCAGCTGTTTTCTTATGATCTATTGTCATTCTCACAAATCCCTCTTCAGCTGTAATCTAAGGGATTCCAATCTGCCCTTAACTTATCCATTGAGTTCTTAATTCCAGTGATTTTATTTTTTCTAATTCTAGAATTTCCACTCCCTTAAAATAGTTTTTTATTGTGGCAAAATATACATAACACACATTTTAACCATTATTTATGTGTACAGTTCAGTGGCATGAAGGACATTCACACTGTCGTGCTTTCACCACAACCATCCATCTCCAGAATTTTTTCATGTTTCCAAATGGAAACTTCATACCCACTAAACAATGGCTCCTTATTCCCCCTTCCCCGAGCCCCTGGCAACCACCATTCCACTTCCTGTCTCTGGTTTTGACTACTGTACTTACCTCACAGAAGTGGAATCGCACCGTATTTGTCTTTTGTGACCGGTTTATTTCATTTAGTATAATGTCTCCAGGGTTCACCCACATTGCATCATGTGGCAGCATTTCCTTCCTCTTTCGAGATCCTGGAAAAAAAAAGTTTCTAATTCTCCGAAAACTCTCTCAAGCTTTTATTTATTTTTTTTTAAATTTTTTTAATGTTTTATTTATTTTTGAGACAGAGAGAGACAGAGCATGAACAGGGGAGGGTCAGAGAGAGAGGGAGACACAGAATCTGAAACGGGCTCCAGGCTCTGAGCTGTCAGCACAGAGCCCAACATGGGGCTCCAACTCATGGACTGCGAGATCATGACCTGAGCTGAAGTTGGACGCTTAACCGACTGAGCCACCCAGGCGTCCCCCTCAATCTTTTAAAAACAATTTCTTTAACCATCTTAATCATAACTTTTAAAAAGTATGTATTTGGTCATTCATTATTTATATCTCCTGTGGGGCCTATTTCTCTTTTTTGGTGTTTTTTTTTTTATTTGCCTCATCATATGGCTTGTAACTTTTGATTATTGGACATTGAGAATTGTGT
This sequence comes from Prionailurus viverrinus, assembly GCF_022837055.1. NCBI lineage: Eukaryota > Metazoa > Chordata > Mammalia > Carnivora > Felidae > Prionailurus > Prionailurus viverrinus. The sequence goes on from NC_062568.1 coordinate 138,653,689, forward strand.
TAGAAAATTATAGGGACAGATGTTCGAGATGATGTCATATTCTTCTAGAGAGGGTTTGTGTTTGCAAACCCAGATACCTAGTCGGGAATTGATGTATTCAAAACTGAACATCAATCAGTCCCTGAAGGGCCTGTCCATCCCGGATAATACCCTATTTGTACTGACGGGTCCTTTGGGATTCCAATAAAAAGTTAATGGGCTATCAGGATCCTCAGTCCTTGGCAGGTCTTGAACCCTAATCTTGTCCTACTAACCATGTGAATTTTTTATATCTTTGTTGGGCTTCTCAGCCTCTCACTTGTAGCTACTGGACATGGCCGATATCCTCTGGAGAAAAGCAGCCCCCACTACTTGGTTTAACTCCCTGGGTTTCTTCATCTAGAATTTGGCCACCTAATTTTTCTTTACCTTTTTAGTGCTCTGATGCCTTGAGACATATGTTTGCATATTTTTTTCCACTTCTTTCAGTCGTTCTGTGTGGGAGGGCTGATCTGATTACTTTGTCATTGCAAGACATGGAAGACAAGACTAGTGTGCTTTAATCTTTCATGCAATGTCCAAAATATGCTATATTCTGCATAAAGTAGCACATCTTTTTAACTAAAATGCAAGTCTGATTTTGAGTAAAAGAAAACTAAATGAACAAATTAATGATTTGGGAGGGTTTCACATTTTATTCTTATGGAAAATTCTTTATTTACTTAACTAAATGCCTCTGCCATGCTTATAATACTTGGTAAATACATCCATTTAAAAAATGTTTACTTATTTATTTTGAGAGAGAGGATGAATGGGGGAAGAGCAGGGGGGCGGGGAGAGGATCCTAAGCAGGCTCCATGGTGTCAGCTCAGAGCCCGATGTGGGGCTCAATCCTACAGACCATGAGATCATGACCTGAACTGAAGTCAAGAATCCAGCACTTAACCAACTGAGCCAGCCAGGAACCCCTGTAAATACATGCATTTTAATTGTACAGATATGTTTGTTATTTCTGTTGTACTTACAGTTCAAGGTGTGACACAAATGCCATTTCTACCATGAAACCTTTTTTGGTATCTCAAGGCAAAATAGTTGCTTCCTCTTTAGGACTTCCATATTAATTTGTACAGCTGCAAAACTATACTGTAACCATCTATCTTTTACTTTCACTGTACAATTTAAGCTCTTCAGAAGAAGAAATTGTGTCTCACCAAAACATATACACTTTAAAACATCTAACATAATATTTTGCAGATGAAGGGAGTTTAATATATGTTTGCCAAATGGGGGAGCCTGGCTGGCTCATTGGTTAGAGCACGTGACTCTTGATCTCAGGGTCATGAGTTCAAGTTCCACATTGGGTATGCAGCCGTGTGTGTGTGTGTACATATATGTATTTGCTAAATAAATGGAGAGATGAATGAATAAATAAAGATGCTGGAGCACAGTGAAAGGAATGTTGACTGGAACGTGAAGAACTAGGTTTCATCTCTGCTTTGGGCAAGTGTTATAAATGTTTTCTCGGTATCTTCACTTGTAATATCAGAATAATACCCACCTCAGGGAGTTTTGAAGCTTAAAAACATAATTTATCTTGGGGCATCTGGGTGGCTCAGTCAGTTAAGCGTCACTTGATTTTGGCTCAGGTCACGATCTCACGCTTTGCGATCTGAAGCCTCGCAATCAGGCTCTATGCTGACAGTGCTGAGCCTTCTTGGGATTCTCTCTTTCCCTCTCTGTCTGCCCCTCCCTGCTTGCTCTCACTCTCAGAAATAAACTTTAAAAAAGTTAAGAAAAAACATAATTTATCTTAATGTGTGTTGCAAAACAATATACAAAGTGGCCATTTATAGTTTTAAACACATGAAGGGGAAAATATATGCCTGTAAAGCATAAAATGTCCTTAGGATAAATACTATACAAGAAACTCTAGGCAAGGGAATGAGGTGGTAGGTAGACAGAATAGGAACTTGACTTTTTTTTTTTTTTTTTAATTTTTTTTTTTCCAACGTTTATTTATTTTTGGGACAGAGAGAGACAGAGCATGAACGGGGGAGGGGCAGAGAGAGAGGGAGACACAGAATCGGAAACAGGCTCCAGGCTCTGAGCCATCAGCCCAGAGCCCGACGCGGGGCTCGAACTCACGGACCGTGAGATCGTGACCTGGCTGAAGTCGGACGCTTAACCGACTGCGCCACCCAGGCGCCCCAGGAACTTGACTTTTAACACTAAGCCTGTTTGGAGCACCGGATGGCTCAGTTGGTTGAGTGTCTGGCTCTTGATTTTGGCTCAGGTCATGTCTCACGGTTCATGGGTTTGAGCCCCACGTAAGACTCCATGTTGAGAGTACAGAACCTGCTTGGGGTTCTCTCTCTCCCTCTCTCTGCCCCAATCCCTCTCTCAAAATAAATAAATAAGCTTAAAAAATACTACACACCCATTTGAATTTTGAACCATAAAAATATTTTAACTATTAAAAATAAATAGAATTGGGGTACCTGGGTGGCTCAGTTGGTTAAGCAGCTGACGTCAGTTCAAGTCAGATCTCGCAGCTCATGAGTTCGAGCCCCACATCAGGCTCTGTGCTGACAGCTCAGGGCCTGGAGCCTGCTTCAGATTCTGTGTCTCCCTCTCTGTCTCTCTGCCCCTCCCCTGCTCGTGCTCTGTCCCTCTCTCTCAAAAATAAACAAACATTAAAAAAATTAAAAAGAAATAAAAATAAATAGAATTTAAGAAAATGTAATGTATTGTTACTCTGTTTTATATCAGAGTAGTTGGCTCAGCAAAAACACTTTTTGTGTTGATTGCAGTTGATTGAGAGCCTTATCTAAACAGCTAGTTTTATAGATAGAAGTTTAAATAACTTGTGAATTAGCTACTTTTATTCATTTATTTAGTGGAAAGTTTTTACTTTTAATATGTGTACTCTAGCTCAGAGCCTGGAGCATATATTGATTATTTCTTAAATTTCAGGACATAGTTTAGGTTTGTTAGATTACTGTGTAACTAGATTTGGAAGGGTCAAAAAGCTAGAGATTTCTGGCATGTGAACTTCTTTGTCACTTAATATAATTTAGAAAGGATTTCTGAATATCCTGCTACAAATAGAGAGATCTTTTTTAGGGCATCTAGCAGGGAGTGCAGCTACCCATGTGTCCTTGATGAGGAGTATTTTCCTCCTGGGCTAGCCTTGTAGCATTTATAGGGATGCATGTGACTTAATGAGAGAGGATGGGGCCTCTTAATCAATCATCAAATTTGATGATAAATGCAGTGACACATATGCCAGACAAATGGCTTTTACCTTCAGAATTTCTTTTAAAAATACATATATATATGTGTGTGTTTGTGTGTGTGTATACATATATATATATGTGTGTGTATATATATATATGTGTGTGTATATATATGTATGTATACATATACATATATATACATATATATACATATATATACATATATATACATATACATATATATATATATATATATATATTTATTTATTTATTTTTAGAGAGAATGTGCACACATTTGCATCCTAGCCAAGGAAGGGCAGAGAGAGAGAGAGAAGGAGAGAGAGAATCTCAAACAGGTTCCAGGCCCAGCACAGGGCCCTGACATAGGGCTCAGTCTCACGACTATGGGATCATGACTTGCCTAGTCTGAGGATGGAGGTTGGCTCAAGCTCACTCATATACGTCTTCCACAGGTTGGCAGGAATCAAAAAAAATTAACTTGACCTTGTCTGCAGCAACTGTCAAATGATTTTTGACATTTTAAAAAACTTTTGTACTTTTTTATTTTTTAAGTTTATTTATTTATTTTGAGAGGGACAGAGACAACGTGAGTGGGGGAGGGGCAGAGGGAAGAGGGAGAATCCCAGTGCAGAGCCCCATGGGGACTTCAATCTATGAACCGTGAGATCACGACCTGAGCCCAAACAAGAGCTGGACGCTCAACTGACTGAGTCACCCAGACGCCCCTAAAAATCTTTTTAAATTATCCTTTTCAAACTCTGTAGATTTGCTAAAGTTAATTTATGCTGTTTTTAACTAAATAAGCTTAAAAAGACTTTGGGAGGAATATTTCCTACTTCTAATTTGTTTGGATATCCCAGTTTCTTTTCTTAAAATTTATTTTCATTAAAAATTTTTTTTATGTTTATTTATTTTTGAGACAGGAGAGACAGAGCACAAGCAGGAGAGGGGCAGAGAGAGAGGGAGACACACAGAGACACAGAATTGGAAGCAGTCTCCAGGCTCTAAGCTGTTAGTACAGAGCCTGATGTGGGGCTTGAACTCACAAGCTGTGAGATCATGACCTAAGCTGAAATTGGACACTTAACCAACTAAGCCACCCAGGCGCCCCCGGGTATCCCAGTTTCTTAATCATACCTCTCAAAAGACTCAGGTTTTTTGTTTTTTTGTTTTTTTTTTTATCTTAACCTTTCAAAATCTGTAGATTACCCTTGAGAGAGGTAAATGGGAGGTTTGCTCACAGCCCTGCTATTTCCAAATCTGAACATCAAAAATAAGTCACAACAGGCATTATGTTGACAAAAGATTCATACTTTCCACTAACCTGCAAGTAATAGGAAGTCGTTATTTAGCTTTAGTTTGATCAAAAACCTGGGCAAGTCATTATACATTCATGACTTTTGGTTGTGTTGCTCAATGTAAAATATAATATGAACCAATTTTCTAAGCATTTCAGTTATGTATTGCTTATAATTTGGGGTGGTTTGTTACACAGCAATTCATAACTAAAAGAATAGGCAGTAACAACTATTTTCTCATGATTCTGCTTTTGGGGCAGAGCTCAGTGGGGATGGCTTGTCTGCTCATATGATGTTGCCTGGGGTGGTTCGATTGAAGACGGAACATTTACAAGCTTCAGTTGCAAGCCTGGTACCTCATCTGGGGTGCTGGATCAGCTGGAGGCTGACTTGGGCTTCTGTCTTTTCCTTTAAAATCTCTTGTTACCCAGGGCTTCTCTCCATACACCTAGTGTCCATGTATCTATTTATCAGTCTATCTATCTATTACCTGTCTTCTATCTATCTATCTATCTATCTACCCATCCACCCATTCTTCCTTCCTTCCTTCCTTCCTTCCATCCATCCATCCATCCATCCACCCATCCATTCTTCCATGCACCCACCTATTCATCCAAGTGGCTGCTCTTCTCTAACATGGTAGTCGAACTTCTTTCTATGGCTGCTACCTTCCAAAAGTAACAGGATCTACCATGTTTCTTAGAGCCTAGGCCTTGATCTGTCAAAGAGTCACTTCTTTCATATAATTTTTGACAAAACAAGTCACAAGGACAGTCCCTATTCAAAGAGAAGAGAAATAGACTCCATCTCTTCAGGATGAAGTGGCCTGGGTATGCAGAGAGGAGAAAATGGTGGCTATCTTTGGAAACAATTACCATATCAAGACAGTGAGATAGTCCACTAGAATGTCTCAATGATTTCCTTTATTCTCTTTTTTAAATGTTTTTTTTTTTTTTAATTTATTTTTGAGAGAGAGAGAGAGAGAGAGTGAGTGTGAGCAGAGGAGGGGCAGAGAGAGAGGGAGACACAGAACCTGAAGCAGGCTCCAGGCTCTGAGTTGTCAGCACAGAGCCCGACATGGAGCTCTAACTCACAAACCCGGAATCATGATATGAGCTGAAATCAGACACTTAACCAACTGAGCCACCCACGTGCCCTGAATTCCTTTATTCTTAAAAAGGAATTAGCACATTCCCATAAAATGTGTCCTTTGATGAATCTGACCTTTTACTTTTTATCTGATTCTCATCAATATGCACAGGTTACATTACAGATTAGATGTTTAAGTTTGCTTTCCTTATTACATTTTTTGTAATAATTACACATACTTCCACGAACACCACAAATGCGCACATGTGCGCGCGTGCGCGCACACACACACACACACACACACACACACACACAATGATTTCTACCATAAGACAGATCTAAATTTTAATTTCAGGTTTTATCACACATTACCTGTATGGCCTTGGACAAGCTACTTAAACTATGATTCTCACTTTCCTCATCCGCAAATTGGATTGACAGAAATATCTATTTACAGCATAGTTCTGAGGTTTATTTATTTATTTTTTTCTATTTTTCTTTTTTTTTTATTATTTTTTTATTTTTGGGACAGAGAGAGACAGAGCATGAACGGGGGAGGGGCAGAGAGAGGAAGACACAGAATCGGAAACAGGCTCCAGGCTCTGAGCCATCAGCCCAGAGCTTGACGCGGGGCTCGAACTCACGGACCGCAAGATCGTGACCTGGTTGAAGTCGGACGCTTAACCGACTGCGCCACCCAGGCGCCCCTAGTTCTGAGGTTTAAATGAGATGGGCAATATTGGTATATAAACATTCAATCATTATTAACTATTATCCTGTCTTCTGATTTCAAGTTCATTTATTCAACAATGTTTATTTTCACTCTTATTTTTCAAGGCTCCCTATAGTCTGAACAACGAGGCAAATGGTGGTGCCATTTATTGAGGTGGAAAAGACTTAGATTAGAATTTGTTTGGGGACAAGTAATTTTGCAGGTAGGAAATGATCCCAGAGGCTATTAAGATGATATATGAACATATACTCAATTGTACATATATATTCATATATACATGCATACATTTAGGTGTATACAGCTACATAGCAAGACATGCAGACCCAGGGAGAGAGAGAGAGAGAGAGAGAGAGAGAGAGAGAGAGAGAGAGGTGAGGGGGAGGAATAATTTTCAAAATAATCCCAACTGATGACAGATGACTAAGGACTAGTCATTACTTTTTGCTCTCAAAGACAGAGATTTTACCTTATTTATCTTTCCAGTCCCAATAACACACACCACTATCTATCATCTCCATGTGATAGAGTATTCATATAATTTTTTACTAAATTGTGTTAGCACATTGCCTGTAGAGTTAGCTTGAGAAGTAATCTGGAGACAATCTTTAGAGCTCCTTGGTGTTTCACAGATGCAGTTACACCCAAGTCAGCCCATGCCTTTCATTTTCTGAGTGTTCTAAATACCTTTCTTTGCTTTTTCAATACTGTAATAGAACAGGGAAGAACTTAGAATGTGAGTATTTTCTTTGTCTCTAAGACCAGTAACTTCTATTAGAATTTGGATAAGCAAATATGTTTTATTACTTATGAACATTTAATACTAATTAACACTTATAATTTATAAACCATTTTCATAGTCTTTACAGAATCTGGTAAAGATGAACCCTTGAGTTATCATCATTGTGCCCATATGATGGAAAAGGAAACGTGCTCAGAGAAGTTAAGCATGTAACTAGTCGCAGTAGAGTTAAAACCCCAGGACACGTCTTCCGCCTCCAGAATCTATACAATAATAAAAGGTTTGATAGAAGCAGCAGCTTTGGGGATGTACATACATTTAAGTTAGTCCTGATTCTTGTTACCATAAATAATTTGAAGTGACTCTACGTATTTCAAAATTTCTAATTAAAATATTTTGGTAACATCCTTTTAAAATGCACCATCTGTGATTCTTCAGCATCTTTTCATAGTAGATCTGTGGTTTGTTTTCAATATATAAGTTATGAATTCATAATCAAAGTGGACTACAGTGGTAATCAGAGAAACTCATCAACAGGTAAGTCTTCCATTAAAGAAAGGATTTTTAAAAGTGTTCTTTTGGCTAATTCATTATAAGATTTTTTTAACTAAAATTATTCCCATTATAGCAAGCTGATACTTAATATATCTGGTTTAGGAATTATTTTGATTGGCATACTGTCTTTACTCATAAACTCATGTAATTAGGCATACAGAAAATCACATTAAAGAGACCTTCTCCCCCTTCAGCAATTGACACCCATGGTACAAAACTAGAATAAAGTGATTGGATTTATTTTTTCTTCCACTGTTACTTAAAAATACAAACTTAGCTTTTAGCCAACAAGAATTAACTTGAGACAGAATGGGATGTTATTAACATTAGGCAAATAAAGCTTCCATCCTGATTCTCAGAATGTGTTTTCACAAAGCAGGGTGTGAAAGCCCCATGCTCAATTTTTCCAACTGTACAGAAATATGTCCTGCATTTTAGATAGCAAAAAATAACCCCAGAGACTGTCACTCAGATGAAGAATATATGCACCATTTGTCATTACAAAGAAGTGTTCAAAAGAATTCTGATGTTCAATTCTGTTAATTCTTTTTGACCTATGGGTTACTTAAAATACATGAATATTTTTCTACTTACCTTTTTCTTTTTATTACTAGCTTAATTCATTGCAGCCAAAGGTATAGTCTCTGATTTCAATACTTTGAAATTTGTTTGAGAATTGATTTTGAGGCTCTGTTATTAATAAAACCATGGAAATAGTGTAACTTTTTTCATGAAATAAACATTTATTGTGATGAGTCCTCTTTATCTCCTTTCTTTTTTTTTTTAAAGTTTTTAAAGTTTATTTATTTATTTTGAAGGGGGGGAGGGGTAGAGAAAGAGGGAGAGAGAATCCCAAGCAGGCTTCACACTGTCAACCCAGAGCCCGATGCGGGGCTCGAACCCACAAACTGTGAGATCGTGACCTGAGCCAAAATCAAAAGTCAGGCACTCAACTGGGGGTGCCTGGGTGGCTCAGTCAGTTGAGCGTCCAACTTCGGCTCAGGTCATGATCTCACAGTTCATGAGTTTGAGCCCCGCCTCAGGCTCTGTGCTGGCAGCTCAGAGCCTGGAGCCTGCTTGGAATTCTGTGTCTCCCTCTCTCTCTCTGCCCCTCCCCTGCTTGTGCTCTGTCTCTCTGTCTCTGTCTCTCTGTCTCTCTCTCTCAAAAATGAATAAATGTTTAAAAAATTTTTAAATAAAAAAATAAAAAATAAAATGGCACAGAAAATGGGGCACCTGGGTGGCTCAGTTGGTTAAGCCTCCAAGTTCGGTTTAGGTCATGATCTCACGGTTTATGACTTCCAGCCCCGCATTGGGCTCTGTGCTGGCAACTCGGAGTCTGGAGCCTGCTTCAGATTCTGTGTCTTCCTCTCTCTCTCTGCCCCTCCCCCACTCACTCTGTCCTTCTCTCTCAAAAATAAATAAAAACTAAAGAAATATTTTTTAAAAAGTCAGGCATTCAACTGACTGAGCCACCCAGGTGCCCCTCTTTATCTTCTCTCTACTCTAGCTCACCTGCTTCTTCTGCAGGCAATACATACATCACTTCAGACAAAGCAAAAGAAATTGCCTCTTTACTTACAAAAAACCTACATTATCGCTCTGAAAGAAAATGTAATGGTTAACAATAGCCAAGTCAATCTCATGAAAAAAACCCAGGTTATATCTCATATGATCCATATGATGGGTACATTCATGTAGTAGGAACTTGCTGACATGAACAGAAACAGAAGAATTGTTAATTTTTCTGTTAATTTGGTTTCAGTTTTGTCAGTAGTATACGGTACTTCATTCTTGGCAAACGGATTTTTCCCTGGCATTGTAAGGCAGTGACATGAAATTGCGGTTTCATTACCAGTTAATGGACTAGCTATTATCCTAGATGCTGTTACTGATGATCTGAGCATTTGCTAGGCTTGTCTTTTTTGGACAGCCTCTGATTAATGGCTCTTCTCTTACTACAATAGCAAACACATGTTTCGTAAGCCTGCAGCCTATGCTACAGAATTACAGAATTACATTTAGTTCCTGATGTGTCATGATCATTCTCTCTAAACTTTCAAGGAAGAAGCTAAAATAGATGGCACAAATAGACCGCTCAGGGGAAGCCGAAAAACTCCTGCCATTTATATATTCTTAAAAGCTTGTAAAGCACTTTCTCAGACTTCTGTAATCCTCAGGATGGCTTGGGAAGCACGTGTTATAATTAAGATCTTACAGTAGTAGCAACTGAAGTTTAGAGATATTAAGTGACTTACTCAGGTAAGGTCCCTTTAGTGGTGGCAGAGAAGGGTAATGGGGCAACATCAAAGGACCAAGGTGGGAGAGAAATTCATGTCCAAGTTCTGTGTGTCATGTCTGCCATTTCCTAGCTCTGTGACTTTGGGCAGGTTTCTTAAAAATATCTGAGCTGGTTTCCTCACCTGCCTTGGCTCTGTTGCAGGGTTGCAGATAGGAGTGAATGAACAAATAGGTGTGGAAATGTCTATAACCTGAAAAAATGTGTGTTAGTCACATTATTTATCTTTGGGGAGGAGATGGTAGATGGCACAGTGTTGTAGACCACCGCATTTCGAGTCCAACAGAACTGGTTTTAACCAACATTGCTGCATGAACTTGAGTGTGTTACTTGAACTCTCTGAGTCTCTGTCTCCTCTGTTGTGAAATGTGTATCATAAGATGACCTTGTGGAGCTGTATGGATCAGCATGACCGACATGAAGTGCGGAGCAGAGGACCAGAGTCTTAGGAAGTACCCCAGCTTCTCTCCGGCCCCCATCCTCATGCCAGTGTCGGGACAGCACAGTCTCCTGAGAGAGCACCGAATCATCTAGCATGGAAGAACTCTAATGGACTATATGGGTCCCTGCATGGATGAGGAATCTGAGACCCAGAGAGGTGAACTGACTTACCCAGGTCACAGAGCTAATGGCAGAGTTGGAAGTTGAACCTAATTCTGATTTCAAGTCCAGAAGTCCTTTTTTTTTCTTTTGATAATATTACGGTAATCTCAGTAATAGCATTATTTATACCTGTCCTCACCTTGTGAAAGTGATTTTTAAAAAAATTTTTTTTAACGTTTATTTATTTTTGAGGCAGAGAGAGACAAAGCATGAAAGGGGGAGGGTCAGAGAGAGGGAGACACAGAATCTGAAACAGGCTCCAGGCTCTGAGCTGTCAGCACAGAGCCCGATGCGGGGCTCGAACTCATGGACCGCGAGATCATGACCTGAGCCGAAGTTGGCCGCTTAACCGACTGAGCCACCCAGGTGCCCCTGAAAGTGATTTTTATTAAGAACACATAAGTAGGGGCACCTGGGTGGCTCAGTAGGTTAAGCATCTGACTTTGGCTCAGGTCTTGATTTCATGGTTCGTGGGTTTGAGCCCCTCATCGGGCTCAGTGCTGACAGTGCGGAGGCTGCTTGGGATTCTCTCTTTCTCTCCCTCTCTCTCTGCCCCTCCCTAAGTCGCACTTTTTCTCGCTCTCAAAATAAAGAAAGAAACTTAAAAAAAAAAAAAAAGAGGGGCGCCTGGGTGGCACAGTCGGTTAAGCGTCCGACTTCAGCTCAGGTCACGATCTCGCGGTCCGTGAGTTCGAGCCCCGCGTCGGGCTCTGGGCTGATGGCTCGGAGCCTGGAGCCTGTTTCTGATTCTGTGTCTCCCTCTCTCTCTGCCCCTCCCCCGTTCATGCTCTGTCTCTCTCTGTCCCAAAAATAAATAAAAAACGTTGAAAAAAAAATTAAAAAAAAAAAAAGAAAGAACCCATAAGTAAGTGTTGAGAGCATTGCTAGAGCAGTTGAATCAAACCTGAGTTATTCTACTTCACATATAGACAAGTATAGGACTTTAAGGATAGAGACGTTTCTTTTTGTATCTTGGGCTATTCTCTGTAACAAAACCACAGGGATTATTTTGTCTCTGTGCTTGATGTTTCAACTTGTGCTCTCTCAGAAACAAGACACACACTTTTAATGTCTACATTTTATTTCACTCTGAATTCCATGTTGCTATTACTCCAGACACTTAGGTATGTCCTTTGAAAGATGCAACAGAAATAGCCTAGCGCCGTGGCATCAAGAGACCTAGATTCTGATTCCACGTTTGGTATTAACCAGTTGTTAAACCTTGTTGGAAATGTACCTACCACCTCTCTGACAGCTCTGGAGATCTTAAAGTGAGTCTGAAATCTTACCAAAGGTATTAGTTTTCTATCGCTGTTGTAACAAATCGCCATAAACGTAGTGGCTTTAAACAACACAAATTTATTTTCTTATAGTTCTGGAAGTCAGAAGTCTGAAATGGCCTTACAGGGCTAAAATCAAGATGTCGTTTCCCTCTGGAGAGTCACAGGAGCACCTACCTCCTTGTCCTATTCTGTTTCTAGAGGCTCTGCCTATATCCATCGGCTCATGACTCCTTCCTGGCATCCCTCCCATCTCCTACTTCCATCACCATATCTGCTACCTCTCCCTCTGCCTCCTCCAATGTCCCTCATAGAAGTACCCTTGTGATTACACAGGGCCAACCTGAATAATCCAGGATAATCTTCCTATATCAAAATTCTTAAAGTCCCTTTTGCCAATCAGGAAGCATTTAGAAGTTTTAGAGATTAGGATGTGGGCATATCTGGAGAGACAATATTCAGCCTACCACAGTAACCAAAGTGGTCTTCGAGAACTGGGGGATGGAGTAGGAAAGAATGAATTTGTTTTTTGCAACCTCACTTATTTCTTCAAATTGTGAGCAGATGGCAGGGAATTTAGCACATGAATCAGAGACCTATAGACCTAGATTCAAATCCCAAACATACCACTGACTAGCTGGGTGACCTTGGGCAAATAATATAACCTCTCTGAATCTCTGCTTCCTCATCTGTAAAATGAGAATACTAACATGATTGTGTGTGTGTGTGTATGTGTGTGTGTGTGTGTGTGTGTGTGTGTGTGTGTGATTAAATGAGATTATGTATGTTGAGCTATTTGCACAATAACTAGTATAGGTCAAGGTCTCAGTAAATGAGGTTATCGACACTGCTGGAGCCCAGGCCTTGCTTCTAACTTGGTGTGTGACCTCAGACAATTCGTCCATTTTTTCCTTTTTAAACATTCCTGAGTGGAGAGTTAAGTTTATTGTACTCTGCAGCATTAGTCTATATTAATGTTAAACTTTTAATATTAATTTGGTTAAATTTTAATAGTCTTATCTCTTTTCCTCTGGTTCTCATTCCTATCTCCTCCATTGATTTCTCAACAAACACTCTCTAATGTGTTTGGTATGTGTCTTTGGATTTGCACCTATTCTTCTAAAATATGTACTGGGGCTCAGTCGGTTAAGTGTCTGGCTTTAGCTCAGGTCATGATCTCGTGGTTCATAGGTTCGAGCCCCATGTCGGGCTCTGTGCTGACAGCTCGGGGCCTGGAACCTGCTTTGGATTCTGTGTCTCCCTCTCTCTCTGCCCTTCTCCCGCTCCCACTCTGTTTCTCTCTCTCTCAAAAATAAATAAACATGAAAAAATAAAAATAAAATAAAACATACGCTATTGTGTGGCACGCGTAGAAGTCTTTAAACGTTATATATTGTACCATAGAATGTGTCTAGTACCTTTTTTTCTCTCACGGTTGCATCGTTCAAGATTGTCTAACCCAGGTTATGTTAGTTACCCACTCCATGGTGATGGGCATCTACGACAGAGGAACATCCTTTGCATGCGTTTTTATAGACTTGTACAAGAGTTTTTCTGGGATGTACACACCATAGTTGGAAGAAAGGTCATGGGATACGTATTGACAGATTGCTCCCCAGAAAGGCCACACCGTTTCTTCTTCCACCAGAGGACGAGTGTTCCTGTTCACTCCTTTTTTGCCAATGTTTGTTGTTCTGTGACTCTGCTTTTTGCCATCTGATGGGTACAAAGGGCTATCATTTATTTTTTACTTTCCTTAAGCACTAGTGGTGTCAAACATAGCTTTATATTCTTGCTGGTTTTCAGGTTTCTCCAGTCTATAGATACTAATTATAAAATCTACATGGATAGAAATTCTTTGCTCATTTCTTTTTTGGCTTAACTAGCTTTTTGTTATTGCTTTTTGTTAATGTACTGGTGTTCCTTGAATCTTCTAACTGCTATTTATTTGTTGGAGTTAGACATTTCAAATTTCTTGTCCAAATTCTCATCCTTTGATTAACTTTATCTATGATATATATTCTAGATATATTCTTTGCCCAATCACCTGTATTTTAATAGGTTCTTTGGATGAAAATAAACTCAATAATTTTCCTCCTTATGGTGTATGACTTTGGGGTCTTATTAAAAATTTCCTCCCCACTCCAAGATAACAGAGATGCTCTCGTATGTTTTCTTCTATTATCTGTAAATAGTTCTTTCTCTTTTTAGTTCCTTAAACCTTCCAAACTCACCTTTGTGTACAGCATGAGGTAGAGATCCAACTTAACTATTTTCTATTGATTAGTTTTCTTAATACCACCTCACAAGCCACACACCCTTTCTCCACTTACCTGTGGGACCATATCCATTATAAGGCAAGTTTCCATATGCACATGGATTTATTTCTGAACTCAAGAGGTCTATATGCCTATCCCTGTGTGAGTACCATGTAAATACATAGTACATGCTAATTTCTAATAGGCAGAATCCTCTTTTCTATACGTAAAAAATAATTTTTGGTACTCATGAACTTTTATTCTTCCATATGCTAAATTTGTTGAAGTCTCCTAAAATTTCTATTGTAATTTTTAATGAAAATGACAGATGTAATCTTTGATACTTGGCACTGGATAAGACATGAAAACTAATGTACTAGAGAACTATTTCTAGCATTTACTACAAATTGTTGAGGAATAAAGAGTGCATTTATGCATAGGGACTGGGAATTATTTTTGGAACATAAACAGGCTTTTTGCTTAACCTACAATTATAGCATAAGGTGCAATATGGTGAGCATGTCTCTATCACTATAAAATTACAGTATTTGAATACCACTTTATGCAGGTTTTTTCACGTACAAACACAATCGCAAACAGAAACTCCCAACTTCAGAGATTCTGTGGCCACTGATCCTTTCCACATAATGTGAGCCCCGTGGGCTAGCAAGTTCATTCTGATGTGTTCAGAGCCTTAATTCTGGAGCAAGAGATCAAAGATACACTTTCGGGGGTGTGTATCTACAGTTATCTAAATATTGATTTCACTCTGGAGGCACAGTTATTTAAATACGACCGTGTATACCAGACAGGACTATTGCACAAAGACAGATCTCTATCTCTAGGAACAAATATTCTGAAAAAAGCAACCATGGAGAGGTATTAGACAGAAGGCATTTTGCTCTAAGTACAGTTGGCGTGGCATAATCTTTTGCAGCAGCCACATCTGCCTTGAGTACCAATCTTCTAGAGAGATGCATGTCCATCTCCCATTTTTCATATTCTTGGTCTCACCTGCCCTGGTCATTTGGGTCTCAGGAAGTAACCTAAAACTCATCAGATCAAGGTGTAAAGTATCCACAAGGTGTAACAGCTGGCTCTCCCAGCGATATCTGCATTTGAACAGAAATCCCAGTCTCAAACTGAAGATGTGGCTCTGCAAACTGGGCAGCGATCCCTTCTGAAGCCCCTAAAATTGTAACTCACATTCCATTTATGCACCATCTCAGTTTTGGAGCAAAGGAAAGGATGGCAGCAAAAACAAAACACTCAGCTGGTTAGACTTGCCATCAATTAAAAAAAGTGTGCTGTAACCAGGTTGCCTGTAGTGAGTACAAACAGTGCATCGCTGTGCCTTTCTGCCAACCCAACAGGCCAGCTTTGCGCTGAGACTGTGAGACTGCAAGTGAATGGTATGGAGGTTGTCAGTCCCCTCCCCACTCCTCTCCTCCCGCCCTTCTGCAGGAGAGCGAGGAGGGGTCCGAGCACAGAGTTCCAGGAAGGCTGTGGGACCCACCCGAGCACATCCTGGCCTTCCTGGCTCAAAGCCCATCCAAGAGAGGGGAACTCTGAGGGTCATACCCTTGGATCCGTCCTAGGTAATTACAACTGCCTATAAAAATACATCATCTGGAAGGTATCTGGCATTCTCAAAGGAAAATTTGGCTTCAGTCAACCTTTCTGAAAAGTAACCAGTCACAGAAGAGGTTACTTCCAATTAAATCAGTAAATTCGGAAGATATCACTTCACTACTACAGTAGTTCAACTGTAAGGAATATGACAGTTGTTTTGGTTGAATTTCACTCAATATGATTCAACTTAAGCTTTGACAAAAAGCTTAGGTCAACAATTAGTCAGCACCTTGGTTTCTGCCAAGTGTAGACTGAATTTTCCAAAGCCAAGTTGGGGGTGGAAAGAGCCAATGGGAAAAAGAAAGCAAGGGGTCACACTGGGTTCAGCCCAGGATTTGGGGTGTGCTTTCCCAAACTCTGCCATTCCATGCTGCCCGTGGATTAAGCAGGGCAAAATGATTAACGGAAGTGTATGTATGTGTGTGTATTAGAGACACAGTCAACCATTTCAAAAATGCCCTGACTGACAAGAATGCATTTCTCAACCATGGATCAAGAGGAAAATGATCACACTTCATAGCAGATTTTGGACATGCCCTGCTTGCTTCTGGTGAAAGTTCCAGAAAATTAACTAGGGAGCTGAATAACTTCTACTCTGTCCCTTAAAGATAAAGACAATGGCTTATTTGTTTTGATTCCCTAACATGCAGCACAATGTCCAGCGCATAGTAAGTGCTTAATTAATATTTGTTAAATGATGGGATAACATCAACAGACTAATGCAGGGGAGCAACTTCATAATCTGGGTATGCTGTGAGGTTCCTCAGCAGAGAAGGATGTGCACATGTAAGTGCAATGGAAGGAAAAGCCTTCTAACTTATAGCCATCACTTCTGTGCTTAGAAACCACAGCACAAACCACATATAGCCATATAATGAGTTTATCACAGACGATAGGTATCACCTGGCATTGGATCCTAAGGAATGTCATTATTTAGGACAGCGTGGAGAGCAGAAATCAGCGCGAGGGGAAAATGTCTGGGGCCTAAGTGCAGAGAAGAGAGAAGGCGGCACTTTAAAGGAAAAAGGGATTAGAATGCCTAAGAGGTCAGAGGACACAGTTCTGCAGTGTCCACAGTGTTCCACAGTGGATGATGGGCCTGCCCTAGTGGATATTCAGACTTCTGAGCTTGTAAGACTATGAGAACAGGTAGGCTTCAAAGCCTTAAAACAGTACAGAAAGCAGAAAGCAAATGGTCTTGTTTTTATTCAAACATTTAATATAATGCAGCATTGAGCAAGAGGAATGGTATGGGAAAAAAATGAAACCTACAGACAACACATCAAATTTACTTTCACTGTGATAATTCCTCTCCCTTTTTCCCATTAGATGTTGACACGGAAGCTCTTGTCTTGAGTGTTCCTGCCCTACTTTTCTGCCACGTCGGCTCCTGTGATCAAGGAAACGGATGGAAGGGGTTTTAAGTGGAAAGCCAAGGGACTTGGAGGCTCATACCTGGATAATAAACCTCTGGGGAGAAAATCAGAATCAGACATGATTGAGGAAGGATGGGATTCTCTGTCCCTTTCCCCATTCGTTCTTCCCATTCTCTAGTTGATGAGGGTCTGTAAGACCTCTCTGTAGTTATGTGACAAGGGGTGGTCATGACCACTGGGGGAATCGTGTTGTTGATGAGCCCCACTTGAGCACTGTAAGGGTGTGACTTTGCCTTCACACATTTCAGCCAGGAATGGCAGTCCTGAGCCTCAAATGGACCTATGTGGGTCTCTTTGGGTTTTACCACAGGCCTTTTGCAACTCGGTGCTTGATCTCATTTGTCTAAAATGGCACAGTCGTTGCTTTCTGGGGTCTTGGCTCTCCCCTGTCCCCCAGCCTCAGGGACCCGTATCTTTTCTTGTTACCCCTCCCCCTTCACTCCACCACTCCCAGGAAATCCTTTCCTGGACTGGACAATCTCCCTATCCTACTTACTTCATCCAAGATACTCTACTTATAAATTCTCTTTTATATTTTTTCTCCTCCACACATCTAAATTTTCCCATGGGCTTACATTATGTGAAATAAAACCTAGAGACTATTGCTTTGGGTTCTGCTACAGACGTCTCCAAAACCAATGAAGCAGAGCCTACTTGTTTGAAAGTGGGAAAGGAAAGAAAAAAATAGGGTGAAAAAAACTCTAATTAAAGGTCTAAAATATATTTTTTCAAGTACCTATGTATTTGTAGGTGCTTTAATCCCAAATAATCATAGAACATAAAGGCATAAGACTTTGGGCACTTGAAGGAGAGATATCTATAGACAGATAGGACTTACAATGTCCCTCAGACGCTGCTATATATGAATATAAAACTATCCCTGAGTACAATATCCTTGAATATTTGGTTTGCTGACTAATATTTCCTGCCATCTCCCAAAAAGTTGATCTTTCTTTATTCTCAACTTCCTTTTATCTCTTTTTTGTTTTCTTAATAGCAGGTTCTGGTAGATCAGATTTCCTTACCTCTTTCTTCTAGCATCTTTGGCTTGTTTGTCCTGAATCTCTTATGCTACAATCTTTTACAAATCTTACAAGAAGTTTGTAAATTCCTTACAAACTTGCGTGTGTACAAAATTTATTTTAAAATCTCTCCCTCTCCCTCTCCCCTCTGTCTTCCTCTCTCAAGATCTACAAATGACCCCAGCTCTTAAAAACAAAAACAAACGTCCGGGGCTAAAACCAAAAAACCTTCTGCTGCCCTCTTGTGGCTATCTTCTGACAAGCAGGCATGCTCCTCAAAAGGAGTCAAACTAGTTGACAAAGTGGTTAAGGAAATTTGGTGAGATTATTACCTGGCTCCCACCAATGGGAGTTGCTTCCCTCTCTGGCAGCAGTCGGGACATCGACCTGAAGTCACAGCTACACTAGTTCTTTGATTTAATTTGATAGACTCAGCTAGTTTCCTGTTGCTGGTAGCATATTAGTAGTTTCTTTTTTCCTGTCTCAGTCCCAAGGTTTGGAGTCCAGGAAGAAAGCAAAAGCATTTCTTCATTAAAAATGTATAAAGCCACTCCTTGTGGAGAGTAGATGCCTCACTCTGGAACAGGGCAAGTTGCCACTTGGTGGACTGTCACCAGGTGGGATCAGAATGGTCATTCTCTGGTGTCCCGACTGACTTTCATTCTGGGCATCCGAGAGTTACTGGGGGCTACTTCTGCTGCTCTTTTTTTAGCTTTTACCCCCAGGGTGAGGCATAAATCTTCATTTTATTTATTATTATTATAATAAAATAACACATTTATTTGTATATGCTTTAGGAATGTCAACAGACTGCCAGGCTGTTGATAGTTTGCATTACATCATTCTATATGCATACACATCTCCAAAACAATATATCCTACTGTAGAAGTGGTTTTACATCACTCTGTTCACACAATGACATTCCACAAGCACCTTTCTATGCTCTGATACATAATTTCCACCAACCTTTCCAAGTTGTGAAGACTTTGTCACACTCACATTAGTGCCTGTGAGCTGGGCTTTCCTTTGTGAAGACAGGAATATTAGGAAGGCGTCCCCTTGATGGGCTCCTCACTGTCATTGAAATCTCAGCTCAAATACTGCCACAGCATGCGGTCTTCCCTAACCCCTCAATCTAGGGAGCCTCTTTTGACATTTGGCATTCCCTTCGTGCCACCTGTCATTCCTGAGACGATCTTGCTCATTTGTTGGCTTGTTGTAGCTGCTCCCCTAAGAGAAGGTAGACTCCGGGAGAGCTGAGACTTTATCTTCTTTATGACTCTGTCCTCAGGGCTTAGAATTTGGTGAGACAATATTTATTGACTGACTGAATTCATTCTATGGCTGGACTGATTATCATGCTTAAGCAATTTCTTATTATAGAGTGTACCCAGTGTTTTAATATTTTAACAGCAGTCTAAGAATGTTTTTGTTCACTTGGATGTTTCTTTTCTCCCTCCCAATGTTAAACTGAAATATTTTATGGGGCACCTGGGTGGCTCCATCGGTTGAGCCTTGGACTACAGCTTAGTTCATGATCTCACAGTTTGTGAATTCAAGTCCTGCATCAGCTTCTGCGTTGAGAGCTCAGAGCCTGGAGCCTGCTTCAGATTCTGTGTCTCCCTCTCTCTCTGCCCTGCCCCTGCTCTCTCTCTCTCTTTTTCTCTCTCTCTCTCCAAAAATAAACATTTAAAAAAAATTTTTAAAGAAACATTTTAAACAAACAGAAAAAGTAGAAAGGATAGTGAAATGAACCTTTCATCAAGATTACATATTTGTTAATACTTTTCCACTTTGTTTGCACTTTTTTTTGGATACCATTTAACAGTAAGTTGTAGACTACAATGTACTTCACTCCTAAATGTTTCAGCATGCATCTCCTAAGAACAAATAAGTACATTCAGGGTGTCTGGGTGGCTCAGTTGGTTAAACATCTGACCGGCTCAGGTCATGATCTCACAGTCTGTGACTTTGAGCCCCACATCGGGCTCTGTGCTGACAGGTGGGAGCCTGGTGCCTGCTTCAGATTGTCTCTCTCCCTCTCTCTCTGCCTCTTCCCTGCTCACACTCTGTCTTTCTTTCAAAAATAAATAAACATTAAAAAAAAGAAGAAGTACATTCTCCTAAATAAGCACAATGGTATTAGCACATCTTGTAAAGTTAATAATAATTCGTAATTTGCAAATATAGCCTGATAGCCTATGATCAAATTTCCTTAATTGCCTTTAAAAATACTTTTATAGATGTCCTTTTCATTTATATTTTTGATCCAGGATCAAACCATTTTTTAATTTATGTATCTATTTATACTTGATATAGAAGAATCATTCTGTATTTTTATTATTCACTTTGAAATGCCATTGACCTTTTTGGAAGAACTACATTAGTTTTCTTATAGAATATCCCACAGAATCTACCTGCTCACTTCCTCATGGTGTCATTTACCTTGTTTTTGTTTCCCCCATATTTCGTGTCACTGAAAGTTAGATCTAGATACTTGCTTCATTATACAATTATAATGATCATTTATACTCATGATTTTTTTTTTGATGTTAAAATTGGCCCAAATTTGTTCACAGGGTGCTCATTAAGCTAGTTTCTCTACCCTTTTTTATATGATCCTATTCATCTTTAAGTGTGCTTTTGCTATCCGGCACAGAAATACGTCCTAGCCACACCTTGTGTTTTCCCCTTAAACCTAGGATCTGTGATTTCACCAAGGAGCATTGTTTCTTTTTAAGTAAACAAAAGTTACTTGAAAACAAAAATCCAGGTGCTGGATTTGCTCATTATTATAAGAGTGCTATTGCTACAAGAAGTTTTTAGTGGGCTAAACTATATATATGATATACATAAAATTATATATATTATATATAATTATATAGCGCATATAATTATAAAAGTATATAAAATTATAAAGTATAAATTATATATATGAAATATGAATATATAAAACTTTTCAATTCCAATCTATATTATAAAAGTTTTTCTTAACTTATTTTATATTTTTAACACTCAGCAGCCAAAATACACCAAGGGAAAAGTTAGAATTATTTGGCTTATTGCAGCAAGGGAAATGCACACCACAGGAAACCATGGGGGACTCTCCAATGTGGGTACTAGGGAGGGTGGGAGGATGTTGGAAGTAGACACAGGGAAGAGTCGGCAGGGGTTACCTGAAATTCATGAAGCAGGTGAGTTGCTGATACAGTTGTAGTTTTATCGTTAGAACACATGAGTTCCCAATGAATTATTGTTAGATCAGTAGGACTATGGTCTTCTTCAAAACCTGTGGGCTTTTAGTTAGGTGTCTGACTCTTGATTTCGGCTCAGGTCATCATCTCATGGTTCTTGAGATCAAGCCCTGCCTCTGGTTCCACATTGACAGCACGAGCTTACTTGGGATTCTCTTCCTCTTTCTCCGCCCCTCCCCTCCTCTGTTCATGCTCTCTCTCTCTCTCTCTCTCTCAAAAAGAAATAAACATTAAAAAAACCCCTAAGAACCTCCCAAAGACCCCACCTCCTAATACCAACATCTTTGAGGGCTAGGATTTCAATATATGCGTTTTAGGGGGACACAAACATTGACTTGTTCTAGTCTCTATTTTGTTTGTTTATTTTTGCTCTAACATTTATTATTTCCTTTCTTCTGCTAATTTCAGGCTTAGGTTGCTCTTTTTCTAGTTCCTCCGGGTGTAAAATTAGATCATTTTTGAGATCTTTCTTTCTTGTTAATCTGAGTGTTTATGGCTATAAACTTCCAACTTGGTACTGCTCTTGATGCATCTGATAATTTTTGATGTTTTATTTTCATTTTGTCTCAAAATATCTTCTGATATCCCTTTTGACTTTTTCCTTGACCTATTAGCTCTTCAGAAGTACGTTGCTTAATAGCTACAGAATTGTGAATTTTACAGTTTCTCCCTATTACTGATTTTTAGTTTCATACCACTGTGGTGGGAAAAGATAGGTGGTATGATTTTAATCTTCCTAAATTTGTTAAGACTTGTTTTATGGCCTCATATGTGATCTAAATTTCCCTCTAAACTCTGTTTTTGCTGCATCCATCCATTTTGGGAGGTCATGTTATGTTTTTGTTTTTATTCTTCTCAGACTATTTTCTATTTTCCCTTGCAACTTCTTTGACTAATTCATTATTTAGGAGTATGTTTAATTTCCACATATTTGTAGATCTCCAAATTTCCATATATTATTGATTTTGAATTTAATTCCACTGTGGTTGGGGAATATACTTTACATGATTCAAGTCCTTTTTATTGAGGTTTGTTTTGTGGCCTAGCATATGGCCTTTTGGAGAATGTTTTATGTGTGTTTTAGGATAGAGTGTATTCATTCCACTGTGGTCAGGGACAGTGAGCTACGGAAGCCTATGAGGTCTAGTGGGTTGATAGTGATGTCAAGTCCTCTATATCCCTGTTGATTTTATTTTTAGTTGTTCTATCTTACCACCTAATTTTGAGATTTCCCTTTGTCCTTGTGGTTCTGCATCTTTACGGGGGTGTGTCTATGTGGGGATATTTGGAAATTATTCTGTTTGAATAATTGGTCTTGAATCTTTCAACATCTCTGGAAAACATCAGCCAATATTTCTTTCGGCCTGCATTCGTTTCTCTTTTGTTCTGGAATACCCATTCAACCTAGTTTAGGTTTTCTTGCTTTATCTTCCCTGACTACTCTTCATTTCTCATCCATATCTTCTTCTTCCTTTTTATTTATTTATTTTGTTTTGTGCTGCACACTCATGATATTTTATTCTGAACTATCTTTCAGATACCAATATCTTTTCAGTATACCAATTCTTCAATTCTTTCCTCAGATGTCTTTATTCTGCTTTTAATAATAATGTTGGTGTTTTTTAAAGTTTATTTATTTATCTTGAGAGATAGAGAAAAAGCACAAGTGGGGGAGGGGTAGAGAGAGAGAGAGGGAGAAAGAGAATCCCAAGCAGGCTTTATGATGGCAGCATATAATCTGATGTGGGTTCAAACTCACAAACTGTGAGATCATGACCTGAGCCAAAACCAAGAGTCAGAAGCTTAACCGACTGAGCCACCCAGTCATCTTTCAGTTTTAATTCCAGCTATTCCATTTTCATTTAAAGACATTTCCATTCCTTTTGAAATGCTATGCACTTTATATAGTTTGCTATTACAAGTATTTTAAAGTTTGTCTTTTATTTATTTAAACAGGGAAAGCCTATGGTAACCACTGTAATCTGTATTCAATATATTGATATTTCAACTTTGTTAGTCTCCATTTGTGTGTGTGCATGTGTGTGTGCACGCTTGCTCATTGCATTCTTTAAACTTGGTTATTTTTCTCTTTATTTCTATTTAATTTCTTAGAAACTTTCCTGTGAGGATTGTATGAGAAATAAAGTAAAATTATCAAACTACTTTTCAACTACTTTTTTATTGAGGAATAATATATATATATATGTATATATATATAAAACATATAACAACATATATGTAATGTAACATATATATGTATGTGTGTGTGTACAACATAATGATTTGATATGCATATATATTGCAAAATGATCATCACAATAAGCCTAGTTAATATTTATCACTACACAGTTATAATTGTTATTTCTTGTAATGAGAACCTTTAAGATCTATTATCTTAGCAACTTTCAAATATACAAATATACAAAACAGTATTGTTAATTATAGTCATCATGCTTATATTACTTCCTCATAGACTCTGCTTCAAGCAAGCACTGGCTTTTGAACTCTGGCCCCTCATCTCATAATGCTTTCAAGACTGATGGTACATTTCCTCCTTTGCCAAGTACACTAGGAAAAAGCAGCTTCAAAGCTCCACCTAACTCTTTGAGTTCCCACTTTCCCTGGAAATTTGGCCTAGTAACGTCATTCACTGCCAGTTTGCCAAATGTTTTATTGCTTTTAAAAAGGATTAAACTTTCTGTTAGTCTAGAATTTTAAATTGCGTTTGGCACTAGGCTTTGTCTGAAACATTATACAGGCTAGATCACCATATTTCCCAATTCCTGGGCTTCAGTTACTTCTAGTGTTTATTGTCTGTTCATCCTGTCTCTTGCCTCTATTCTCAGACTCCAGAGAGCAGTGCAGTCATGGTTCCTGTCAGCACACTGCTCTGTCCCACCTCAAGCATATTTCTCCTCTTCTTCAGGCTTTTTCTTCAGGCTGTGAAAGGCAGCCCATTTTGCATAATCATGGCCTGTAAGTTTAGCAGATGTTTAAGACCCCTATGGCAGCTCTCAGTCAAATGGGATACATAGGCTGTTGGATAAATCCCCACAGTGCCCTTCAAGGGGACAATTCTGAGATGCATTCTACATGGTTCTTCAGAATATCCACATTGGGACTGATCTCTAGTTTCCCACAACGGTAATCAGCTCAATAATTTATCTTTCTGACTTTCCCAATTCCAGTCTTACTCTCCCTTTTCTCCTTCTCCCTTCCTCTGGCTTCGTGTCACCACTTCCCAAATAAACTACATGCATTTCCAGAAGGGAGAACCCAAGTAGAAACACATTCTTTCCACAGGCACTTAAGACCTTACTAGTTTGCTCATTTCAATTAACATTAAAAGAACCTACATTATAGCCAATATTTATGTTAGGAAGCATTTACAGGCAATATTATCACCGCATATGTAGGATGTGTTTGTATATGTGGATTTCTACTTTGTTATAATCAAATTTCTATAAATTCTATATTGATATCCATAAAGCACTTTTGACAGGAAAGTTCACTCATTCATGCGTTACTGGATAAATTATGATTCTGAGTAACCACAGGATGGCAGTGCCTACAAGCCTTTCTATCTTAAGTATGACCTTGTACTGTATCCATGAAAATCTGTCCCTTAATCGGTGCTTGGGAAAAGGGCATGCGTAGCAAACGTGGGCAGAAAAACCCCTGAAATGTGTGTATAACCTTTACCAATGCCCAACCCCCTCGGGATGGCTGAAGTCACCTTGATATATACCCAAGTGTTAGGCTTCCTCACTCACTCACAGAGGCCTATAGACCTGGTTGTCCCCTCCTCCCCAACCAAACCAGCCTCTTCGTTATTACCACTGACTATGTTCCAGCACCACTTTTTTCTCTTTGGCCTATCTAGGAGCTACTGGCAATGCTATTTTTTGGGAGTTAGGCAATTAGTTGTGTAGACATGTGAATGCATGGCCTAGGACCCAGGCAGGCACTCACTTGGATGGTGTTCACACAGATGGAGTTAATACACTCCTTTTCTAGATCTCTGCTCCAAAACAATAAGAATTATTATATACCACTTGACCCAAATATCCATAGGATGAGATACTTAGGTTGAGATTCTGGAACTGGAACTTGTTTATAAGACAATGATATGTGGAGTGATCACTCCATGACAACCTCTAGCATGTAGTACACCACATTCGTCTAAACCAAGGGTGAGCAAACCATGGCCCACAGGCCAAACCTGTCCCATTGCCTACTTTTGTAAATAAAGTCTGAGTAGAATATAGCCACACCCATTTGTTTACCTACTGCGTATGGATGCTCTCACTGAATCTTTGTGACAAAGACCCAATGTCTGGCAAATCCTAAAATATTTACTGTCTGGTCTCTTACGGAAAAGTTTCATAGATGAGGAGGATGGTGAGTTAAGTGGAGGAGAAGGACAAGACTCCCCTATCCTTACACAGCCTGGCTTCCGCAGGAACTTCCCCCTGCACCTCTCTCTTTCCTGCTATGCACTTGTTCCATTTCTTTCCTTCTCTACTGAAAAAGTAATTTTCAACTTTCAATGTTCACAGGCCCTGCTCCTTGGCTTCCTAGGGAAGCTATACTT
The DNA here is from genome assembly GCF_022837055.1 of Prionailurus viverrinus. Lineage (NCBI taxonomy): Eukaryota > Metazoa > Chordata > Mammalia > Carnivora > Felidae > Prionailurus > Prionailurus viverrinus. Next base: position 138,679,717 of record NC_062568.1, read on the forward strand.
TAACATCTACCAAGGCCCAAATGACTCAGCAAAACCTCAAAACATGGGCTCTATTTCTGCTCCACGCACACATTATACATTTGCTTCTTTAAAGAAAATAACCAGAAAGGAGCATTCTGAACACAAAAGATGAGAAACACTTCCCTAGTTCCCATTAGATTAAGTCACACAGTCCTGCATACACCAGAAACTCAAGGTCTGCAACTTTCTGAAATGTCTACTAGTTTGTAACATTTGTAACATCTTATGTAAAAAATGTATAAATATTTATATATATGTATAAATGTATATATAACCCTGCACCAAATGTTCCTCTACAAGCATACCTTGTTCTTTATGGAGACTGTGTATCCCAGGGGCGCCTGGGTGGCTTAGTCAGCCGAGCATCTGACTTTGGCTCAGGTCATGATCTCACCGGTTCGTGAGTTCAAGCCCCACATCGGGCTTTGCACTGAGAGCACAAAGCCTGCTTCGGATTCTCTGTCTCCCTCTCTCTATCTCTCTGCCCCTCCCCCATGGCTCATGCCCTCTTTAAAAAAATAAATAAACATTAAACAAATCAAAGAAAAAAAAAGATTGTGTATCCCAGGCAACTGTCCTAATTGGGGTTGAGTAAACTTTCCTCCTTCTTTATAGCAATTCTAGGGATTTCTGGGAAGATAGCCAGGTAGGAGGACCCTAAGCCCACCTTGTCCAATGGATACAGTTAGATAACAGCCACTACATGGGTAAATAACCCTGAAAATGACCTGAAGGCTGGCAGGCAAGGGGTAGGAGAGAGAAACAGATTATCACTGGGAAGCCCGCATGGGGAAGACAAATCCCCATACTGTTTGGCTTTGAAAACCAGAGCGGCTGAATTTCCTGAGTTCTTAACAACCAGTAGGACTTTTAAAAATCAGCAGACTCGCTCTGGGAGAGCCGAGAGGGCCAGAGGGAACTAAGTCCTGGCCCTTGAAGAGACAGCACACTAAACAATCCCACTGAGGTACAGCATAGAAACAGCAGCTTGAAAGTGCTTGAGGTATACAGGAGGGAGGGGTATTTACTAATCTCAGAGCATGTCCTAGAGGGACAGAGATTGCTGGCAGACTCCTCCAGGAACAAAAGAGCAGGCAGGCACAATTTCCCTCCCCTGCCACTCAGCATAAAACATGGCCACCTGTGGGAACCAGGCCAGAGCTCATACTCCCACCTAACTTGGTAACAGTGCACCCAGGTGTCCTCCCCTCCTTTCCCCCACCCTGAATTTTGGTGGATCTGCCCCTTCCTGACAGGCCCGCCTCAGTCCCAGAGACGCAGGTCCCCTTCCCCAGAAGACTGTGCAAATCTTGACAACACTGCATCTACCCACCCAAGTGCTGTGCTAGGTCTTGATCCTAGTGGTGGCAGATCCCCTCTAGTGGAGAACAAGCACGCAAATCTTGTTCAAACTGTATTCCCAGCCCCCGCACTTTGTGAACTCACCCCCTCTAATACACTCTTGGCCAAAGCCCATCCAAACAAGAGCCATAGCCTGGCAGTGTGCATGTTGCCTCAACAGGAGCCAGCACCACTCCAAAGTGACTCCTGCCTTGGAGAGAGGGAAAGATAATCACACACAGCAGTGGGCTGTGGGTAAACAGGTGATCTGATTGCAGGCCCCACCCAGCAATGAAAATTTCTCAGGGTATAACATAAGGAAAGCACCTTGCAGTTTGATGCTACTGCATCTCTGGCAGACACCTGGTCTGACTCAACTCAAGCCCAGAGTTTCCTCAGACTGGCCCACTAACACCACAGGGACCAACAGTGCCCACAACAGGCAAAGAGACCCAGTGCGGATGACTGGACTGAAAAACAAAGTGGCTCAGCCACAACAGCATGACACATGCAATACACATAAGAGACACCCCTGAAGTGCCAGGTTCTGATAAACAGGGGATGTTGCCCTGAAGTAGTGGCCCTTTCTTCGTAAGACCACTACTTGCAAGAATAGGAGATATAGCTGACTTTCCTAACACACAGAAACAGACGCAGAGAGTTATACAGGATGGGGAGACAAAGGAATATGTCCCAAACAAAAGAACAGGACAGAATCACAGCAAGATACCTAAATGAAACAGATAAGTAATATGCCTGATGGAGAATTTAAAGTAATGATCATAAAGAAACTCACTGAACTTAAGAAAAGAATGAGTGAGACCTTTAACATAGAGATAAAAAAGAACAAATCAGAGATGAAGAATACAATAAATGAAATTAAAAATATACTAGATGTAATAAATAGTGGACTAGAGGAAGCAGAAGGACCAATCAGTGACCTGGAAGACAGAGCAATGGAAAGTAATTGAATCCCTGAGCAGCTGAGTGGGAAAAAAATATGCAAAATAAGAATAGACTTAGGGAACTCAGAAATTCCATCAAATGTAATAATATTTACATTATAGGGATCCCAGAAGCAGAAGAGACAAAACAGGGGGCAGAAACTTTATTTAAAAAGATAATAGTGGAAAACTTCCCAAATCTGGGGAAGAAAATGGAAATCCAGATCCAGGATCCACAGAGATCCCCCCAAAAAATCAACCAAAGGAGGTCCACACCAAGACGCACAGTAATTAAGATGGCACAAAGTAGTGATAAAGAAAGAATTTTAAGAGCAGCAAGAAAAGAAGAAAACAGTTACATACAAGAAATCTCATAAGGCTACCAGCAGATTTTTCAGTAGAAACTTTGCAGGCCAGAAGGAAGTGGTATGATATATTCAATGTGCTGAAAAGGAAAAATCTACAACCAAGAATACTCTATCTAGAAAGGTATCATTCAGAATAGAAGGAGAAACAAAGAGTTTTCCAGACAAACAAAAGTTAAAGGAATTCATGACCACTAAACCAGCCCTACAAGAATGTCAAAAGGACTCTTTGAGTGGAGATGAAAGATCATAAGTAAGAGTAAGAAAAGTAGGAAGCACAAAAGCAGCAAAAATAAGTATATCTGTAAAAATCAGTCAAGGGACTCAGAAAATAAAAGGATATAAAGTATGATACCATACACCTAAAACATGGGTGAGGAGGGGAGAGGAGTAGTGAATGGGTCCAAGCTTAAGCAATTATCAACTTAATATAGATAGACTCTATATGCTGAAGTTGTTATATGCAAACCTAATGGTAACTGAAAATGAAAAACCAGATATGAAAAAAATAAAGATAAAATATCTCATTAAAGAACGCTAACTTATCATGAGAAAAGAGGGCTAGGGAAGAAAGAAACAGAGAGGAACTACAAAAACAACCATAAGATAAATAACAAAATGGCAATAATTACATACCTATCAATAGTTATTTCAAATATAAATGGACTCGACTCTCCAATCAAAAGATACAGGATGATAGAATGGATAAAAAAACAAGACCCATCTAAATGCTGCCAACAAGAGATTCATTTCAGACCTAAAACACATGCAGATTGAAAGGGAGGGGATGGAGAAACATTTTTCATGCAAATAAATGTAAGAAGAAAGTCAGAATAGCAATACTGATAGCAGACAAAATAGACTTTAAAATGAAGACTGTAACAAGAGACAGAGAAAGACACTATATAATCATAAAGGGGACACTCCAATAAGAAGATATAGCAATTATAAGTATTTATGCACCCTAAATGGGAGCACCCAAGTACATAAAGCAGTTAATAACAAACATAAAGGAACTAATTAATAGTTATATAATAATAGTAGGGGACTTTAATACACCACTTACATCAATGGACAGATCATCCAAACAAAATCAACAAGGAAATAGTTTAATAACACATTGGACCAGATGGATTTAACAGATATATTCAGAACATTGCATCTTAAAACAGCATAATACACATTCTTTTCCAGTGCACACAGAATACTCTCCAGAATAGGACACATAATAGGCTATAAAGCAAATCTCAACACTCAAAAAGATCAAAGCCAGACCATGCATCTTTTCTGACCACAACAATATGAAATTACAAATCAATGACAAGAAAAAGTCTGGAGACAGCACAAATACATGGAGGTTAACTAACATGCTACTATACCAAGAAATCAAAGAGGAGACAAAGGATGCATGGAGAGAAATGAAAACAAAAACACAACAGTCCAAAATCTTTAGGATGCAGCAAAAGTTGTTCTAAGAGGGAAATTTATAGCAATAGAGGCCTACCTCAAGAAGGAAGAAAAATCTCAAATAAACAATCTAATCTTACACCTAAAGGAGATGGAAAAAGAACAACAAATGAAATCCAAAACCAGTAGAAGGAAGGAAATGATAAAGATTAGAGCAGAAATAAATGAAATTGAGACAAAAAAAAAAAAGAGAGAGAGAATATATCAATGAAACCAGGAGCTTTCTCTTTGAAAAGATCAACAAGATTGATAAATAGCCAGATTCATCAATTTTTGACTCAAATTAGCAAAATCTGAAATAAAAGGACAAACAACAACTGAAACCACAGAAATGCAAACAATTGCAACAGAATATTATGAAAAATTATATGCTAAAAATTGGACAATCTAGAAGAAATGGATAAATTCCTAGCAATACATAATGTCCCACAACCAAATTAGGAAGAAATAGAAGATATGAACAGACTGTCAGCAATGAAATTGAATCAACAATCAAAAAACTCCCAATAAACAAAAGTCCAGGACCAAACGGCTTCACAGGTGAAATCTACCAAACATTGAAAGAAGAGTTAATAGCAATTCTTCCCAAACTATTCCAAAAAATAGAAGAGGAAGGAAAACTTCCACATTCATTCCATGTGGCCAGCATTACCCTGATACCAAATCCAGATAAAGACACCACAAAAAAAGAGAACTACAGGCCAATATCTCTGATGAAGATAGATGCAAAAATCCCGAATAAAATATTATCAAACCACAGCCTATAATACCTTAAAAAAAAATCATTCACCACGATCAAGTGGGATTTGTTCCTGGGTTCCAAGGATGGTTGAATATTTGCAAATCAATCAATGTGATACATCATATCAATAAGAGAAAGGATAAGAATCATATAATCATTTCAGTAGATGCAGAAAAAGCGTTTGATAGAGTACATCTGTTCATGATAAACCTCTCAACAAAGTAGGTTTAGAGGGAGCATACCTCAATATAATAAGGGCCTTGTATGAAAAATCCACAGCTACCATCATACTCCATGGTAAAACTTGAGAGTTTCCTTCCCAAAGTCAGGAACAAGACAAGGATGTTGACTTCTTATTTAACACAGTATTGGAAGTCCTAGCCACAGCAATCAGACAAGACAAAGAAATAAAATGTATCCAGACTGCTAAGGAAGAAGTAAAGCTTTAAGTTTTTACAGATGATATGATATTATATATAGAAAACCCAAAAGACTTCACCCAAAAACTACTACAACTGATAAATAAATTCAGTAATATCACAGGATATGAAATAAATCTGTAATCCATTGCATTTCTATAGACTTATAATGAAGCAGCAAAAAGAAAAATTAAAAAAAAAAACAACAATCCCACTTACAATTGCACCCAAAAGAATAGAATACCTAGGAATACACTTAACGAAGGAGGGAAAGATCTGTGCTCTGAAAACTATAAAACATAGATGAAAGAAATTGAAGACAAAAAAAAATGGGAAAAAATTCCATGCTTATGGATTGGAAAACAAATTGTTGTTAAAATGTCATACCACCCAAAGCAATCTACATATTTAATGCAATCTCTATCAAAATACCAACAGCATTTTTCACAGTCCTAGAACAAATAATCCTAAAATTTTTATGGAACCACAAAAGACCCTGAATAGCCAAGGCAATCTTGAAAAAAAAAAAAAAGCTGGAGGTATCACAATTCTAGATTTCAAGTTATATTTCAAAACTGTAGTAATCAAAACAGTATGGTACTGGCACAAAAAAGGAAGACACTTACATCAATAGAACAGAACAGAGAGCCCAGAAATAAACCCACTATTATATGGTCAATTGATCTTCAACAGAGGCAAGGAAATGCAATGGGAAAAAGGCAGTCCCTTCAACAAGTGGTGCTGGGAAAACTGGACAGCAACATGCAAAAGAATGAAACTGGACTACTTTCTTATGCCATACACAAAAATAAGCTCAAAATGGATTTAAGCACCTAAATGTGAGACCTGAAAGCATAAAAATCCTAGAAGAGAGCACAGTCAGTAATATCTCTGACATTGGCTGTATCAGTTTCTATATGTCTCTCCTAATGCAAGGGAAACAAGCAAAAAGACAGTATTGGGAGTATATCAAAATAAAAAGCTTCTGCACAACAAAAGAAACAAAAAACATAACTAAAAGACAACTACTGAATGGGAGAAAATATTTGCAAATCATATATCCTCTAAAGAGTATCCAAAATATATAAAGAACTTATACAACTCAACACCCCAAAAACATAATCCAATTAAAAAATAGGCAGATGACATGGCCAGACATTTCTCCAAAGAAGATATACAGATGGCCAATAGACACATGGAAAGATGCTCAACATCACTCATCATCAGGGAAATGCAAATCAAACCACATGAGTTATCACCTCACACCTGTCAGAATAGCTAAAACAAAACCAAAACAAAACAAAAAAACAAAACAAAAAAAAAACCAAGAAGCAACTATCAGCAAGAACATGGAGAAAAAGGAACCCTCGTGCACTGTAGGTGGGAATGCAAACTGGTGCGTCCACTCTGGAAAAAAGTATGGACATTCCTTAAAAAGTTAAAACTAGAGGGGTGCCTGGGTGGCTCAGTTGGTTAAATGTCCAACTTTGCCTCAGGTCATGATCTCACAGTTTGTGAGTTTGAACCCCACCTCGGGCTCTGCGCTGACAGCTTGGAGTCTGGAGCCTGCTTTGGATTCTGTGTCTCCCTCTCTCTCTGCTCCTCCCCCGCTCATGCTCTGTCTTCTCTCTAAAAAATAAACATTAAAAAATTTTTGAAAAAGGGGTGCCTGGGTGGTTCACTTGTTTGAGTGTCCAACTTCAGCTCAGGTCATGATCTCATGGTTTGTGAGTTCGAGCTCTGTGTCCAGCTCTGTGCTGACAGCTCAGAGCCTGGAGCCTGCTTCAGATGTGTCTCCCTCTCTCTCTCTGCCCCTTCCCCATTTGCACTCTGTCTCTCTCTCAAAAATAAACACTACAAAAACTTAAAAAAAATTTTTAAAAGGTTAAAACTGGAATTACCATATGATCCAATAATTACACTAGTGGGTATTTACCCAAAGAATATGAGAATACTAATTCAAAAGGATATACGCACCCCTATGTTTATTGCAGTATTATTTGCAGTAGCCATACTATGGAAGCATTCCAAGTGTCCATGGATAGATGAATGGATAAAGAAGATGTGATATATATATATAATGGAATATTATTTGGCCATTAAAAATGAAACCTTGCCATTTTCAACAACATGTAAGCATCTAGAGGTTATAATGCTAAGTGAAATAAGCCAGAAAATGACAAATACCAGATGATTTCACTCATATGTGGAATTTAAGAAAGAAAAGGAACAAAAAAAGAAAAAAAGAGACAAACCAAAAAAACAGACTCTTAACTATAGAGACCGAACTGATGGTTACCAGAGGGGAGGTGGGTGGGGATTGTGTAAAATAGGTGATGGGGATAAAGAATACACTTATTGGGACGACCACTGAATAACATACGGAACTGACGAATCACTACATCAAAACTAACATAACACTGTATGTTTACTACACTGGCACTAAAATTTAAAAAAATAAGTAAAATTAAAAATATATTAGTCAAGAAAAGAAAAGAAATTCTAAAAGGTTTGTTCATTTTGCATGGACACTATATCTTGGGGAACATATTTAAAATGTTAAAAGCTCTCCACTAACAAAAGAACCCAGGAATTCCCACTAAGAGAAAAACAGTTGAAATATTCTTGTTTTATACAGCTTTGCTGACATTTGTGTCATGAATTTTCTGTTTTTCCTGTGTGCTAAGGAAACTTAAGCCGAACGAGAGAGACATATGGAGAACAGAGGCCAGGAAAACACTCCAACATGGGGAAGACAAAAGGAAGTTGATGGAGTGTGTTTACTAAAAAGCCTGACTGTTGAGTAACTGTGGGGTTTCCCTAACCCCAACTCATCATGCACCAAACAACCATATTCACGCCTGAGGCTACTGATTCAGGGTGCCTGAATCGCTTTTACTTTCAATTTCAGTTTTAACACATGATTAAAAGAGTAGCAATGTCTAACTTCCTCAGTTTTTTCAAGCTTTTATAAAGGAGGGACAGAAAGGTGAAGGATCAAGTGAGCAAGCAACGAGCAGCTGAGAACTCTTCTTGGACAGTAGTGCTGAAGAGCAGGTATGCACATCTTCTTTCATATGCAACGTTGTCTTGAACTCAGGACCTGATTTCTGGTTCAAAGTGACAAGGGAGGAATGAGCAGGAAGGGCAGGTTGCCTTTTTGTCTGGCCCATAGGGGTCTGTGGCTGGCTTTAGTGTTGGGGTAGCTTAGCTTCTCCGTTTGAAACAGTAGCAGCTGCAAAGTGACAGCCAGGCACACCGTGTCTCCCTGAATGTGCTGCTTCCAGAACAATGTCAGCCAGGGCAGCTGCAAGTAGAGTGGGCCAAGCCCCCATGGGAGCCTCCCTAGTTTATTTTTATCAGGCTCTGTAACAGGCATTAGAATCCATAGGACAAGATAGTGCCCATCAAGGAGCTTCTAGGCAATGATAATCTAAAAGAGATAGTTTCTCTCTAATCTTTCTATTAGTCATACGTAAGAAAGCTTGAGACTGAGAGTTCTGTTTAGTCTCCATGTAGAAATAAATTCAGTTCCCACATCACTGGTCTTTATTAGTTAAAAATAACTATCTTGTCAAGTCTGTCTGTCTCTGTTGCCCTCTGATGTTTGTTGGCTTATTTTTCACAGGAACATCAGAGTCACCTGTACCGTTTGGTAAATGTGTAGAATCTGGGTGTAATGGTATTTTTTTAATGCTTTATTTTGAGGGGCAGGTGGGGTGGGGGGAGAAGGGTAGAGAGAAAGGGAGACTGAGAATCTCAAGCAGGCTCCGTGCTGTCAGCGCAGAGCCCGATTTGGGGCTCCAATCCATGAATTGTGAGATCATGACCTGAGCCGAAATCAAGAGTCCGATGCTTAACCAATTGAGCCACTCAGGTTCCCCTAGAATCTGGGTTTAACAATTTCTTCAGATGATTCTTCATGTACATCGAATTTTGAAAACCAGTCCTGAACAGGATCCAATGGCTGTTCATTTGAAATTACAAGTTCTGTGGCTCATTCACAGCTAAGAACCCACACACCTGTTTTCATAACGTTGTTCGATAGTTCCCATCACATCTTCCTCAGCTTCCTCTAATCTTCACTCGAAAGAGGGGACTGTAAGTTTCAGTCGTTAGAATGGAGCTATTTGAGGCGGGCATTTTACTTCCACATTCTCTGCTCCCCACACTGAAGAAGCAGACAAAAGGAAGTGGTACAGGGCAGCCTGTTTGAACTTGCCTACTGTTTTGATCCGACAAAAAATTTATATGGTGGCCTTGTTTCTTAGTAATCTATAGTTTACAGAGCATGTCGAAATGCATAGCCCAATGGACCAAATTGCTCAATGCAATTGTTATAATCTCCATTTATTCAGCAAACGTACACTGAAGTCCTATTTTGTGCTGCATGCTATGCTAAGATAAAAGCTTATGGCATCTAGTTTAATTATCAAAATATCCTCTAGGTTGGACCTATAATTGTATTCCCATTACCCCTATAATTGTCTTTAAAAACTTAAGTATAGCTAGGTGAGGCTCCTTGTTTAAGGGCCCATAAGTAGTATATGACAGAGTTGGTGTTAGATGCATTTTGAATATGTGACATATTAATATAAAACTGAATATTTGAGACATTTGAATATTCATCATAGCATGCTTACACATTCTGATTATGAAAAATATCTAGATATTATCAACTGAG